>NC_138868.1:38571385-39201385 GCF_965194805.1 Balaenoptera borealis
TAATGTTTCCTATCGGCAGGCTGGTCTAGTGGAATGAGTGAGAGAGGTATTAAGTCCCGAGATCTATGCTTGCAACCCAGCTTCACAAATGGGTTGGTTTGTGTGGCCCTAGGTAAGTATAGTCACCAGTAACTCTTTGTTGACTGGTTCATTATTTTGCCTAGTTGTTAAGTTAGCATTTACTAAATGCTAATTGTCAAGCTTTGCAATAAATGCTTTACATGAATTCCCAAATGTAATCCTCACTAAAACAGAAAGATACTGGAACATCTCCATTATACAGATGAAGAAACTTGAGGTTCAGAAAGATTGAACTTTCTCAAGGTCACATGGCTAGGAAGTTGCAAGGTTAGGACTTGAACTCAAATTTACACTAACTCCAGTTTCAGAGTCTGCCAAAGGGGGCATTAAAAATGCTGGTCTAATTTATTACAGAGTTTGCATGGAGAAAATAAGTTAATAGATGGAACAGTCTTTGAAAAGAATACCCATGAGGTATGGTTATTAACAAATCTTTGAACCAGGGCTTGCTGTCCTCAGCAGTACTCCCCAAATTCTTTCCCCTTCCGCAGTCTATTTTATTTTCCAGAGGAATGTAAACTTTCCATTGAGATTTCAGGGTGCCACCAAGTTCTCTTGAAAGGGAAGAATCCAGCCCAACAGACCGTCACGTCCACCCACAGCTGCAGATCTTCATCCAAAGTCCGGCTCCTCGGGTGTGTCTTGCTCTCCTGAACAGCCTACCTCTCTTTCCACTTCAGAGTTGGAGGCTGAGGAAGAAAGAAACTCAAAGGCAGAGCTGGCCCTACTCATTGGCACAGTAGGTGACTGCCTCTGTATGTGACTGGAAGGGCTGCTGAAAAGGTCCCACCAATGTCCACATTCCCTTTCCTCCCAGCAACCACTGATCCACTTGGCCTGAAATCCAGAAGTCAGGCACTGTCTCCACCAGACCCCTTATAAATTCCATAGTGCTTTGAAATAAGTGATGTTAAGTACCCAAGTGGAAGGGGAAAGGCTTAAAGATGTCCCAATGGGATGGGAAGTAGCCTGCGAAACTAACTTTGTTCCCACCACATCCTGACCTCTTATTAGTGGTGAGACCCCAACTATCTTTCCTGTTTGGTCAGAAACCCCAGCTGGGAGGGTTAGCCAGAGCCAGGACTGACTATGAGGGATTAACAGGTAAGGTTACTACTTACTATGAACTCTGGAAATGTGCCCATGTAACATGCAAATTCAACAAAAAGCATCCAGCCAAGCACAATCATGATAATAAGTAAAACAATTTCTAAGACACGATTGCACAGCAAAAGACTATTCACCAAGATCGTGACAAAGGAGTATGCTCATGAAACCCTCAGTTGGTAGAGGTCTCGCATGTAAGTTCCAGTCCTTAGCTCCAAAGGATCTGCAACTCCCTAGTAGAGAAGCTGGAGTCTACTAGGGCATTGTGACATCACTGATTATATGGCCCAGGCCACAACAGGTCGGAGAGACTGCCCCCAGACCAGCAGTTGAGCAGCAAACTAAGCTCTTTGAATGCGTTATCTCACAACAACAATATGAGGTAGGTACTATTATTTATCCCATTTTACTAATGAGAAAACTGAGGTTTACAGAGCCTGAGTGACCTGCACTACTAGGTCACACAGGTGATGCTCCAGATCAGGGCCCAGTTGCCTGTTAGGAAGTTGGGCTCTTTAGACTAGAGACAGGGATTGGGAAAGGTGTGTTCCTAGGTCTATGACAGCTGTGAATGAAACAAAACTGAATTCTAGGGAAATGAGAACTCTATTTCTGTCCTTGCAATCCCTCCCCTCCCATCTCAAGGGCTCTCTCACCACCATTTTATACCATTCTTCAATTCCTTTGGTCAGCTCCTGTCCACTGGTTCTCTTTTCTTTTCTTTTTATTATTTTTAAATAAATTTATTTATTTATTATTATTATTTTTATGGCTGCATTGGGTCTTCATTGCCACGCTCGGGCTTTCTCTAGTTGCAGCGAGCAGGGGCTACTCTTTGTTGCGGTGTGCAAGCTTCTCATTGCAGTGGCTTCTCTTGTTGCGGAGCACGGGTTCTAGGCACGCGGACTTCAGTAGTTGTGGCTCACGGGCTCTAGAGCGCAGGCTCAGTAGCTGTGGCACATGGGCTTAGTTGCTCCGCGGCATGTGGGATCTTCCTGGACCAGGACTCGAACCTGTGTCCCCTACACTGGCAGGCGAATTCTTAACCACTGAGCCACCAGGGAAGTCCTGGTTCTCTTTTCTTGGCCTTCAAGAAGCCACAAGTATCCTTGTCCTCTACTCACAAAAACCTCCAACTGTTGCTGTGGCTCCCTTCTTAACTGTCCTGTTTCTTAACTGCCTTTTATGACCAAACTTCCTAAACAAGTGGTCCATACCCAAAGCCTTTCTTTCCAGTCCACGCTTTTCTTTCATGCATCACATCCTGACTTCTGCCCCCACCCCACTACTTAGATGCTCTCTCGGAGGTTACCAAAGATCTCCTTTTTGTCACGTTTAATGACCTTATCTCGATCCCTTTGACCTCCCTGCACTGGTACGGTGGACCTCTCCCTCCACCAGAGTTCTTCCTACATACACATCTCCCTTTTATTTTGATATTCCCTTTATTTTCATGATAAATCATTGTAAAACATGAAACTATCCAAAGATGTATAAAGAAAAACCTAATACTCTCCCCTTCTTTCTTAGCCACATGATGTAACCAGTGTTACCAGCTTAGTGTGTGTTCTTCTGCCAAAGACTTCTCTACGAGCTTGCAAATATCACTACACATATAGAGGGATACAGAGGGGTTTTTTCAGTGTTGTTTTATTTAAGGTGATCACACTACATATGCTACTATGTAACTTGCTTTTCTCCTATAACAATACATCATGGACATCCTCCTGGGTCAATTAATAAAAAATCTAAATACATTCCTTTATTGTTTCTAATAATAAGCTTTATTGAGGTATAAATCACATATGATAAAGCACACTCATTTTTAGTGTACAGTTGATATGTTTTAAAAAATGTGTCAATCTTGTAACTACCACCACAATCAGGATAGAAAAAATTGTGATCATCTCAAAAAGCTCCCCGTGCCCCTTTGCAGTCAATCCCTTCCCCCTAAATCCCTTGGCCCCTGGCAACCACTGATCTGCTTTTGCATTTTCTAGAATTTCATATAAATGGAATCATAACCTTCTTCCACTTCCTTCTTCCAATCATAAGGCTTCTTTCACTTAGCATTAATGTTTTTGAGATTCATTCATGTTGTACAAGAGTTAGTTCTTTTTTATGGAATATTATTCCATTGTATGGATGTATCAGTTTATCAGTTTACCTGTCAAAGAACATTAAGGTTGTTTCTAGTTTGGGGCTATTTTGAATAGAGATTTTGTATTTTGAATAGAGATGTTATAAATATTTGTGTACAGCTTTTTAAGGGAATATAAGTTTTAACTTTTTAGGGTAAATCCCAGGAGGAGGATTGCTGGATCATATGAAAAGTGCCTGTTTACAAAAGACCCCAAATAGCCAAAGCAATCTTGAGAAAGATAAACGGAGGTGGAGGAATCAGGCTCCCTGACTTCAGATTATACTACAAAGCTACAGTAATCAAGACAGTATGGTACTGGAACAAAAACAGAAATATAGATCAGTGGAACAGGATACAAAGCCCAGAGATAAACCCACACACATATGGTCATCTTATCTTTGATAAAGGAGGCAAGAATATACAATGGAGAAAAGACAGCCTATTCAATAAGTGGTGCTGGGAAAACTGGACAGCTACATGTAAAAGAATGAAATTAGAACACTTCCTACACTATACACAAAAATAAACTCAAAATGGATTAAAGACCTAAATGTAAGGCCAGACACTATAAAACTCTTAGAGGAAAACATAGGCAGAACACTCTATGACATAAATCACAGCAAGATCCTTTTTGACCCACCTCCTAGAGAAATGGAAATAAAAACAAAAATAAACAAATGGGACCTAATGAAACTTCAAAGCTTTTGCACAGCAAAGGAAACCATAAACAAGACGAAAAGACAACCCTCAGAATGGGACAAAATATTTGCAAACGAAGCAACTGACAAAGGATTAATCTCCAAAATTTACAAGCAGTTCATGCAGCTCAATATCAAAAAAACAAACAACCCAATCCCAAAATGGGCAGAAGACCTAAATAGACATTTCTTCAAAGAAGATATACAGATTGCCAACAAACACATGAAAGGATGCTCAACATCACTGATCATTACAGAAATGCAAATCAAAACTGCAATGAGGCATCTCCTCACACCGGTCAGAATGGCCATCATCAAAAATCTACAAAGAATAAATGCTGGAGAGGGTGTGGAGAAAAGGGAACCCTCTTGCACTGTTGGTGGGAATGTAAATTGATACAGCCACTATGGAGAACAGTATGGCGGTTCCTTAAAAAACTAAAAATAGAACTACCATATGACTCAGCAATCCCATTACTGGGCATATACCCTGAGAAAACCAAAATTCAAAAAGAGTCATGTACCACAATGTTCATTGCAGCACTATTTACAATAGCCAAGACACTGAAGCAACCTAAGTGCCCATCGACAGATGAATGGGTAAAGAAGATGTGGCACATATATACAATGGAATATTATTCAGCCATAAAAAGAAATGAAATTGAGTTATTTGTAATGAGGTGGATGGACCTAGAGTCTGTCATACAGAGTGAAGTAAGTCAGAAAGAGAAAAACAAATACTCTATGCTAATGCATATATATGGAATCTAAAAGAAAAAAAAAAACGGTTCTGATGAACCTAGGGTAAGGACAGGAATAAAGACACAGACATAGAGAATGGACTTGAGGACACGGGGAGGGGGAAGGGTAAGCTGGGATGAGGTGAGAGAGTAGCACTGACATATATACACTACAAAATGTAAAATAGATAGCTAGTGGGAAGCAGCTGCATTGCACGGGGAGATCAGCTTGGTGCTTTGTGACTACCTATGGGGTGGGATAGGGAGGGTGGGAGGGAGACCCAAGAGGGAGGGGATATGTGGATGTATGTATACATATAGCTGATTCACTTTGTTATACAGCAGAAACTACCACAACATTGTAAAGCAATTATACTCCAATAAAGATGTTAAAAAAATAAGAAAGAAAAGTGCCTGTTTAAAAATTTCTCTATCACTAATTTTCAGCAATTTTATTTTCAGGTTGCTTTGTGTAACTTTCTGCATGTTTCTTCTACCAGGGGTTTGGTGAACTTCTTGAATCTGTGAGTTTATGGTTTTCATCAAATTGGAAAAATATTTGGCTACTGTTCCTTCAAACACTTTTTCTGTCCCCCCCTTTCCCCTTCTGTGACCTCCACTACTTGTGTATTAGACCAATAACCAGTGTGATTCTGTCCCACAGCTTGCTGGTACTCTGTTCATTTTTCTCCTCTTTGTGTTTCATTTTGGATAGTTTCCATTGCTGTCTTTTTCAAGTTCACTCATCTTTCCCCCTAATCTTCTAAACTTCTGTTAATCCCATACAGTGTATTTTTAATTTGATTTTGTATTTTTCATCTCTAGAAGTTCAATTTCTTTTTTTTTTTTAATTCTACCTTTCATTTTTCTCCACATGGTGTTCATGTTTTCCTTTACATCCTTGAGTATATTTATGAGATTGATAATAAGCATTTTAAGGAAGCTGTCTGCAAATCTATCATCTCTATCATTTCTGGGGCTGTTTCAATGGTTGATTTTTCTCTTTGCTGTGGATGATATTTTTCTGTTTCTTTGAATGCCTGGTAACTTTTCGCTGGATGTTCAACATGGTGAATTTTACAGTGTTGAGGGCTGGATTTTGTTGTATTCTTTCTTTCTTTTTCTTTCTTTCTTTCTTTCGTTCTTTCTTTCTTTCTTTCTTCCTTCCTTCCTTCCTTTCCTTCCTTCCTTCCTTCCTTCCTTCCTTCCTTCCTTCCTTCCTTCCTTCCTTCCTTCCTTTCTTTCTGGCAGTGTTGGGTTTTTGTTGCTGCACACAGGCTTTCTCTAGTTGTGGCAAGTGGGGGCTACTCTTCGTAGCAGTGCGTGGGCTTCTCATTGTGGTGGCTTCTCTTGTTGTGGAGCACAGGCTCTAGGCACGCGGGCTTCAGTAGTTGTGGCACGTGGGCTCAGTAGCTGTGGCTCGCGGGCTCTAGAGTGCAGGCTCAGTAGTTGTGGCACACGGGCTTAGTTGCTCCACGGCATGTGGGATCTTCCCGGACCAGGGCTCAAACCCATGTCCCCTGCATTGGCAGGTGGATTCCTAACCACTGCGCCACCAGGGAAGCCCTGTTGTATTCTTTTTGATAGTGTTGGGTTTTCTTCTGGGATGCAATTAAGTTACCTGCAATCAGTTTGAGTGTTCTGAGGCAAGTTTTAAGCTTTGTTATGGTGGGCCAGGAGCAGCCTTTTCTCTAGAGATAATCATCCCCACTACTGAGCTATGACCCTTTTAAGCACGCTCTCTGATGCCAATGGTATTAGGTCTTTCCGATCTGTGGAATTTCCCACAACTCCCAGCCCTTCTGGGAGCTCCAAGAAATGTTTGGCCTACTGTTTCTGGGTGGTTCTCTTCCCGGTCTCATGGAATTTTACCCCATGTGTGCATAGACAGAACTCAGCTAAAGACTAACAAGGGTCCCTGTGGAGATGTCCAGAGTTCTTTCTCTGTGGAATTGCCTCTTTTCAGTACTCCATCCTGCAAATTCCTGGCACTTTGGCCTCCTTAGTACGCCACTATCTTTCTTTTCAATTCGGCTTCGTTTGGGTAACCCCTCTCTATGCTGCAGTCTGAAAACTGCCTCTGGGCAGTAGGCAGGGGCTTTTAAAGCTCATCTCTTTTGTTTCCTTTCTTTCAAAGTTCACAGTCTGGTGCTGGCCCTTGTGCAAGATCTGAAAATAACTATTTCATATATTTTATGCAATTTTCTATTTGTTTATGGAGAGAAGACAACTCCTGTAGCAGTTGATTCTTCATAGGCAGAAGCAGAAGTCTAACTTATTTTTTTTTAATTCCTCTCTCTTTTTTTGGCTGAGCCGCATGGCTTGTGGGATCTTAGTTCCCCGACCAGGGATTGAACCCAGGCCCCAGCAGTGAAGGTGCCGAGTCCTAACCACTAGACCATCAGGGAATTCCCTCATCTTTCTCCTAATAATGGATATATCAGTCAAGATCTAGTCAGGAGATAGAAACCACACAATAATTTGAACAGAGAAAGTTCGATAAAAAGAATTATTAACTAGGAACAGGAGATTAATGGAAGAGGTAGAAAGCTCTACGTGTCACAGGAATAGCATATATAGGGAGCAGCCGCCACCACTAGAGCTGAGGCAAAGCATCCAAGAAAGGAATAAACTTGAAAGAGTCTCTGATCTTCCAGGGTTGAGATCCAAAACTTGCACAAGTGGTGGTCATGACCAACCGGATGGTAGGGAAATCCAATGAGCTGCTGTAGGCCGTACCTGGTACGTAGGGCGCCACCCTCTGAGATGCTGGTAGAATCTGCTGGGAAGTCTCCATGGGGGGCGTCTGTCAAGCTTACTGATCATTGCTGAGAATCTACCCTCTGGGGATATGCCAGTAGAATGTACTGGGAAGCCACCTTGTTGGGGGTGGTAGAACTCATTGAGTAGCAGGAGCGCCACTGAAACTCAATGGAAAGCACCCTACAGAGGGGCCACTGAAACTCGACAGAGGTGAGCACTACTGGATATCCCGACTCATGCCACTGGCAGCCACATGGCAGGACCAAGAACAAAAGCACACTGGAAGGAGGAAGTCTCTTCCTCCTGCAGTATCACCCCCAGGCCCTCTATTGACAAAACTTAATATTGTGCCCACTAGCAAGGGAGAAATGCTTAAAAGGCCCAGCTCCACAATAGCAGAGCAAACAATAAATGGTGTATTTGGAACTGAAAGGTAATAAATTAGTAACAGGCACAATGTGCATTTAGATTTTTTTCCCAACTTTTTATCACCATAAACAATGCTGTGATTGTCATAAACAAAATTTCTTGGACACATTTCTCTTGCATGTTGCCGATTTTTTACTTAACCAGAGAAGCAGCAAAATGACCCAAAAAAAAGTATGCCAGTTCAGACAGAGCATGAAAATTGAGAGGCGATATAAAATCCTTAGAAAAAAGAACTAGTTTAAGAAAAGAAAGATTGCAGTTTCATTTCACAAAGTCAAAGGACATTTGTGGAAGGATGGCCTGAGATGCAGCATATGCTGTCAGTCAATTAATAACAATATAAGCTCCACACATCTAAAGAGTAAATGATACTGTCTTGTTTTTTTGGTTTGTTTTTTTTTTTTTTTGGCCGCACTGCACATAGCCTGTGGGACCTTAGTTTTCCGATCAGGGATTGAACCTGGGCCATGGCAGTGAAAGCACTGAGTCCCAACCACTGGACCACCAGGGAATTCCCAATACTGTCTTCTGATGAACAAAATTTCTAAATTTTCATGAGGTCCAATCTATTTTTTTCTTTTGTTGCCTATGTCTTTGGTGTCATATCCAAGAAATCACTGCCAAATCCAATGTCATAACGCTTTTGTCCTACATTTTTTTCTAAGAGTTTTATTGTTTTAGGGCTTACATTTAGGTCATTGATCCATTTTGAGTTAATATTTGTATATGGTATTGGATAAGGATCTAACTTCATTTTTGCATATGGATATTCAGTTTTCCCAACACCATTTGCTGAGAAGACTGTCCTTTTCCACCTGAATGGTCTTGGCACTTTTGTCAAAAATAATTGACCATATATGTGAGGGTCTGTTTCTGGACTCTCTACTCCACTGGTGACATACTTAGAGTAGTCAAAATCACAAAGGCAGAAAGCAGAATGGTGCTTGCCAGGGGCTGGAGGGAGAGAAGAATGGGAAGTTATTGTTTAAAGGGTACAGAGTTTGTTTTACAAGATGAAAAGAGTTATGGGGACAGATGGTAGTGATGGCTGTAAAACGTTATGAATGTAATTAATACTACTGAACTGTATACTTAAAAATGGTTAAGATGGTAAATTGTACATTATGTGTATTTTACAATTAAAAATTTTTTTAAAGAAGTAAATGATAAGGATACATTTGTCTGATATTCAGAATACCAAGGTTTTACCCCTAAACAATGTGTCTGATAGGACCCATAACTATGAAACCAAAGAGTGTAAACAGAGATCAGAAGCAGAGGACCAAGAAAAGCCATTCTTGTGTTTTTTCTCAAACTATAAACAAAGGTCCAGAATATACACTTTGCCCATTTCTTAGCCTGGGGACTTTTTTTCCCTTTTAATATAATTAACATCTTTGTATAATACATACATCCTGGGTACTTTTATTTCTCTAAGACAAATTCCCAAAAGTGGGGTTAAAACTGGTATGTATACTTAATTTTGTAAACTTTTCTCCCCAGAACATTGTCAGTAATACATCTCTTATTCAACAGGATCTCAGAAACAAGGAAATAGGAAATACTTCACTAAACCTCAGTTTGCTCAACAGTAAAAGTGAGGTAATAATTGATAATAATTCCATCTAGAGTTTTGTGAAGATTAACTGCAATGAAGCGCATAAAACTCTTAGCAATGTACCTTCCACATGGGAATTGATAGCTACACACACACACACACACACACACACACAAACAGGCATAGAGTGTTCCTAGTGCCTATAATTCATCCATAGTGATTAAACCAGAAGAGAATTGGTGGTTTGGATGGAAGGCTTCTTCCATAAAAGGTTCTTTCATAAAAGATGGAAGAACCCTGTTCAGGCCTTACTTCTAACTTGATAGCTTTTCCTTGATTAATGGATTTCTGATAGGATCTGTTAAATCTTAGAATCTCTGGAAGTTTCAAAGTTTCTGAGGTGTGTTAGATCTGGCTGAGGTGCTCTTAACAAGCCTCTTATCCTTCAACCGTCTCACCTCCTACCTTGCCTCCCGGCTTCCACTCTCCACTCCCCCCCCACCCCCAGTCTCTTCACAACTCATCTGTCAGACTTATTCTTTTCCAACTCAGTCAGATCGTGTCACTCCTCTGTTCAAAACCCTCCAGTGGCTTCCTCTCTCTCAGAGCAAAAGCCTAAGAAAGAAAAAAGCAGCCCCTGACATCTGGGAACTGGACTGACCAAGCTAGGTCTCAGTGTTGCTACAAGCTGACCTGGCCCTCACAGCCAGGCTCCTGTTGTCTCCTGTTGGATATAAACAATCTCAGAACACTGACATCAGACAGGGTCACTCAGATCATGATAAAATGAGACCAAACAAGCCCTCGTCATAATTTCTTCTAAGCAGAGACAAAAACAAGGTCACTGTGCAACCCAGGAAATACCCAAACATCCTCTTCTCTCTGCTAATGCGACTACTGGTTCTCTACCAATTACAGCCTTAACCTTGCTCTAGTTTACCCATCTGAGAGATAATATATATTGAGATACCCATTCATAGAATTGTCTCTGCCTTCTGACAGCACCCAATCCAAAGTAAAGCTTTGATTCCTTAAGCCCTCTCCCAAATCACCCAGAGCCCAAATCCTATAATAGGTTCTTTCCACACTCTTACTCAGCTGTCCCAGTGGCTCTCCACAGTATCTGCTCCCTTACGGGCAGGAGTAATCAACCCAACTTGTTTAAGTATGTGTGTGTTCCTGATGGTCTCTGGTGGGAGGGCACTGACAAGTCAGAGTCACAGTTGTCCCCAAAGTCTTTATAGTGGTTAGAATCACCCAGGCCTGTTAAAACAGACTGCTTGACCTGATCCCCAGAGTTTCTGATTCTGTTAAGTCTGGGGTGAGGCCTTAGAATCCGTATTTCTAACAAGTTCCAGGTGATGCTGAGGCTGCAGGTCTGGGGACCACACAGGAAGAATCACTGTCCTAAACCCTCTGTGGCTCCCCCTTATTTCTCTGAAGTAGCCTACTTCTGCTTCCTCACCTCTTCTTTGGACTCCAGCCACACTGGCCTCCCCGCGGTTTTGACTCTCCCCAAGCACACGTCTGTCTTAGGGCTCTGGATGCCCTCTAATATGGAATGCTTACTTTCTCACCTCTCAAGGAGATATACCCTCACTTCCTTAACCTGCCTTTTAAAAATTATTCCCCACAACACTTAATCACTTCTAACATACGGTCTAATTTACTTACTATATTTATTGTTTTGCTCTCCTCCTACTAATAAAAGAATGACAGCCTTAGGACTGCTGATACTTTCATCTATTTTGTTTACTGCAGTATCCTCAGACCTAGAAAAATATTGCAGGGGAGCAAAATTTGCCACCCTAAAATGTGTCTCTTTGGCAGGAGGGTTAACTTAGGATGCCCATTTTAAAGGCCCCAAAGACTTCCCCCTAACTGCCTAAAAGGATTTAGAGAGAAGGCCCGTTCCCCTTATTAAGCAGAGATATCTGCAAAGAATATGGGCTAGGTGTGGTGGCGGGAACTCGGCAGAGCCTAGAAATCAGAGTCTCCTAGTCTCTGCAAGGGCCAGCAAACATTTGTTTACCAAATATTTACTCTCTCTCTCCATGTGAACTGCCTTTCTCCCCTTTGAAGTCTCAAACCACAACCCCCAACATCCTCTTTCGCCATAGCTGAAGATGGTATTTAAGGTGAGGGCTTCGGCCATTAAGGCGAGTCACTCAGTTCTCCTGGGTCTCTCCCAGGTATACATGCTATTAACTTTTGTTTGATTTTCTCCTATTATTCTGTCTGGTGTCAGTTTACTTCTTAGACCAGCCAGAGGAAGCTAGAAGAATAGAGGAAAATTTCTTCCTCCCCAACAATATCTAGCAAGTAGCCAATGCTCAACAAAAGTTTGTTGAATAAATAAGTGCTCCTTCCAGCCTTTCACTTTCTTCTCCTAATAGAATCACAGCATTCCTACCTTTGGCTCTTCCCATAAATACAATCACCTTCCTGCCCACCCAACCTCTTGACAGTTACAATAGTCAGCTCCCAGGACTTTTTAGGCCCACTGGCTCAAACCAGGGATGCAAAGCAGGTAGGTAACTCATTCAAGGAGACCAAACAAGGCCCGCAAATTGCATCTCTTCGTCTTACTTCTCCGGATGACCTTAGCCACCAATCTACCTTTTTTGTCTTCAAACTCTTTTTGTTACCTGACTTTTTCCTCTCTCGGCCACCAACGCTGTTATGCTCTGCCCCGCCCCGCCAAAGGCAACCCCTGCCCCCATGCTGCACCACCCTCACTCGGCTGTCTTATCTCCCAGTTCTGACAATTCTCCTCCTGTGTCCGTTTTCCTTTCTAGCCCCCCCGAAATTTCTCTTTTGAAGCTCCATTACCTCTTCCTTCCTAAATCCAACCACAGTTTGGGGTCTTTCTTGATCTTTCTCGATACCCTACTGAATTTATCACATCCTTCTCGAAACTCTCTCTCAGAACAGTGCCAATATCTTCTACCTCCTTTACTGCTTCTCCTCGGGTCCTTCCTATTCCTGTCTTCACCGATGTCCCCAAGTTTCCCTCCAGCAAGCTGGGTCGTGGTTCCCTTGGCGCTCACGCGTTTCTGAACGCGCTCAGGGTTCGCGGAGGAGCGGTGGTGAGACTCCGGGCGGAGCCTCGCTGAGCCTGGGGCGCTGGACATCGGTGGACTTTCGAGTCTGGGAAGGGGCGGGGCCTTGGACCGCTCGGGAAGTTTGGTCCTCGGCAGCCGCCGTCCAGGACAGTGCGGAAGGAGATTCCGGGCTTGGGGGGTCTCAGAACCGGACTCGCTGTTCTGGCTGGAGATGGAGTTCAACAGTGAGGGTCTGAGGCGACTGCTTGGCAAGGTGCGGCCAGCCCGCCGGGCAGGGTCTGGGGCGCCGGGGCTTGGGGGCGTTTCCACCCCTGGCCGGGCCACCTCCTTGGGGCGTTTCCCCGGCTTGTCATGGGGCTTGGAGCGGGGTGTGGGCTGGCCTGAAGCCGGCTACGGGGAGTGGCCGCAGGGGGGGCGCGGACCTCTCCTTCCCGAGGCCGGGGCTCTGGCTTCGCCTGCAAATCCGAGATCCCCCAACCTCCACCCGCTGTGAGACCTTCTCACGCCACCAGCTTCTCTTGGTCTCAGCTTCCAGTACTCGCCAGTCCCTTTAACCACGCCTTTCTCTCTGCAGAAATGGCCTCACCCCCATCCCCTTTTTTTATGACTTGCGTTGCTCATCCTTTGTAGGACTCAACTCAGATGTCACTCCCTAGAAACAGAATCACTACCTCCTTTACTTGCTTTCAGAAATATCGATTATCACATCGTGGAGTAATTATTTACATACAAACCTTACTCGGGCGGTGAACTCTGATGGCAGAGACAGTGCTGTAGTATTCCCATCACCTAGCCCTGTGCCTGACACGACGGAGTGCTGAGTAACTGTGCAGTGAATGAAAGACCTGTGTAGACTTGAGAATGAAGACAGGGTTGGAAGGCCCAGAAGAGAGCCTCGTAATGTTGAAAGGTTGAGGTGGAGGGCTGACCCGGAAGTCTGACCTGCGTTTCTCGGGCATGACTAACGCCGGTTTCTATGTTACACCAGGCTCTTAGTTCAGGCTCTCTGATTCCCCACCAGTGTACAGTCTGAGGCAACCACCTTTTTCACCAGTTTCTTAGTTAAGTGATTCATAATGCTTCTTAAAACTTCCCTATGCGGAAACCGTACGTTTATGCCGTTTTTTTGTTTTGTTTTTTATGGAAAAAACTGATAAAAATTTTATTGAAGCATGAGACATGATACATTCTGAATAAAACAGTAGCAAAGTGTAATGGCAGCAGGTAAATATGAATCATATACATGCACATACTTTTCTGGTTCTTTTGATTACATTTTCCTCTCAAGATAAACTGCTTTCTCTTTAGTTGGGTTTGCCTGTGTCTTTCTTTGTTGGGGCAGTTTGTACACCCCTTTGAGGTTTTGAAGGCTTATGATTGAAATTGTTTATATACTTGATTTGAATGATTTTATCTACTGTGACAGGTGTGTAGGTCTTGTAGGAAGAGAAGTATCATCGTCCTTAGGATTATACCCTTTTCTGTCTCCTCTTCAGAGAACATGAAATTAAAAGAACCACTCTATCAAGTTTTTCAGTGACGGAAGCATGGTGTATTGTCCAGGGGGAAGAATTGCTAAAGCTGAGAATAGAAAAAGAACTTCATAATTTTGGTGGAACTGGAATGCAGGAAAAAGACAAAAGAGAGACAATAATTTTCTCAAGGGTGGGACCGGAATAGTTGAGAAAGGTTTTTGTTTTTGTTTTTTATCATCAGTGCATAGCATGGAGTCTGGCACTTAGGTGCTTAATAAATGTCTGTTGGATGTGTAAATTAAGGAGGCCATTTAGAAACACGTTAATCCAGCAGATATTTCCAAAGTTCCTTAACCCTTGAGGTAGGAAAATAATATAATAACTTAATACTTAGAAATAATTTTACTGCTGAAAAATTTGTGAAGTGAACAATACATTAAAATCAAGCAACTGTAAGGAGAACATGAAAAATCTTTTTGAAAACAAATGAAACCTAATAAGTATTCCAACCTAGATAAATATTCCAGCTTCGTGGATGTGAAGATGTCAGCTCTCTCCAGATTGATCTATAGAGTCAATGCAATTCCAGTCAAAATTCTAACAGGGTATTTGGGGAACTTTTCAGACTGATTCTAAAATCATTTGGAAGGGCAGAAGGCCAGGAGTAATCTTGACATTTTTACAGAAGAAGAATAGGTGTGGGACTTGCTCTACCAGATGTCAAGACTAGTAATTGAGGCTTAGTGTGATATTGGTATAGGATAGACAAATTAACCAGTGGAACAGACTAGAGGGCTTAGAACCATGTTCACATGTGTTTGGAAATGCGATATAAAACAGAAGAGGCATTGCAGATAACTACAGAAAGGAGAATGCAGGGACAAATGATTACCTATACAGGAGAAAATGAAATTGGACCCTTACCTCTTACCAAACATAAAAATTCCCCGTGGACTGAAGATTCAAGTGTAAAAGACGAGCTTTAAAACATAGAGATAAATGTAGGAAAGAATCTTCATGGACTCAGAGTATGCAAACATTTTTTAAACAAGACGTAAAATACTCAAAGAAGAGTGATAAATTTGATTGCATTCAAATTAAGAACTTTTATATAAAGACAACACGAAGAGAGTGAAGAGGCAAAATACAAACTTGGAGAATAATACTGTAACGCATAATTGACAAAGTATTGGTATCCAGAATATATAAATTAGCCTACAAATCAATATTAAAACCAATAGAATATTGGACAAAAGACACGAATAATCATTTTTTAAAAAACAAAAGAAGAATCAGGGAAATGAATGTTTGCTCAACCCATTAGTACCCATGGAAAAGCAAATTGAGAGCATGGTAAAACACCATTTTCTCTCACTAGATTGTCATAAATTAAGATCATTTCAAAGGGTTTGGAGGATGTGGATGAATGGGAATTTTAAACTCTATGGTAGTTACCATAGAGAATTCATAATATATGAAGCAAGAGACATTCGCAGAATTACTCATAATTAAAAATTAGAAACAACCCGAATGTTCATTGACAGAAGGAAGGATAATTTGTTCTGTACTCATTCACACAATGGAAAACACTATGCAGCAGTGAAAATGAATGAACTACAACATGCAGCAATACAAGTGAATCTTAGAAACATTATATTCAGTGAAAAAAATTGGAGGTTATATGCAAAATTATATTTTGATTAAAACAAGAAACAACAACAAACAGTGTGGTGTTTAGGGACGCACACAAATGTGATAAAAACTATGGAGGGCAAAAGCAAAGGAATGTGACTACACAATTTAAGGTAGGCAGTTGAATGGTTAAGAGAAGGAGCACCCGGACAGATGTAATGGAATTGGAAAGGTCTGTGCTGTCCAGTATGGTAGCCACTAGCCACGTGTGGCTCTTTAAATTCATCAAAATTAGATAAAAATGAGTTTCTCGGTCACACCAGCCACATATTAAGTGTCAGTAGCCACATGTGGCTTGTGGCTACTGTATTGGACAGAACATATAATGATCTTTTCCATCATGGCAGAAAATTTTGTTGGACAGCACTGTTCTAGATCAAACATGGGTGAGTTGGTACCTGAGTGTTTATTCTTCAAAATGTGTATATATGTACATATATGTTTATATGTATATGTATTCTTTAGTTGTAGTAAATATTAAGTTTAGAAAAATTCTCTGGTTCCCTAATTCCTATTTCCCACTCCCCTGGCCTTGGACAGGTAACTTAACCTAGATTTGCTCAGTTATGAAATAATAGGATTGGATTTGATCTGTAAGATTCCTTGATGCTTAATTTTTTTTTAATAAAATGATGCCACAAAGTATTCCTCAGGGTGTCCAACATTTGAGCAATGTCATACAAGAGTACTCTTGATGTTCATAAGTATCAGTCTACTAAATAAACATACTGTAGTAGTGGATAAAGTTAAAATTTTAGTAACTTCTCAATTTTTCAACTGATTTTTATGATAGTATAATTGCTTTAGTTTTAGAATCTCATGGGCCAGTTTTCCTCTTTAGTTCCCTGCCTGCACCCTTTAAGCAAATGGCATTGTCTGAGGCATATTCCTTGGAGAATGTTATACAAGCTTCTCTTAGGTGGTATAGGAACAGTAATGGAATATATGTCTTAATATTACACTAAGAAGATATTCTGTTTCATATATAGTGAAAATGATGTGCTTTTTATTTTTCTAGGACAGATAAAATAGGTCTTTTTCGTCAGAAAGGCAAATCACATATTCGACTAGTAATGATGTTTGGATTTTCAAGCCTTAAAAAAAGAGTGCTTTTGCCTTCTTTTGACAAACTTTTATGTCAGTTTTGCAGTTAGATCAATTCTGGTGTATAGCCCTATGCAGCCATTAATCATTACATTCTCAGAGGATGTTAAGTATGTAGAAAACAGCTTATAACATCAAGTAGAAAACAAAACAAAAATTATTTGGTTCATAAAAAATGTATCTTCCAGGTGACAACAATGCAGCCTTTTGTACATTTATGTAGTGTCTGGAGTTGGGATGGTTTCATTCACTTTTGTTTTCACTGAATCAGGGACACTGAATCTGGGACTCATTTTTACCCTGCTGTAGTTAATACTGATCGATTCTTAGTTTTAGTGATCTTAGTGATCGATGCTCAGTCCTTTGGATCATAATTGCTTTCTATATCCACTCTACTCGTATAAATCTGCCTCTTTGCTAACTCCCATCCAATTAGCCTACATTTATTGAAGCCATACCCTGTGCTAAATGCTATGGGGAAATAAAAATGAGTAAGAGATGTTTCCAGTCCTCAAGTTGTTAATTATACACTTTTTCTTCTGCCAAATTCTTTCCCATCTTAAAATGACCTTCGTCCTTCCCTCTAATTTTCTGTACCGTTCTAGGCTCTAATGTGAATTGCAGACAGCTCTTTTCAGAGGCCTTTCTGTAACCTAGGTATGCTTTGTCGATTCATCGTTTCCTGTCGATACTTACTATTGTATACATATTTTGTTTAATATCTCACTTTTACATATGTTAATCATGAGATCTTCATACATACCTACTGAAGTTAGCGGGCAGTAGAGCTTATCTCTTTTGCCCATGAAAAACTTAAGACTCAGAGAGAGGAAATAGGATCTCTTAGCAGTTATTTTATTTTCTCCCTATCTCCTCCAACCCTAGGCACCCACTAAGCTACTTTCTGTTTCTATGGATTTCCTATTTTGGGTACTTTATGTACAAGTCATACAATATGTGGCTTTTTGTGTCTGTTTTCTTTAACTTAGTATAATGTTTTCAAGGTTTATCCATGTATCAGTTCTTCATTCATTTTTATGGTTGAATATTCCATTTTATGGATATGTCACACTTTATTCATCAGTTGATGGACATTTGGATTGTTTTCACTTTTTGACTGTTATGAATAATGCTGCTATGAACAATTGTGCACAAGTTTTTGTGTGGACATGTTTTCATTTTTCTTGGGTGTATAGCTCAGAGTGGAATTGTTGGGTCATATGGTAACTCTGTGTTTAATCTTTTGAAGAACTGCCAAACTCTTCCAAAGCAGCTGCACCATTTTACCACCAGCAGTGGTGTATGTATATGAGGGTTCTGATTTCTCCACATCCTTTCCCACATTTGTTACTGTCTTTTTGATTATAGTATGAATCCTCCGACTTCTTTTTTTTTTTTTTTTTTAGTTTGTTTTTGGCTGCATTGTGTCTTCGTTGCTGCACTCAGGTTTCCTCTAGCTGTGGCGAGTGGGGGCTACTCTTCGTTGCGGTGCGCGGGCTTCTCATTGCGGTGGCTTCTCTTGTTTCGGAGCACGGACTCTAGGCGCGCTGGCTTCAGTAGTTGTAGCACGCGGGCTCAGTAGTTGTGGCTTGTGGGCTCTAGAGCGCAGGCTCAGTAGTTGTGGTGCACGGGCTTAGTTGCTCCGCGGCATGTGGGATCTTCCCTGACTAGGGCTCAAACCCGTGTCCCCTTCATTGGCAGGCAGATTCTTAACCACCACGCTACCAGGGAAGCCCTTTTTTATTCTTTTTTAAGATTGTTTTGGCTGCATTCCTTGAATTTCCATATGAATTTTAAGGTCCATTTGTAAATTTTTGCAAATGAGCAAAAGTCAGCTGGGATTTTGATATGGATTGGCGATTGTTGAATCTGTTGGGGAGCATTGCCATCTTAACAATATCAAGTCTTCTGATCTATCGACAAGGGATATCTTTCTGTTCATTTAGATCTATTTTAATTTCTTTCAACAATGTTTTGTAGTTTTTAGAGTCTAAGTTTTGCATCGTGTTAAATTTATTCCTAAGTATTTTATTCTTTTTGATGCTATTGTAAACGTAATTGTTTTCTCAAATTCATTTTCAGAATGGTAATAGACTCTTAACATACTTTTTTTTTTTTTTTTTCATTTAATGCCTAGCACAAGTCCGGGAGGTGGGTATAATTTCTCTTTGCGAATGAGAAAATAAGTTCAAAGAAGTTAAATGATTTTGCCCACAGGGCAACCAAGGTAATATTTCTGAGACTACATCTGGATGAATGAGGAGGCAGTTCACTCAACCTGACTGCAAACCTTTGCATGCTTTCTGTTTTCCCTATGAAACCCAGCTGCGGTACCAGGTAGGGAAATTCAGGGTGTCTCAAGTGAATGACATATTCAGGCATGAGAGGTGGATCTTACAGTGATGACAGGGGTGCTTCATCCTGCCCTATTTCTTAAGCCTTCAGGAAGTATTTGGAGGCATTTGATATAGTGATTAAAGGCCTAGGCACTGGGTTTGAGCTCTGGCTTCACTACTTAACTTGCTATCTACCACAGCAAGTTATTTTGATTCTCTAGCTTTCATTTTCATCTTCTATAAAGTCAAGCAGTTATACGCCCTGCCTACTTCATAGGGTCGTTATTAAAAGGATGAAGTCAAATACTATTCATGTTTGTAAAACTCAGAGCCCAGGGCCTAGCACATAGTAAGTGTTCAGTTAAATGTTAATTTGTAATTGTTCTGTTGCTTATAATTTTATTCTTATTCCGTGATCATTTTTCTCTTTTCAGTACAAGTTCAGGGATCTAACTATGGAAGAACTGAAGAATGTAAATATGTTTTTCCCACATTTCAGATATTCCATGGATACCTATGGTAAGAATTGTATCCTCTAGTTTTTGCTACATTATTTAAACTATTAATTATTTGTTCCTAGAGAGCTACAAACTTATAATTTCTCATTTCTCTCTTTTATCCCCTGATTTTGAGCTACACTTTATGACCTGTGGTTTTTGAGGAAATTTAAGTTAATAAAATTTATATGGTATTAGTTTTCTATTGCTGCTTTAACGAATGAACACAAATTTAGTGGCTTAAAACAACACAGGGACTTCCCTGGCGGTCCAGTGGTTAAGACTTCGCCTTCCAATGCAGGGGGTGCAGGTTCAATCCCTGGTCAGGGAGTTAAGATCCCACATGCCTCGAGGCCAAAAAACCAAAACATAAAGCAGAAGCAATATTGTAACAAATTCAATAAAGACTTTAAAAATGGTCCACATTAAAAAAAAAAAAAAATCTTTAAAAAAAAAAACAACGCAAATTGACTATCTTACAGTTCTTTGGCTAGAAGCCCAGCACAGGTCTCTGTAGGTTAAGTGTTGGCAGGTCTTAGTTCCTTTTTGGAGGCTCTGGGAGATCATCTATTCTCTTGCTTTTTTTAGTTTCTAAATGTCACCCATATTCTTTGGCTCACGGTCACTTTCCTCCATCTTTAAAGCTAGCAATGTTGCATTTCTCCGACCATCCTTCTGTAGTCAGATCTCCAGAGAAAAGGTTCTCTGCTTTTAAGAACCAAATGTGATTAGCTTAGGCCCACTCTAATCATACAGGATAATTTCCCCATGTCAGGGTCCTTAACTTAATTGTATCTAAAAAGTTTCTTTGCCAAGTAAGGTAACATATGCACAGGTTCCAAGGATTAGGGTATTGGACATCCTTGGAGGCCATTATTCTGCCTACCACATATATGGTTGATAATAAATTAATAACAAAGTTTTAGTTATCTTCTTCACTTAATATAGAGGGTCTGGTTACCTGAGAAAGATTTTACTTTACTATCTTTCAAAATTTCTGACCACAACCCACACTTGGAAATGTATTTTATATCATGAACCCATATACACACAACTAAAGTATTACGTACACCTTGGCGTTTTCTCTTCTTTTCCATTCCATACCCTTTAAAAAAAAAAATGCTGATTGAGACTCACTAAATTGATTTCAGGACCCACGAATTAGTCAAAACACACAGTTTTGAAAAGCTTCTTTATTCTACATGGGTATGTTTTGTATTTGAATTAGCTTGGGTTACAAAAATATGTCTAATTCAGAATTATATATTGGAAAATTTGAGGCATTATTGAAGTATTTCTTAGGAATAGCTAATTTTATATGTGGAAGAAATGATTAGATTCTGGCCTACCTGTGTCTGGCCTCTCTTGATTAACACCCAGTTATTTGGTGCTGCTTATAAATGCCTGGGATGGGGGATTTAACAGCTACTATTTATTGAACACCAGATATACTTCCAAATGTTTTATCTATATTATTTTACATATTCTTGTACAACCAAAGCTGTGAGGTGAGTATTATCATCTTCACTTTTCAGAGAAAGAAACTGAGGCCTAGAGAGTTTAAATAACTTGCTTAAGATTACACAGCTAGTTAGGCATGGAGTTGGGGCTTGTACTCATGTCCATCTTGCCCTCTGCTTGAATAATACTTGTTCTTTTACAATCTATAAGTAATCTTATAGATTTAAACCTTTGTTATACCAGTTAATTCTTATTCTCATTTCCCCCATCTAGAGGAAGTAGGCTGTGGTGCCATTAAACCCTCAAGCTATAGGATTAATATTGTCAAGGTACATTTTATTATTGAAGACAATGTTAGTCATGTATTATAATCATTTTTCTTTTGGCTTTTTGAATAATTTGGACAGTGACTATTTACACCTGTAGTTTCTCTACCACATTTTCAGGTTCTTCTGTGTCCCCGAGAAACAATCCCTGTTCCACTCCTCTGTCCATTTTAGTTTTGCCTTAGAGTGATCCCTTCACCCATTTTTACCTTTCACTCATATAGTTCAAGGTAAATATTTGTACTTATGTACACTGTTGGCCTTGAGTTTTCTGTCAGCCTGGCTTTTCCTCTTCTCCCTTTCTGATAGGTCATCAAATCTATTTAGACTTTTTTCTTCCCCTGCGTAAATAGTATAGTAAGCTACTGAAGTCCTTAAAGGACCACATTCCAAGGCAGTTTGACAGTTTGAAGCCAGATGTAGTGTTTTCTGTATTCAGTTCAGAAATTAGGGCATTGATTCTCCATCAGTGTGTCCCAGATGGGTAAGTTGAAATTTCAGGGATGTGAAGATTGAGAAAAGGTTGAGAATAATGGAGTTAGAGAAAGCAAAGATAATTGCTAATCCTTCTAAAAGGTCACTTTCAAAAATAAAACTTTTTTCTTCTGATTATAAAAGTTATAATCTGATATCTAAAAGTGATTATAACTGATGTTACATGTGACAATTATTTGATAATGTCCCCACGTTTTATAGTCCTTTACTTATTATTAAGGGCTTTCACATCATCTCATTTAATCATTATGACAACTTTATGATGCAGTCTTTATAGATTTTATATCTTTATTTTCTAGATGATGAAACTGAAGGTCAAAGAGGTTAAAGTAACCAAAAGTCACATGCCTCTGTCGACAGAAATAATAAACAGTCTATAATAGGATAGAAAAGAGTTTTATTTGAGCCAGTCTGAGCACTATAGCCTCAGATAGTTCTGAAGAGCTTTCCAAAGAAGCATGGTTTTCAGCACAGTTTGTTTTTTTTTTAATAAATTTATTTATTTATTTATTTTTAGCTGTGTTGGGTCTTCGTTTCTGTGCGAGGGCTTTCTCTAGTTGCGGTGAGCGGGGGCATTATTCATTGCGGTGCGCGGGCCTCTCACTATCGCGGCCTCTCTTGTTGTGGAGCACAGGCTCCAGACACGCAGGCTCAGTAGTTGTGGCTCACGGGCCCAGTTGCTCCGTGGCATGTGGGATCTTCCCAGACCAGGGCTCGAACCCGTGTCCCCTGCATTGGCAGGCAGATTCTCAACCACTGCACCACCAGGGAAGCCCTTCAGCACAGTTTTATATCTGTCAGAACAAAGAACATCAAACGTCACAGGGGTGCATTCCTTCAAGGTTTCAAAAAAAGACAAATGAGCATGCACACGATGAGTCAGCATGGCCTTGGCGCCTGTGAAGGGAGCTTTATCATTGGAGTGCTAGCGTTGATGTTTTAGGGAAGGGAGGCATTTATCTCTGTCTTCAAAACAGACATTCTTTACTTCTGGACAATGCACCCTTTTCTTTAATGATTAAAGCAGATGTACAATGTATGCTTAATGGGCCACAAAACTGGCTATTCTAGTTAGCATAAAGCTTAAGTTAAATAATGTATAAGCTAGGATGACTTCCCCGTATCTCAATATGTGAAAATTTCTTCCATCACCTCTAAGTAGGAAAAGTCGGCCAAGAACTTGGGATTTCAGTATCTTAAGTCCTGTGTTCTTTCAACTACCTGCTCTGCTTTCTAAAAGAACATCATTTAGTTCTTTGCCCTTGTCAACATATTTACTGATTCCTAGATGATGGTATTTAGAAATTATGTGTGTTTCTGTATGTGTGTATGTACATGCACACACTTTAACACGGTTATTCCTACTTCTGATTGCGCATTCTGGGGCTTTTTTTTCTTCCAGTTTTCAAAGATAGTTCCCAGAAAAACCTGCTGAATTTCACTGGCACTATTCCTGTGATGTATCAGGGTAAGTGTGGAAGTTGAGAAAATGTGGGAATTTTCTAAAAGATCAGTTTAATTAGAACTTATATTTGTTTAGTTCCATAACATTCTCAAAGTGTTTTTTGTTTGTTTGTTTGTTTTTTAAAGAACATTTTTACGAGCTGGTCAATTTTTAATTTTTTATTTATTTATTTTTTAAATATTTATTTTTTTGGCCACGCTATGTGGCTTGCGGGATCTTAGTTCCCCCAACCTGGGCCCCCAGCAGTGGAAGCTCAGAGTCCTAACCACTGGGTTGCCAGGGAATTCCCCTTAAAGTGTTTTAACATGTATATGATCTATACTGAACCTTACTGGATATAGCAGAATGCTGTCCCAGTGAAGGAAGGCCTAGGTTAATACCAACAAATTCAATTCAGTTCAACGAATATTTATTTATTGAATGTCAACTATCTGCCCACTACTCTGCTAGGTTTTGAGGTACAGAGGTGAGCAAGACAGACATAGGCCTGCGCTTGTGGAGAGTTAACTCTGCTTTCCATAGGAAACTGCAGGGATCCCACCTTTTTCTCCCATTACATGAATGTTTTGTTCCCCTCCCTTTCCCTCTATATGATGTAGCATTATCCCCATTCTGTTGGTGAAACTGAGTCCTGGTCACGTGGTTTACCTGAGTCCACACAGCTGGTGTCAGACTGGAACTTAAAACTCCAATAGGAAATTTTTAAAACACAGGCGCCATTAAAGCTCAAAAAAAGCAACATATTTTCAGATGACCTGACAGGTTAAAATAGCTAAGTGTTTGCCCAAAAAGAAAAAAAAAATCACTGACTTCCCTATAATTAATTCTGTTTGTCTAGACCTACTTCCTTCAACGTTTAACAGGACTAACCTGTCAGATGGGTGTCATAGGAGGTTGCTTCTCTAGTATGATTTGAAGAACACCAGAGAAGTGTTGGTTCCAATTATTTCTCTGAAGTGGTGCTTGAAATTCCACCTTTAAAAATCCATTCCCCTTTTAAAATGCAAATAATCTCAGGAGGAATAACATCCAAAATCACTAATATACAGTGCTGTGCTTATAGAAAATGCTCGGTAAATATTTGTTGAATGATTGAGTTAGTTTATTTGATTACTGACTGAAGGGTTTAGGAATACATGAACTTACTGGGTATTTGAAAGAGGAGGTGCACTGAAAAAGGGCTGAGGAAGATCTGGAAACCAAATGGGGAGAGAGCAGTGCAGTTTGCTGTCTCTTACAAAGGATTCATCGCTGTATTATGGGAGCACATTGCCCAACAGACACCAAGAAGATGTATTTTGGGGGACTTTTTTCAAAGTAAGTGCTTCATTATGGTAGTGGCTAGACTGTTACAAACCCTCCTTTATTGCTTCCCCCTGCCCCCATGATGACTTATTGCCAGAGGTACACTCATGTTTATTCTTCCTCTGTGTACGTCCAATCATAACATCTCCTTTGGCACAGAGAATGCTTAGAAATTCAGTTTGGTTTTTATGAATAGGAATGTGGTTGGAGATGAAAGTAGGTAGCAGTGGGCTCTGAAAAAATTGCAATGAGGTAGGCAGAGCAGGTATAGAGTTGATTTTTATTTTCTTTCCTTGCTTCTCCCCTCCCAAGCTCTCAGACTGTTTTCTGGCTGCCTAGAGAATTTTACTGAGACCTGTTTCCCATTACTTGTGTTCTGTGTTTATTATGGTTAGATGTTAGAGAGAGAAAGAATTCTTACCACCCCAGTGATTGATTGATTGATTCCATAGTTCTTACCAACCCCAGTGATTTCAAGGGTAGTTGCATATTGACAGAGGAACTTACAAATTTAAATGAATCATTGCTTAGTAGCCCTCAGTTTCTAGGACAATGTGGGGAGGTTACAGGAGGGCATAAAAGTTATCTTAAGATGCCACTCATTGGCACTCTGCATCTTCCTAGAGCGGTGGAGTCAGGTCATTGATTCTTATGCTGGTAGTAATTCCAAGGTAGTAATGGTACCTGCAGTACCTTTTTTTTTTTTTTTTTTTTTTGGTAGTACACTCTTTTTCCCCTTTGCTTTTGACTAGAATTATAGCAACTCCTTGTGATGCATACTAGTTATTTCCTGCTGATCAGAAGGTCAGAATGTATTATCTTTCTCATCTGTAAAATGGGCCAATGATAGAGCCTAACTCTACAATTTTGAGGATTAAATGCATTACTCTAAGTAAAGCTCTTAGCATAGTTCCTTGCACATAGTAAGTGCCTAATAAACGTTGGCCATTATTATGTGCATGCTTTTGTTACTTTTATCTGGTTACTAGTTTTTTTAGTATAATAATAGTACATGCTCATGCTAAAAAAATTTAAACAATTGAAAAGAGATGAGGTTAAGCTTATATCTAACCTCCCACCCAGTCCTATTCCCCAGGTGAATCTTCTGTTGATATTTCCTTATATATACCTGCAGAAATTTTCTGGATTATTTCTTATCCCTGCAAGATTGTGTCAAGGTTGTGATGACACTTTTCCTTCATCCATCCATTGTTTAGAGATGTGTATCATCTTAGTAAGATGATACCCATCTGAACTTTATTTACAGCTCACTTAAATTATATCCTTATGATATAATTACTTTAAATCTGAGGACTCTACCAGGAGTCCTGACTCTTTGATAATGAATTACTGAAAGTAAATGGGCAGGGTAGGAGGCAGGGCATTTGCTGACAGAAAAGAATGAGAAAGAAGGAAGAAGGGCACAGAGAATACCAGTAGTGGAATCTTACAAGTTATAGACGTGGGAATCAGGCTCACCATGCGCTTTGCCAGGAGTGTGGTATTGAAATGCATGAATGCTGCTGGGGAGAGGCCTTGATGGAGGCAGCAGATCCTTGATCACCCAGGAAGATACCTTCAATAGACATTTCTTTCCTTTTCTTTAATGTGTAGTGATTAACATTAGAAAATGGCTCCATCGAGATTGGGACTACCACTCCAAAACAAAAAAAACTGCATGGCCTAGGACTTCCCTGGCGGTCCAGTGGTTAGGACTCTGCACTGTCAATGCAGGGGGCATGTGTTCAATCCCTGGTCGGGGAACTAAGATCCCGCATGCTGCACAGCGTGGGGAAAAAAAAAAAATTGCATGGTCCAAACAGTGGCTTTTAAATGTTTGATTGTGACCCACAATAAGAAATACTTTCGTATACATAGTTATATATGTATATAACTAAAATTAAATTTATTGTTTGCAGCCCACTAAATTAATTTCATGACCTATTTATTGTGACCAACATTTGAAAAACACTGGTCTAGAGTATATAACATTAGACAGAGTGACTTCTGGAGGAATGTGATGATGTGTCTCAATACCTGTCGGTCACTCTGTGGTGCTGTGATCACATGACTTTATAATCATAGAGTACCAACAGCTATGCCTGTATCCATACTGTAAGTACTTAGATACTATGTATGGTGATGGATGTTAACTAGACTTATTGTGGTGATTATTTTGCAATATATACAAATATTGAATCATTACGTTGTATACATGAAACTAATACAGTGTTATATATCAATTATACCCAAATAAAAACAGTTTTTTAAAATACTTAGATAAAATTAGAAGAGGAATATGGTTCTGAGAACTGCTGATATAAAATAGTAGAAATAGTACTAGGACATTTCTATTATGTAGTGACTTTCAGTTCTCTAGAATTACATGGGAAGCTTTTAAAAAATGTTGTCCAGACCCTGTCCCACTGAATCAGAAACTTTTGGGGAGAGGCCTGGATATTGGTATGTTTCAGAGTTCCTTAAGCATTTCTAATATGCAGACAGAGCTGAGTATCATTGTGCTTAGGGCAGGAGGAAGCAAGATGAAAAAAGTAGAGGATTTCCTTAGTAAGAAAAAGATTGCAGTGGAGAAGAAAACTTTTTATTTATACCTTGCTTATTTCCAAAATGGGTTTGAGGTAAATTGTAAAAATTACCAACCCGTCATGGTACTTACCATGTCATGTACTGTTCTAAGCATTTTATGTACCTTAACTTAATTTTATCCTCACAACAATCCTATGAGGTAGGAGCTTTTATTATTCTCATTTTGTAGAGGAAGGAGTTGAGGCACAGAGAAGTTAAGTAACTTGCCTAAAATCATATAGCTAGTAATGTGTGCAACTAGGATTTGAACCTAGGCATTTGTGCTCCTGAGCAGCCATGTTTTTAAATATATTGAAAGACATATGCCTTAAGACTGTGAAAGTGGGAATAAATATCAGGAGATACAACAGAACAGTTAAGATAATTGATCAAATTTCTAGTTTAAGGTTAGTTTTTGCACTTATATTAGGTTTAGCTTTGGGCTTCCCGTAAACCAAAACAGTCAGAGATTTTGGCTCTCAGTAGGCATGACATACATGGTTACATAGTATGTGGTACAGGGTTACATAGTACGTGGTACATGGTTACATGGTACATGTACATAGAAGAGCTTTCATTTGGGTTCCTATCTCAGTACACTAAAATTTAAGAGCCACTGGACAGGGCTTCCCTGGTGGCGCAGTGGTTGAGAATCTGCCTGCCAATGCAGGGGACACAGGTTCGAGCCCTGGTCTGGGAAGATCCCACATGCCGCGGAGCAACTGGGCCCGTGAGCCACAATTACTGAGCCTGCGTGTCTGGAGCCTGTGCTCCGCAACAAGAGAGGCCACGATAGTGAGAGGCCCACGCACCACGATGAAGAGGGGCCCCCACTCGCCGCAACTAGAGAAAGCCCTCGCACAGAAACGAAGACCCAACACAGCTAAAAATAAATAAATAAAATTATTTTTAAAAAAAAGAGCCACTGGACAAGGTGACTGTTAAGGTTGTTTTCAGCTCTAAGTTGTATGTATCTAACCCAGCTTGTATGTTACAGTAGCTGCAATTAATGAGCAACTTGAGGGCCAGTATCAAATGCATCTTTCATTTGTTCATTCACTCATTCATTTAAAAAACATTTATTTATTTATTTATTTGGCTGCGCTGGGTCTTAGTTGCAGCACGTGGGATCTTTAGTTGTGGCATGGGGGATCTTTGGTTGCAGCATGTGAACTCTTAGTTGTGGCATGTGGGAGCTAGTTCCCTGACCAGGGATCGAACCTGGGCCCCCTGCATTGGGAGTGTGGAGTTTTAGCCACAGGACCACCAGGGAAGTCCCCATTCATTCATTCTTATTTATATAAGAAACTTTTATTGAGTATCCAGTATGTTAGGCACTATACTTGTTGTAGGGGACATGGAAATGAATAATACCTAATCACCTCTAGACGTTTATAGTGTAAAAACAGAAACAGACTTGTAGGCAAATAAATTGGGTGGAGCAAAAAAGGTTACCTAAAGAAGATGTTGTATCCCATACTCCTAGCACAGTAGGTCCTATAAATATTTATTGAATTGAATTGAATAAGCTGGCCATTGTCTTGATTATATTTCCTCAAATGTTATACTGGTGCTTTAATGGGAGCATATTTCCAATGTGAATGTGGATGAAAATAGGGAAATAGGCCTCAGTTTACATAAATCCTTTATCTATAAACTTGACTAGACTTGTGTTTTAAAATGCCACCTAGCTATACCGTAAATATAATGTGTGTGGTTCATTATTGTTTGAAGATGTGTTTATTTTGTCTCAAATAGGTAATACATATAACATACCAATTCGTTTGTGGATTTTGGATTCTCACCCTTTTGCTCCCCCCATTTGCTTCTTAAAGCCAACTGCAAACATGGGAATCTCAGTTGGAAAACATGTGGATACTCAAGGCAGAATATACTTGCCCTATCTCCAAAACTGGAGCCATGTAAGATCAATTTGGATTTTCTTTTAAAAGTTTTTATTTTTCTGAATATTTATCTTCAATCCTAATGGTACAAATAAGTTAGTGAATTTTCTTTCAATGATAATTCTTCTTGTGGTCTTTAAAAATAATTTGAAATTGAGCTCCCCAGGGTCACCCAAGACCCAGAACCCTGATGATGGCAGCCTGCATGAAGCTGCTCTCTCCAGGTCTGGGAGCCAACCATTGTTTGCTCCCTGTCTTTTTATAGTTGTTTGCCGTTTGATAAAGCAAATGAAGAGCTACTAGCAAAATATTGGGGCATTATTTCCTAGTTCCTCCCCAGTAAAGATTCTTATGTAATATGTGTATTTATTTGTAGTTTTGCCTGTTTTAACCTTTATGTAAATTGAATCATATTGTATATAATCTTCTATTACATGCTTTGTTTTAACTGAGCATTAAGTTTTAGAAATTCACCCACAGCGATGCATGAAACTGTAATTTATGTGTTTTACAATCCCTCACAGGGACTTCCCTGGTGGTCCAGTGATTAAGACTCTGCGCTTCCACTGCAGGGGGCACAGGTTCAGGGAACTAATCCCACTAATTTGGCACGGTCAAATAAATAAACATAAAAGTAAAACAATAAAAAAATAAAAATAAATGGCCCAGACTTAAAAAACAAACAAAACAAAACAAAACAAAAACACAAGCCCTCACATTATGCAGTTTTGTATTCTGCATATTTCATCTATCATTATATCGAGCATTTTTCCATATTAAACAATGTTTTCAAAACACATGGTTTTTAATGGTTGCCTGATGTATTTGTAAATTGCTCTGTTAGAAATTTAATGATGAGCATCCTTAAATATAAATATATGTAAATATAAATGTATATATCTTATAAATCTTTAATAATTTCCTAATGATAAATCTCTAGGAATGGAAATATTGGATCAAAATTTTAAAATGTTTTGAAGGCTATTCTTATATATTCCCAAATTGGCCTCCAAGAGGTAGACAAAATGTTGTAATTCTACCATCAATAGAAATCAGTATGGGGGGTACCTGTTTTACAGCACCTTTGCTCTAAAGGGTGCTATAAAAGAAGGTACTATCATTAAAACAAAACAAACCTTTGCTTATCTCTATGGTTCATTTACTTAGAAGGATGTAGAATATGCTCTCATTTTTGTAAGTAACTAACACTTTTATGAAAGGTTAATTTATAATATATTTGTATATACCCAGAAAGTTGTAGGACCGGAGGACAGGGATCTGTCAGAGAGGAGTGAGGTTGAAGTAAAGGATGGCATTAGGATTATCACTTCTTATTTTATATACATATTGTAAAAAGATATGCAATTGTGGATGCATTTCATATTGTTTTATGGTCTTCTATGTTTTTCATATAAATAAAACTTTTAAAAAGAAGAAAAAAAAGAAATAGAAAAAGAAAAGGTGCATACCAAATTGTCAGTAGTGGAGTTCAGGTGGGGAAACATTAATCTTTCACTTTATGAACTTTATGAACTTGTACATTATTTGCATTACTTGGTGATTTAAATAATAAGATTACCAGTTAAATGTGATGAATAAGGCATGATAAAAATTCGTTAGTTGGAAGGACAAAAACATTAACCTTAATGTTTAGTTCTTTGGTTATTTGAGAAATTGAAATCTTATCATACATTTATTTATCATGTACGTTTCTTCTTTTTTGAATTGTCTGTTTATCTCTTTCATCCATTTTTACAACTTTTAAAAAAAATACTATCCTTCAACAGTATTTTGACATCTGTGCCCTATTGTGGGAATTTATCTTTCCTGTTTCCTCTTTCTGATTTTCTTTGGCATCTCTTTTCATAGTTTTGTTTGTTTAATAAATACTCAGAGATAGTCCTATAATCTAGTCAAGGTTGTGCTTGATTTCAGATCAGACAGTATTGATTTCATTTTACTATTCTGAACCTCTTTATTATAAGCTAAAACTAGTCTTAAGAAGATACTATATTATTTAAATGGCCCTATTTAGAAGAACTACATTTGGGGGAGGGGGAGGGATTAATTAGGAGTTTGGGATTAACAGATACACACTACTATATATAAAATAGATAATATGGCACAGGGAACTATATTCAATATATTGTAATAACTTATAATGGAAAAGAATCTGAAAAAGAATATATATATATATATATATATATATATATATATATATATATATATATAACTGAATCACTTTGCTGTACACCTGAAACTATAACACAACATTGTAAATCAACTATACTTCAATTAAAAAAAAGTATGATGTTATGATTTTTAAAAGTACTATGTAAACTTTAAGTTCCACGTGCAGTTGGAATTACATAGTATAATTATACAGAGTTTGGAGCTAGAAGGAATCTAGAGGTCATCTAGGCCAAGGATTGCAGACATTGTCCCCAAGAGAGTCAGTGTGCTGCATTAGGCCTACAGAATTTTGTTTGAACAGCACAGTGGTTTTGTTTTGCTTTGTTTTGTTCTTAATATGAATTTGAATGACTATACATGTACTCTTTCCAATTTGCCACAGTGACCATCTCCCCAAATTTTCTTATACTTGACAACTTCACACATTATGTTATCTGCTTAGTCTTTAAAGGTATATGAGTTTTTTTATTCTAATAAAAAATTTATTAGAGTGAAACCCAGACTCTGAGAAATTAAGCAATTTTTAAAATGAGCAAGCCACTAAATATTCCTAATAATAATAATAAAAACCATATATTTTACACTCACAACATATAATTTGCATACATTAGCTCATTTTTTTCTCATATTATTGGGATTTATTATTCACATTGTATTGCTAATAATACTGAAGCTCAGAGAGGTTCAGTGCATTTCACTAAGGTTGCTTAACCAGTTAAATTAAAATGAACAGTACTGGATTAGATAAATATCAGTGTTCATTTTATGATTTGATAATGGTTGTATAGGAGAATGTTTTGTTCTTTCTTTTAGGAAATATATGCTAAAGTATTTAGGGCTGAAGGGGTATCATATCTTCAGTTTACTCTCGGTTCAGAAAATAGAGGAAAAGAGACTAAGAAAGCAAATGTGATAAAATGTTAACATTTGAGTAATCTGGGTGAGGAGTATATGGAAATTCTTTGTACTATTTTTTTGCTACTTTTCTGTAAGTCTGCAATTATTTCAAAATCAAAAGTTAAAAAAAGGCAGATAGACAAGACCATTCCCAAATATAGGTACTCTGCTAGTAAGCACATTTATGCTGTTTTCCCACTTTTTGGAGATGTGGATTTAGCATTTCTCCCTTTATTTTTCAGCTAAAAAAATTAATTTTTTTCGATTAAATGTATTAAAACAGTTAAAAGTATCATATAATTTGTATGGTAGTTTTCGAAAAATGAGAGCATGATGTAATACTTTTCTTTTGGCTAACTCTATAACAATGTATAGGTTAACATGGTAGTATTCCTTAGCAAAATTTTTGCATAACTTTTCCCTTTGTGTGTGTTCTGTAGCCTAAATCTGTCATTGTTGGATTAATTAAAGAAATGATTGCCAAGTTTCAAGAAGAACTTCCCCTGTATTCTCTATCATCATCTGATGAGGCACAGCAGGTAGACTTGCTAGCCTATATTGCAAAAATCACTGAAGGTTTGTATTTTTGTTAATCATAGAGTTATGAGTTTACAATTTCTCACTAATATCCTTTACTCTCTGCTACTTGATTTCTCTAAATAAATACATGCTTGTATATGTACATATCTGTGTTGAATCAAAAATTCCTATATATTTATCATAAGGTAAGTATTACCATACAGTTCCAATGAATATGGTTTCTTAAAATGTAAAAGATTACTTTTATCCTGACAGCTAAAATAATTTGTTTTTTTCAAAACCACTTGATATATATTAATGATCCCAAACCTTTTTCATTATACGTTTATGTGGCTTTTTGCCTCATTCAGTATCCTGGACCAGAGAATCTATGATTCTCATTGTTTCTCATTGAGGATAAAGCAAAATACCCATGCTTGCAAAATTTCACGTTAAACATTTTTTTGCATTGTAGACTAGAGCAGTAAGAATCACAATGTTTTTCAGAATTATGGAAATCCTATTTTTTTAAGTCTTATATAATATTTTTTAAATGTTTGGAAAGATATTTTCTGTTTAAAATGATAGCCTCTATTTAGTAGAATATTTAATATGAGATTCCTGTCTTTCTTGCATTTCATTTGTTCAACAATATTTTTGAATGTCTATTATGGAGTGCCTAGTACCATGTTTTCTGTCCAAGTTATTGAACTTTGGTGTATTTTTTTTAAGATGCTAAAAAGATTTTTGATATTTTTAAATTCTTATGATAGTTCACTTTACTTTTTAGGTGTCTCAGATATAAATTCAAAGAACTGGGCAAATCATGAGAATAAAACAGTCAATAAAATTACCGTGGTTGGCAGTGGAGAACTGGGAATTGCCTGCACATTAGCAATTTCAGCAAAGGTATGTAAGCATAGTGGTTATGAATACATCTGTCATATTGCTACACTTTTAGGCAGTTTCTATTTAACACACAAGAAGTAATGGCTTCATTTTGTCATGTGGGAAAACTTCATTTTGCCTTAAAATATATTTAGTAAGCTGACCAAAAAAATATGTGAAAGTTCTCATCAGTAATGTTGCTTCTTAATTAGTAGTTAGTCGTGGAATAGGCTTTAAAAACATTATTTGAACAATGGGCTCATCATCCTAATCCAAGGGAAACCTCAAGTTGACATTCATCTGACTTAGTCACAAAGTCTTTTGTGTTTTCTGAGTCCTGCTGCTTTAATTAAACTCTTATTTAATATAATACTTAATTTAGCTATTTCTAAAATTAACATTTTTTAAAAACAATTGCCTTTTCTTGTGTAATTACTCCACTTTCTTTTAGGATCATAGTTCCTGATTTGATATTTTACAATAGTTTGAGATTTGCCTATTTTTCCATGAGTCCTTCTCACTAGATCTTTTCTGTATAAATTATTTTCAGAAAGGCTTAAGTCCCCCCTCCAGAGAGGTTGAAAGACCCTCCAGGGCCCAGTATCATGGTAACAGCATGTCTGTGTCATTTGAGCCATGTAGACCAGAATAGACTAGTTCAGGGGTCCCCAGCCCCCGGGCCGAGGACCACTACCGGTCTGTGGCCTGTTAGGAACCAGGCAAGAGGTGAGCGGTGGGCGAGTGAGTAAAGCTTCATCTGCTGCTCCCATCGCCTGAACCATCACTGCCTGAGCCATCCATCCCACCACCCCTCCACCCCCACCCCGTCTGAGGAGAAATTGCCTTCCACAAAGCCCGTCCCTGGTGCCAAAAAGGTTGGGGACTGCAAGACTAGCTCTCCCTCCATGTATTTATTTGATAGCTGGTATTTAGTTTTCTTTTCTATTAAAGTTTGATTGATTGCCATCTAAATTCTTCCCTTTCCATTTAAGATTCACGTATATCTTGGAGGTAGGTTCTACTTCAGCAAATAGTTAAATTGTATCCAGGGAGCTAGAAGATTTTAAAAGCTAACTGTTCAGAACCATATATGCTAACTTGACATATTATATTTTCATTTCCTCCACCCTCCATCTGAATGCACTCTTCCTTCTTAATTGGAATTTGAAATGTTTGTAGATCTTTTGTTACTAAATAGAATACTTCAATAAACACTGCCTTACAAGTTGTTTATTTTCTTGTCTGAATTTTCTGTTAAGGGTACATAATCTCAGAAATAGTACTAGTGAGTCAGAGGGCATGAATGGTTTTTATGGTACTTATTACATATTGCTAGATTGCTCTTCAGAAGGGCAGAACTTTACACTGCTAATAACAATGCACACATCAACCTGATTTTTGGCATTGCTAACAGTACTAAGTTTTATCAATTTTATTTGTTTTTGGTAAGTGTAGGAAGACCCCTTAAAGTCATATTTCTTTAACTGTTAGAAGTCGCACTATCAGTATTTCTTTGTTTGTGAACTGTCTAGTTGGAAGGTTTCTTTCCGTTTTTCCCTTTAAATGTTAATATTTTGATACAAGGTACAATATTTGAATAGTGCAACAATATTCAACTAGTGCAGTAGTAGTCATAATAATGGCAGTAGTTGAAGTGGTGGTAGCAGCAGTAACTAACCCTTACTGAATGCTTACTAGATCCAGGCACTTGTCTAAACACTTGATTCATTTTTTTTAAAAATAAATTTATTTATTCTATTTATTGATTTTTTTTGGCTGCGTTGGGTCTTCGTTGCTGCGAGCGGGCTCTTCTTTAAGTTGCAGTGAGCAGGGGCTACTCTTCGTTGCAGTGCATGGGCTTCTCATTGCGGTGGCTTCTCTTGTTGCAGAGCACGGGCTCTAGGTGCACGGGCTTCAGTAGTTGTGGCACATGGGCTCAGTAGTTGTGGCTCGCAGGCTCTAGAGCTCAGGCTCAGTAGTTGTGACTCATGGGCTTAGTTGCTCTGCGGCATGTGGGATCTTCCTGGACCAGGGCTCGAGTTCCCTGCATTGGCAGGCGGATTCTTAACCACTGCGCCACCAGGGAAGTCCCACTTGATTAATTTTTACAACAACCTTGTGACTTAGGTACTATCGTTACTGTCATTTTACAGATGAAGAAACCAGGGCATAGGGAGGTTACCCAACTTGCCCAAAGTCACAGTATTAATAAAAGGAGCCAGGGTTTGAGGTTGGGCAATCTATTTACAGAGCCTGTATTCTAGATCCTTATTACCCAACGTGTGGCCTTGGCATCATCTGAGATTTTATTGGAAATACATAATCTCAGGCCCTACTCCAGATCAAAGGAAGTAAATCTGTATTTTTACAAAATTCCTGGTAATCCATGTGCTTCACTGATCTATTAAATGGCGATCCCTTAAAGCTTGAGAAGCTCTGCTCTAAACCACTATGTAACACGCCTTGTTGTGGTTATTGACGGACATTTAGTTTGTTTCTAGTCTTTTGAATATCCTTATACATATTGTATCATTTTACACATGTACTAATAAACTTGTAGGATGATTTCTACAAATGAGGTTGATGGATTAAGGGAGTTGTGTTTTTATTTATTTTTTTATAAGGATTTTTTTTTTTGATGCGGACCTTTTTTTTTTCTTTTTTTGTCTGTATTGAAATTTGTTACAACATTGCTTCTGTTTTTATGTTTTGGTTTTTTGGCCACAAGCCATGTGGGATCTTAGCTCCCCAAGCAGGGATCGAACCTGCACCCCCTGCATTGGAAGGCAAAGTCTTAACCACTGGACCACCAGGGAAGTCCTTGTATTTTTAAACTTTGACAGAAATTGTCAAATTATCCCTCATATCAATTGTGCTAGTTCATTCTCATTCCCACAGTGTATGAGAATACCTGTTTTCCCACACTACTGTTAAACTTTGGGATCTTTGCATGTCTGATAAATGAAAAATGGTAACTCATAGTTTTCTTTGCATTTCTCTTATGAGTGTGGTTAACGTTAATAAAATTAATAGGTACAATTTAGAGAGGACTGCTCTTTGCCAGCCCTGTGTCACATAATTAATCTTCATAACTCCAAGAAATAAGACCAAGTTCAGTGACTTGCTCAGTCTTACAAAGTTAATAAGTAGCATGGCTGGATTGCTTCCTGTACACTTTCTGCCTCATAGTCTGGTAGATCCCTGGGTAGTCTTGCTCCTGTACCCTAAGATAGGAGAGATGCTCATATCCCTTGCTGCTTTGGAAAAAGGACTTACACGAAGGTAAATCGACTCTTAGGAGTTTCCATGCTGTTGTTTATGGTCAGCCCACCATGGCACCTAGAAAGCTGTCTACAGGCATGTGAAGTATTTTCCATGAGATCTCTGGGGAGAGAACTGCATGATAATTGGGTTTTATTTTAGCTTTATGACTATTATCTTTTTTTTTTTAAGAGAAACTTGGCATTAGTGTTGACACTGATGCTAAAATAGACCCAAAAAAATCACTCTAAATTCTTTCAGAATGGAAATTATGACAAAACGAAAACATAAACGGAAGAACAGTAGCAAACATATTGAGTGCACCATGTCATCTTTTTTACTCATTATCCCATCAAAAGAAACCTGCACTCTGTGACTTCTGAGTTAAGCCCTGTTAGAGCCCAGTTTTTAGTTAAGCCTAAAGGATCACATTATTCAAGTGCATAGTATTTTCTTGCTTGTATGTCCCTTTTATTGCTATTGTGCTACTTCCTTCATAAGAGAGCACATAGGCCTATGTATTCGTTCTCCCTTAGCTCTCACTTCGGAATGAATTTAAACTGAGTAACTGGCCATGTGCAGTGTAATGCTGTTCTTTTTCTTATTGTACTGTACAGGGCATTGCAGACAGACTGGTCCTCTTAGACCTCTCCGAAGGGACTAAAGGAGTGATGATGGACCTTGACATATTCAACCTGCCTAATGTGGAGATCAGCAAAGGTCTGGTTATTCTGCTTAAAAGATTTGTGCCTTGTTTGCCCTTATATTTGAGTCCTAGAATTTTTTTGTAGACTTTATTTTTTAGAGCAGTTTTAGGTTCAGAGTATTATTGAGCAGAAGGTACAGAGATTTCCTGTACACCCCCTTCCCCCACATATGCACAGCCTCTGCATTGTCAGTATCCCCTACCCAAGTGGTATAATTGATAAACCTCCCTGGACACATCATTATCATCCAAAGTCCATAGTTTACATTAGGGTTTACTCTTGTCTTTGTATATTCTATAGGTGTGGACAAATCAAACATGTATCCACCATTATGGTATCAAACAGAGTTGTTTCACTGCCCTAAAAATTCTCTGTGCTCTACCTAGAGTCCTAGAATTTTACTGCTGAAAGCATCTTCAAGATCACCTAGTCCAAGTCCCTCATTTTACATATTGGGAAACTGAGATTCATATAAATTAAGGGACTTAACCTGAAGTCATACAGATTGCAACTAATTAGGTTAATAAGAGTCAGATAAGCAAATAACATTCAGATCGGTTGGAAGGATTTATTCTCAGTCTCTGACTTATACCTTAGTATAAATTGTTTTCTCTGATTGCTTCCTTTTTCATAATATATTGGTTAAGAACACTGATTTTAGAGTTAGACATGGGGGTTTGTATACTAGCTCTGCCATTTGTCAGATTATATAATCTCTCAAAGTTCAGTTTTATCATCTGTAAAGTGGGAATTAATACATACCTCTTGGTATATAGCAAAGTGCTAAATCAAGATTTAAAAAACAAAATTCATTCACATTGCTTTCACTAAAAATATATTGTTAAAATGAATTTTAATAAGAACAAAAGAGGGGTTTGTATCATTAATAAATAAAATTTAGAATGTTAAAAAAGTAATTTTTTAAATCTTTTTAATTCAAAAGATTTGCATATATTTAACAATGTACATAATATATTAGTACAGACATATATATGTAGGTAAATACCAGATTTGGGGATGTGGGAATAAAATTATTTTATTACCAGGGATGCATGATCAAAAAATATTGGAAGGCCATTGAACTAGAGAATGTTTAGTCTCCGAAAACCAGGTTATAGCTAGAGTCAGGTTGTAATATGCTATAGTTGCTTAGCTTTCCTTTGCCTTTCCTTACTCAGGTCTCGTGTATTCTTTTTTTTTTTTTTAATAAAGTTACTTTTTATTTTATTTATTGGCTGCGTTGGGTCTTTGTTGCTGCGTGCGGGCTTTCTCTAGTTGCGGGGAGCAGGGGCTACTTTTGTTGTGGTGTGTTGTGGGCTTCTCATTGCAGTGGCTTCTCTTGTTGCGGAGCACGGGCTCTAGGTGGGCGGGCTCCAGTAGTTGTGCCATGTGGGCTCAGTAGTTGTGGCTCACAGGCTCTAGAGCGCAGGCTCAGTAGTTGTGGCGCATGGGCTTAGTTGCTTCACGGCATGTGGGATCTTCCTGGACCAGGGCTCGAACCTGTGTCCCCTGCATTGGCAGGTGGATTCTTAACCACTGCACCACCGGGGAAGCCCTCATGTATTCTTAGCCATATTTTCCAAATAAAATATTGAGACATATGGTTTCACAAGGCTGAATGTACTAAGAACCGCAGTGGATCAAAAAGTTGAAATTATACCTATAGGTTATAAAAACTGGGTGTAATAGTTCTAGCAAGCCTCTGGATCCCTGTAGGATACAATGGATTTATTTTCCTTCTCTGGAAAGAGTACAATAGTTTCCTTAATGATCCTTTTGTAGGCCTTGTACAGAGGATCTCTTGGGGAGCTGGATAGTCTCTTGTGCCTCTCATTTCCAGGTACTGAAGTTCTTAAGGGACCTCTTCACTCTTCCAAATCACTCCAGGAGACTGTTTAGTACATGGGCCCTAGAGGTTGTGAGGCCATTTAGGACCTGAGGAAATTGTTTCTTCCTATGTGTCTCATTAACCATCAATAACTATTGTTTCAGATAATTGAAAGAATAGAATCCTTAGAGTAGATATATAAGATGTGGTACTTGCCACCAAGTAAGGAGTTTTGAATGAATTAGCACTATATTGGGGCAACTTTCATGTTCCCCTTGATAATTTTGATTGCATATTCCTGATAATTACTATTACATGAGGTAATTTAAAATATAATATTAGCTAACATCTCAAATATGTTCTATGATATGGAGAAGTGTGTTAATAATTTTGGGAAAGTAAGCTCATTTGGAAATTTTAGTAATGCCCCATCATGACAGGCATTGATGATCATCCTAGAGTTGTACTTTTCTCCATTTGGATTTTTTAAATAACTACTAAAATACTTTGGGGAGGGCTGTGCATATGTATATATGAGCCTGCAAACATGCATACTCTACATACATAAGCGAACAGTGTGTGCATAGACTAAACCTGGAGAAATACTGAGGAACTGTTAAGAGTAGTTGCTTCAGAAGTCAGACTGGGGAAACTGGTTCTGCACTTGTTTTTTGCACTTAATATTTTTATCCCTTTTTTTATTGTGTTAAAATACATATAACATAAATTTACCATTAGTGACATTCAGTATATTCACAATGTTGTGCAACTGTCACGAATATCTAGTTACAGAACATTTTCCTCACCCCAAAAGGAAACCCTCTACACATTAAGCAATCACTCCCCATTTTCCCTTTTCCCCAGGCCCTGGCAACCACTGATCTACTCTGGATTTGCTTCTTCTGGATATTTCATATACATGGAATTATACGATATGTGGCCTTTTGTGTCTGGCTTCTTTCACTTAGTATAATGTTTGCAAGGTTCATCTATATTGTAGCATTTATCATTCCTTTTTATGGTTGAATAATATTCTGTGGTATGGATATGCCACATTTTATCTATCCATTTATCAGTTGATGTACATTTGGGTTGTATCTTTTTGTTATTGTCAGTAGTGCTGCTGTGAACATTTTTGTACAAGTTTTTGTTTGAGCACCTCTTTTCAGTTCTTTTTGGTATGTACCCAGAAATGGAATTGCTAGGTCATATCACAATTCTGTGTTTAAGTTATTGATTAATTTATAGTATCATTTTGAAGATCATTATTAATAGCACATAGAGATCTAAATAGCTCTATTTCTTTGAACAGCTTTATAATAATATTCCATCATATGGATGTCTGTCTCCTATTGGTAGACATTTAGTTTTTTTGTGGTTTTTTGTGATTACAAATAATGCTGCAGAGAACATTGTAATGTAATAAAAATCTTTGTGTATTTCTCTACCTAGTAGGATAAAGTAGAATTACTGGGTGAAAGGTGTTTTTAAAATGTATATTATTAAGTTGTACTAATTTATACTCTCACCAGCAGTATATGAGGGTTCCTGTTTCCTTTCTGCTGATTACTTTTATTTTATATTAAGCATAGCTAATAGAATAATTATCCTATGATATTATTTTGATCATGTCATTTCCTGGCTGAAGACACTATTATGTTGGTCCCTTATCCTTAATAATAATAATAGATGCCATTTTTTTTCAGGGAATCCAGTAATATAAGCTAGATAGTTTACATATATTCCATTACTTCTCTTACTTTATTTTATGGATGGCTGAGAGAGATTGTGGCTTTGGTCACACAGTAAGCAGGAGTTTCAAACATGTTTGTTACCAATTTCTTATGATTCACTCCAGAAATAGTCTCTGCATATACAAGCATAGATGTTTGGGTGCATGAGTATGTGTATGTGTGTGCCTCAAGAAAAAAGTGTTCAGTAGTTGCAAATTAAAAACTAAGTTGTTGTTGGGAGTTCCCTGGCAGTCCAGTAGTTCGAGCTCCAGGCTTCCACTGCAGGGAGCATGGGTTGGATCCCTGGTCAGGGAACCAGGATCTCACATGCTGCGTGGTGTGGCCAAAAACAAACAAAAAAAGCTGTTGTTGACATATGGAGCAAAGTAAAATTTGCTCAATAGCCAGTGGTTCTTAAAACATGGGTTATGGATTGATCCCTTGTGTGAGAATCACCTGAGGTGCTTTTTAAACTTACAGAAGCCTGTGTCCACCCCAGGCCTATGGAGAGATTAAAAGGCTTTAGAGTAGGAAGGCTTTCTTGCACTTCTGAAATCATATTAGACAGCTACTACTCTGTTTACTTATAAGTCAACCTTGAGGGTGAGGGCATTTCATCATTCAAAGTAGAGGAAGCTAAAGAAGGAAAAGAAAGGAAATATGATCCTGGCAAGATAGGTTGGGGCCAAACTGTAGGGTCATAAGTTCAACTGTTCACTGATATTTAATACAGTAGTATGGACAAGCTACCTAATCCTTCCAGATATCAATTTCCTCAACTTTATGACGGTATAGGACTAAGTTTCTAAATATAGCATAGTGTTGAACAGCATTCTGAAGCCAGTCTGCCTGGGCTTGAATTCTGGCTCTGCTACTTACTAGCTCTATGACTTTGAGCAGGTTACTTAACTTCTCTGTGCCTCAGATTCCTCATCGGTAAAATGGGGATGATATTGACCCCACAGTGTGTTGTGGATTACATTAAATGAGTAAATACAGGTCAAGGTGTTAGAACAGTACCTGGCACATAGAAGTGGTATGGAAGTATTAACTATATCCCTTTCAGTTCTAATGTCTTCCAATGCTGAGATTTTGACTCATTACCAGGTATCTATTCTGAACATTAGAACATAGGCATTATTTACTTAAGAGGACTCATGAAGAATCATAATTAAAATCCAGGACTTCAGTTTTTGGATCTACCCCCACAGCTGTGTCAGATTATGAATTAAAATTGGATAACGCATTTCCCAGTGGACACCTTGCACAAGGGTTTCATTCTGCAACTTGTTTAGGAAAATGGCCTTATAGGCTTAATTAAGACTGTAAACCCTGGAATCTACTCATTGTCTCGCTGAGATGCTAATAATCATTTACACATGTTGACTGAACTGATATCACCCTAGTTACTTTATTATTTTTCTGTTGTTTCTGATAGTGATAATTCTGGCCACTGTTTTGGCATGTACTTCTGTAAAACACACTGTGTAATAGAGAGTAATGTAGTTGTAAAATAGCGTAAGTATGCTTGAGGATCAGAGACATGAATTCTGGAGAACAACTTTTCCTAAGTCATAACAGTTGCTTACATGTAAGCCCCATTAGAAGAACCTAAAACCAAGACACTGGCCTTCAATGTAAGGAAAAGTCAGTAAAAAAATGAGCCAAGATGTTTTATCTTGATTTAAAGATTTTCAAATAACTTTTTTCCTCTTTGGAGTAGAATCCTTAATAAATAAAACAGATACAAACAACACTATGCTGTGCCTGCCAGCTTTCTTTCCACTTATTCCCATTCCTACATGGCTTCTTAGTCACTTTCAAGAAACTCTAGGGCCCCTAAACTCGCAGTTTAAAAATCAGTGATGAGAACAAACGTGTGGATACCAAGGGGGAAGGGGGGTGGGATGAGTTGGGAGATTGGGATTGACATATAGACACTATTGATACTATGTATGAAATAGATAACTAATGAGAACCTACTGTGTAGCACAGGGAACTCTACTCAATGCTTTGTGGTGACCTAAATGGGAACGAAATCCAAAAAAAGAGGGGATATATGTATATGTATAGCTGATTCAGTTTGTTGTACAGTAGAAACTAACACAACATTGTAAAGCAACTATACTCCAATAAAAAATTTTAAAAAAAGATGCGGTATATATAAAAAATGGAATATTACTCAGCCATAAAGAGAATGAAATAATGCCATTTGCAGCAACATGGATGGACCTAGGACTTAAAAAAAAAAAATCAGTGATGTAATTGATTATAGGTGCATTCTGCCTATAGCATATTATTTATTTTTTCTAAGAAAATTGTGAATTACATAGAAACCTAATTCCCTGTTTGTGGAGTCTGGATCCTGTAATTTATTTTATCTTTTTTGCTCTTTCCTCCCTTGGGATACACTCTTGCTTTTAATCCTCTTTCTGGAGGCAAACCTCAGCACTTTGTATCCTTCCTATGGACACAGGATTGATCTAGAGGCAATTGTGCTAAAAGCTGTCTAATTGTAGAAAAGAAGAACCTGATTATCATGAACAAGAACTTGGTTAAAACCTTTATCTTGAGCTCAGACTGTTTCTTTTTATTCATTAGATTTGTCTGCCTCTGCTCATTCCAAGGTGGTGATCTTCACAGTCAACTCTCTGGGTAGTTCTCAGTCCTACCTCGATGTGGTGCAGAGCAATGTGGATATGTTCAGAGCCTTTGTTGCAGCTCTGGGACATTATAGTCCACATGGCATCCTGCTCGTTGCATCTCAACCAGGTACAAGACTTTATTTTAAATAAATTTGGTGGTCCAGTGTATCAGTAGAATTGCCATTTCTGATAAAAGTCATAAAACAAGGTTATAAAGGGACAGCCAGAGTATTCAGTTAAATTGCTCTTATAATGAACAATGCAGTATTTTCCATATCCTGTCAACCAGTTACTTCTTCTGACTGGCATTAACTAGAAGGTTACAACTTACAATTTTTTATGTAATATTACTATTAATATGTTCCAGGTTGTTAGCCATGCCTTTCTCAGTGAGAAAATGGTTAAACGCCCAAGAGAAAGATGCAGTAGCTTATAGGAAGGATCCTTTGTTAACTCTGAAGTGTCATAAAATGTTAGTGAGCACACCGGAGTGCATTTTTAACGTTTTGTATTTTAAATTGTTTCTCAAATTATTTGAGAAATTTTTTTCAAAGAATTAGGTGGTACTGGACTCAAATTGGTGAACAGATTTTTTTTTAATGTTCCCAGTATAGGAGTATGATATGAATTTCACTTGTTTTCCTGTAGCAACTGATTGAGGGATGTTGGTCTAATTCCTGACATCCTTTTGGCACATAAGAAAAAGATAGTTGTATTTTTGTTGATAATGCTGTATAGCATGGTGGTGGTATATGAATCAGTATTTTAATTTAAAGATAGAAATTCAGCTTAAGCTAGATATAAAAGAGAACTTGATCAATGAAAAAAATTATTTTCTGGTTTTCTGTACCCAGTTTTCATCTTTCTTGCTTAACTGCTCAAGGAAATTATCTGTTTTCCACTCTTAAAAATTTATATTTAACAGCAAAGTTATGTAAAATCATGCTGAAACCTGGTTAGTTGTTTTTAATTATTAATTAAAATTAAAATATATTAAATTTATATAATATATAATAAAATTAAAATATGTTATGCTTCATAGTACATTTAGGACCTAAGAAGAGTATATACAAGTTTTAATATACTTATTAAAATAATAAATATTTTGTTTAGGAACTAGGCTAGAAGTATATTTTTTAAAATATTTATATTTTCACCTTGTATGTAATATTTAGTGGAAATCATGACCTATGTGACGTGGAAACTGAGTGCATTTCCTGCAAATCGAGTGATTGGAATTGGTTGCAATCTGGATTCACAGAGATTACAATATATTATTACAAATGTTTTGAAGGCACAGACTTCAGGAAGAGAAGTATGGGTTATTGGTGAGCAGGGAGAAGACAAAGGTAAGAAATACATGTTTATTAGTTATGTATATTGATAACCTACATCACCAGAGGCCATGATATGCATGATATGCACAGTTCTGGGGACTCCAGAATTGTGGCGCTTAATTGGCTTTCCTTCCACATTTGAGTGCCTTTTGTGTGACAGGCCCTGTATTGTGAATATACTCTGCAAACGTGTCATTCTGATTGTATTTACTTTTCTGTAAGTAAAATGCAAGACCCCCTTAGGTTTTATATTTTTATTTATCTTTTTATATTTTGTATTTGAATTTCAGCATCCAGGATCAATTTAAAAGTTTAATTTTCTGGAGAGCAACATTTACATAAACCCTAAAGCATATACAGAACTCTTTCCTTTACTCTCCCATCCTGCAATCTTGCTTACCTTTCCCTAAGTTCAGACTTTCTCCCTAGGTACATACCTCCTGTCCGTTTCTCACCTTTTTAAACAGAATTTTCATTCTTTATTTACCCTTATGGCCTTTTTTTTTTTTTTTACCACCTACTTGCTCTCTGCTCTGTCCCTACCACAGAAAGCATTCATAAAATACAGCCCCCTGGATTTGAAAGCCCCTTTTCCTATCCCAAAAGAATGCTTTCCCTATTTGATTCAAGAATCTCTTTTTTCTTTATTTTTCCCTCATGCTGTAAACTCAGGTTGGTTAGGTGATAAAAGTGCTTTATCCTAAGTTTGTTCATTTTTATTCATTTAAACAAGTATATGAGTGTCTACTCTTCTCACTACTGTATAAGATGTTAGTGTGATACAAAAGAGGCACAGAGCACAGTCTCTTCCTTCATTATACTTAAAAATTATTTTAGAGCAACAAGAAAAATATTTACAAGATGTTTTGGCTAACAATGAAAGTATAGGGTACTATTTGATTAAGTGCCAAAAATGAATATATTTTAGACTTAGAGTGCTTAGACACTTATGAGTGAACATTTAACATGGGTTGAAATGACTGGAGAAAATTCTGTGCAGGCCATCATTGAACTGTACTTTGGAAGAATGAATAGGATTTGAATAAATAGTAAAGAGTGGGACAGACATTCCAGGAATGGGAAAACAGGCAAAGGCACACACTTAAGTATGGCATGTTCATGGGATAAAAAAATCTAGACTGGTTGTTGCAGAGTTTCAACCAGATAAACTTGGTTGCTATCACATTTTGGAGATCCTTGAATACCTGATAAAAGAGTTGGAAGGTGATTCTCAGGCAGAGGGGAACTATTAAAGGTACTTGAGCATGGGGGTGATATGCTAAAAAGGTAATTTGGGGAAAATTAATCATTGCTTCCTCATTTAAAGTATATTACTATTACTCTGTTCAGCCTGTAGGTGCTGTAGGGTAGAGCACAATGTAGAAAAGAACTTCTCTGCCTGTGAGGAAGTGATCATTTAACTGGAGAACTGGAGGAAGATTTTAAATCTGTATAAATCTGCACTGGCTACCTAGAAAGTTCAGTGCTAGAAAGAGTCGGGCTATAGAATAAACCTTGACAAAACCTGACAGTGTGATTCAAGCAGAAATAGCTTTTCAGGCTCAGAATGCTTCCTGACACTAAACGCTAATCAATAGAACCAGAAAAGGGGAGCAAATAAGAACTTGGAGCAGATGTATTAGAGTAACAAATGTCTAGGGATTCAAACAAACTCAAGACCCCAAATTTTACTCACTACTACCATTTGAATTCTGGCCCATGTTGATCTCTTGCTTGTCTGATTATTGCAGATCTCCCAGTTAATTTGCTCTTCTCCCTCTAGTCTACTCTGTAAATGATGCCAAATTAATAATGATATTAGCTAAAACTTACAGTATTTGCAGTATGTTTCACACATTAATTCAATGTTCCTAAGTCACGTTCCTCTTTTCAAAAACTTTCACAGGCTTCCTCTGAGCAAATTATTAAATTCTTTTGCTTGCCATTCAAGGAGTCCCAAAATACAGTCTTAACCTTCCTTCCCAATTACAGTTATGGAGAGAGTCATTAGAGAGCTGGAAGGGACCCAAGGGATCATCGATTACATTTTATTGTAGGGAGCCAGCAATGGATGCAGGGATGGTAAGAGTGACATCCCCAAGAGCCTGTAGCTTTTCAGGTCAAAGCAGGACTAAAACCCAGGTCTTGTGCATCTCGGCTCCACCCCACGGCTTTGCTTCAGCCACAGGAACCTTTGCCCATTGAATTTACCTTTCCCATAATCCCTTCTCTTTCTCTCTCAGCATATTCAAATCTCATTCTTCAAGATCTAGGTCAAGTCTCCCTTACCTTACCCTTTGAAGCTTTTCTTGATCACATCGTTGCACAGTGATTCCTTCATTCCTTTGAGCTAAAAGCTCTTGCTAGCTATGTGGTAATTAACCATATATTGTCTCAAGATATTTATTCTTTTGTTAAACTGCTGTTTATTCTGATCCAATTTGAATTTTGTGTGTGTACCTTCTCCTTATTGAAAGCGTAAATTATTAAGCTGTTCTTTTAGTTGAAAAAGTCGTACATTCACATTGTAAAAGGATTAACTAGTACAAAAAGATATGTAGTGAAAAATGTCTCCCTTCTATGCCAGACACCCAGTCCCTCTCTCTAGAAGCCATGCAACCTTGCAGAAATGTTCTGTGTATGGACAAGCACATGTATGAAGTATACATAATACATCATTCTCCACCTTGTCCTTTTACTTATCGATATGACTTGGAAATGATTGCATAATAACATATATAGATCTTACTCATTCTTTTAAACTACTACATATACCAAAATTTATTTAACCAGTCCCCCTAATAAGTTATAATTTTTGAATGAGTAAGAACATTTCACAGTATGGTTATATTAATATCTCAAATTGTAAAGAGAAAATAAAGGATGGTGTGACTTGATAAATAAACCTAAGGTACTGTGTTGACTGCTGTTGGAGCTACATAAATGAATAAGAACCTGACCCTGTCTTTAGGCAGCTTGGAGTCAAATATAGGAAACGACTATAATAAAAGGCAGTGTTGACTTGCAATAAGAGAGGTCCAAGGGAAGTAAGACAAAAGCACAAGGAAGGGAGCTCTCAAGTAGGAACTAAAAATAGAGAGATGTAGGTGCATGTGAATTGAGATCACTTAGATATAACATTATGTAATATTTGACACATATAAAAGAATACGTATAGCATATATGTATGTTTTAAAGCATCATAGTAGAACAAATATTCATGAATCCATACTCAATTAAGAACAATACAAATACCACTGAAGCTACCTATGTACTCCCCAACCCATCTCCCTATCTCCCTTCTAGGTACTGCTATCAGATCACTTTTTATCCTGTCTTCTACTTTGTTTCAGAGACAGTTCTATCCACTGATAATTGCCTTGGTCTTGAAGCCAGAAATGGATTAGAGGCTCCCTCTGCTGGTTTCATGTATGGACACCAGTTGGTTATATCTTTGCATAGGTGACACCACAGTAATAGCAAAATTAGAATTATTTTTTATGGAGTATTAAATGCATTGCATATCTCATTTAAAATTTAAAACCACTCCATGAAGGAGGTGGTAGTTTTCCAAATCAATATGTGAGGAAGCTTAAGATTCAATGAGGTTAACAATTTGTGCAAGGTTTACACATTTAGTAAGGGCAGAACTGCAATTTGAACCCTGGTCTGACTCCAAAGCTGTACTTTTTCTTGCTGTGACTTAATTAGATAATTTATCTTAAGCATTTAGTACAGTGCCTGGCACAGAGTAAACACTCAGTAAATGGTAGCTGTTACTACAATGATCAAGATGGCGAGATGGTGATGAATAGAAAATTGACAAAGGGACAGGGAAAACTACACTTTGAAATAATGCAATATTAGGGTTTAGAAACAGAGTTATAAGAATAGCAGATATGTAAGTGAAATTATTCTCTTTAAGTATTTCAGAGACAAATGACAGTTACAGCCTGGAGGAGGAATTACATGACATATAAGACCCTTTAGGATTTGTTTCGTGCTTCCTTCCTCAGCCTCATCTTCTGCCATTCTGACAAGGATTTTATGCTAGTCAGATGATCAACTTGCAGCTTCCCGAAGGGTTCATGCACTCTCATGCTGCCTTGCCTTTGCACCTGATGCTTCCTTTCCCTGAACATTCATTAATTTGGCTAAGTCCTGCTTACCCTTCAAGACTGGGCTTGAGGGCTTCCCTGGTGGCACAGTGGTTAAGAATCTGCCTGCCAGTGCAGGGGACACGGGTTCGAGCCCTGGTCCGGGAAGATCCCACATGCCGCGGAGCAACTAAGTCCGTGCGCCACAACTACTGAGCCTGCACTCTAGAGCCCATGAGCCACAGCTACTGAGCCTGCGTGCCCCAACTGCTGAAGCCCGCGTGCCTAGATCCCGTGCTCCGCAACAAGAGAAGCCACCGCAATGAGAAGCCCGCGCACCGCAACAAAGAGTAACCCCTGCTCGCCGCAACTAGAGAAAGCCCGTGCACAGCAACAGAGACCCAGTGCGGCCAAAAATAAACAAATAAAAATAAATAAATAAATTTATTAAAAAAAAAAAAGACTGGGCTTGAGTGCCACCTCTCCCAGGAAGCCTTCCCTAATTCTCCAGGTTAAGTAAGTTTATGCCTCTATTATAACCACTATCACACTGTGTTATAATTGCATATTTACTTGTCTCTTCACCCCCACCAGACTGTAAACTTGAGCTTGGAATGGCCTCAGTAAATATGTTTTGAAATGAATGAATGATCCTGATCCTATCTTGTTGTATCCAAAGATCATTCATAGTATGCCCCACCAAATTAGTCAGTAGAACATATGCTTTGGAGCTGCTATTTTTAGCTGTGATATTGAAATCATATGTAAACTGCAAATAACTCCTTCAAATGGTGTTTTAGAAACCCAAGGGCTGGACCTCAAAACAGAGTGTTAGATCATCTGCTTTGGGCATCACTCTTACCTAAAGGATAGGTGTTATACGTAATGGAAAAGAGAGATCACATGGTCATATTTTATTAAAATTTTTGGGGTCAGAGGATTACTGTTTTTAAGGAGTAGAACCAGAAAGATTAGGATTGATTAGATGCATTATTTGAAAGGGATTCTTAAACTAGGATAAATATACATTTAGGAAGTGTGAAGCGTTGGGCAGTAAATGAACAAAAAAATGAAATAATTCAGTCCATCTAAACTTAACTGAAAATCCTAATAACTGTGTCAGAAGCAAATTTGAACCTAGTGAAGCTTTCTCCCTCTCTCCAAACATTGTTTTCTCATGGCTCTTGTACGTCTGAACTCAGAGGAAAGATAAAACGTGATTATGTGTGTAATATATAATGGCAGTAATACTCATAATTAAATTCCAGACTTCTTTGTGTCTTTTGTCTTTTCTTATACCTACCTTGCCCTTTTGATTTATCTTTCCAAGGTCTGTAAATGCCATGTTCCATTTAGCAGACATTTCTCTGCAATTTTCTGTATATTGTGAATATACTAATAATGTGCCAAAATTTTGTTTTAGAAAATAATTCATGTATAGTCCTTCCATTCAAGTGAAACATTTTTTAAAACCCCTTAATTTGTCCACATGTATTTATATTTTTCATGTAACAATTTTTGGTTTTGCTTCTTTTTTAACTTAACATAAAAACTTTTAAAACTTTTCGATGTTTTTCAACTTAACTGTTGCAACTATGTTTTCCTCTTTGTTTAATATAATTATGGATTGTGGACTTCCCTGGTGGCACAGTGGTTAAGAATCTGCCTGCCAATCCCTGGTCTGGGAAGATCCCACATGCCGCGGAGCAACTAAGCCCATGCGCCACAACTACTGAGCCTGCGCTCTAGAGCCCGCGAGCCACAACTACTGAGCCCACGTGCCACAACTACTAAAGCCCGTGTGCTCTAGGGCCTGTGCTCCACAACAAGAGAAGCCACTGCAAGAAGATGCCCCTGCACTGCAACAAAGAGTAGACCCTGCTCGCCGCAACTAGAGAAAGCCCGTGCGCAGCAACCAAGACCCAACACAGCAAAAAAAAAAAAGAAAGAAAAAAATTAAAAATATATAAATAAATAAAAATACCTTAAAAAATTATGGATTGTGTGCAAGGTTAGCTCGTATTATCTCCTGTGCATTCTTTTTTTATATAAATTTATTTATTGTATTTATTTATTATTTTTGGCTACGTTGGGTCTTCGTTGCTGCGTGCAGGCTTTCTCTAGTTGCGGCGAGTGGGGGCTACTCTTTGTTGCGGTGCGCAGGCTTCTTATTGCAGTGGCTTCTTGTTGCAGAGCACAGGCTCTAGGCGCATGGCCTTCAGTAGTCGTGGCACATGGGCTCAGCAGTTGTGGCTCGCAGGCTCTAGAGCGCAGGCTCAGTAGTTGTGGCGCACGGGCTTAGTTGCTCTGCGGCATGTGGGATCTTCCCGGACCAGGGCACGAACCTGTGTCCCCTGCATTGGCAGGTGGATTCTTAACCACTGTGACACCAGGGAAGCCCATCCTGTGCATTCTTTATTGTGGTAAAGAATCTGTGTTGGAGGACACAAAAGAAAAACACATGATCCCTGCCCCCTGGAAGCTTATAATCAGTTTGAGGAGGGGAAGCTGTCCTTTGTTGCTGACACATCACTAACTGGCCTAATCTTGAATGCAGTTTAGAAGACTTGTGGGAATTCCCTGGTGGTCCAGTGGTTAGGACTTGGCGCTTTCATTGTCGTGCCTGGGTTCAATCCCTGGCCAGAACTAAGATCTTGCAAGCCACATGGCATGGCCAAAAAAAAAAGAAGACTTGTATCTTAAACATGAAATAGTCTTACATACCCGAATGTGTTTTTATTTTGCCTACCCAAATAAAGATTTGTATCAAAGAATGTCTTCACAGTGATGAGAAACAGATGACTATTAGAAAGGTTTCAAAATGTTACTTTCAATTTAGTATTAAAGTGTGGTATAAATATCCAGTTCATGTGTATAGCTTTAAGTTTTTAAATTGTTTTTAAAAATGGTGTAGTAAGAGGCAATGGAAAACCCAAATATGCTGTTAGAAAACAGGACCCTGCCTCTCTAACAGCTGTGGAAATCTAGTCCAGAATAGGTGACCAAATTATTCCTCATCTGGTGAAAGAAATTAGTATGTATGGTTCCCAGTGGAGCAAATGCCAAGTGCTTGCAGCACATGGGAGCCTATTATGCATTGCCTGCTGAGAAAAGAAAGCTTTCTACTTGGACAGTAAAATGGCCCAGTGTTGTTGAGAGAGAACAGGTAAGGGGCTGCAAGTAGACTTTGGGGATCATGTTTTGGGGGAACTGCAGCTCAAAGTCTTTCTCACCCCAAGCAGTCAGTACAGCACATTTAGTGCCACCAGTGGAAAAATGTAACTCTAGCTAGAAGGGGGGAAAATGTTTCTTTAAAGTTTAATACAGGTATCTTTAACTGCAGATGATCATTTATCACATCTTAATCCTAAGAGAGTTATTGACAAAATATAATCAATTTTTCGTTTAATTTTTAGTGCCCACATGGGGTGGCCAAGAGGACGTAACGAGGCATAACTCTCAGGTGCAGCTGTCCAACAGGTAATACTGAGTGTAGTTTTGCATTTATCCAACTGAAAACCATATACTTCAGAGCTAATGTAACAGCTGTTTGCACAGCATGTACTTACCGGGCTTCTGCAAACAAAACTTACTAGTATGGACAAAACCAAAGTACATGAGAGCAATGTTTTCTATTCTTTGATTTCTTATCTCAAAGTAGATCTAAGAGTGCTTTGCAAGCTTAATATTTAGATATACAGTTGACTCTTTAGAGGGTAGAATAGTTTCCTTATTTGTAGGCAGTGATTTACTGCTCCTATATTTAGGATATAGGATCCTATATCTGAGGGTATTGGATATTTTCTTAAATGTAGAAGAGAATTTGTCCATACCACTTAAAAATCAATATGTATTTATTAATCACACATAAATACATTTGGAAATTAGTCTAATATCAATGGATAACCCACATTATAAATTCAGGCAAAAACAAAGTATAATGCACAGATCCTCGTATCTTTTGTGTTTATTCAGAGGCCTTCCTGGTGTCTGGACCCGATAGGGTGGACTCTACATACTGTATATTTTCATGCCATTTGTTGTTTTACTGTCACATAATAACATCCTTTCCTGAATTCCGAGTGGTGACTTTTAGCTTTTTAAACCTGCAGTTTATGGTTTTTAGAATATAACAACTAGAAAGAATATTTTCTCTTATTGAGAAGAGTAGTATGTTGTATAATCCATTCTAATCTGCTTCTCTATATAATCCTGCATTTATAGCTTTTAAAAGGAAGGAATTCAAACATGTTTGTTTAATTTGTATCACTTTTAATTAGTTACAAAGCGAATGTATGCTCTCATAAAACTTTATTTTTATTTTTTTATTGAAGTATAGTTGATTTACAATGTTGTGTTAGTTTCTGGTATACAGCAAAGAAAACTTTAAATACTGCAGATATCTATATAGTAGAAAGTGAAAAGCAGGGGTAATTCCATTCTCCAGAAACAACCACTGTTAACAGTTTAGTGTCCATGTGTCCAAACATTTTTTCCCATGCTTCTGCAAACATTATCATTATTATTTATTATTATTTTTATAATAATAAATGTATGCTATTTATATTATCTTGCAACTTGCTTTGTTTCCTTAATAATAAATCTTGGATATTTTTCCATTATTGTACATATAAATCTACTTTATATTCTTCTCAAGAGCTATATGGCACTAGGGGACTTCCCTGGTGGTGCAGTGGTTAAGAATCCGCCTGCCAATGCAGGGGGCACGGGTTTGATCCCTGGTCCGGGAAGATCCCACATGCTGCAGAGCAACTAAGCCCGTGCACCACAACTACTGAGCCTGCGCTCTAGAGCCTGCGAGTCACAACTACTGAGCCCACGTGCCACAACTACTGAAGCCCGTGTGCCTAGAGCCCGTGTTCTGCAACAAGAGAAGCCACCGCAATGAGAAACCGGGGCACTGCAACGAAGAGTAGCCCCCGCTCGACACAACTAGAGAAAGCCCGCGTGCGGCAACGAAGACCCAACACAGCCAAAAATAAATAAATAAATAAATTTAAAAAATAAAAGCTATATGGCACTACATTTGGTAGTGATTTATTTAACAAGTCCTCTTTTCATGAATTGTTTCCAAATTTTTTTGTGTCTCAAACAAGACAAACATACTTATATGTATATCTTTGCACACTTGAGCATATTGCTATAGAATAAATTCCTAGAAGAGGAATTTCTAGATCAAGTGTTGCCAAATATTCCTCTTAAAAGTTGAATAATTTTGCACTCTCAACAGCAGTTATGGGAATGCTTGTTTCTCTGTAGCTTCTGGAAAAGTAGTTATCAGTCTTTTTAATCTTTGCCAATTTTGATGGGCAAAACTGATGTATTTATTGTTTTAACTCATATTTAGTTAAATATTAGTGGTGCTGAGCATCTTTTTATATTATTAGGCCATTTGTATTGACTCTCTGTGAACTGCCTGACATTTTAAGAAAAGCTTCATTACTAGACTGTAGGTTTTCCTAACAATTGCTGTATAACTCTCACTTCTGTGTCATAAAAATGTCTAATTAATACCTTAAACAGAAGCTAAAACAAAATGTACATATTTTGTGCATTTTCTAAAATCATGATTTGTGTGTTTTATTTTTGTTTTTGTTTTTTATAACCTAGAGCCATGGAACTGTTAAGGGTAAAAGGTCAAAGATCCTGGTCTGTTGGACTGTCAGTAGCCGACCTGGTTGACAGTATTGTGAATGATAAAAAGAAAGTGCATTCTGTATCAGTTTTAGCAAAGGTAATTGCTATTCTCATTCTCTCATCATATTAAAATATTTATATTATTCATATAAAGCCAGAAAAAGTGCTGTTCACACTATAACCCAGGTATCTTCAGTATCACCAGCTTTTAGAGTAACACATGGGAGAAGACAGTTTGGTCTAAGCTCTGTCCTGCTTGGCTATGGGAAGTCTGGGCTTCTACCAGGTTGCCCTTCACCCCCATTAATTTTTGGAATCCCCAAGAAGCATTTATAAATTCCATAAACTTCTTCTGGTTGTCATTTATCTCCTCAGCCAGCCAGGTCACCCCAGACTGACGTGCCAACTGGTCTTAGTCAATCATCAGTCTGCTTCTCCAGTTCAGTTTGTTCTTTACTGCTTTATTCCAAGTATAGAGTCCCTAAAGCACAGCTAAGATGAGGCACAAGTGCTTAACCAAATGTTCATGAAAACTTAGGAATACCAGAAGGGAAATAAACCATGGAAGGAAAGACTGAAAACAGATGACCAAATTTGACTGCACTCAGAGTCCATGCTAAGCCCCTCCCCTGGGAATTCACTCTGACATTATTTTTCTTAACCCCCAGCCTGTTACCCATATTGCAGGGGGCTAGCTTACCTCCCCGTAAAGTGGGTGTCTTTGACCAAGTTCCTCCCGTTTCACAAAAATTTTGTGAAACAGTAACTCGAATTTAGAAAATAAACAATTTTTTTTAAAAAGTTCAACTTGTATCACTTTGTACTTCTAGGACCAGAAAAGCAGGAAAATATCCATATTTATGGTATTATCTTTTTTGCAGTGATTCAGCTCTAATATAATCCCAATTTTTTTCATTTCAGGGATATTATGATATAAATAGTGAAGTATTTTTAAGTTTGCCTTGCATCCTTGGAACCAGTGGAGTGTCTGAAGTCATCAAGACCACAGTGAAAGAAGATACAGTGACTGAGAAACTCCAAAGCAGCGCATCATCAATACATAGTCTCCAGCAACAGTTAAAACTTTGATTCTAAAGTTCAGAGTTACTTGAAAGGAAAGGTCATTTAATTTTACCAACATATATATAGGGCTGAGAACTTCTGTGTCTTATTATTTATCCTTACAAACTGCTTGGTTAAGGTAGATGGTTTCTTGGCTGGCTTTGTAATATGAATCCTTAGGTAGTTAGATAAGAAGGAAAAAAATCTAATTTTCTTTGTTGTTCTTGAGATATCTATACCGTTCTTTAAACCTACAGCAGAGATAAACATTCATCTGCAATATGCATCATTTTAAAATTATGTATCCTCAATTAGCAAAACAGCACTTTGGAAATACTTTGAAAATGATACGTTTTTAAAGGAAAATTACTCTTTGACTGTTACAATAACCATGATAAGCCGAAGGCCCAGTATGGATTTACAAAATCTGTGCCAGCTATACACCCAAAGGATCCACAATTTAAGCTATTAATTTTTCTTCTTTAAAATACAGTTGGTATTAATAATAAAGCATTTTGTTTCCCCTCTTCAAATTAATTAGCTACCAAAAAAATGGAAAATAATTTTACACGTACTTTAAAATAGTAAAAAGGAAAATGAAAGTTTTTAATATATGAAGAAAAAGTATACTTTAATTTCCAGTGGGACTGTCCTTTCTGGAATTTTCTATAACCTCTTCCTGGGCTATATAAGATCTCCGACATCTCAAGAACGCACTGTGACATAAGTAGAACCACAGAGAATGTGTATTTTTAGTGCAAGTAAGTTATGAATGAAAGCCAAGCAGTTTACTTTAAAGCTAAAATATGAGGCTTTCATAAAAGCCTTTGGTCTTAATGGGGAGAGGTTGGGTGGGCTGATTGTCTGAGCAAATCCTTTAACTACTCCTGAAGAAATGATTTACTTTGGTGATGGGTCAATAATGACAATATCTTCATATGTGAAAGTTAGCATATTATTACGAATGTGACACACAACTAATAGCAACAACTAACATCAACACTTCTAGTATTTCTGGCAGTGTGATGAGCACTTTATTGTTTTATTCCTCAGGATTATTTATTAATCCTCACAGTAACCCACTGAGGTAGGGACTATTATCATCATTTTATAGAGGAGGAAATTGAGGTTTAGTGCCCAAGATCTCATGACTAAGGGACACTTATATACAACCTCTACTTTTTCTAAGTACTAGAAGAGGGAAAAAGCATAAAAGCGGAAATAGTTACCACAAGACCCTAAATCTGGGGTTCTATACTCTTATATTCTCATGTAGAGGCTTTTTTTTTTCAATATAGTTTTTAGAAAGACTGATTCTCTGACTTCCCAGACTTGCCCTCAGCAACTAGCTGGGGGGGGATGGGGGAGGTATGCACTGAAGTAGGCGTTTAGTTATGTAGTCATTCAGTTAAATAACTGGGAGCCTGCTATACACCAGATGCCATACTGGGCACTGCAGATACAGTGGTGAGCAAACCTGGACTAGGTACAAGCCCTCATGGTGCTTATAATCTAGTATGGAAACAGTAATCAAGTCTCACAAATAAATGTACAATTGCAAGTGTAATAAGTGCTGTGAAGAAGTCCCAGGTGCTTTGAAAGCATATTATAGGTAACCTAAACCTGGTCAATGAGATAGGAGCCAGATGGATTATAAGGGCAGACATACCTTAGGTAGAGAGGAAACAGTCAAACTAATGCTGATTTAGCATAATATTGGATGCTTATAATGATGAGCTTAAATCATAAAGAAAAGGTGAAATTATATTCAGTGTTCCATGTTTAAGTAGAAAAGTATTTAATATGCTTGGAAAGATTCACACCATAATGAACTAGTGTAAAAACATTGGCCATTTGAAGAGAAGAGCATTAGTTCTGTGTAATTTCACTGCATGGGTAGGTTATTTTGGTGTTGACTCTAATAGTATATCCTCACTGTCCTTTTGTATGAAATAAGAAAGTAAAACTAAAAGGACCATTTCTTGTGTTTTTAAAGTCGCCTTTTCTAATATGAGATACCTAATTGTGCTCTTGAACAATAACCTAATTACAAGATACTGTATAAATAGATGAATTGCTAAGAATTCACTACATTAATTATAAAAGGAACATGTCACTACAACAATACTTATTGCGTCTGTTATTCCGGGTACTGTGTTAGAATCTGAGTAGTCAAAAGATGAGTAATAATAGCCCTTGCCCTACAGAAGCCCACAATATAGAAGTAATTCTATCAGATATTTCCTTGAGTGTTGAGTATTATAAATCATATAGTAAGTTCCATATGTAAGTCAAGAAGCAGTACCACCACCACCTCACTGTGATTTGGTGATAATTGACATTCATGATGCTTCTATTAACTTTCACTTTTTTCATCTTTCCAAAATCATGCAGTGTCTCTTGTTATGGTTTTTAATGGGGCTTGGATTAAAATGCTTCTTTGATATTGTAACAGATAAATATTTTATTTTCCAATTTACATTATAGTTATTCTTAAATATCAAGAATAATGAATAAAATAAACTTTGACTTTAAAATTACCGGGAGATTCCTAATTTATTGAGTGGAAGGAAATGTATTCAGATTGAGGAGAAAGATTCTTTCCTATAATTCATACAGTCCCCAGGATATTTAGTTACTTCATTTTAAGTGGCTTAAGTGCAAAATGAAGAGAATGGATTTTGTTAATTGTTTTCAAACTTTAAAAAATTATTTTTAACAAGAAAACCTTTTGAACAATATATTACCTACACTCTTCCAATTGATAAAAGTAGAATTGCTCTAATTGAAGTTGCTCCTGGGTAAGCTGTGGCTTTAAGAATAGTTTGAAAAGCACATTACTTTTAAGGGACAAAGAAGAGGTGTAGGGAAGGATAGACTGCCCTATAGTTTGGTTTGACTGGAGCTGTGTCCTTAACTAATATATAGTGTCCAAAGAAAGATACCTATTAAAATAGACTTTATGGGCTTCCCTGGTGGCGCAGTGGTTGAGAGTCTGCCTGCCAATGCAGGGTACACGGGTTTGAGCCCTGGTCTGGGAGGATCCCACATGCCGCGGAGCGGCTGGGCCCGTGAGCCACGGCTACTGAGCCTGCGCGTCTGGAGCCTGTGCTCCGCAACAGGAGAGGCCGCGACAGTGAGAGGCCCGCGCACCGCGATGAAGAGTGGCCCCTGCTTGCCGCAACTAGAGAAAGCCCTCGCGCAGAAACGAAGACCCAACACAGCCATAAATAAATAAGTAAAATTAAAAAAAAAAATAGACTTTATTTTGTGTGTGTGTGTTGGCAACAATGTGTAATGATGCTTCCACATGTTGTCAATTAGGCCCTCTTTGTGTATGTGACCTTCATTTAGATGCCAATTTAGAAGAGAATACCACAGCCTGTTCCCCAGTAGCACTATGCTAATATCATCCAAATAATCATACTTCACACCGTCAAACCCAAGCTTTATAGTACCTCGAACGGCACTGTACTTACAAAACTGGTGGTGATGTGCAATAATAATGACTAATATAAATGACCATGAGGAACTTTTATGGGTAGTAGAAATTCAATTAAGATAGAGTACCCACTCTTGCACTGTATAATAAGACAACGAGGATCTGAAGATGAGTCTGCCCTCAAAGACTTGGACTTTGTTAGTGGACAGGCTAGTACACACACGGAGTCCAAGGTAGAAGGTAGGATGTCTGGGCACCAAGGAGAAATGGGGGCTTGGATTAAAATGCTTAATCCAAGCACTTGGATTAGGGGAATGATTTCCTGTAGAAGAAATTACTGCCTGGCTTCCTGTGAAACGAGGGCTCTGCACTTTGCCCTCGGGAATGTAGTATGATGAACTTTTCACCTTAAAAATGAAAAACAACCTGATAATCAGAGAGATCCTGGGCATTGCCTTTTGCAAGCCTTTCATCTTAGAGTTGGAAAAAACTGAAGCCCGAACTAGCAGTGGATTTGCCTGCTATTATCAGAAGGGCAAGTCAGTGGCAGAACAGTTTTCTGACTCCAGTCCAGTGCCTTCCCACCTGATGAATCAATCGTTTAAGCTCACTGGCAAGATCTTCGTACTTCTTCCCCTCCCTGCACCTGCGCTCTTAGTCTAAGGGCAACTGTCAAAGACCTGCCAATCTTATCCCGGCTCAGAGTTTCCACCCTCGGAACAAGACTGCACTCTTGGAAAGATTCACAACATAATGAACTAGTGTAAAAACACTGGCCATTTGAAGAGAAGAGCACAAAACTGCACAAGATTGCTCGGCCAGCCGAGCTCTATCCACGCCCAACCTCGGTCACCGACCTCGGAAGTGACGTAAGGGAAGCGGAAGCGCTGGCGTGGTGGTCGACTTCCTGTTGGTAGAGGCTGGGGGGTGGGGGGCCGGCTCCGTGGTGTGCGACTTTGTGGGGCGGCCTGGGGCAGCCCCGGAGCGGCTGACCCTCTGCCTGTGGGGACGGGAGTCGCAAGGCGGCCGCCATGGCGGGGTCGGAGAGCCAGCTCAAGAAAATGGTGTCCAAGGTGAGGCCGCGGCGCGCTCGCCTCTCGGCGCGCACCCACCGCTCCCTTCCGCGCCGCCGGGGCCTTCCCGACCAGCCTAGCGAGCCCCCCCGGGCGGGCCCGAAGCCCCGGGCAGTGCCCGGCCGCCTCCGCCGCCCCAGCTCCGTGATGTCTGTCGCCCGGTGCCGGGATCCTGGGCCGGGGCCGGCGGGGGGCGGCGACGGTCAACAAAGGCGCGGAGCCGAGGCTGCCTGCCACCTGCCGCCCGCCCTCCTCTTTTCAGGGAGAGAGTTTGGAGCAGTCTTTGGGGTAGTATAGTTTTCGTCTTAGTTTTTATCAACACAAAGAGAGGGTTGTACTTAAAACTCGGTCATGGGCACTCCTCCACTTGTGTCCCAGTGTAGGGTTCGTCCGTCTTCGCCCTTCCCTCCCGGCCCCCGGAGATTGTGTCCTTTTCAGTTTGTATTCCTCACGCAGCTCAATAGCCGACCCGCGGGAGATCATAACTTTTGGTTGAATTGGCTCAGTTATAAGTAAAAACGTCCTGAGAAGCCAGAATACCGGTACCTCCCTACATCGGGTGAAATAAATAGAATTCCATTACCATTTCAGGGACTTTGATTTGCTAAGAGTGACTACCTTTAATTGTATGCTACTTATAACGCGGAATTATTTGCTTTAAAATTTTTAATCTTCATCGTTGAAGACCGGTGTATTTTTTTCATTTTTTAAAAAAGCAGGTAGGCATTTTGTATTTAAAGCCATGAGTTATTCTGACAACTACTTAAAATGTGGCACCTGATACCGGAGTGAACTGGGTGGTTTTTTTGTTTTTTGGTTTTTTTCAGTTTACCAAAGCTAATTGGAATAAGATGTATGTGAAATGGTTGAGTGTAGAATCTTCTCCAGTTAAACGATTAGCTTTACATACTTTTGTCAAAACAAGAATGGTAGGAAGCAAAGAAGTTTAAAGTTTTCAATAGTATTAAAATACACTATTATGTATGAACTTATTCCTTTGAAAAATATACTTTTTCCTCCAGTAAAATCATCCCTATAGTCTTTGATGGAAGAGCAGATAATCTCTAAAGAGAAAGTGATGGTTTTTTAAATAAAGCTTCTCTTGATTGTTCTAATCATATCTTCTAGGCTTCTGATTTTCTTTCTTTTTTAAAAAAATTGAGGTACAGTTGATTTGATTTTCTTTCGAAAAGTAATTATCCTTAATTGTAGAGGAAGTTTTAGGGAGCCCTAGAAGATTGTGGCAGAGGTCTATGTTGTAACATTTATATATTGCTTTTTTTAAAAAGTATGTTGTTTTATATACTATGTAACTGAAGAGTATCTGTTCCGTACCATTTTTTTTATCTTTAAAGTTGATAACATTGCCCTTAAGGTTTATACCTTAATTTATATGTATGAAGGTATTTACATACAAGGACAGGAATATTCAAATATTGGTTGTGAATTTTAAAAACCATAATTAGTTTTCCTAAACTTTCTGTAGAGGAACCTGCCTTCAAAGACAGAGGCAGGACATCTTTAGAAGATATTTTATACCTCCACCTGTCTTTTCCCTCCACCCTCTTCATATCCTAAGAACAAAAAAGGACATAGGGAAGAGGTGGGAGAGGGCATTCTGTCCTTCTTTTGGTTCTTGGCCCAGTATCTGAAAAACTGAGTCTCTTACAAATGGTGATGTCCGTTCTGAGTATCAGCATGTTTTCTCTCCAGCCTGTGAATAGATAGATAGGTAGGAATAGTAAGTAGGATAATAGAAGCAATTTGTGGAATTTCTTCCTCCTGGTGGAGGGCTAGCTTCAGGTGTTATCCTTTCAGTTGGATGTGGTCCAGTGTAGGCATTGGTAGCCAGGACCTTGGACACATTGCTAGGGTGATGGTCCTTTACTCTTTATCTGATTCTGGGACTTCCATCACCCAACATGTTACTTTGGGCCACCTGCTTTGACTTACGTCTTTTTTGAGGTATAATTGACATAGAACAGTATATTATCTTTTTATATATTACTACAGGTATTTTTTTCCTTTGAGCATTTATTTTAGCTCCCAACTTAAATACAGCTTTTAGTTTAACAACCTCTCTGTCATTGTTTTTGCAGTTAAGAGAGGTATATTTATACTATTGGTCCATCTTGCTTTACACAAATAACTTTTATATTTTTCATACAGACAACTACCTGTATTCTTACATGCTATATCTACAGCATTCCTAGAGGTGGAGTCACTACTAACTAGGTAGGAGAGAGCTGGCACATTAAAGATTGTAATGCACTTCACACTGTTTTAGATTCTAGGGATACAACAGTGAACAGACAGTGTGGAATTTAAATTCTATTAGAAGGCAATAAACAACTCAGTAAGTACACTAAGTAGCATGTTAGAAGGTGTTAAGTACTTTGGAGAAAAGTAAAGCAGGAAAGGGTGATAGAGTGCTCAAACGTGAGAATAGGATAGGTTGCAATTTTATAGAATAGTAAAGGAAGGCCTTCCTGAGGTCTATTTGAGCAAGACCTGAAAGAGGTGAGGAAGCAAACTGGAACAATCTGGAGTAAGAACATTCCAGGAAGAAGGAAAAACAAGCACAAGGGCCCTGAGACAGAAGCTTGTCATGCATGATAGAGGAACAGCAAAGGGAGCTAAGGGGGCTGGACTGCAGTGAGCAAGGGGAAACAGTGCTGAATAAAGGGGTGGTAGATTTTGGAGGGTCTTGCAGGCCACTGTTAGCACTTTGGCTTGTACTTGGAGTATGGTGGGAAGCCCCTGATCTGTTAACAGTATAGCTCTAGCTGTTGTGCTGAGACTAGACTGTAGGAGGTTCAGTAGAGTGGAAGCAGAGACAACTCTAAGGAGGCAGTTGTAGTAACGTCAGTGTAGCTATGAAGGTAGTGAGGAGTGATCAGGTTCTGGATATTTTTGAAGGTAGAGCTAACAGGGTTTTCCGACAGACTCACTGTGGATGTGTAGGAAAGAGAGGCATCCAGGATAATGTCAAAGCTTTTGTCCTGAGCAACTAGAAGGATACAGACATGGAAGACTGTAAGAGGCATAGATTTTGGGGGGAAGAAAAGGAGTTCAGTTTTGATCATGTTAAATTTGACATTCATTAGATATCCAAGTGGAGATATCAAATTGGTAATTGGATATACATGTCTGGAGTTCAGGAAAGAGGTTCAGACTGGAATTTTTAAATTTGGGAGTTATCAGTGTACAAATGTTATTTTAAGCCATGCATGGAGATCACCAAAGGAGTGAGTTGAGATAAAGAAGAGGACCAAGGACTGAGCCCTGGGGCTCAATATTATTAAGATAAGAGGTTAGGAGAAGAGAAGGAACCAGCAAAGACACTGAGAAGGGGCAGCCACAGAGAGGAGAAAAAGAAGCAGTGGTGTCCTGCAAATCAAGTGAAGAACATGTGTTAAGAGAAAGGAATTGACTTGGTTAAATGCTGCTGTGATAGGTTAAGTAAGATGAAGACTGAGGATTGGCCGTTGCATATGGCCATGTGTGGCAGTTAATGGTGACGTTAATGAGCAATTTCAGTGAAAGTGGAAAACCCTGATTGGAGTGGGTTTGAAGAGAATGGGTCTGGTCTTTGAGCATCAGTGGTTAACATCACGGAGAGATACCTAGATGTCATATGCTACTTGATGGAAAAACACCATCATCTGTGAAATGATCTTGCCAGAGAGAGGGGAAGACAGTGGAGGAAAAAAAAAGTAAAATTTAGAAAAAAATCATGACAAGATCATAACTTCCAGATCCAACTACTAATTCACAAGAAATACAAAGGGAATAGGAACATATATATTAAACTACACCAAGAGGATGCAGTTAGCAAAATCCAAACTGTGGGAGCTTCTGTAGGACAAATGAACCGATTTCTTCAACAAGTAAGTTTCAAGGGGTTAAAATAGAAATGGGCCCACTGATGAGGAGATAAATAAAATGTGTTATATCCATATAATGGAATATTATTCAGCAACATGAATGTACCTTGAAAACCTGCTAAGTGAAAGAAGGTAGTCATAAATGACCACGGACTATATAATTCCATTTATATGAAATGTCCAGAATAGGCAAATTGATAGAAACAAAGTAGATTAGCAGTTGTCTAGGGTGAAAGGGGATGTCGCTGGTGGAGTGAGTGGGTGATTGCTACAGGGTGTGCGTTTCTTTTGGGGGTGATGAAGATGTTCTAAAATTGATTGTGGTGGCGGTTGTACAACTCTGAATGTACTAACAGCCACTGAGCCTTACGTAAGTCACTTTAAATGTGTGAATTATATGGTATGTGAATTATATCTCAGTAAAGCTATTATCAAAAAAGAGGGGTGGGAGAGAATCTGTAGATTAAAAGAGGCCTAAAGGACATTTTAACAGATTGAAATATGTGGTCTTTATTTGGATCTCCATTCAAACAAACTAAAAAAAAAAAATGACATGAGACTGCATATTTTATGATATAAGGAAATAGTGATTATTTTAGTGTGATAATAGTATTGTGGGCTTCTTTTTAAAGTTCTTATCTTTTAAAGATACGTACTAAAATATTTATGGGTAATAGGATATGATGTTACCATTTGCTTCAGAATAATACAGGAAGAGGGAAAGGTGAATGAGATTATAGATTAAATAAGATTGGCTATGAGTTGATTGTTGAAGCTGGGTGTAGTGCTGAAGCAGGGGATTTATTATACTGTTCTACCTTTGGATACCTTTGAAATGTTCCATAATAAAAAGCTTTAAGAGGAGAGAGTAGGAAGAGAGCAATTACAGTCAGCAAAAGTAGGAAGCTCCTTGCAGGAGTTTGCTGTAAAGGGGAACTAAGAGAAGTTTGGTTGTAGGTGGAGGGGGAAGGGAGGTAAGGAATGTTTTTGTGGGAATAAGACAGGAGAAAGAAGAATATGTGTGTGGTAATAGTACTGATCCCATAGCATGGAAAAATTGGTGCTTCAGGACAAAAGAGGTCAAGAACTGCTGAAGAGATGCCTTTGAGTAGACCTGGATTTATTTCCTAATTTTTCTTGTATTTTCTCCCTTACTGTCTGTCACTGTCTTTTGTGCTGGTCTCTGAGATTTCTTTGACTTTATATTCTTTTTTTTTTTCAAGTAATGGACTTTTTTTTTTTTTTTGAAGTTCTTATTTTTTTCCACAATTTATTTATTTATTATTTTATGGCTGTGTTGGGTCTTCGTTTCTGTGCGAGGGCTTTCTCTAGTTGTGGCGAGCGGGGGCCACTCTTCATCGCGGTGCGCGGGCCTCTCACCATCGCGGCCTCTCCTGCTGCGGAGCACAGGCTCCAGACGCGCAGGCTCAGTAATTGTGGCCCACGGGCCCAATTGCCCCGCGGCATGTGGGACCCTCCCAGACCAGGGCTCGAACCCGTGCCCCCTGCATTGGCAGGCAGACTCTCAACCACTGCGCCACCAGGGAAGCCCTGACTTTATATTCTAATCCTTCTATTGGATGTTTTATTTCTACTCTCACTTTTTTTTATGTCCAAGAGTCCTTTCTTTTCTGAGTGTTCTTGTTTCATGGATACAATATCATTTCTTCTTTCTTTGAAATTTTTAATGCTAATTCTTTTTGAAGTTTTCTTCTGCTCCTTGCATTATTTTTATTCTTAGTTCCTTCTTTCCGTTTCCGTCTGTGACATGTTTCTTGGAGTCTTTCTTTTTGGAATAGCTGACTGTTCCTTTTTAAGAGAGAAGCACTAAAAGCTGATTGGAAGCTTTGTGCGTGAATGGAGCTTGTCAGCTGGTGAGCTTCAGTGTGTTGTGAACAGATGGGGATCCCCATCTCCTGATTTCCTAATCTGCTAAGAGTGTGTAAGCAAGGTTCCTAGTTTTCCTGGACTGGAGCGGTACAAGGCAGTGGTATGAGAATACAATACAGCACGTGGTAAATTGCAAAATAGTATTGACGATGAATGCTGGAGAGGGAGAGATCGTTTTGGGCTAAAGGGAAGTCTGGAAAAGGATTCATTGAGAAGGAAAGTGATGTAAACTAGGTCTTTGAGAATGATTAAGATTTGATTTGGCGGAGGGCCTTTTAAGTTGGAAAAAGAGCTAAAATGGAGGTAAAAGTTTGAATAGGTGGCAGGAGAAAAAGCTACTGAGGTTCTTTCAGTCTTTATTTAATTAATGTTAATGATCACTCAGAACCATTATACTTTTAAGAAGAGTGCTATTAAGAAAATAAGATTTTAAGAAAATTAACCTAGCAGTAAAATATGGGCATTGGTTTTAAACTAAATTCATTTGTAATTTTCCTTTTCAGTACAAATACAGAGACCTAACTGTACGTGAAACTGTCAGTGTTATTACTTTATACAAAGATCTCAAACCTGTATTGGATTCATATGGTGAGTTTATATAATAAAAATATCAAGTACTATACTTTGAGTTTACTCTTTTTGTTAATAATTGTAGGTTTCCCATTTTCCCTTTAAGTTTGTTGGTTTTTTCATTGTAGGACTAACCTTCACCTAAAAAAAGTTGTGAGAGATAGGAAATTACAAGATCTAATAATAATATATTATATTTGTTTAGTTATTTTAAGTTTTAATATACTACTCTAACATAGAACTAATGCAAATTTAGAACTAGAGGTGATGTTAAAAATAGTTTAGTCCATCATTTCCCAAAATAGTATCCATAGTTGTGAAGAATGTTGCTTTGGGGGCATGGGTAGAGGGGATTCTGAGGTTAAGTTTGAGCACTTATAGATTAAACAAAATTAAATGGGTTTCTTTGCAACAAGATTTCTCAGAGCCTTTAATATGCTAATGTGTCATTATGCCTCACCAAGGGGGGAGAGAATATAATACATTGTTCAGTATATTCTAAAGTTAATTAACAAGTGAACCTTTTTTCTCTCTAGAACATCTCTTTATATTCTTAGGAACACATTTTGTAAAACTATATTCTGGACTATCCTTTTCATTTTATAGATGAAGAAAACACTTAAAAACTATTGTCCTTAATTCTGTAGAGTAGGTAGCTGACAATTTGTGTCCACCTTCTATTGAGATGAAATAAAGTTGTGATTTAAGTAAGAAATGACAATATTGAGAGGGTTTTTTTTTTTTTTTTTTAACAGTCTTTTTGGCCCCACCAGTCCTAACATAATCTCTCCAACCCCATCTCCTGGTAAACACCAAATGTGCCAGGGCCAAGGGAAACCCATGCTGCCTCCTGCCCATTGTGAGGCCCTTGGCAGTGAGGGCAAAGAGCTGAATTTTGTAGCTGAGACTCTCACTCGAAACTCCACTTGCCCCCAGGGCTTTGTAAACAGGAGCCTGGTGAGAGGCAGCACAGGGGAATCAATCCTGAATTTCCTGAACAACAAAGTCATGAACCGGAAGTCTTCTCCCAAACTAGGGCATAATTCTCCTTCCTGTCCACATACTGTACTATGGTATTTAGATCTGCAAAAAAACTCATATTACCAAAATTAGAGTTAATTTAAAAATGGCTTCAATGGGGGAATAAAGTGACAAAGGCTAGAACTTTATGGTAAGTGTATAGTTTTTACTGAAAACTAAAAGAGTAAATGTTGATCAAAACTGACAAAGACTCCAACATCATTGAACGAATATTATATATACAGCCACACAGCCTGGACCAAGTCTAAACCATTGTCATCAACATGCTTTTAGAGTAAATATAACCCTAAAATTAAATACGGTGGTCTTTTTAAAATACAAGATCAGAATAAATTACAGCACAGTTTATAATTGTTAATAGTAGGTAAAAGAACTGAGGTGTTCTTGTACTGCACATTACAGCCTTTCCTCTATGTAATACAGTGTTAATTCCAAATCATTATTACAGATAATAGCAGTCCATGTAACACAAAGTATGTGCCCTAGTTATTCAATCAATTATAGGTAGGAAAACTTGTGCGATGTGAGAAATATTTGTATTAAAAGAAGATGTCCGTATTTGACTGTGAAAACTTTTTTCCTTTTTCATACTGTGGGATACTACATTGGGATTGAGAATGACAGTGAGTGGGAATAAACATCCGAAAATATTAGGTTAATATTTAATATGGTGTCAGTTAATAGTGATTTTTAAGTAATTTTATAATCATGTTGGTTGGGGATCCAGAGCTCATATTATTGGGACTGTAGCATTAACATTTAATTTTCCAAGTAGTTCATAGCATCTTTACTCATTCAAAAGCTGATCCCATTAAGTGAATCAACAAAGGATACTTTATTATTGGACAAAATGTATGAACATTAACAAGTTAGTCCCTTTCAAGGGTAATAATGTGTTTTAACTGTTGTTTCTGAAACATAAGAATAACTTATGTGGGAGTATCTGTGAAAATGCTTGTTGATTAACTCATTATTCTTACCTTTTAGTTTTTAATGATGGCAGTTCCAGGGAACTAATGAACCTCACTGGAACGATTCCTGTGCCTTATAGAGGTAAATGTCTTATGTGATTCATGTTTCCAGCATAGATGCATTTTAATTCACATTTAGTTGCCAAAGAATTGTAGGTAATTAAGCTTGCTTTCTTGTGACTTTCATGATAATATAGAAACTTCACCTCCTATTCTAATTGAACTTCATTTGGCAGCAGCACCTAATATTTTCAGCTTTTTTCCCCTACTTCCTTACCAAGATATATCAACAAATAAGTGCCTCAGTGCACTGGAAGAGTTTGTTTCAGAGAATCAAAGAATCTTAGAACTAGAAAGGGATCTTAGCTGCCTCCTAGTTCAGCTCCCACCCTACTCAAACTTATCTGACAATGGGAAGCTGTATAGTATAGTGACTAAGATAGAGGCTTTACAGTCAGGGCAGAGTAGGGTTTTAGTTCTCCCTCTGTAATCTATTAGTTTTGTGACAATGGGCATCTGTAACATTTGGATAATAGTACCTAACTCAAAAGAATTCATTTGTAATAATGTATGTAAAGAACTTAGCACAGGGGCTGGTATATCAAAAGTAGCTATTATTTATGGTTGTAATGCTGATGATGGATAATTACGTCTCTGTTAGTCAGCCACCCTCTGCTGGAATACTTACAATGATAATGGAGCATTCAGCTTCATGAGCAACTGTGGACAGCTCTGTTTGTTAGTTATTCCTTGTGACTAGCTAAGACCTGTGTCTCAGTAACCTACCCGTTGATTTTATATAGTACCTGCTATGCGTGGGGGAAAAGGGCTAGGGATACAAAGGTGAATAAAGGATGTACCTTCTCTGGAAGAACATACACAAATAGGGGAAACAGGGAATAAATAGATATTTACACTATTCTATACCTGTTATAGAATAATGAAATATAAAGGTGCTGTGAGATTATAGAGGAGAACAAGAACACGTGGGAAGGTCATCAAAGAAATGACGTTCAAATTTGGTATTAAAGGATGAGTGAACCATTCATAACAGAATGGACATCCCAGGCAGAGGGAAAAAACACTTGAACATCAGCATTTTATAGAGCAAATACGAGTAAAATTCAGGATTACTGACTGCCTTTACCCCAGGACATAAGCTCTGGTGAGGGAAAAAGGTATGTGGGAGAGAGAAGGAGGCAGAAGACTATCGTAGACATAATTAAAGACATTTATTATTTTTTTCTTCCAGTTTTATTGAGATGTAATTGACATATAGCACTGTATAAGTTTAAGGTATACAGCGTAATGATTGACTTCATACATCAAGAAATGATTACCTCAGTAAGTTTAGTGAACATCTGTCATCTTATATAGATACAAAATTAGAGAAACAGAAAAAAATATTTTTCCCTTGTGCTGAAAATTCTTAAGTTTTCATCAAGTTGCGATGTTTACTCTCTTAACAACTTTCATATATAACATACAGCAGTGTTCATGACATTTATCATGTTGTACATTACATTCCCAGTACTTAGTTTTTTTTTTTTTTATTTCTGGCTGCGTTGGGTCTTCGTTGCTGCTCGCGAGCTTTCTCTAGTTGCGGCGAGCAGGGCTACTCTTCGTTGCGGTGCGTGGGCTTCTCGTTGCAGTGGTTTCTCTTGTAGCGGAGCGTGGGCTCTAGGCGCACAGGCTTCAGTAGTTGTGGCACCTGGACTCAGTAGTTGTGGCGCACGGGCTTAGTTGCTCCGTGGCATGTGGGATCTTCCCGGACCAGGGTACGAACCTGTGTCCCCTGCATTGGCAGGCGGATTCTTAATCACTGCGCCACCAGGGAAGTCCCCTTGCTTATTTTATAACTGGAAGTTTGTACCTTATGTCTACTGTCCTACAATTCTCCCTTCCCTCCAGCCCTCACCTCTGATAACCACAAATATGATCTCTTTTTCTGTTTGTTTGTTTATCTGTGTGTGTTTGAAATATAATTGACCTATAACACTGTGTTAGTTTCTGTTACACAACATAGCAATTTGATATTTCTATACCTTTCAAAATGATCAACATGATAAGTCTAGTTACCATCTGTCACCATACAAAACATTACATAATTATTGACTGTATTCCCCACACTGTACATATCATACTGTGATTCATTTATTTTACAGCTGGAAGTTTGTACCTCTTAATCTCCCTCACCTATTTCTCTCCTCCCACCTTCTTCCCCTCTGGCAACCACCTCTTCTTTGTATCTATGAGCCTGTTTCTGTTTAGTTTTGTTTGTTCATTTGTTTTGTTTTTTTAGATTCCACATATAAGTGAAATCATACAGTATTTGTCTTTCTCTGTCTGACTTGTTTCACTTAACATAATACCGTCTAGGTCTATCCATGTTGTCACAAATGGCAAGATTTCATTCTTTTTTATGGCTCAGTAATATTCCATTATGTATATGTATACCACATCTTCTTTATCCATTCATCTATCAGTGGGTACTTAGGTTGCTTCCATATCTTGGCTATTGTAAATAATGTTGCAGTGAACATAGGAGTGCATATATCTTTTCAAATTAGTGTTTTCATTTTCTTCAGATAAATAACCAGAAGTAGAATTGCTGGATCATATGGTAGTTCTATTTTTAATTTTTAAGTAATCTCCATACTGTTTTCCATAGTAGCTGCGCCAATTTATATTCCCACCAGCAGTGCACAAGGGTTCTCTTTTTCATACACACACACACACACACACACGCATACATATATGTAAATTTTATTTAAACTAAACCTTTGTTCCTTCACCATTTTTTTGTACAGCACAGTTCCTAAGCCTAAGTAATTCTGGAGAATCCATCATTTTCACAAAGCAAAGAATTCTAGATGGTGGAAATAAAGTTATGTTTTATGTATTAGGATATATTTTATTGGAGTCTTTTTTTTTTTCATTGTAGAAGTAGTTTTGGGTGAAAAATAAATCCGAAGTCCCATAACTGATTTCTTTAAGTGAATTTTATGTGTATATACTTTTATGAAGTAAAACTGTTTCTGAGTGGGGGAAATGTATCTGAATTATGTTAGGTGATTCAAATGTTTGCTTGGGACACTGGGCTTTAACCTTAGGAAGAAAAGTCTTTGATTTATGTTCAGTATATTAACTATCAGATCCTTTGAAACACTGTTCATTTTGACTTATATATAGTCAAATTTCTCAACTGAGAGAGATTCTATTACATAAAGCAAAAAAAAGGGGATGACATCATTGATTCTGAAACTAACACTGAAAATGCCATATTCATTGGTCAAGCTGTGGCCACCAGTCAGCATCTGTTTGACACTTGGATTAGGTCTTACAGTGTGACTTTTGGCAAGGGAATTTCAAGTCTAGCATATCACTTTCTGAAAGGACACCATTATCTATGGTCTTCCTTCTGTATCCTTTACCAGTGAACTTTATTAACTGAAGCGACAAGAGTCAAATAACAAAGAATGGCTTGAACCAAAAGATAATTTGTGAATAATGTTTTTACGGCAGTAAGTACACTTACTACACTGGCAGAGTAGTAATTAATTAGCTCCTTAATCCTGCTCATGTATTTTACAAACTGAAAATTTGAAACTGATGTTAAACAGAACTTTGAAACATAAAATATTTGTTGTGATTTTTTTAAAAAGTGTTGCTTAGTTGTAACTCTTTCTTGCTTACCTACTAAGCCATTATTGAAAAATAATAAAAGTAGAGTAACTGAAGTTTCTCTTTCTTTCTCAGGTACTACATATAATATTCCAATATGCCTGTGGCTGCTGGACACATACCCATATAATCCCCCTATCTGTTTTGTTAAGCCTACTAGTTCAATGACTATTAAAACAGGAAAGCATGTGGATGCTAACGGGAAGATATATCTTCCTTATCTACATGAATGGAAACACGTAAGTATTAACAGAGTGTTCTGTGAATTCGTTGTATTTTATATGTTTTGTTCACTAGCATTTACTTTCTGTTAACTCTCAAGGAGGATTAAAGGAGAATAAATTCACATAAGATCACTAATCACTGACCTGGGTAATTGAAAAAGGCTCTTTAAAAGAAACATGTCTGGACTTCCCTGGTGGCGCAGTGGTTAAGAATGCTCCTGCCAATGCAGGGGACACGGGTACAAGCCCTGGTCCGGGAAGATCCCACATGCTGCAGACCAACCAAGTCCACATGCCACAACTACTGAGCCTGCACTCTAGAGCCCGTGAGCCACAACTACTGAAGCCCATGCTCCTAGAGCCCGTGCTCCACAACAAGAGAAGCCACTGCAATGAGAAGCCCATGCACCGCAACGAAGAGTAGCCCCTGCTTGCCACAACTAGAGAAAGCCCCCATGCCACAATGAAGACCCAACGCAGCCAAAAAGAAATAATAAGTAAATGAATTTATAAGAATAAATAAATAAATAAATAAATGAAACATATCTTATATTTCTAGAGAACTTGGTAGTTTATAGAATACGCATAGTCACTATTTTATTTGCTTGAGTTGAACCTTTAAGAATAGATAGAATTCACATATGGGAAATGCATTTAAAACATATTGGGGGGCTTCCCTGGTGGTGCAGTGGTTAAGAATCCACCTGCCAATGCAGGGGACATGGGTTCGAGCCCTGGTCTGGGAAGGCCCCACATGCTGTGGAGCAGCTAAGCCCGTGCACCACAACTACTGAGCCTGCACTCTAGAGCCCGCGAGCCACAACTACTGAAGCCTGTGTGCCTAGAGCCCCTGCCCCACAGCAAGAGAAGCCAGTGCAATGAGAAGTCCATGCACCGCAACAAAGAGTAGCCCCACTTGCTGCAACTAGAAAAAGCCCGCGCTCAGCAACGAAGACCCAACGCAGCCATAAATAGATAGATAGATAGATAAATAAATTTATTTATTTATTTGAAAAAATATATATATTGGGTTGGCCAAAAGGTTCAGTTGTTTTTTTCCATAAGATGGCTTTAGTAGCACTTAGTTGTCTTTAACTTCATTCGAAACAATTTTGTTAGATTGTATGTGATAGCTGTCCTATCAACGTGCATTTAAAAACACATCAAAATTGGTGGATTTTTGTGTCGCCATTCATTTTAATATTGAAGATGGAAGAAAAACAACATTTTTGGCATATTATGCTTTATTATTTCATGAAAGGTAAAAATGCAACTGAAACGCACAAAAAGATTTGTGCAGTTTATGGAGAAGGTGCTGTGATGATCGGACGTGTCAAAAGTGGTTTGCGAAGTTTCATGCTGTAGATTTCTCGCTGGATGATGCTGCATGGTCGGGTAGACCAGTTGAAGTTGATAGCAATCAAATCAAGACGTTAATTGAGAACAGTCAACATTATACAACGTGGGAGATAGCTAACATACTCAAAATAGCCAAATCAAGCATTGAAAATCATTTGCACCAGCTTGGTTATGTGAATCGCTTTGATGTTTAGGTTCCACGTAAGTTAAGCAAAAAAAAACTTTCTTGACCATATTTCCGCATGCAATTCTCTACTTAAACGTAATGAAAACGTTCCGTTTTTAAAATAAATTGTGATGGTAGGTGAAAAGTGGATACTGTACAATAATGTGTAACGGAAGAAATCATGGGGCAAGCGAAATGAACCACCACCAACCACACCAAAGGCCGGTCTTCATCCAAAGAAGGTGATGTTGTGTATATGGTGGGATTGGAAGGGAATCCTCTATTATAAGCTCCTTCAGGAAAACCAAACGATTCATTCCAACAAGTACTGCTCCCAGTTAGACCAACTGAAAGCAGCCCTTGACAAAAAGCATCCAGAATTAGTCAGCAGGAAACACATAATCTTCCATCAGGATAACGCAAGACCGCGTGTTTTTTTGAAGACCAGGCAAAAACTGTTACAGCTTGGCTGGGAAGTTCTGATTCATCCACCATATTTTTTTTTTTTTTAATTTTTATTTATTTATTTATTTATTTTTTAACGGCTGTGTTGGGTCTTCGTTTCTGTGAGAGGGCTTTCCCTAGTTGCGGCGAGTGGGGGCCACTCTTCATCGCGGTGCGCGGGCATCTCATTATTGCAGCCTCTCTTGTTGCGGAGCACAGGCTCCAGACGCACAGGCTCAGTAATTGTGGCTCACGGGCCCAGTTGCTCCGCGGCATGTGGGATCTTCCCAGACCAGGGCTCGAACCCGTGTCCCCCGCATTGGCAGGCAGACTCTCAACCACTGCGCCACCAGGGAAGCCCACATCCGCCATATTTACCAGACATTGCACCTTCAGATTTCCATTGATTTCCGTCTTTACAAAATTCTCTTAATGGAAAAAATTTCAATTCCCTGGAAGACTGTAAAAGGCACCTGGAACAGTTCTTTGCTCAAAAAGATAAAAAGTTTTGGGAATATGGAATTATGAAGTTGCCTGAAAAATGACAGAAGGTAGTGGAACAAAAGGATGAAAACGTTCAATAAAGTTCTTGGTGAAAATGAAAAATGTGCCTTTTATTTTTACTTAAAAACAGAACACACTTTTTGGCCAACCCAATAGTATACTGGTGGCATATATTTGTGAAACTGTTCAAATCTCATTACTCCAAGTGTTCCTATCAAGAAGTAATACTAGTAAGAAACTTCTGTTTCTGCCTCTGATGGTATAGCTCTGGCAGTTTCTATCCAAAAAAATGCTAGAAAAGCCAAAGTACAAACAACATCTGTGGAAGGCTCTGGAGAACTGTTGAGGCAATTAGGACTTGAAGGGCCAAGATCCTTGCTGCAAAGAGATGAGTCAACATTCTGCCAGTTTTCCCTAAGAGTATTTACTGATTCTTGGTACAGAGTGAGAGGCTGAGAATCTGGGCAGAGGGCATTAGCTAGAGGCAAAGAAGACTGCACAGTTGCTAGCACTCTCACAGGGCTGAAAAGACAACAGTTGCTGTTCTGTCTGCCAGGCAGCCAGTATCTTAGGAGCCAGGATTTGGGAGAAAAGGAAGCTACAAAGAAGCGAGCCAGATACTTTGAGTTTCCCCCTTAAGGGATATGCTGAATTCCTAAATTTCAAAGACAAGATGCTAAAAAGCTAAGCAGAAAGCCTCTGAAATTCATAGCCAAGTTCTCAGCAGTCTTAGGTTGAGGAGGCAGTATGAGTTTGGAACCACTCAAAAGGAGGAGGGGTATGAGTAAACATCCTAGGCTCTCAGTTGGCACCACTGGAGGAATACACCCCATGAGTGGGAACTCAGGCAGAATAAGCCCTATAAAACTCCACCCTTGAATCAGTTCAGTGCCTGATTATATTAAGGTGATTCTCACGGTATCTGCTGGCCATAGGATAGAGTGAACTGTTGCTGGAAGAAGATAATATATAGAGCCTTGTCTAATTTTTCACGAAGTGTCCGATGCACAATTTTAAATTATCAAGTACATCAAGAGACAGGACAAAGAGGGAAAAAAGACAGTAGAAACAGGATACCACCCCCCAGGTAACCCAGTTATCAGACACAGACTTGAAAATGATTGTGGTTAGTATGTTCAATATGGAGAATTAATTGTAATATAATTATATTTAAAATGAACCAAATAGAAATCTTAGAACTGAAAAATAGAATAATAAAAATTAAAAACTCAATAGAGGGACTTCCCTGGTGGTGCAGTGGTTAAGAATCCGCCTGCCAATGCAGGGGACACGGGTTCGAGCCCTGGTCTGGGAAGATGCCACATGCCATGGAGCAACTAAGCCCGTGTGCCACAACTACTGAGCCTGCGCTCTAGAGCCTGCGAGCCACAACTACTGAGCCCACGTGCTGCAACTGCTGAAGCCCACGCACCTAGAACCCATGCTCTGCAACAAGAGAAGCCACTGCAATGAAAAGCCCGCACACCACAACGAAGAGTAGCCCCCACTCTCTGCAACTAGAGAAAGCCCGCGCGCAGCAACGAAGACCCAATGCAGCCAAAATAAAATAAATTTAAGAAACAAAACAAAAAAACTCAATAGATGGGTTTAATAGCAGATTAGACTCAGCAGAATAGAGAATTAATGAACTGGTTTATGAATATGTTATATTTTTAATGCTGTTGACGTAGGAATAAACCTTACAAAAGATGTACAAATCCATTATGGAGAAAATTCCAGATTTTATTGAAAGATATTAAAGAAGACTTAAGTCAAAAAAAGAGAACCTTATTCATGGATTGGAAGACTCAGTATTATAAATATGTTGGTTCTTTACAAATTGATCTATTTCTTAACAGAAGTGTTTGTTTCTTTGCGTATTTGTTGATTTTGTAAACTTGATAAGCTGAATCCAAAGTTTATATGGAAATGCAAAAGATTAAGAATAGCCAAGAAGAATAAGGTGGAAGGGACTTGCCCTAGAGGTATCAAAATGCATTTTAAATAACTAGTAATTAAGATGGTATGGAGAAATATTCAAATGGATAGATGGAACATAATAAATAACCCAGAAAAAAGATCCACTATACAGACATACCTTGGAGATATTGCGGACTCAATTCCAGACTACTGCAGTAAAGCAAAATGTTGCAATAAAATGAGTCACACAAGTTGCATGGTTTCCCAATGCATGTAAAAGTTATGTTTACACTATACTGTAGTCTATTAAATGTGCAATAGTGTTATGTCTAAAAAAACAGTATTTATACCTTAATTAAAAATACTTTATTGTATCTTATAATAAAGCATAATAGAATATGAAAAAGAATATATATATGTATAACTGAATCACTTTGCTGTACAGCAGAAATTAACATTGTAAATCAACTATACTTCAAGAAAATAAATTAAAAAAAAATACTTTATTGTTAAAAAATGTTAACCATCATCTGACAACGCAGGGTTGCCACAGACCTTCAATTTGTAAAAACTGCAGTATCTGCAGAGGACAATAAAGCTAAGCACAGTAAGAAAAGGTATGCCTATACATAAACACTTGACGTATAACAGTGGTGTTATAGTAGGTAAGTGGGAATAAGATTAACTTCAGTCATGGAGTTAGGACAGTTAGATTCCTATTTGTATAATATACAAAAATCAATTTCAGGTAGATTGTGCAAGGCAAAAAAATAAGACTTTTAAAACATAATATAGGAGACTGCCTTTCATGATCTTGTAATAGGTGAGGTTTTTTTTTAACAAGATGGAAAACTTTTACTATAAAGGAAAAGACTACTAAATTTTACCTTGAGCTTATGCAGATTAAGAACTTCTGTTCATGAAAGACACATTAAAAAGTGTGAAAAGACTAACCACAAACTGAAAGAATATACTTGTAGTACTTAACACCCACAGGGTAACATCCAGAACATAAAAATAACTTTTGGGAATCATTAAAAGAAAGAAGCCCAATAGAAAAATAGATGAAACTCTTGAACAAGTACTTCACAAAAGAGAAATCCTAATGGCCAGTAAACATATGAAAAGATGTTTAATCCTGCTAGTAGTGAGGGAAATATAAATTAAGACCATAACGAGATACCATTACATGCACATTAAATTTGCACTACCAGTTGACAACGCTAAGGGTTAGAGAGGATGTGGAGCAAAGGGAACTCTTAGACACTGCTGATGGGAGCGAAATTGACACAACTACTCTGGAAATTAGTTTGGCATTACCTAGTACAGTTGTAAGTGCCCATGCCCTATGTCCTAGCAGTTCCACTCCTTGGTATGTACACTAGAGCAGGGTTTCTCAACCTCAGTGCTACTGGCGTTGTGGGTTGGATAATTCTTTATTGTGGGAGAGCTGTTATGTTCATTATAGGATGTAGGATCCCTGGCCTTTATCCACAAGATGCCAGTAGCATGACACAGTTGTGACAACTGAAAATGTCTCTAGACATTTCTAAATATCCACTGGGAGACAAAAATAGCACCCCCAGTTGATAACTACTGCACAAGAGTAACCCTTATGGGCTTCCCTGGTGGCGCAGTGGTTGGGAATCCGCCTGCCAATGCAGGGGACACGGGTTTGAGCCCTGGTCCAGCAAGATCCCACATGCCATGGAGCAACTAAGCCCATGCGCCACAGCTGCTGAGTCTGTGTTGGAGAGCCCGTGAGCCACAACTACTGAAGCCTGCACGCCTAGAGCCTGTGCTCCGCAACAAGAGAAGCCACTGCAATGAGAAGCCTGCGCACCACAACGAAGAGTAGCCCCCGCTCGCTGCAACTAGAGAAAGGCCGCGCGCAGCATGCAACTAGAGAAAGGCCGTGCGCAGCAGCCAAAAAAAAAAGAGTAACCCTTGCACATACATACTAGGAAACAGAGCAAGAATGTTCATGGCAGCATAAATAACCAAAGACTGGATACAACCCGTATAACTGTTAACAACAGGAGAGTGAATAAAGAAGTTGTGTATTCATTCAGTGGAACACCATACAGCAATTAAAATGAATTTATAACTATACTCTTTAACAGGAATGTATCTTACAAACATTGTTGAAATAAGTCTCAATAGAATCCACAGTTTGATTTAATTCATATGAAGTTCAGAAACAGAAAAAATTAAACATACTGTTTAGAAAATTGTTTATAAGGTAGTTTAAAGAAAAGAATGATTATCTGCTAAGTCAGAGAAGTGGGTAACTCTATAGAATAGAGGGGGATGCAGTCAGGAACTTGTAAGTTGCTGGCAATCTTCTATTTCTTAACTTGGATGATAGCTACACAAATACTTTCTTTATTGTTACTCTTTAAAGTTACATATGTTTTATACATTTCTGTATGTATGATATATTCCACAAATCTAACAAAAAAGACATAATGGTAGCTAACTTTGGTATGGTATTCAAGGTTATATCATGGAAGGTCCTGATTTTTAGCTAAGGACTTCGTCCTGTAATAGGCAGTTGGGAGTCATTTTAGATTTCTGAACAAAAGTAAGGCATTAAATGCAATGATTATTTGGTATAATGTCTGAAGTGTACTAGATAAATACATTAATTAGTTTTCTGACTGAAAATCACTAGCTGCTCTAAAACATAAAACCCCAAATACTAGAGACAACACTGGAAATTTCTTGCTCACATAATAGTCCACTGGGAGTCTTCCTCACTGGCAGGCAGCTTTCCCTCACTTGAGTTTCAGGGACCAGGCGCTTTCCAGTTTGTTGTGCCACCATCTCCCGGGGCTTCAGAGTCCTCTGCATCAAGGAAGACAAGCAAAGAGAGATTGGTGGCCCTCCTTCTTGTGCACCTTGGCTTAAAAGTTAAATCTCTTCTGCTTATGGTCCGTTGGTAAAAACTAGTTGCAAGAAGGACTGGAAAATGTAGTTTCTGCCTAAGCAACTGATTCTCAGCAGCAACTGAGAATGGTATAATGGGAGGGGAGCGTGAACTTTTATAGAAAATTCTCTCAATCATAATCAGTAAGTAAAACTAGAAGCCGCACAGAAGGCTATTGCAGTAATCTAGCATGGCACAGAACGTGAACTAGGGCTGCTCTCATTTATCTTGATCTTACTAATTCAATTGCTTATTAATCCTAATCCTGAACATGTATCATATACTGCTTAGAATGTAAAATCTGTCCTTTTTATTGCTTGCTGGAAAAGCTAACAAAAAGGGATAGAGAAGAAAGCAATTTTGCTCTTTAAGTTTTCAGGGTTTTCAGTAGGAAAACAATTTTATAAAGATACTATGTGTTTCAGTTGACCCTTAGGTGTTTGAGCTAAAATAAACTAATATTCTTGCTACTTTTTTTGTATCCTGTATCATTCTGAATTAGTCATTTGTCATTCTGAAATATTCATGACCTGTTGCTTTATAATAGGCCTGGAAGTAGGTATTAACAATTTTCCTTCCTTCAAAGACTTTAATGTGGAAGGAATGGTATGGTAAAGAATTAAAATAAAATTTGTCTTGACAAAACTATGGTTATAAGACTGTATAAATGGAGTACTGATTCATACTACAAACGTGGATTAACCTTTGAAAATATGCTAGGTGAAAAAAGGTAGACACGTATTGTATGATTCCATTTACATGAAATGTCCAGAATAGGCAAATCCAATGACAAAATAGATTTGTGGTTGCCAGGAGCTGAGGGGAGGGGGAAATTGGAAGTGATCACTAATAGGGACAGATTTCTTTTGAGGATGATAACAATATTCTGGAATTAGACAGTGGTGATGGAGAAAAACCACTGAACTATACACTTTTTTTTTTTAAATTTATTTATTCTTGGCTGCATTGGGTCTTTGTTGCACGCGGGCTTTCTCTAGCTGTGGCGAGTGGGGGCTACTCTTTGTGGTGTGCGGGCTTCTCGTCGTGGTGGCTTCTCTTGTTGCGGCACATGGGCTCTAGGGTGTATGGGCTTCCACACTTGTGGCGCGTGGGCTCAGCAGTTGTGGCACTCAGGCTCTAGAGCGCAGGCTCAGTAGTTGTGGCGCACGGGCTTAGTTGCTCCGTCACATGTGGGATCTTCCCGGACCAGGGATCGAACCCATGTCCCCTGCATTGGCAGGTGGATTCTTAACCACTGCACCACCAGGGAAGTCCTGAACTATACACCTTTAGATGGTAAATTTTATGGTATGTGAATTATATCTCAATTTTTAAAGTGCCTGATTTTAAAATCATTTTATGATTTAGTTGGGGAGTTTTGTTGGACTAAATAATTAACAAGAGATTAAATTGTGTGATTCTCAATAGCAACCCCACACACACCAGCCATAATCTCCAGCCTACACTCCTTGGTGCTACACAGATACTGTACATGTTTACTCCCTGTCTCAGCGTGTAAGTTTACAGACAAACATAAGAAGGGTATTGGAATAGTGAGAATCAGCAAGTTTTCATAAGAAGCTTTCTGAAATGTTATCTGTTGTCACTGTCCATACGTTGGGACAGAATGGAACAAAATTGGTGCTTTGGAAAGTTGAAAGCTGCTGGTAAACTCTTCTATCAGGAGAAGGGAAGTTACGAAGATGATTAGCTGATCAAGATAATTGAGTAATCCTTCAGAACCTGATGAACTAATGAATGAAGTATGTGAGGTGAGATATACACAAAATATAATGGGTGAAAACAGAACCATCAGATAAGTCAGTTTGAACAACTTTGCCTAGCATAGTTTGTCTTAAATTAGTGATCAATAGATACTTGAGAAAAAAGTTTAGCAGCCTTTATGGGATACAGGCACTCTCTTTGTAACTATGGTATTGGAAGGAAAGATCCTTTAATAATTTATATCTTTTGTACAACAATCTAGTGATTTCTAAAATGGAGTCTACCTATAATTTCAGAGTGCATAATACTATCTTTAATAAAAATTAATCTAGGAACACGTGTTTCCAAGGTAACATTGTTATCTTTTAAAGGCCTTAAATAATATTTGTGACTACTGCTTACATCTATCCCTGAGTTCGTACCAGAATCCTTAATTTGTCCACTGGAAATATAATAAATTTTGGTTAGCTGTATGGAGTCAAGTGAAGAACAATACCATCTGAATTTTGCAGTATACTGCTTTGGCTAGTGCTGTTTTTATATACATGAAGTAGCAGCCTTGGTACACATAAATAATAAGTAGAAATCACCTAGCTGTATTAAATTAATTAAATGGAATTTTCATGTTTGGGGTCCTACAATGGAAATTGTCGAGCTAAGTTGAAAACAGATAAGAAATGGCCAGACTTTTGCTTATTGCCAAAAAGTAAATCTGTAAATGACTTAAATTTGTTTTCCGTTTTTAGCCACAGTCAGACTTGTTGGGGCTTATTCAAGTTATGATTGTGGTGTTTGGAGAAGAACCTCCAGTCTTTTCTCGTCCTACTATTTCAGCATCCTATCCACCATACCAGGCAACAGGGCCACCAAATAGTAAGTAGAACTGAGATTTGATTTTTAAACTCATATAAACAAAAGAAAACAAAATCTTGTAAAAAAATTTTTTTTGATGACTTCACTTTGCTTTTTAGCTTATCAAGTTAGTGGATTTTTTGGAGGTATTCTGAGGCCCCACATCTGCATGTACAGATTCCCAACAAAGACTGGCATTTGGGCTTTCGTTTGTGGGTAGAAATCTAACTATGGGTGTGCTGGATTCCAAAATGGAAGAGAAAGAATGCTGGAATAGAGCTGGAATTTTTTTTTAATTATGCATGCCATGGAATAGCTTTATTCGATCCGTTTGGAAGCAGATACAACTTGAAAGGCAATCTGACCTTTTCTTTGCAACTCCAGGATCAGTGCTGTAAATGAGAATCAATTATAAAGTAAACTATATCATTCACATTCAGCTATTCTGGGTGTACACAATGGACATCTAGCTCTCAGCTTTCTTCTCTTGAGTACAACCAATTCATGATTTTACTTTGAGTGGAGAGGGTGGGGGCATGGAGTCAATATCAATTCTCCCCTAACTGGTGTACATTATCTCTATTATTTCTGGGTTTTTCAAAAATAATTCTTACTGATACTTTAAAATCACCCTGGATAATTGAGAGTTGGTTGTACTTACTTGTTTTGACTTTACTAAACCTGTTCATTGTGTTTTGAGCTGTGATTTTTTTAAACAAATTTTGTTTAAGATAATTAACCAGACTTAATTTATCTTGTAAGTTAGATTATGCGAGCTTTCATTTTCCTCCCGCTGAAAATTATCCTCTTCCTTTTTAATCCATTCTGCCTTGAGGAGCATCTTGACTAACAAGCTGAATGGGAATCTAACAGAACTTTCTGAATCCATTTCCTTTTCCTTCCCTGCTTTCCCAGAATAAGCTTGGTTGTAGCATTTTGTTGCTCTTTTAATAAAGATTCTAGGGATTCTTTTGGATCAGAAATTTGTTTTCATCTTAATAAATTCTGTTGACTTTAATATCCAAGGTTAGATTATCTTGCCCATCTAATGTTGAAATGCAAAATATTTCCTAGATCATCGTTCACATTTATTTGCTCAAATAACATAGCCAGTGACCACTTAAGATAAAGGTAACCTTTTCAGAATGTTAGTCCCCTAAGCAACATTTTTTTCCTAAATTTCTTTTAGTTTTATATTAACGTTGGAAGTGCAGCATTCAAGAAAGAGACCTCACTAAAGAGATCACTGTTACACTTCCATTTTGCACTCACTCACTATAAATCACATTAAACAATATAGAGCTAATATAAGTAAATTACTAAAAGAGACCAACTTATTGTCTATCCATTACAGTTTTAATACTTTTTATACATTTAAATGATATTCATTATTATTATGTATGACTGCAAAGAAATGAAATTCTGAATTCCGTCCTACACCCACACATCAAGGAACAGCCCAGAAATTTGGATCCATACTTAAACAAATACGATCGTCTAGTTAAGAAATTATATACTTCTGTTATTATTATTATTATTATCATTACTGTAAACATTTTTCATCTCTGGTTTTAGGACGACTTTTGAGCTAGCTATAAGTCACACTAAAAAAGTGTTGTGCCCAAACCTCATTTTTTGACAATTAACAGTAAGAGTCAACATTTATTCAGTGGTAACTATGAGACACAGCTAAGCACTTCATATTAGTTCTTATTTAATCCTTATAATAACCCCATATATTATGCTTATTTGTATTCCATTTTATTCTGGCTCTGAAATTACTTCACCTCATTATCTGCTTCCTTACCAGTCTTGGACTCAACTTTTGTTGTTTCCCAAAATCAAAATTTGAAGATTTTGGTCAAATTACTAGCTTTTCAGAACCTTAGAAAGGAAAATTGCCTATAATTATGAGGAAATTGCTTATAACTGTGAAGTGGTGGTTTATATGTGTTTAAGAGAAACTGGAATGGGGAGAGAAACTAGTAATTGACTGTATATGTTGCTGACACCTAATAGTGGCCTCATCTTTTGATGTTCATAAAGATCAACTGTGTTTTGGCCCAGGAAGAAATGTTTTATGAGATCTAGCAATTACGACATTTTGGGAGGTTTTTATCCCTTTATGAAATAACATTGAACATCATCCTTAGCTTCATTATACTTAAGAAAAAATTTACTTATGACATCTATAGATTCATCCTAACAAGAAGACTATGAACACTGATACTTGGGGATGTAAGCTCAGCAACTCTGATAAAGACGTTTAAGGCCCTTAGTCAGAGCCCAGCATACTTCTCCCATCCACTTGCATTATGTGCTGTAAAAGTTTATATTTTGAGTGTTCCACTTCTCTCTTCAAGCCTTTGTATACCATCCATCTACTAGATCACTCTTGTTTACCCCCACCTCCTACATTTAATTAGCTACCTCCTGTATGATCCCATATATATCACTCTGTACTTCCCCTGTCATGACACTTATCACTCTGTATTTTTATTCTTTTCTTGTTTATCTCCTTCACTAGACTATAAGCAACTTGAGGCCAGGAATTCTTTCTTTCTTTTTTTTTTTTTTTTTTTTAATCCAGTGCCTTTCACAGAAAGGCACTAAAATATTCACTGATTGGATTAAGGGCTAATTCATCATTATATTCAGTGAGAAAAATTTCAGTGAGGTTAATTTGATTCTCAGACAAGTTGTTTCCAGTTAAGGCCAAAATTAACTTCTCTTTTTCTTCCTCGATGTTGGTTAGCCTCTTGGCACCACTGACTACTTCTTTGTCATTAGTGTTCTCTTTAAAATACATATAAAGCATTCTTTATGCTTGCTAGATTTGAACCTTTTTCCACCTAGTATTTCCAAGCTTTTGTTTGTTTTAACCAGTCTGGCTGAATATAAGTTTTGTTTAGGACTTCTTGTAGTAATTTGAAGTCATTTAAAGTCCTCATTCAAGCCAACAAAACCAGCTGTGCTAATTGGTCAACATAATCTTGCAAGAAAATATCAAAAGATATCTTAGATGTAATAAAGAGGTCACTTTCTAAGAAGCTGACCTTGGACCAGAGGAGGGCACAATTACCTTCCTCTAAATTCCAAACTGAATTGGCTCCTGTCTCAGGTTATAGACTCCTTGAGAGCTTGAAGAGCTGACCAGGTTGACCTGTTCGCCAGTTAATCCTTGTTGGAATTGTCATGTTTAATGCTTTTAGAGTTATGTGATTTGAAGATATTTATTAGTTGTAGTGAAGAACTAATATGGCTGGAGTGTTTTGTTTCAGTGCTGAGATTTGAATTCTTTAACTGTATGAAATTTTGCTGTGGTTTGATGGTGATATATGTCTTATTTGATACCCTATATATCCAGGACTATGCATACTATTTTAAAATATTAAAAATTATTTTTAGCTTCCTACATGCCAGGCATGCCAAGTGGAATTTCTGCATACCCATCCGGATACCCTCCCAATCCCAGGTAATGAAAAATTATCTTTTGAATAATTGTATTAGAAATTCTGTTAGATCTAGAATAAAAATAATGGGTGCTAACTAGGGCATTAAAGTGAAATTAGTTGCAATTTAATGGAAGGTAAAACTCAGTTTATTGCTGAAATTTTATGGTATATACATAGTTCAAGAGGAGTTTTTTCCATTTAGAGAAATGCAGCTGCATTCTATTTAGAGAGAGGAAAGGGGTGGGGAAATGACAATAATCTTGATTAGTTTTGTACCTTGAAATCCTTGTTTCTTTCCTTTTAAGAACTCTGTATATCCAGTGTAAATGGCTGAAAGATTAATGGAATACTAATTATGATGACTTCAGCCACAGAGAAAAATATTTTAATATCCTTCTAAAAAAAACTGACCTTTTCTGTAAACTACAGGGAATGAATTAATGGTGCATATGATGGGGTCAGTCTTGTCCCCATATTTATTTATTCAGTTCATAGACTACACGTACTACCAACCTTTATTATCCATATGTTAATAACATAACAGAGGTAAATTAAATTAATAGTGAAATCAGTCTATGAATAATACATACTAGAAAAATCAATAAGAAATAATTATTAATCCATGTTTTAAATGTGCACCTGTTCCAGGGGTAATCTAGGAGTACTTTCCAAAGTACTTGCATTCTAAGTTAGTCTTGGGGCTAACTTAGAATGCAAGACTGGCATATACTTGGTGCCTAGATGAAATTTTCCAGCTACTCGAAATTAACAAGAATTAACAAAAAATTTTTAACCCTGCTAACTCTTCTTAGCTTCATAGAACCTCACAGATAAATGCAGCTAGAATTCTGGAACACCTGCCATAAATAAATATATGTATATACATATATAATATGCAGGATCTTATAAGTTAAATTTAGCAAACATTTATCTGGGTGCCTTTCTGGGTAGTAATTATTCTGTTACATTTATCTGGGTAAGCAGAGACTAGATGAACATCTGTCAGAGACAAGAGAGAAAGATTCCTGTGATTGTTATATATAAACAAGTTGTAAGTTTTAGATTTCTTGAGGCCTTTAATTTTCTGATTAAGTTCTAGAAATGGAATTCTGTCTGAAGCCTTGAAATTACAAGGCTTTATAATGAACAGTTGCTAGTAAGAAGGAACTTTGGGCATATAGGGAATGGTTATTAGAAGCACAATAAGGAAATGGACTTCGGAACAATGAAGCCACTTCAGAGAAACCTGTAGATAAAAATGAAGGCTGAAAATATTGACAGAAATGTAAATCTTACTCATCTTACATAACCTTAAAAGTGTCTTTTGTGAGGTTATTTGTAAGAGGTTCCTTTTTTAAAAAAATTTATTTTATTTCTTTTTTTTTTTTTGGCTGCGTTGGGTCTTTGTTGCTGTGTGCGGGCTTTCTCCAGTTGAGGCGAGCAGGGGCTACTCTTCATTGTGGTGCGTGGGCTTCTCACTGTGGTGGCTTCTCTTGTTGCGGAGCTCAGGCTCTAGGTGCGTGGGCTTCAGTAGTTGTGGCGTGTGGGCTTCAGTAGTTGTGGCGTGCGGGCTCAGTAGTTGTGGCTCGCGGGCTCTAGAGCACAGGGTCAGTAGTTGTGGCTCACGGGCTTAGTTGCTCTGTGGCATGTGGGATCTTCCCGGACCAGGGCTTGAACCCATGTCCCCTGCATTGGCAGGCGGATTCTTAACCACTGTGCCACCAGGGAAGCCCAGAAGTTCCTTTTTGAGGTAGCTATTTTTCAAAGATTTGATGCGTTTTGTTTTTTGGGTTTTTTTTGAAATGTAACTTTTAATCTCATGACAGGCTAATGAGTTGTTAAGGGTAACTGTACTCACATTACTGTCTGTATCCTTCTGCATATGCAAGGTCTTGGCAGAAGAGCCTCAGAACCTCTTTCTCTTCTCGCTTTATCCTAAAGGAGAATTAGTAAATCAGTGACTCAAGAATCTTTATTTTACAACAGTGAATATGAGAATATTTATTCTTGCTGTGGAAAGTTGGACTAGATGATCTCTAAGGTCTCTTTAAAATTTTAAGATCTTTTGAAAGTTTTATTTAGCACCTTGCAGCATGTATACAAGGAAACTAAAAAGTATGTCAAGGATAGTTGTTCCAGTTTTGGTATATGTACTAGCAAGCATGTATTATTAGAAAACAGTTTCTGATATCAGAAAAGACAGAAAATGTTAAGTGCTGTGATAAACAGCTTTAAAGGAGAGGTCACATCTGATTTGGAGGTGGGAGCTTAGAGATAGCTTCATAAATGAAGGAAATGGTTTAAAAGAAAAGTAAGTATTTAGAGGTGGAGGGAGCAGCAAACAGTATTAACATTTTATATCAGAGGAAACTTACTGGTTATTAAGTTCAGCCCACTCAATTTTATGTAATCAAAGGTGTGAAAGCCAAAAAAAATCCCAGGAAAGAATAAGGAAACACTCTAATATGGCTGGAGAATATAGGGTTATGAGTAGGAGGACTGAAGAGTGTTTTTTTTTTTTAAATTTATTATTTTTGGCTGTGTTGGGTCTTCGTTGCTGCGCATGGGCTTTCTCTAGTTGCGGAGAGCGGGGGCTCCTCTTCTTTGCGGTGCGCAGGCTTCTCATTGCGGCGGCCTCTCTTGTTGCGGAGCACGGGCTCTAGGCACGCGGGCTTCAGTGGTTGTGGCTTGCGGGCTCCAGAGCGCAGGCCCAGCAGCTGTGGCGCAAGGGCTTAGCTGCTCCACGGCATGTGGGATCCTTCCGGAGCAGGGCTCGAACCCGTGTCCCCTGCATTGGCAGGCGGATTCCTAACCACTGCACCACCAAGGAAGCCCCTGAAGAGTTTTAATAAAGGTGCAACTGTCATAGGTATTACACATCTCCCCAAACCTTCTCTGATCTCCTCTAGCTGGTATTGATTTTCCACTACAGTTGACTCCTGAACATCAGGGGGAGGTCGGGGGGCTAGGGTTGTCGACCCTCCTTGCAATTGAAAATCCAAGTATAACTTTATAGTCGGGCCTCTCTGTCATATCTGAGGTTTCGCATCCTCGGATTCAACCCACTGTGGCTTGTATAGTAGTCTAGTATGTATGTAGTGAAAAAAATCTGCATATAAGTGGACCAGCACAGTTCAAACCCATATTGTTCAAGGATCAACTGTATACATTTCCTGAAGTTTTATTTAGCATTTATTGTTTTCTTTATCCTATCAGGATTGTTTACAGGGATCTCGCCCTATTTTGATTATTAGTATCTTGAGGAAGAGATGGATTCATACTTTAGCTCCTGCCTCAAGCACTTGAAAACAGTGCTTTAAATAGAATAAATAGTAAATTTTGAAGGGGCACATAAAGAAAAAGGAATATTAAGAGTGTTGGGAAATTCTTTTTAAATACACTTAGTCCAAAAGGGCTCTTAAAAATCTGAAAAAGATTTCCTACATAGGGCAAATTGTTTAATAATGTACAAAGATAGAAAATAGTACTACTAAATTATTTTTATACTCAAGAAAAGTTAACCCTGAACATAGAGAATAACTACGAAGGAGAAATTAAGCAAACTAAATAAAGAGACAGGGAGTTCTCTGAAGTTAATATCTGTAGGCCTAGAGGAGTTTTATACCACTTACTGAAAAATTCAGCAATAAAATCACAAATTGTTCTTGAAAAAGTATGCAAAATGGGAGGAACTCCAGAAAAAGCAAATTTATTCCAGTGTTCAAAAAGGTAGATTCAGAAATTTGAATAAGATTGACATTGTTTCCTTGCAGCATGGATTACTAGAGCGACTAGAACAAAAGTGCTGTGCAATAGCATTCAGCATGTGTCCACTGGGAACAGAAATGCTTAACCTTTTTCTTTTTTGATTTTACTTTTATACTAATCGATAAGAGAGTATCATGATTACATTGAATCCTCAACAAGTTATACACAAAATTTTTTTGTTGGTGACAAGTTATAAAGTGTGAACTAGTAGTACACATAGGAGAGAATCTTTGAGCCACTGCCCTATAAAAGGATTACTGACTATCAACTCAGAGCTCTTGCTCCGGAACTCTGGGCTGGGTCTTTTTAGTCAGTAATTTTAATGGACTCATAGAAGGCATGTTAATCAGAATTGCAAATGTCATAGATCTGACAATTGTAGATAAAACAGGATTCATCAAAATTTATTGTTCAACTAACAGGTAGCTATAGTAATCATCCTGTTCCTTTTCTTCTCCATTATAAGGGAAACACTGCCAAATTAGTGATCATTCAGAGGAAAGTGATTAGATCTGAAAATCAGAGCTGTGAAGAATGGTTGAAGGAATTAAAAATATTTCACCTGAAGAAGAGAAGACTGAGGGGAAAATGTTAGAAGTCTTCAAATATTCAAGTGATCTTCCAGAGTGCAAATTTAGGACCATTAATTAGAGGTTACTGTGTCAAAATGCAGTTAGTGTTCAGTAGAGAAAGATGACCATTTGTCAGGGATACTGTAAATGATATTTATGAAACAATGTTGGATAGGAGATTGGAGGACAATACTTCTAAGGAAAGTTTCTTCCAACTCTGATGTGAATACAGGAATGACACAAACCTTCCTTAGAGTGAAGAGGAAGCTTTTAAAACTTTATCTCAAGAGGAGTATTTTCAGATCAGACATTCAAAAAGGTTATCAGTGAACCACAGGTAAAAATTAAATAATATTATTTCCCTGTATGCTAGGAAATCAGAATGGAAAAGTTCTCACAAAATATTTGTTGCTTTCAGTTCTGATACTGTTGGACGGCCCTTAGAAAAACTCGAGTTGCTTTCTGCTACTGTGAAGGTGACCCTCAAATAACCAGGCCCAAGGGACTTCCCTGGTGGTCCAGTGTTTAATGTGCTTCCACTGTAAGGGCACAGGTTCGATCCCTGGTCAGGGAACTAAGATCCCGCATGCTGCAGCCAAAAAAAAAAAAAAAAAAACCAGGGCCAAGCAAGAGTATTTTAATCATTTACTTTAAGAGTAAACCCAGTGTCATTAATGGAATTTTTGTAGAGCTTTGCTTGAATAGACACCTGTAGCTCTAAAACTGTAAAGTCATTAACTGGTAAGACAATGGAATATCAAGCTTAGCTTCCTGAATGGGGTGGGTTTTTTTGTTTGTTTGTTTGTTTATTTTAAGTCTTTATTGAATTTGTTACAGTATTGCTTCTGGGTTTTTTTAAATGTTTTTTGGTTTTTTTGGCCGCGAGGCATGTGGAATCTTAGCTCTCCGACCAGGGATTGAACCCACACCCCCCTGCATTGGAAGGTGAAGTCTTAACCACTGGACCACCAGGGAAGTCCCCTGAATGAGGTTCTTAAAGATACTGTAGAGTTGGGTCATCTTAACATTTAATGTTTTATGTTCTTTTCTTTAGTGGTTACCCAGGCTGTCCTTACCCACCTGGCAGTCAGTATCCTGCCACAACAAGTTCCCAGTACCCTTCCCAGCCTCCTGTGACCACTGTTGGTAAGTACCATTCAAAACTGTATTTCTCCACATAAGGAAAGTCAGTCTCCTGTTGTGAAAAGTGCATTTCACTTTTGTTTTTTATTGAATAAGTTTGATATGTAACATTGTGTAAGTTTAAGGAGTACAGTGTGTTACTTTGATAGATTTATATATTGTAATATGATTGCATTATAGCGGTATTTATTACATTACATAATTATCATACAGTATTATTGTCTATATCCATTATACTGCGCATTAGATCTCTATGGCTTGCTTACTACTCGTTATAAATTTGTACCCTTAAATATCATCAATTTTATCACACCTCCCCCCACTTCACTTTTACATGTGAAATGTTAGAATACTCTTTCTTTTTAGACCAAAAACTCTTAATGATCAGTGTCCTGTACTCTAAAACTTGAAATGATTTATCATCATATAAATGAGCCTTCTACCAGGGCATAAAAGTAAATTTGATTGACTCTTATCACTCTTTCCTGTGTTTCACATATTTATTGGTGAACGTTAATGTGTGTTGAACTATTAACAGATACTTAGGTTTTCCTAGCCTGGTTATATGTAAAAACAGATGAGCATCTTTAAAAGAAAGCACCATTGGGAAATATGAGTGGATCAAGTAAGATAAATTATTGCAGACCAGTAGTTCTTGGTTTTTTATGTTGCTTATTAGTAGAGTTACCTGAAATATAATTTTCTTCAGTTGAGAAAATGAAAGCAATACAAGAACTTCTACAGACCCCCCAACCCTCTACATGACTATCTGCCCCTACCATATCTGCCTTCTCCCTGTTACCAGAGATCATTATTTCTACCCACTAGGTTTTATCCTCTCTAATTTACTCAGGGACATCATTCAGCAGTTTCCCCTCTCATCATCAGTTTTTGTTCTCTACTGGGTTGCTCTCATCAGCACCCAAAAATATGCCCTAAAAACCTTTAAAAATCCTCCTCTTAATTTCCCTTTCCCTGCCACCAGTATTCCATTTCTTCATTCCCCTTTAGAGCAAAACTCCTTGAAACAATTATCCGTACTTATTACCTTCAATTCCTCTTCTTCCTTTCACTCTTGAACCACTCCATGTGGGATTTCCCTCATGTCCTTCCACTAAAGCTGCTTCTCTCAAGGTCACCATTGACCTTTATGATGTTAAATCCAGTGGCCAATTAAACAGTCTCCACTTACTTGGCCTGTCAGCAGTATTTGACACAGTTGTATCTCCTTGATACACTTTCCTCTCTTGCTTTCTAAGACCCCAGACTCACTTGTTTTTCCTCCCATCTCACTGGTACTCATGCTCAGTCTCCTTTGTAAGTCCCTCCTTTTCTTAACATTGGAATGCCCCCGGCTCAGTCCTTGGCATTCTCTATACTCACTCTCCTGGTGATCTCTACCAGTCTCATAGCTTTAAATACCATTTCTGTGTCCACACTTCCCAAATTTGTTTCCAGCTTACACCACTCTCCAGAATTCCAGATTCTTATATCTAAGCTCCCTTCTCAATATCTCCATTTGGATATTTAATAGACATTTCAAACTCATTGTGACCAAAATTAAACTCTCAATCTTTCTATGATGCTTTCCCACCTCCAGTGATACCTACTCAATACTCTAACTTTGGTGTCATCCTTGATTCTTCATCAAGAACCAATTATCTTCAAAATACATCTAGAATCTGATCACATCCAGTGCTGATCCAAGTCACCGTTATCTTTCATCTAATTTACTTCAAAAGCCTCCTAAAAAGCATTCTTCTTTCCTTAGTCCCTACATCTGTTTTTAACACAACAGCCAGAATGATCCTATTAAAAGATAAATAAATTATATCACTCCTCTACTCAGAACCTTCCAATGTCTTCCCATTTCACTCAGCGTTCAATCCAAATTTCTGAGGCTTAGAAGGCCCTTTGTGATCCTGCTTTCCTCCCCCTGTTACCTCTCTGAACTCATCTCCTACTACTCTTCTGTTTTAGGATTCGTCCACTACCTGTTCCCTTTGTGTGGAGCAGTCAGGCCTACCCTGACCAATCTACTCCCATCACCAACCCCACACACATATACACACATGCCCAACATCCAGAACAGTGCTTGATATATAGAAGTTCATCTAAATATTTTACTGAGTGTCTGAATGTAGAATCTTGTGAAGTTTACTTTTCTGTTACATTTTCTGATCAATTGTAAGCATCCTGAGATCGCTGTAAATATCTCCCCTTCCCCCAAAAAGAGCATTTTCTTCAGCTGTTTTTGTCATTAATGCATTCTAGTTATTGAGATTCGAGTGGCAATGGTTTTGTTTTTTAAAAATGTTCTCATCCTTCTGTAATATAGCTCTTTTTTTAACAATGTAATTTAAATGCTTGAGTTAGAAACCTGATGATGCAAGATCATTAATCCACAAGCAAAACACACTAAATCTTGTTAAGCTCTCCATTATGGCTCAGGCATCATCAGTAAAATAGGAATAGTGCTATTTGTTACCCTGTTTCTCACTGAGATGATAGTATTTGATTTGTAGAGAACCTCAGTTCCTAAAGATGTTTTTTATGTTAACTCATTTCACTACAATAGGTATGAAGCATTTTATAACTTAGAATAGATGATATCCATACATCAAAAAAATAGGAATATGGAGAAAATGGTACGTTTTAAATCAAATCTAATGTTTGTTTTTAGAACAAGAATCAAAGCAATTAATATTTTATTGTACTTTTAAGAGTACTTTCTTAGAAAGGCTAGAAACAAATTATCATTTTATGATAATCTAGGATATCCTTTTAATGTATGTTGTTTTTCTACCCTTTGTTGCTTGCCTACTTGTTTTAGTAGTACATTGTGCAAAACACTGTTGAACTTCAAAATTGTCATAAAGGAAAGCAGAAACATAAAAGTATCATCTGAATGTTAGAGTTCACAAAGAGTCAACATTTTCTCAGTCTGTCAGTGGCCATCAGGATTTGTGCTATTATTCTCTGTGCTACTAAGGCCATGAGAAAGAATGAAAGTGGTTATTTGTCCTTTGTGGAACTTGATAGTTTCACTTTAAAGATTTTGATTTTATGAGGTAAAACAAACACCTGTTTCAAGGCATCATTAATTAACTCATGTCTTATTATTGATGTGGATACCTGTGCAAGTGTTGATTTTTAACCATCTCCAACAATATTGAAGTAAAAGAACCACTTAAAGTGAAGTAATAGAGGCAACTTCCCTGGCGGTCCAGTGGTTAAAACTCCGCACTTCCACTGCAGGGGCAAGGGTTCGATCCCTGGTCGGGGAACTGAGATCCCAAGATTTCACATGCTATGCAGTGAGGTTGGGGAAAAAAAAAAAAAGAAGTAATAGAGATTAGATTCTTAATAGCAGTCTCTTCTGAAATATTGCAGAAGACTGAGGATTGATGCAGATCTTGGGACTTAAAACAGCTCTTTCTGACTCCATTACATGTAGATTTTGAACAACAACCTTTAAAAGAATGATAATCAGAGAATTTGTTTTGTCATGTCTTTTTATAGCTTTTTTGTTACTTGGCAGACAGCTTCCTGCCTAACCTGACTTTTAAAACCACCTTCATGAGATTGGTGCTCACTGAGGGCAATGACTAAGCAGTGAAGGCAGCTGTTGAATAGTGGAAAACCTGTTGGTGGTGCTTTTCCATCAGGTCTGGGCAACTGCAGTGATATTGTAATTCATTTGTATTATTTAATGAGGGAAAAGTTGTGATCTATAACTTAAATTCTTCGTTGAAGTTACTGTAAGACCAGGTGTTCTTTTTGTTTTGTTTTTTTGGCTGCGTTGGGTCTTTGTTGCTTCATGTGGGCTTTCTCTAGTTGCAGCGAGCGGGGGCTACTCTTCGTTGCAGTGCTCGGGCTTCTCATTGTGGTGGCTTCTCTTGTTGCGGAGCATGGGCTCTAAGTGCACAGGCTTCAGTAGTTGCAGCACACGGGCTCAGTAGTTGCGGCACGCAGGCCCTAAAGCGCGTGGGCTTCAGTAGTTGTGGTGTGTGGGCTCAAGTAGTTGTGGTACTCGGGCTTTAGAGCGCAGGGTCAGTAGTTGTGGCGCACAGGCTTAGTTGTTCCGTGGCATGTGGGATCTTCCCAGACCAGGGATGGAACCCATGTCCCCTGCATTGGCAGGCGGATTCTTAACCACTGCACCACCAGGGAAGTCCCAGGTGTATTTTTTGTATATCATCTTTGCAAGTGACTAGCAAAAACATTTTCTACTGGAAGATCAGTGGGAAAAGATGTGGAATTTGGACAGTTTTCCTTAGATTTTCTGCCCATTGCAGGCATTATATATCAACAAAAGCATCAGAAGGAAGGTAAACTTTTCTTGATATCTAAAAACTTAAAAATTTAAATTTCTGTTTCTTCAGATTTAATTATGTTTCTTCAGAGTAAAACATTTTTGTTAGGAGTGGCATATAACTTTTACCAAGTTGGCATTGCCAAAACTATAAGAGAACTTGAACTCTGATTTTAAAGGTTTAAAACTACTTGACCGCCACCAAGTTACAAAGAATAAGTTTAGGAGACAACATTAATACTTGTTTGTTCTCTTAATAGCACATGCCAGAATACAGCAGAAGCAGGTATGGATATTGGTCATCTGTATGTTTTCAGGGCTGAAAGACGGGCATTCAAGAAAAGCTTTGGTCCCCAGCTGGGCATTCCCATGCAGAATTCCAAACTCTATTGGATAGGGAAGAGTGGCATGAGGGACCAGTCACTCTACCTTGATTCATGCATAGCACTCTCTGTCAGACCCTGATGTGCTAGTGGTGTACCCAGGTGGCAGTGATCTGGGAGTGATGAAGTTGTTTGATATTTTAATCCAAATTAAGAAAGATTTAAGATTTATTGGGACTTCCCTGGTGGTCCAGTGATAAAGAATCTGCCTTGCAATGCAGGTGATGTGGGATCAATCCCTGGTCAGGGAACTAAGATCCCACGTTCTACGGGGCAACTAAGCCCGCATGACACAACTACTGAGCTTGCGCACCTCAACTAGAGCCCACATGCTGCAAACTACAGAGTCCACACTCTCTGGAACCTGCACACCACAACTACAGAGCCCATGCACCCTAGAGCCTGCGCGCCACAACTAAAGAAGAGAAAACCCGTGCGCCACAACTAGAGAGAAGCCCATGCGCTGCAGCAAAGATCCCACATGCCACAGCTAACACCCGGCACAGCCAAAAATAAATTACATACATACATACATACATACATACATACATAAATAATAAATAAATCTTAAAAAAAAAGATTTATCAAGCAAATGTTCAAGAATGTTACTAGAGTGTGGTCCAGTATGGTACCCAGAAAAGTGTGGTCCCACTCAACGAAACCTCTACATGTTATGAATATACGTGTGAAGAAAGTCAGTGGACAAATTGGCTCCTTTATGAAGTTCATCAGAGGATGTACCATCAGTACATCACACACACGCATACACACAAATACATACCATGTTTTCTTTTTTTTTCTTTTTTTAATTAATTTATTTATTTATGTTTGGCTGCGTTGGGTCTTTGTTGCCGCGTGCGGGCTTTCTCTAGCTGTGGCGAGCGGGGGCTACTCTTTGTTGCAGTGCGCGGGCTTCTCATTGCGGTGGCTTCTCTTGTTGTGGAGCATGGGCTCTAGGCACGTGGGCTTCAGTAGTTGTGGCACGTGGGCTCAGTAGTTGTGGCTCACGGGCTCTAGAGCACAGGCTCAGTAGTTGTGGCGCACGGGCTTAGTTGCTCTGCCACATGTGGGATCTTCCCAGACCAGGGCTTGAACCTGTGTACCCTGCATTGGCAGGCAGATTCTTAACCACTGTGCCACCAGGAAAGCCCATACCACATTTTCTTTATCCATTCATCTGTTTTTTTCTTCAGTTATTTGTTTATTCATTTAGTCATTCAACATATATTTACTGAGTGCTTGCTACATTCCAGGAGTAAGAACAACACAAAGTAACTTCCTGCCTTCATGGAGTTTACATTTCAATGGGGGAAGACAGAACACAAACTTACAGCATAGTATACAATGTACCAGGTGGAGATAAATGCTACCTAGGAACATTCAAACGAAAGAGGGGCACAGGAAGACCTGGAGGGTGAGGACTGCATTCTGTTCTCACCTCCTCTGTATCCACCTTGCTCACACCACTGGCCTCCTGCCACTCCTTGAGCCCCAACACACTGGTTTGCTGTTTCAGCCCCATCCGCGCTCTGCTCGCTTGGATGGTGACCTGGAGATCTGTTCACTGCTGTTGCCTCTGCCTGAAGAGTTCTCTCCAAGACTGGAAAAAGGCTTTTGTGCCTTATACTTTGAGGTGGGAGTGTGTTTATGGTTCAAGGGACTGCAAAGAGCCCAGTGGTGTGAGTGAGGGGTGCACAGAGAGATGGGGTCGGAGGGGAAACAGGGCTGGCTCAAGTAAGCCCTTGTGGGTCAGGGGGAGGCCTGTGGCTTTTCCTCTACATGAGCTGCGGAGCCACGGGCAGGCTTTGAGCAGAGGAGTGATCTGATCTGATTGCTATTTTAACAGATGCCTCTGTGCCAGACCCCGGGAGGGAAGGGTGGCAGCGGAGCTCCCCACCCCGAGGAGGCCACTGCAAGAATCCAGGTCTGAGATGGTGGCTCGGACCAGTGTGGGGACAGAGGATGTGGTCACATACGCTGAGGAGGGGTATCCATTCATCTATGCAACTTAGGTTGCTTCCTTCCGTATCTTGGCTATTGTAAATAATGCTGCAGTACACGGGGGTGCATATATCTTTTCGAATGACTGTTTTTGTTTTCTTCAGAAAAATACCCAGAAGTGGAATTGCTAGGTCATATGGTAGTTTTATTTTTAATTTTTTGAGGAACCTCCATACTGTTTTCCATAGTGGCTGCACCATTTTGCATTCCTTCTAGCAGTGTACACGGGTTCCCTTTTCTCCACATCCTCACCAACATTTGTTATTTGTTTTCTTTTTGATAATAGCCATTCTGACAGGTGTGAGGTGATATCTCATTGTGGTGTTGATTGCATTTCCCTGATGATTAGTGATGTTGAGCATCTTTTCATGTGCCTGTTGGCCATCTGTATGCCTTCTTTGGAAAACTATTCAGGTTCTCTGCCCATTTTTTAATCAGGCCGTTTGGTTTTTTGATGTTGAGTTGTATGAGTTCTTTGTATATTTTGGATATTAACCCCTTATCGGATATTTTTTGCAGCTATCTTCTCCCATTCAGTAGGCTGCGTTTTCATTTTGTTGATAGTTTCCTTTGCTGGTCAAAAGCTTTTTAGTTTGATGTAGTCTCCTATTTGGTTTTTTTGTTTGTTTTTGTTTTTTTGGTTTTTGGGGGGTTTTTTTGCTTTTGTTTCCCTTGCCTGAAGAGACATATCCAAAAAAATATTAAGACCAATGTCAGAGTACTCCCTATGTTTTCTTTTTTTTTTTAACTTTTTTTCTTACAGTTGTATTGAGATATAATTGACTTACAGCACTGTATAAGTTTAAGGTGTACAGCATAATGATTTGACTTACACACATCATGAAATGATTACCACAGTAAGTTTAGTGAACATCTGTCGTCTCCTATAGATACAAAAAAAATATTTTTTCTTTGTGATGAGAACTCTTTAGGATTTACTCTTAACAACTTTCCTATATAAGTAGGACTTCCCTGGTGGTGCAGTGGTTAATAATCCACCTGCCAGTGCAGGGGACACGGGTTCGATCCCTGGTCCAGGAAGATCCCACATGCCGCGGAACAGCTAAACCCGTGCACCACAACTACTGAGCTTGCGCTCTAGAGCCCGCGAAGCACAACTACTGAGCCTGCGTGCCACAACTACTGAAGCCTGCGCTCCTAGAGCCCTTGCTCCGCAACAAGAGAAGCCACTGCAATGAGAAGCCCGCGCACCACAATGAAGAGTAGCCCCTGCTCACCGCAGCTAAGCCTGTGCGCAGCAGTGAAAACCCAAGGCAGCCATAAATAAATAAATGAATAAACAAACAAAAATAAATAAAATATAGCAGTGTTAATTGTATTAATCATGTTGTACATTACATCCCTAGTACTGCCTATGTTTTCTTCTAGGAGTCTTATGGTTTCAGGTCTTACATTTAATTTTAACCCATTCTGAGTTTATTTTTGTATATAGTGTGAGAAAGTCCAGTTTCTTTTGCGTGCAGCTGTCCAGTTTTCCCAAAACCATTTATTGAAGAGGCTGTCTTTTCCCCATTCTGTATTCTTGCCTCCTTTATCATAGATTAATTGACCATATAAGTGTGGGTTTATTTCTGGGCTCTCTGTTCTGTCCAGTTGATCTATGTGCCTGTTTTTATGCCAGTACCATACTGTTTTGATTACTGAAAAGCTTTGTAGTGTAGTTTGAAATCAGGGAGCATGATACCTCCAGTTTTGTTCTTTAACATGGTAGATTCTTAAATTGTTCTTGTTCACAAAATAATTTTAAGGTATGACTTTGATTCTGACCCATTTTATTTTAAAGGATGGAATTTGTCCTTCAGATTAATTGGCCTTTGTGCTTAAGCCTGCTAGTAGCATCTTTCATGATTATGATAGTTGAATGATTTTGTAGCACCATTTCTTTTTTGAAGTAGTTACTACTTTGGCATCTATTTTAATAAGGTCTATAGTTAACCTCCACTTTTGAAACTTGAATTGTTATGTAAATTAATCTAAATCTTTGTGCTGTGTGTTTATTTTCAAGAAGTGTAAACCTGCTGATGTTTTTCTTTTTCTCATTGATTGTGGTAATAGAAACTTTCTAGAGTTTAAAGAGTACTGCTCTAATAGTGTTTAAAAGGTAAATTGAGGTCCCCTGATTTCTTTGGAAGAAAGTTCCATAGCCCGCCCAGAGCCTGGCCAGTAGTATTAGAAGTTTATATATTCATAGACTATAAATAAAAGCCTTTTGTAAGCAGCTTAATGAATTTGCCTGATTTGTGTTTAATAGCACAAATCAGAATGGCTCTGCTCATATAGTTGTTTGAAATGTTTCTCCTATTTCAGAGATTGACCTGATTTTCTGTTTTTATTCTAAAAGGAAGTAATACGGGCTTGATCCAGTGATCCACATGGGCTTGATCCAGTGATCCACATGGGCTTGACCCAGTTTCTCAGTAGATGGGTCAATAATCTTCCGTTTCAGATTGCTTAGGCTCCATAGTTTGCTCTGTAGCACAAATGCCCGACCAAAGATCATTATGTGGGTCTTGAGCAAGTAACTTCAGGAAGGAAAAATGCTGGGGGTGGGGGCAAGTGATTCACTTTGCTGGTTAGAGGCAAGATCGGAAAAGTTACTGTTTAGTTATTTTGTATTTTTCTTTGGGGTTACCGTGGGTTCTTTCTCTAATATAAATGAGCTCCTTTTTGAGTTGTAGGAAGTAATGCTCATCATTAAGTACTGTTAGGAGATAAATAAAACTGATTATCTTTAAGTGTTTAAAGATGGTCTAAAATCAGGTAGTGTATGCCAGTGTACTTTGAAGATACTGGCCTAAATTATTCATTAAATTATCAGATCCACTGAGTAGAGTATTGGTTTCCTAATAGTAGAAAAATCGTCTTATTTCCTAAGGATTAAGTTTAGTGATTGGATCCTATCTGACGTTTAAATGAAGTTTTTGTTCAGGATTGTTTCTCAAAATCTATGTTACCTTTTCAATTGCTGCTAATCTGGAATTGTAGAAGGGCACTTCTGAAATCTGACTCTGCATGAGTAAAGGTCAACGAATGTGTGGGGACTTGAGGTATGGCAGTTTGCCGCAAACTCATTAATCCAAGGCTTGTTATAGCAGGTATAAAGAATATTAAAATTTCTCTTAAGACGTTTGAGAAAAAAAAAGATTTTTTTGTTTGAAGAGTGATCAAGAATCTTCTACCAAACGTTTTTCTTTTTTTTTTTTTTTTGGGGGGGGGGGCTGTGTTGGGTCTTCGTTTCTGTGCGAGGGCTTTCTCTAGTTGCGGCAAGCGGGGGCCACTCTTCATCGTGGTGCACGGGCCTCTCACTATCGCGGCCTCTCCTGTTGCGGAGCACAGGCTCCAGACGCGCAGGCTCAGCAGTTGTGGCTCACGGGCCCAGTTGCTCCGTGGCATGTGGGATCTCCCAGACCAGGGCTCGAACCCGTGTTCCCTGCATTGGCAGGCAGATTCTCAACCCCTGCGCCACTAGGGAAGCCCCCAAATGTTTTTCTTACTTGTTTATATAAACAACCTCTTAAAGTGTCATGGTTCATTCAATTTTGAACTTTAATCTGGGTTTTTCTCTTGGCATTCACATTTCAGATCTTACAGTTTGTTTCTTTAGAAAGTAGATGGATTTAGTGTTCAAATATACTGTATAATAAGGTCTATGTGTGGTAGAGGAGAGGACTAGGTCTAACCTTGGCATTTCTAGCCTCCTCGGGTGAACTGTGACCTTTATAGAAAGCCAGGTGACTGCTGCCTCAGCTTGATTCTCATTTTGACTGTTAATGGCTTTAGCTGGAGACTTATTTGGAAGGACTTATTTGGTCCTGTATTGTAGCATTTGCCTTAACGTATTTTATAAGAGAAATAGAATGTAAATTCCAGGATTTAAGTGTGTTTTTTAAAATTGGTTTTTGAAAATTCACCATCAGTATAACTTGATTCATTTTATTTATTTTTTTATTTATAATACTTATTTATTTATTGGGTTTGCCGGGTCTTAGTTGTGGCACATGTGCTCCTCACTTGTGGCCAGCAAGCTCCGTAGCTGTGGCATGTGAACTCTTAGTTGCAGCATGCATGTGGGATGTAGTTCCCTGACCAGGGATTGAACCCGGGCCCCCTGCATTGGGAGCTTGGAGTCTTAACTGCTGTGCCACCAGGAAAGTCCCTTGATTCATTTTAATGTAATTTTAACAAAGTTTGTTGATATGTTTGTGTGTGAAAAATCCAGACTAGTTATAAAAAGACCCTTAAGCTTGTATTAGTTCAGATAACTCCTACATAGATAAATGGGACACTAACTGCTGTATATGATTGACCACACATTTGAATACCTAACCATATTCATATAATTTGGGTTCCCCAATCTCTGGGAGAAGGTTTGTTGTATCTCACAGGAACCATTTCATATAGGATATAATAAGAAAGTTCTTTTAGAAACAAGTTTTAGAATTCCTATTGTTAATGCATCTTTATCATAAAATGGGGATTTAATGAAATACCATCTCCACTAGTCATTATTTTGTAAATCATCCTTTGGGCACAAAATTCTAAACTTGTAGAAATTACCCCTTTTTGCTCTCACTTAGGACTTAATAGTGCGATATAAGAAACTAGAGATTTTGGTTTGGCATAAATTCTGTACAAATAAACAGCTAAGTCATTTTTTTTTGGTCTTTTTTTTAATTGAAGTATAGTTGATTGATGATGTTAATAAGCAAAGTGACTCAGTTATATATACATTCTTTTTCATATTCTTTTCCATTATGGTTTATTACAGGATATTGATTATAATTCCCTGTGCTATACAGTAGGACCTTGTTTATCCATTCTATATATACTAGTTTGCATCTGCTAATCCCAAACTCCCACTCCTATCTTCTCCCACTCCCCTCCCCCTTGGCAACCACCAGTCTATTCTATATGTCCCTGACTCTGTTTCTGTTTCATAGATAGGTTCATTTGTGTCATATTTTAGATTCCACATATAAGTGATATCACATGGTATTTGTCTTTCTCTGACTTACTTCACTTAGTATAATAATCTCTAGTTGCATCCATGTTGCTGTAAATGGCATTATTTCGTGTTTTTTTTTTTATGGTTGAGTAGTATTCCATTGTATATATTGTACCACATCTTCTTTATCCATTCATCTGTTGATGGACATTTAGGTTGTTTCCATGTCTTGCCTATTGTAAATAGTGCTGCTATGAACAAAGGGGTGCATGTTATGTTTTTGAATTATAGTTTTGTCTGGATATATGCCCAGGAGTAGGATTGCTGGATCATATGGTAATTCTATTTTTAGTTTTCCACAGTGGCTGCACCAACTTACATTCCCACCAACAGTGTGGGAGGGTTCCTTTTCCTCCACACCCTCTATAGCATTTGTTATTTGTAGACTTTTTAATGATTGCCATTCTGACTGGTGTGAGGTGATACCTCATTGTAGTTTTGATTTGCATTTCTCTAATAATTAGCGATGTTGAGCATCTTTTCATGTGCCTATTGGCCATCTGTATGTCTTCTTTGGAGACATGTCTATTTAGGTCTTCTGCCCAATTTTTGATTGGGTTGTTTGTTTTTTTGTTGTTGAGTTATATGAGTTGTTTGTACATTTTGGAAATTTTAAGCCCTTGTTGGTCACATCTTTTGCAAATATTTTCTCCCATTCTGTAGGTTGTCTTTTCGGTTTGCTTATGGTTTCCTTTGCTGTGCAAAAGCTTGTAAGTTTGATTAGGTCCCATTTGTTTATTTTCATTTTTATTTCTATTGCCTTGGGAGACCGACCTAAGGAAACATTGGTGCAATTTATATCAGAGAATGTTTTGCCTAAAACAGCTAAGTCTTTAAATCATACTGAGAGGAAAAGCAAGTTGTCTTGCTGAGAAAGGGAGGCGAGTACTTTTGAATGGTGAGGAGTGAAGCACATAATTAAAGGGTTAGGATTCGTGTTCCAAAGCAGAATGGGAGAAGAGAGTGGAAGACTCCCATCTGGTGGTTTCAATCTTTGAAGATGTTCTGAGGATTTTTTTTGCCTTTGTGGGAAAATGGTAAAAGGAGGGCTTAAGGCTTTAAGAAAGAATCCAAAGGATTGAGGATTTGGGTTAGGTTATGGCAGGCGAGGCCTTTGGAATTAGAAGTCCTGGTGATCTGACAGAATGAGAGAGAGGCTGCCATGGCAGGCAGCCTGTATACAGGACTAAGAGAGATGGGCAAGGAGTTGGGACTGGGGGGAGGGAGATACTGGGGCCAGGAGTGGAAGAAAGGGAGGTCGAAGGTACGGAAAGGAATGAGTGGAGATAAGAATTGATGAATTTGGGGAGGTTGCTAGAGTCATCCCAGTGTCTATACAGGAGGTTGTGAATAAAGAGGTGGTCAGAGAGGAAAACAATAGGAAAATGTGAGTGGAATGAGCCCAGAGGTGATACAGTAGCTGGTAAATTGATGAGAACACTTTGGAAAAGTCAGGTGTTGAGAGGCCAGGGATGTGAAAAACAAGACCTCAGGTTGCCCTCTGGCTTTACAACTCTGAATTCCAAAGCACACATTGTCTTAAAGTTAATAGTTTTGCTTCTCAGAAATACGAAATAATAAGCTGACATATTTTTGTAAAATCAGAAGTGAACTCTGAAAAGCATATAATGTATGGATTTGTATTTTAACAATCAATCAGAAGTATTAATTGCCTCTTTGTAAACACTGGAGGATGGATACTGTTTGGGCTCTCCTCAGCAGGAGGTTTCTAACAGGAAAGAGGGAGACTCTTAGCGGGAGAGTCTGATACTGGGCTTTTCCTTTCACCATGTACAAGCAGTGTCCCTAGGACAGATGGACGAAGGACACTCTTCAGGAAAACCTGGCCATGGGAGACACTGTCTTTACTCACTTTAGAAGAATAGAACCCAAGTCAAAAAAAAAATAGTTCTTCTGTGGTGGAAACAAGAAAAAGAGGGAAAAAAAACACAACTCTAGATTTAGACTCTTTTTTTGAAACCTGTAACACCTGAGGACTCCAAGGTCTCCCAGTGTCATTTACAAAAGCCCAGAAAAGCACCCAGGGTATCCTTGGTATGGACCAGCTTCTGGGAGAAAACAACTTTACGAATCAAAAACCACAAAAAGTAGAGTGACCAGACCAGTGTATGGAATAGCGAGAGTTGTGATCAGATAGGACGCTGAAGAGCACAGGTGGTGCTGGTTGCGGTGTAGTTTGGACAGAGCAGTTTCCTTGTAGAAACAGTCAACTTTGCATGGTACCAGGAAGGAGCCTATAATGGATGGGAACATGAGTGGTGAGACTCTGGGTACATTTTTACAAACGGACTTGAAGGGGTTTTTTTCCCCCTAGTAAGCTAAGCAGAACTCAGCGTCAAGGTGATAACAGTTTTCAGCTCAAAGTGGAAGCGATACTTTCTGTTAATCTGTAATCATTCTTTATTCATTATAAGCAATAAAGGTAAGTATAATTCCCCATGTGTATTCCATCATCAAACATAATTGAAAATCAAAATACCATTTATCATTTGCTGATTTAGGACCCTAACTAAAGAACACTGACAGTCATTAAGAGTATCCATACTTATGTTAAAAGGGAGGACCTTTTGAAGAAAATATCTGAGGAGTAAGTTTTATATAAGACACTGATTAGAAAGGTACATTTAGGAGAGAAAAGAATCTGACAATAAACAGAATGTTATCAGCTGTTGAATTTTTTGGATGGCATTCTCTTTTGCACATCTGCTCTTTCCTGTTCTTTTCCTAAAGGGTAAAGGAGTAAAAGTCTTACAGAAGGGAAGCCATGTTAACCTGTATATTAGTTTAAGGAAACTGCCCATTCTCAGTCTTACTGGCCTCTAGAGTGGGTTCCTTCCTCCTTCAGCTTAGCAGTAAAGCCTGAGAATAGACTTGACCTGAATCAAATGTTTTACCTTGGTATAAATTTGTTGTCCCATTTGTTGGAGATTTAGGAATAACTGTAATCTGTAGGGATATAGCCTCTGCCTCATTGAGAAAATAGCTAATTGTTTGGGCTGTTAAGGCAAGAAAGTGGGTAAATATGGATTAATAGTAATCTCTTGCAGGGAAAGTATTTCTGAATCAACTCAGATTTTAAATGCTATGTTTTATGAAGTTGTGACATAAAATTTTTCTTTCCTCGCACTTTGAAAGTGTTGACTCATATTTTGTTCTGTTTTGTCATGGCTCTTGTGAAAGGAATAGAAAGAGACTGGGAAATAAGCAAGTGTTTCTGCCTTTTTCTCCTGCAGGTCCCAGTAGGGATGGCACAATCAGCGAGGACACTATCCGAGCCTCTCTCATCTCAGCAGTCAGTGACAAACTGAGATGGCGGATGAAGGAGGAAATGGATCGTGCTCAGGCAGAGCTCAATGCCTTGAAACGAACAGAGGAAGACCTGAAAAAAGGTCACCAGAAACTGGAAGAGATGGTTACCCGTTTAGATCAAGAAGTAGTAAGTAACTCATTGAATAGTTGCACTATTTAGATTGAATCGTAGCCATGGCAAAGTGTTCTGTATGTACTGTGGTTACCCTGAACATTGTGGGTATAGTTAAGAGTTCAGAAAATTATACACGCCTTTAAGCATTTTCACATAGCTCCTCTACAGCTTTGTTAAAAAAAAAATGCGGCCTGTGGTTGGAATGTAGTCTTTGATTGGGGAGTGGATGTATTTAGAGGATTTTTGCTTGCACCTTCACCCCGGGGGATAATGTTTTGACCCAAAGGAGGACTGTTTGAGTGCTTGATGTTACCAGACAGTTACTAGGAAATAAGAATTTGAGAGAGCTCTAAGTCGTGATAAAGATCTGCAGACCCTGGGTGCAAACTTAAGGGTCAGTTCTTTTTTGTTTCCAAATGTTGTTTGAACTATATTTAAAGTATCTTTGGTGAGCCCTTCTAACTTAATAACCCATAGTGTATGCAACCTTTAGCTCTTAAGCTTTCTCACATTTTTATCAGACTGCTGTGCCCTGAAGAGTCAATGTAAGTCAGCCCTGTGACTTCTTTTGTTTAGTGATGTAGAGGCACTAGCATAATTTGAGTGCCAGCTTCACTCTTCACTTTCATTCCTGTGATGGAGAATTTGTTTCAGCAAGTGTACATTTTTGATGAAAGAGTAAAGAGTTATTAAGTGTTTGAGGGCTTTGGAGAAAGTGATTTGTATGTACACATTACTCTAATAAAATGGTTCTAGTGTGTAAAGTGAGCTTCTCAATAGCCAGCTATTTTCAAAAGTTCAGGAAAGTGACACCAGTACAGTTCAGAGCCTGCAACCACCACCTGCTGTATCTTGTGAATAAAGTTCAACTGTTGGGAGTTCTATGTGTTAAATTGTCTGTACAGACTGGGGAAAGTTATTCCTCTGAGGCAAATGCCCACTTGTTTTGAAAGAAGGACCTCCTTTATGATTTTCATGTAAGGAACCTCCTGCTGGAAAGTGTCCTGTCTGATGGCTTAGTTTGCAGTATCATTTGTCACTGCTAAGTGACAAGCTTTATCACTGCCACCAAAAGTGCTCAGCTCAGCATCTCCTGTTTTCACTCAGCATGCTAGAGCACACCTTTTCCTCTGACTTTGACTAATGTGGTACATGAATCTCATCCATGAGTTGTTTAAGTGTTGTTTTATTAGCAAGTCTTTCTGTGAAGTTGAATTGTAGATGTCTGACAGGCAGATAATTACAATTAGTATAAAATCATCATACTTGGACTATTCTGTTTTCAGGCTGAGGTTGATAAAAACATAGAACTTTTGAGAAAGAAGGATGAAGAACTCAGTTCTGCTCTGGAGAAAATGGAAAATCAATCTGAAAACAATGATATTGATGAAGTTATCATTCCCACAGCCCCACTATACAAACAGATCCTAAATCTGTATGCAGAGGAAAATGCTATTGAAGACACGATCTTTTACCTGGGAGAAGCCTTGAGGCGGGGAGTAATAGACCTGGACGTCTTTCTGAAGGTATGTCTTCCTCGCTCTGCTTTCCAGGGTTTTGGAACATGTGTTTTAGAGACACTGACCTTGAAAACCACAGATCAAGAGGGTTTCTCTGTAGGAGATGGGTTAAAATTCTTTGTCTTTCCAAAAGAGAGCAAGTGAGATAAATGGCTGTGAGCAGTGTCTTCCCACCTACAGAGGGGGCTGAGAATCATCTGAGTAGGGGAAGAAAAGTGGGCTAGTGGCTGCAGTTCCCCACCCCACAAGATAGCATCAAGCTGAATGTAATCCTTCTCTCTTACTACTGTGCCTGGGTGGATCATGAGGTACAGTCAGATTTCCATCGATTCTTTCAGGTCACATCATTTAAACTGAGATCATTGACTGCCCCACCCTTAGTGTTTTTGTTTTTTTCCTCTGTTAATTTTCTTAGACTTGCATAGTTTTATACCTGTTTTCCCAGATCAAACAGCCTTGCGAAGTATTGGGTTTGCCCTGCTGGTTATAGAGCCCTTCTGAATAAAGGTTATTCCAGGCTTAATGCTATTGTACAGACATGAAGATCTGTAAGCCAAGTTTGGCTACTTCTCTCTGTTGGGTCATGAAGAGCATGGCTTTAGGAATAATAGCAGCCTTTGGATATTCAATACAGCTGCTGCTGATGCTTCAGTGCACATGCGAGGCTGGTCAGGTTGCTTGCTGATCTTGCCTATCTTACTATGAGTGTGTGGCCAAACCACTCTTGGACCTGGTGCAAGCACATGAATAGCTGGGACCCTAGAGAGGACTTCCTTTCTGTACACTGTCCCCTGCTTGGGTGGCATAGCCTAGGGAAAGATACACATGGAGAGGCAAGAGAGGTATGCTGTTTGCCAGGCACTGGACAAAAGCTGGCCTTGTGCTATACTCATCCTTGCCCTTCCCCTTTTTTAGCCAAGTGGGGACAAACAGTCACAGTTTGTACAAAAGTTTTTTGTAACTTTTGTTAGGATCACAGTACAAGTTTCCCTGCCATCTTGGTTGTCTCAAGTGCAGCTTGAACTCCTGAGCCAGATCCTGCAATGTGGTGCTTTCTTTCCCTGTGAAGAAGGCCTTTGTAGGGTCTCAGAAGACTACTTTCCTTAACACAACCTGCCAGCATCAATCCAGTGAGTTTAAAAAGCCACATGTAATAAAGTATTGGCTCCAAAGGAAAGTTGATATGAGTTTAGGTTCTTAGCTCCCACCTAGGTTACAAACTGTCTGATAGTTCATGCCTGGGCCTGGATCAGAGCCAGTCTAAACTGTTGAAACTTTTTCCCCCTTCACAGCATGTACGTCTTCTGTCCCGTAAACAGTTCCAGCTGAGGGCACTAATGCAGAAAGCAAGAAAGACTGCCGGTCTCAGTGACCTCTACTGACTCCTCTGATACCAGCTGGAGATTGAGCTCTTCTAAAGCATTCTTTTCTTCTCTTCCTTTCTCTTATATCAGTAGGTGCCCAGAATAAGTTATTGCAGTTTATCATTCAAGTGTAAAATATTTTGAATCAATAATATATTTTCTGTTTTCTTTTGGTAAAGACTGGCTTTTATTAATGCACTTTCTATCCTCTGTAAACTCTTTTTGTGCTGAATGTTGGGACTGACTATGCTAAATAAAATTTGTTGCATAATTTTTCTCTTTTACCGAACATCTTTGGGAAAAATATATGAAACCTAAATAAGAAGCTCGGCTTCTAATTTAGCAAAGTATAATATCCATCATGAGTTGAAATTTAGCATTATTTATCCTCTAGCATATAAAGTGAATTCTATTCAATATGGGATATAATAATACCACATAGAAATCTAAATTTTCAAATATTTGAAATTGAAGGATTTGAGTGACTTTTTTTGTGAAAGGTCCTGGGTGGTATCCTCCTACCAGTTCCTGCCTAGATTTGTTTCCTTTCCAGGCCTGACAGAACCATAACTGTTTTCATCAAGAAAGGAGCAGAGTGGCCAGTACCAAGCTACACACCTGAGAATTTATATTAACTAGGCAAGATGGTCTGGCCACAATTAAGGAGGAAGGTACAGTGTACACTGCCTCTCTGCATTTATTGTCATCTGAAGTCAGTCTTTCTGGCGAGTGATTCTGTAGTCAAGATTGTGGCCACCCATCCAATGATCTACATGTCCTATAAAGCTTATCTAGCAGAACAGAATTTTCTCTGTCAAAATGAGAGAGCTAGAAGGTTCAAGAGGTTATAAAGAAATGAACATTCTAATTTAAAATGTTTTAAGGTATTCAGGGAGCCAGGCAGCCTACTCTATACTTCTCCCAAGAGAAGAAAGACCAATTTGGTCTCACTCATCACTGAAGAGTTTGTATAGTTTAGAGCTTTTCTTAGAAAATGAAAATCTACTTGTAAAAATTATCAGAATAGAAACTAGCAAGGCTTAATCTAGTGTTAGGTTTGAAGCTAACATTTAAATGAGGTATTTTTGTGTATACATTTATTTTTACATGGTAAAGGAAGTTACAGCTTTTTTATAGCATACAAATGAACACAGGTTTATCAGCCAGCCAGAACGAAATAATTAGCATACACTTGATGAAAAGAATCATGGTCTCTAAACACAATAAACACACATCATACATTCTTTTGGACCAAATGGCAACTACATATATAATATACAAGGCAAGTACTGGTACATCAGAGGTACCAAAATACCTTATTTGATGCAGTGACTTAGGAATTATAAAAAATAAGTATCATCCAACATTTGAATGCTAAATAAAAGAGCTGAGGGGCTAAATAGAGGAGTCACTCTTCCCTCCTTCTTTTTTCCGACTTTTAGGAATTTGAGTTTATTCAAAAGTTTTACGTATTTAATCCTGTAAGTAACTACTATCTCTCTTTCGATAACTTCAGAACGGTAGTTTTAAGCAACTTTAAAACTTGTGCTCCTTCTGAATTTCCCAGAGTTTCTGCACCCTTTTTCAGACAGGCCTCTTCTGCAGAGGTCAGCTTTACCTTTATGAGGTCTGTAATAACATTCTCTCCCAGGATACATGGAACACTAAGGTATATTCTTCATTTATTCAATAGTGGCCCTGAAAGTAAAGACTTAAAAATTATTCCTTTCTCTTTTCTTCTAACAAAGGTCTGCAATATGAGAAACAACAGTTGCTGGGTGAATTGAGTATTTAACAGATTTGTAGTATGAACTGTAGCAGAAAAAGATACAAGGAAAGAACAATTTGAAACAGATGACTAGACATATTTATTGTTCAAAATCATCTGCCATCTTCCCACATAGGCCCCAACCTCTTGCCATGTTTGCTGGGACCAACCCTCCTTTTCCTATCTCCTTGCCCCTAAACCACTTCCTATCAGGGAACCACTTCAAAATTCCTATTACTTTATTCCCAGGGATTTAATTCCATTTTACTTTACCTTCTCCCATTCAAACTAGCAAAGGGATCTTATCCAGGCCCCAACTTCCCCCTCCCCAGGAGACCAACTGCTAATACTTTTGTGATCAGTGCTTCTTTCTTAGGTCTCTTCACTGGACCTCATTGAAACTGTTTGTTAGAGAACAACTCAAAATGTGGCAAGACCTACCACAGTGGTTCCCAATGTTACTAGATATTTGTAGAGCTAGTTCACTCAGTTAAATAATAAAGATGCAATAAGACTTTTATCTAATAGAATGTATAAGAAATACCACACTAGGTCAGGACAGAGGTCTACAAAGGTAGGCCTCTTCCTCCTCTACCACCATCCCTTTGTCTCTGTCTCTTCAGCAGCAGCAGCAAAGAACAGATTTTAGGAAGAGAGGTGCTTCCACAAGATCAACTTCAAAAATTTTCATCAATTCTCTTTTACATCTATCTTATGTTGATATTAAATATTTTTTCAAACATAAACATCCTACCTTACTCATGGTGGAAACTGGATGCACTCCTAAGATTCTTCAGAATACTTTGTTAAATCAGCACAGATAGGGCAACACCCCATTCCTTTTTAATCACCTCACAGCCACTGTGGAGTTGGAAGAAATCATGAACATAAGTTAATTTTAGAAGAAATACTTGTCTTTGAACATCCATATTATGGCAGCCTGACAATGCCACAAATCTGAAATGTTTCCATCAATAATTTCTCCTAGGCATTTCTTATAGGAGTTGGTTATGTAAGGTAGGAAAACAGAGTTAATGACGGTAAGTACAGAGATCCAGAAGTTAATGTGAAATCAATTTTACTATTAACAGTAAAGAATATATAGCAACAATTAGAAAAAATATATTGTCAGTTAACAAGTGAGTGCCTGCTATATGGCAGATACTGGGTTAGGCTCAGCAGTGAGTGAGACAGACTTAGTTCCTAACTGCTTAAGAGTTTATAATGTGAATATGATCACACCAAAATAAAAGTAGAAGTGCTAAGGAAAGAAAAGTCCGGCAGATACAACAACATATACTTAAAGGACCCAAGTCTCATCCCTCTGGCACAATTCAGGCTTACAGCTAACTTCCAAGGTACTGAAAATACAAAACATACTACCTGGCAACCACTACTTTGCAGACATTTTCCTCCTGCTCAGGTCTTTATCAGTTCCTTTATCTGAGTTCAGAACCTTCGGAGAGACCACAGCAATGTTCATTCCACTCCACACAGGAACTAAGAAAAAGATACCCCCAAATCCATTCATTACATAGTATTATATAACAGGTTGTTGTTTTTTTTTAACCTTAGCAAAACTGTTACAATTGCCCTGAGTGGTTTACAACTAGGAACGCTCAACAAAACTATCAAAAATTCAGATGTCTAAGCCCCCTATCCCAAATCGGCTAAATCAAAATCTTCAGGGATGGAGCCCACAATTCTATCGTCTTGGCAGAGATTCTCCAAACAAAGTGACAGTTTTGAAATTTTCAACTATAAGTTTTAACTTTTATCACTTCAAGTCCTTTTCCATAGCCAGGGGTTTGTATTAGATCAATTTCAAGGGTTCTTAGCCAGAAGAAAGTAAGATAAAAAGGACTGCTATCATATTAGCACCCCTCCTCCTCTTCCCTTTAATTTTCTCCAGTTAATAGGAAGAATTCATGTTACCTGAATTACAATACTGACCTTTCTGAACTAGAGTATCCTAAGTTAAATGTAAACTACATCTTGTTACTTAGTGCTGTGTTAAGAAAGTCTTATAATCTTAATTGTACATATATGTAGGATTGTAGTAACATTCTCATTTTTTTCAAACTTGTATTTCTGGTAAGTTATTTTATTATAAAAATAATGTGCTAAAAATTAAAACACTACTAAAAGGACCTAAAGTAGAATAAAAGTCCTTTCACCCAGGAGGTATTTTACTTTATGATTAAATATATGATCTGAAATATATTTCAGAGAGTGTGCACAGCTCAGTGGTACTCTTAGGCTTACCACTTGAGTCTCTGTGCTCTAAAAGGACAAACCATGACAGCTTTCAGAGTGGACACCAAGCCTCTGCCCAGTCAAGAAATGGAAAGGGGCAGTGGCCAGATTACAGCCACTCCCAATAACTACAGTTTTGGGGAAATGCTCTTAACTTCCATGCTACAAAGTTAAGATACCCACTGAGAAGAAAAAATTCAAGTCAGAAAAAGTTCTCACTTTAAATGATAAACTTTTTTACATTTATCTAAATTAAAACTAAGTCTGATGTTTCGTTGGGGGGAAAAAAACAGTTCTCTATCCAACTCTAGTTACACCATAGTTTCAACAATATCTACCCAACAGAAATAAATTATGACAAACTTTTGTCGCTACTTTGTATAGACTTTTGTGCAGAAACACACACATTCATTCATGCCATTAAAATTTAAACACAAATCAATATCCCTTATCAAGTCTTTCTTTGAAATAATTTTTCTCAGAGAATAATCCATTTAGAGCAAAAATCTTAGTTAAGGGAAACAGAGAAACAAGTATACATGGAATGTAACTGTCAGGCAAAACATAATCAGGCCTTAGTCCCACAAGGCAAGGGAAGAAAATTTGGCATAGTCTGATGTTTTGGGTATGTGAACTATTTTAAACATTATTTTATCAGAATTTTTTTCTCATTGAATTTAAAAAGTGGTAACTATTAGCCAGAAAGTTAGTGCAGATACAGTAATGGCAAACAAGAGAATTTCAACAATAAAAAAGCATTACTAAGGATACACAGAGATACTACATAATATATGAAACAATCCAACAGTACATAATAATCATGAACTTAGATGCAACTCATTGAAATGGCCTCAAAATATATTGGAAAAAAATTGGGAAACGCTAGGTGGATTTGAGTAACTACCTTTATCAGAAACTGACAGATCAGTAATAATTAATTAAAAATTTGTAATTTAGTAAAACTAAACCAAATCAATAAGTGTGAATGGATATAGAAAGATCCTCCAATTAAGTCTATTTCCCCCCCCCCAAATACATAAAGGAACATTTACAAAAACTGTATTAACTAGGTCACAAAGGAAGCCTTAACAGATTTCAAAGAGTGGATGTTAACCTGCATTTCTCTGATCTCAATTGAGCTATGTTAGAATCAACCACAATATAACAAATTTTAAAATGTTTCAAAGCTAAAAGCATACTCTTAACTTGCTGAGTTAAAGAGAAAATAAAACTAGGAATTACAAAATACTTATACCTGAATGACAATAAAAGTGCCACAAAACAAAACAAAAAGTGGTACTTACTGTTAAGTTTATATTCTTAAATGCATTTTTTTAAAAACAAAAAAGATCAAGGATAAGAGTTACTAACCATAAAGTAAAAGGAAGTTTTAAAAAATAAGCAGAAAGTAAGATTAAAAACATCAGTATCAATAAAATAGAAAGTAATTCTTGGGGCGAGGAGGACTAATAAGTTAGAGGAATATCTAGCAAAACGAGGGCACAATGTCCCCAGCAAATAATATTAGGAAACAGGAGAGGTAAGCAGAAATACAGTAAAGGTTTAGAAAGTCATAAAATATGAAACACATGCCAGTATAAAACTTGGATGAAATGGACAGCTAGAAAACTTCCTAAAATGACTTAAGAAGAAATGGAAAATCTGAATAAACAAATTACATTAATGAACTTTTAACAAAAATCTAGCCCCTCACCCTTTCAACTGTTTTACAAACAAGTTATATCAAAATTTCAAGGAACAGTTTGTTCTTATGCAACCTATTTTATTAGATAACAGAAAAAATTTTTTGGTGGGGCTATAGTAAAACCTTGATACCGAAACTGAGCAAAAGACCAGATAAAAAATAGTAAACTCATATTATTTATTTACACAGATACACAAGTGCTAAATAAAATATTAGCAAATATACTTAAGTGGGGTTTTTGAAAACTACTTCATGACCAAGTAAGTTTTAGCCCAGAAATGCAAAGATGGTTCAATATCAGAAAATATATTAATATATTACACTATGTGAGATTTAAAGAAAAAGATCATTTGAATTGTACAAAAACCTGGTGAAATTCCAAATCCATTAGGGTTTAATAAATGTAAAACTCAACCATCTAAGAAGAAAAGGAAACTTAACCTAAAAAGGTATCTATCAAAAATCCAAAACAAACATCACAAATAATGAAGAAAATTTAGAAGTATTTTCATTACAGTCAGGAACAAGACAAGGATACACCCACTATCACTGTTTCTATTTAACATCTTACTGGAGATCCTCCTAGCCAATGCAATAGGACAGGAAAAAGATAAAGGTCTTAAGTATAGAAAAAAAGGCCTTATTTGGAGATGGTAGGTTTGTCTCATAGAAAATGTCTGGTAATTTGTAAACTATAGAAATTAAAGATCAGAAAGAAAACAAGAAATAACAGAGACTTGTGGGGGACCATTAAACACACCAACATGCGTTATAGTAGTACCAGAAGGAGAGGAAAGGAGTAAACACATTCAAAGAAATAATGGGTGAAACTTCCCAAATATGAAAAACATTAATCTGCACATTCAAGAAGTTTAAGGAACTCCAGGTAGGATATACTGAAAGGGATTCTTACTTAGACACACCATAGTTGAACTGTCAAAAGCCACAGAAAAAATATTGGAAATAGTAGGAGAAAACAGACTCACTGCATACCAGAGAACCAAAATAAGTTAACAGCTAACTTCTAATCTGAAGCAATGGAGGCCAGAAGACAGTTGAATGACATTCAAAGTGCTGGAAGAGAAACTCAACCAAGAGTACTATATGTAGCAAATCCATATTTCAAAAATGAAGGCAGAATAAAGACATTCCCAAATAAATAAACATTGAGAGAATTCACTGCTAGCAGCCGACCTGCCTTACAACAGATACTGAAGAAGTTTCTTCAGGCTGAAAGGAAGTGATACCACGCAGCAATTCATACCAACATGAAGAAAGGAGCACTGGTAATAGTGAAATATAATTTATATAAATGTGTGTGTGTGTGTGTGTGTGTGTGTGTATACATACATACACACACATACACCTACCTCTTATTTAAAACACAACTGCATAAAACTATATAAAATTTATTGTTGGGCCTACAAGATATACAGATAGAAGGTATTTGACAATAACAACCAGAAGAGGAAGGGAAAGATACTAGAGTAGAGCAAGGAAGTGACACCAGACAGTAACTCAAATCTAGACAAAGAAATGAATACCAAAAGTGAAAAATAAGGTTAATATAAAAAAAATTCATAAACATATTTTTGTCTTCTCTTAGCTTCTACAAAAGACTTAAGATTATATAAAGCAATAATTATAACACTGTATTGTTGAATTTTTAATACATATAGACATATACAACAATAATAGCACAAAAGTGGGTGAGGGATTGATGCTACAATGGAGCAAAGTTTCTATATTTTATTGGAATTAAGTGTGCAAAAATGTGAAGTACATCCAGGTACCTTAAGCTGATATTGTAACTCCAAGAGCAACCACTAAAAAAAAAACCCTCAAAAAACATAATTTAAAATTAAATAATTAAAATGGTACTTTAGAAAATGCAAAAAAAGACAGTAAAGGAGAAACCAAGGAACAAAAGAAGACACAAGACATACAGAAACAGCAAAATGACAGGCATAAATCCAAACATATCACAGTAACAGTAAATGTGAATAAACAGTCCACTCAAAAGGCAGAGATTTTCACACTGCATAAAATGAGATCTAACTATATTGCTCGCTAGAAGAGACACACTTTTTTTTTTTTTTTTTTAGTACTATCTGTATTTTGGGGTCATTATCCTATTTTAATTTTTTTTTTAATTGAAGTATAGTTGATTTACAATATTGTGTTTCAGGTGTACAGAAAGTAATTCAGATGTATATATGTATTTTTTCAAATTGTGTTCCATCATAGGTTATTACAAGATATTGAATATAGTTCCCTGCACTATACCGTAAATCCTTGTTGCTTATCTATTTTATGTATAGTAGTTTGTATCTGTTAATCCCATATCCTTATTTATCCCTCCCTACCTCCCTCTCCCCTTTGGTAACCGTAAGTTTGTTTTCTATGTCTGTGAGTCTATTTCTGTTTTGTAAATAAGTTCATTTATATCATTTCTTTTAGATTCCATATAGGAGTGATATCATATAATATTTGTCCTTCTCTGTCTGACTTACTTCACGTAGTATGATATTCTTCTAGGTCCATCCATGTTGCTGCAAATGGCAATACTTCATTCTTTTTTAGGGCTGAGTAATATTCCATTGTATATATGTGCCATATCTTCTTAAACGATTCACTCAGTATGATAATCTCTAGGTCCATCCATGTTGGCATTATTTCACTCTTTATTTCATACATACACACACACACACACACACCACATCATCTTTATCCATTCATCTGCAGTGGACATTTAGGTTGTTTCCATGTCTTGGCTATTGTAAATAGTGCTGCTGTGAACATAGGGGTGCATGCATCTTTTCAGATTATAGTTTTCTCTGGATATATGCCCAGGAGTGAAATTGCTGGATCATATGGCAACTCTATTTTTAGTTTTTTGAGGAACCTCCATTCTGTTTTCCATAATGGCTGCACCAACTGACATCCCCATCAACAGTGTAGGAGGGTTCCCTTTTCTCCACACCCTCTCAACATGTTATTTGCAGACATTTTAATAACAGCCATTCTGGCCGGTGTGAGGTGATATCTCATTGTCATTTTGATTTGCATTTCTCTGATGATTAGTGATGTTAAGTATCTTTTCATGTGCCTGCCTATTGGCCATCTGTATGTCTTCTTTGGAGAAATGTCTACTTAGGCCTTCTGCCCAATTTTTGATTGGGTTGTTTGTTGTTTTGTTATTGAGTTGTATAAGCTGTTTTTGTTTTTTTTTTTAATTTTATTTATTTATTTTTATTTATTTATGGCTGTGTTGGGTCTTCGTTTCTGTGCGAGGGCTTTCTCTAGTTGCGGCAAGCGGGGGCCACTCTTCATCGCGGTGCGCGGGCCTCTCACTATCGCGGCCTCTCGTTGCGGAGCACAGGCTCCAGACGCGCAGGCTCAGTAATTGTGGCTCACGGGCCTAGTTGCTCCGCGGCATGTGGGATCTTCCCAGACCAGGGCTCGAACCCGTGTCCCCTGCATTGGCAGGCAGATTCTCAACCGCTGCGCCACCAGGGAAGCCCCAGCTGTTTCTATAGTTTGGAAATTAAGCCCTTGTCGGTCACATCATTTGCAGATATTTCCTTCTGGTCCACAGATTGTCTTTTTGTTGATGGTTTCCTTTGCTGTGCAAAAGACTTTAAGTTTGATTAGGTCCCATTTATTTATTTTCGCTTTTATCTCTATTGCCTTGGTAGACTGACCTAAGAAAACACTGGTATGATCTATGTCAGAGAATGCTTTGCCTATGTTCTCTTCTAGGAGTTTTATGGTGTCATGTCTCATATTTTAGTCTTTAAGCCATTTGAGTTTATTTTTGTGTATGGTGTAAGGCTGTGTTCTAACTTCACTGATTTCCATGCAGCTGTCAACCCTTCCCAACACCACTTGCTAAAGAGACTGTCTTTTCCTCACTGTATAATCTTGCCTCTTTTGTCATAGATTAATTGACCATGGGTGTGTGGGTTTATTTCTGGGCTCTCTATTCTGTTCCATTGATTCATATGTCTGTTTTTGGGCCAATACCACACCGTTTTGATTACTGTCGCTTTGCAGTACTGTCTGAAGTCTGGGAGGGTTATGCCTCCTGCTTTGTTCTTTTTCCTCAGGATTGCTTTGGCAATTCTGGGTCTTTTATGGTTCCATATAAATTTTAGGATTATTTGTTCTAGTTCTATGAAAAATGTCATGGGTAATTTGACAGGGATCACATTATATCTGTAGCTTGCTTTGGTAGTATGGCCATTTTAACAATATTAATTCTTCCAATCCAAGAGCATGGGATAGCTTTCCATTTCTTTGAATCATTTTTTGATTTCCTCTGTCAATGTTTTATGGTTTTCAGCATATAGGTCTTTCACTTCCTTGGTTTATTCCTAGGGTTTTTTTTTATTTTTATTTTTTTATTTTATTTTTGGCCATGCTGCGCGGCATGCGGTATCTTAGTTCCCGACCAGGGATCGAACCCGTGTCCCCTGCCCCCTGCCCCGGGCCGAGGAAGTGTGGAGTCTTAACCACTGGACCGCCAGGGAAGTCCCGGGTTTTTTTTTAAACGTAATTTTAAACAGGATTTTTTTTAACTTTCTCTGATATTTGATTGTTAGTGTAGAGAAATGTAACTGATTTCTGTATATTAACTTGTATCCTGCTACCTTGCTGAATTCATTTGTTAGTTCTAATAGTTTTTGTGTGGTCTTTATTATTCTCTACATAGAGTATCATGTCATCTGCAAATAGTGACAGTTTTACCTGTTCCCTTCCAATCTGCATACCTTTTATTTCTTTTTCTTGTCTAATTGCTGTGGCTGGGACTTCAATACTACGTTGAATAGAAGTGCTGAGAGTGGGTTTCCCTGGTGGCTCAGTGGTGAAGAATCCGCCTGCCAATGCAGGGAACACGGGTTCGAGCCCTGGCCTGGGAAGATCCCACGTGCTGCAGAGCAACTAAGCCCGTGAGCCACAGCTACTGAGCCTACGAACCACAACTACTGAGCCCATGTGCCACAACTACTGAAGCCCGTGCGCCTAGAGCCCGTGCTCCGCAACAAGAGAAGCCACCGCAGTGAGAAGCCCACACACCGCGACGAAGAGTAGCCCCCAATCGCCGCAACTAGAGAAAGCCCACGTGCAGCAACAAAAACCCAATGTAGCCAAAAATAAATAAATAAATAAATAAATAAATAAATAAATAAATAAATAAATAAATAAATTTATTTTTATAAAATACAGTAATTTGGCTGAATATCACAACCTAGATTTCTGAGCTCCAGACTCATAATCAGCTACCAGCTACCTGTTTGATATCTCCTCTTGAGTATCTTTTCAGATATCTCAAATTTAACATGTCCCAATTGGAAATCTTGGTTTTTCTCCCCTAAACTCAACACTCCCTCCTACTTCCTTCACTGACTCCCACCTCCTTGAAAGCATCACAATTCAGATAAATGGAACTACCATCCAATCAATCGCTCAAGGTAAAAATCCAGAAGTCATTTTTTACTCTTCCCTGTCCCTCACTATACAAAATCTGTCAGTGGTCCTGCATGTTTTATTTCCAAAGTATATCTTAAATTTGTCCACTTTGTGCATGCACCAGTGAGGAGTCTAGTACAATCTTGGAGGGTTAGTCAATAACGTATTGTGCTTTCACTTCAGCACCCTCAGCAATCTGGAAAACAGCTCAGATATGAAAGTCTTTAGTTTGTAAAACTTGGATTTACACACTACGATTCAGCAAATTATCTTTTCATATACGCTAGTATTTAAAGAAATCTTCATTATGGTACACACACTGATTATGCAAAATACATGTTAAATTAACAAAACAGGAAGCGATTCTGGCTATATCGGTAGTTTAGAGTTTAATACCCATTATTTTTCTCTACCAAGTTACTAAACGCACCCCCACACACAAAAAAAATTATTATTCACTGAACAGCCAAAATAAAGGTGACCTGGATTGGAAACAATAATCACTTTGCAGTGGAGACTGTGTTAGATAATACTGGAAATCATTAATTTAAACATGGACACATTTCTCTGGATTAAATTAAGGTATGTTTCTCTTTATCTGGCCTGCACCTGCTGTGATAATCACTATGTTGAGTTTGCAGTGACAAAATAATCTGGGGAAAGATTGGAATAGAAAACATTACAGGAGAAAACATCTAAAATTTGAGTACACATTTCCTGTTCAGCTCAATCACCACACTTTTTACTAAAGAGTGAGCTCCCTTAGATCTTCTACTATGCCCATAGCACTCTTAATTTCAGGAAATTAGTACTAAATTTTCCTTGTACATTTGTTTTAACAACCTCCTAACATACATACCTCTTGCACTTTATAGAATAAAAGGTCAAAATGTACATTGTTCTGGTAAATGAGAATGTTTACTTAGAGATAGATGTGGTATGAAAAGACCCTTGAACAGGGATATATTGGTTCATTCATTTGTTCATACAATTACCTCCTGGGAGCCAAGTAAATAAAGTACAGTAGTTAAGAGCTTAGGCTTTTGAGTCAAAACAAAGGGATCAAATTCTTACTCCATCACTTTTATTTAACCTTGATGTGCAGGTGCATCATCTGTGAAACATCACAGAATTGTGCTGAGGTTATTAAATAAAATAAAGTGCTTTAGCTCAGTGGCTGGCACAAAATGGGCAATCAATTAATGATTACTGTCATGATAATTACTATTACTGCTGCTCACAGGAACTCACTCTGGTGCTGTAGAAAGCCCTGTAGACAAATTAAGTATAACCTAATGAAATCTGAACATGTTATGAGACTACAGGGTAGGGAGCAACCAACTTTATAACAATTGGGGAAGTCATGATATAAAGATATGATTTTCTTAGATATTTATTAATGTACTATTAGAATATTTATAGTATTTAGCTATGACAGTAACCTTTGCTGGAAAAAATATTTAGGATTTTCATGAAAGGGCTGCCATGTTACAGACCCACTGTCTCACCCATTAATTTGCCTTCATCAGCATCCACAAAGGCAAGTTCATCACTCAAGCCCTAACAAGACATTAGTCAAGTGGGAGAGGGGGGCGTCTGGATTAACTGGAGAATGAAAGAAAATTCTTATACTGGCAATCTATATCTACCTTATGAATTATCAGACTCAGGGAAGACATAATGAATCTGTTCAACATTTCATCATGATATAAAAGTCCAAACTAGAAGAGATACAAGCTACAAGGAGGAAAGCTTCAGCTCACAATTAGGAAACCAAACAGAGAAGCCATTTAATAAACAGAACAGTCTCTGAAGGTAGTGAACACCTCTTCAATTTAAGCTGAGGCTGCACAATGATAAAGAAGGGATTCTGGAGAAGGAATTTCTCACCGGACTACTAGCTCCTAGAGAAGAGGAAGTCATTCATTTTCACTCATCTGGTGCTTAGCATTAACCTGGCACATAGACGCTCAATAAAAGTTTTTTGAATAAATAGATTAAAACATAGGGCCCTTTCCAACTCTAAAATTTTATAGTTCTTTAATCAAGCAATGTTACATGCAAAAAGGAATCAGTACTATATATTTCTAGCATGCTACTTCATATGTAATAAAGGAGGAAAATAGTACTATATATTTCTAGCATGCTACTTCATATGTAATAAAGGAGGAAAATTATATATTGTATTTGCAAAAGAAACTCTAGCGGATACACAAGAAACTGACAAATGGTTTCCTAAAGTGGAATTTAGGGGAAAGGTTGGATGGAAACAGGATGAAAGTGTGACTTCTCTATGTATATCTTTTTTTTTTTTTAAACATCTTTATTGGAGTATAATTGGTTTACAATGGTGTGTTAGTTTCTGCTTTATAACAAAGTGAATCAGCTATACATATTATGTATATCTTTTTATATTACTTTTATTTTTTAACCTTGTGAATGTATTACCTTTTGAAAAATAATGTTGTAAACAACTACATATTATCTTTATTATATATTATTAAAATCTTCACTGAAAAAAACCAAGGCTTTGAGCTAGTACTTAGAAATAAATGATCAAGTATCCATAATTTAAGTACATGTCCAACTTACATTGTTGGATCTTTTTACTTTATTCTAACTAATGGAAATTCAAAGCCAAGCACTTTAAACTTGATTATAATTTATTAGCCTAGAAGTCTAAACTGTATCACAAGGAAAAGGTTGTTGCTTAATGAGATGCCAATGCTTTCTGGATACTCTAAATTATTTACAGAGATTATAGTAGCATGGAGCAGAATTACACTATTGACAAAATTACCTTTGAAACATAGTTTTTAAAATGTTCTGTGTAGAAATGAGCACACCTAGCACTCAGATCTTGGGTTATAATATCATACTCCAATAAAAGGAATCAGGGATCCTTGGGGAAAAAAAAAAGGCTGATTTACGACTGAAGCAGAAAATATACAACAAGAAGAAGCTGAAAGATCTTATATGCCAGAAACTAGAGAAGTGCTCAAACTAAACAAAAACCCTATGTTGATGGGGGTATGTCAAAGGGACACAGTAGTCAACTGAATGAGCTCCCAATGGCCAAAGCTGGAACAACTTGAGAAACAAAATAAAGATGCACTTAATTATAACCCAAAATATAAAATAAAATTCATGAGCCCATACTGATATTAGTAAATGACTGAATGAATTAATAAAAAGGAGAGAAAAGACAAATCTCCCATGCAGAAGAATCCCAAATAATTTATGAAGATACTCTACTCCCAAGGAGAGGGAACATAACTCCCCACTCCCTAAGTGTGGGCTGTACATAGAGACTTCCTTCCAAAGAGCACAGCATGGAAAGATGGAAAAAAGAGTAACTTTACAGTAGAGAAACCTAACACTACCTCAGCAAGTGACTGAGGTCAACATCAACTGTAATAAATCATGTTGATAGTATGTACTCTGGAAACGATGTGATGAAAATGCTACCTAACCTCTGTGTCTTCCTCCCCAAAATCCATTATTTCAGTCTAACCATGAGAAAAACACCAGACAAATTCCAATAGAGGAGCATTCTACAAAATATCTGACCAGTACTCCTCAAAACTGCCAAAGTCATCAAAAACAAGGAAAGCCTCAGGAATTCCCTGGTGGCCCAGTGGTTAGGATTCAGTGCTTTCACTGCCAGGGCCCGGGTTCAACCCCTGGTTGGGCAACTATGATCCTGCAAGCCGTGCGGCGTGGCTGGGGAAAAAAAATACACAAGGAAAGCCTAAAAAAGAAATTGTCACGGTCTAGAGGAGTCTAAGGAGACATGAATGACTAAATGTAACGTAGTATCCTGGAAGGGATACTAAAACAGAAAAAGAACGTTAGGTAAAAACCAAAGTATGGACTTCAGTTAATGACAATGTATCATGTATATATTATCTGTATACACTTATCTATTCATGCAACTTGAGACAGTCTGTGGCTTTTTTCTCCTCTATAAAATAGATCTAATAATTACTTTTCAGGGCTGTCAGATAATGTATACAAAGCATATTGTTATTATCATTATAATCAATGTTGTAAACAAATGTGTTGGTTTTCATGTATGTGTATTCTTCTTAGCAATGAGGACACTGCTGACAAAGGCATTATAGCTGGTAGGACAAAATGAGTCATGAGGAATTCATATGATTGCCGGAAGCAGCAGTTGACAGTACCTGACGCTCTCGGTGCCTTATGTCATTTAGACGTGAAATCCAGGCCTAATCCTTTAAATCCAATAAATCATGCCAGGATTAAAGGCTACAGAAAGGTAGCTTGAAGAAATCTTATAGATATTCCATCAATAAAAGCAAATCATAGCTAAAAGAGTTTATTATGATTTACCAAAACGTTATGTGTTCAGATCAGGGTAATATTCTTAGCAAGGGGTCAGATCTTTTTAGTCCTGTGTCTCTCCATTAAAAGTGGAAGCTAACTTTATTAGCGACATCAATACTAAGAAAACTAAACACTAAAACTAACCTAACATGAATAAAGAAGAAAGGGAAATAAAAATAGAGACCAGGAAATGGGAGAGAGATTTTTAAAGGAAAAAGATTATTGTATTTGTTACTAGTAGGACACCTACCACAACTGACAAGTTGCACACTCTTTTTCTGCCACCTATTTCTCCAGTTGTTTTACTTGTGAGCAGAGTTTCCTAGTCAAGCAAAGGGGGACCTCATAGTATCACCACATTGAGTGAAAGTGAAATGTCAACATGCTTTCACATAGAGACGCTTCTAACACATAGGATACCATCATAAGAACTAGAAAAAGCAGCCCCCTCTGGGTGGAACAATTAGAAAAGAGCACCTGTTCCTCTGGGTTAAGCCAGCAGGGGCTGGATAGGCCCCCACTCACCTCTTGAACTAGACACAACCTGCACAACGATATGTGGTGGCCTTGCCTCCAACTAAGGAAAACTTGGTTAACCCAATGGCACAGAGCACATAACTTACTTTTTCTGGGGGGTGGGGGAAAAGGTAGATTTTTAATAACTGCTTTTATCACCAGGTTAAGTCATGCAGTTACAAAGTAGTTAGAAATTTCTGAAAGGATATTATTGTTAAAAAAGACTCATTCTTACATAAATAATATCTAGTACTTCATTGGGACACTAATGTTCAAAAGGTCCTGACCAAACAACACCCAAACAAAACACAACCCTAGGTTGTTTCCAGCCCACTGGGAACGAAGCCATGCGCAGAAGATGAGGCCTGTAAAAGACGACACAAAGTCAGGGCGAGTCAGAGCCTTTGGTAATGCTCAGGGCCGCCAGCCAGACTCCAAAGACAGAGCTCAAGTGGTTTCTCCTGAGACACTCTACTTGAATTATTGTTCAATTAGTCAACACAACACATCTTCAAAAGAGAACAATTAACATGATAAGGAGATGACTGCATTCTTTGGACTGTATGTCATAATTGTGGTTAGTAAATTCTGACAGTCTTAACAAAAACAGCCTCCATCATTTGCAGGTATGAAGATAACTTAATTCTCTACCAGGCTTTTTATTTTTGCTGGATGACAAAATGCGATTGACAAGCTATAAATGATACTGTTTTATGTTACAAAAACACTAGCTTTTTTCATTTATTATATTTACAGGCATTCACTGCTTGAGTCAAGGTTAGGCTTGTTAAGTGATTAAAGGCAATTTTATTACAGCAGCATGTATTTTATTCTAAAAGAATAAAATGCATAAAGAGAAAGTTTTTTTGTTTGTAACCTGTCAAAAACTGAGTTATTTTGCTGATGTAAAATACCAGTAACTCACTTGAGGACCATGCTACCTTCCGAAAATGCCATGTACTTGCTTCTTAAGTGTGTCAAAGCACTTGATAGACTTGTCCAGAGCTGAAGCGGCAAGCTACTGACTGCTCTTGGTCAACAGGTGCTTCCCCGGGGCTACAGCTGACTGTGCTGGGAAGCAGCCATGGAGCAAGGCAGCACCGGCAGATGGAAAAGAACTTTTTATTTAAAGGCAAAATGCCCAAATGGCCCTCTGGCATAGCTAATTTCTACTATCACGTATTCGCTTATATATGGTCCCCTAACCTTAATTTTTTTCTTCTTAAGGGGCTGATTTGGATTAACTTGTTGAGAATGGTGTATAACTTACTTTTAATAAGATGCTGACAGCACAGGCCATAGCAACTGATCCACCTCCTTACTGGGATGAATGGCCTCTTCTGAAACGAAAATCTTAAATTCACGCTTGACGGTCGCCATCTTGAGGAAAAGCTGCAAAGCCACAAAGCCACTTCCGATTGATCTGGAATTGGTCTGTAGTGAGAGGGCGCATATAGAAAACTCCTGGGCCCCGGTGGGTAAGGAGGCGCTGCAGACACACAGGGAACGACAAAGATGACCAGCAAAGCAGCTGGATAATTTCTGGCCAGCAGCAGCCCAGCATCCAGGAGGCAAACCAAGGGGAGGAGGAAGGTGGGTCCAGTGAAGAGGGGTTGAGAGGGAGTGAAGGAAGGAAAAGGGTCTGCTCCACCAAAAATGAGACCTACCACTGGTAAAGTTATTTCAGCCTTTGCCCTGAAGCCTCTGCTCTTCCTTCCCTCCGCGCCCCGCGCCCCCATTCTTCTCCTCCCCCGGCTCTTAGCTCCAGGACCGAGCCCAGGGTCCGCGAGCCCAGAGTCCCCAGGCTCCGGGCCTAGGACGTCCAGGCGCGCGGTACTTCTCGCCACCCTCACACGGGTGAAGGGCCAGCCGCCCCTCAGCGGGATGCATGCCGCCTGCAGGGGACACAGAGTCAATGCCAGGCAAAAAACATACACTCCGGCGGCCCCCACTCTCCCGCTAGCCCGCAGCACTCCCGCGGCCCTGCTCATGGCCGCCGGAGGAAGAGGAAGAAAATGGAGGAAAGCAGAGGGAAAGCTGATTGAAGCTCAGAGGAGGAAAACCTTTGGCTACTGAGGCTGCGCAGGGCGGCGCCCAGCCCGTGCGGACCTCGCGGGGGCCAAGCGCGCCAGGTGCAGGCGCGAGGCCTGCAGGCGAGCTCTGCGGCACTGCACCTGCGCCTGCTGCCTGTTGCAGGTTGAGGTTCCTGTGGCTGGCGGGTTTCAGAGAGGCTCCTTGGGCTCCAAGCGCACGAGGTGCAGCAGGCACACTGAACTAGAGGGACTCAGCTATCAAACGGCGTGTTCCTTGCCCAGAATCCATCCACCAGGGAGCCCAAGTAAATTTATTTCTAACGAAACCTTGTCTAGATGTATCGGATAAGGGCTTTTTGACTCTTGATTGGGAATTCTTCACCAGGGCTGTGGGAGAAAGGGATCTCAGGGCTGTTTACCACCCAAATATGAGCTTAAGTAGAAAAAACAAAATTTTTAATTTAAACCCTCTATGCAAAGGAGATTTTTAAATAAGATACAAAACCCTAAGAATTTGATCAGGGCAGTGCTAATTGATAACCATATATACAATTGATAACCATTTCTACAACTCATTATTTGTGAAGTCATTAAATGTAGAATCTAATAAAATCCCCCTCTCATCCATTAATTTGGGATGAACCAAGGTTTCCACTTCTCCTCCCACCACATTCTACCCAATTAACTGTTTTCTTACTCATTTGTGAATCATAAAACATAATACACATCTGACAAATTCTTTTACAAAACGTAGAGCAGGGTTTCTCAACCTTTTTTCATTATCTTTCCCTCAAGAGCTTCTTCAGACATTAACCCTAATCGTTCAGCTCCCTCACCTGCCCCCACAGCATGAGATTAAATATTCTGGAGTGAGACTTTTGTCTGGTAGGGTTGAGCTTTGGAGAGCCAAACCCTTGTAATATCAAAGATTTTTTTCACCAACCCCCCAACCAAGAACCAATTTTCACCCCCTTGGGGCAATATTGCTCCAGCTGAGAACACATGATGTACAGCAGTTTTATTTCCTAGAATATTCCCTGTAGAAAGTGTATTTTGCAGCTTTTTCATCTCTGCAAGGATCTCCTAAAATGAAGCTTTAATTTGGTGTAAGAGAGGAGCTTAAAACAAGACAAAATCCACAGAAGACTCCCCTCTCCCCCATCCTAACTGAACTCTCATGACCATATTTTGTACATTCAAGGGAAGAGTTGAAAAAAAAGTAAAGACAACAAAATAATGGGAAACTAATTATGTTCAGTAATAGATGACTGAAATGAAAGCTATTAAATAGCAAGAATAACAGAGAGTGAACCGTAACTCTCTGACCAAATGGGTTTGCCTCCACTAGAGCCATGTAAGTCCTCAGGGTCTGCATATATGCCTTCTAATTTTTCCCACTGGTCCTGTCCTAGTCTAATTTGTAAATTACCTTGGTCCTGATTTTTTAGTTTTTGTTTCACTGTATATTTCCTATAGCTGCCTTAAATTCTTTGTGGAATCAAGGAAATATATATTTTTGTAGGAAGCACATGCACTCCTACCTTGGACACCAAGAGGGAGCTACCAATTGACTGTTACCAAGCATCCATCAATAACCAGTTAGATGAGGTACCCTAAATATTCACTGTGAAATACTTGAGGGCAGAAATCATGTCATACTGAACTCATAACCATAACACAGCAAGCAGAGTAGTAGTTTGCTAAACGAATAACCTAGAGGATGGTCTAAACTCCCTGTGTGGTATTTCAACAGAGGGACCAAATCAACTATTAGAGTTTATATTAATTGGTATAATACTTGCAGGGTTGAAGGTATTTCATTTAATTTTTTTATACCATGAAGTTATATTTCTATTTTACTTCTGATATACATTGTCTTAAAAATAAGTACTTAGTAAAGATTATATATAAACACATAAAGTTAATGAAGCAATATAAAGTGAATATGCCGGTGCCCTAATGGAAGAAAGCATAAAATGAAATTTCAGTACTATAAATTTTGTTGTTTTATGAGAAGAATCAGAAGTTCTATATTAAATGGATTATTATACATATTCTACTAAACCTGAAGACAACTTTTACATATATGACATACTTCGGAAATATAACTTACATCTGTACAGGTTGAGTATCATTAGAACAGAGAAATAGAGAAATTCCTTTACCATTTCCTTTTTCTAGCCTGGAGAGGCTGGAGTTATGTCATAGGTCCAATGTTTTTTTATTTTTTAAAGATCAGGTGAAAATACTTTCAAAATGTAAAATATACAGTCTACTATCTTCTGTTCTATAAAACATGGAACATTAAAAGGTTTTAAAATATCAGGTCTTTCTGGACATCCCAAAGTATGTTTGCACTCTTCTTTAAAAGGGCCTCCTCCTCAGAATTCAAGTTAACTTTCACAACATCTGAGACACCATTTTGGCCCAAGACACAAGGGATACTGAGAAAGATTTCTTCTTTTATTCCATAAAAGCCCTAAAAGGCAAAATTAGGTTATTATTCAGTAACCTGATATGGAAAAGCAGCTATGCAAGAGAGCTTCAGAATAAGAATACACAGAGAGACTATGGAGCTCAAGAATCACTCGGAGGGCAGTAGAGTGATCGTCAACAATACGAAGAGCATCCTAATGTCCTATGATCATGTAAGAACTTGTGTTTAATGACATGAAGAATGTGCCAGATGCCTTCAAAGGGGCCAAAAAGGGCACTGCCTATTTTACCCCTTACCCTTGTCATATTTCTTTCTAAGGGGAAGAATGCCATGCAGTCTGATGAAGGACTGTGAGATCAAGCAGGCTGAGTTTGGTGTAAAATAATCAAGAGAACAGTGAAGGCAGAAGCAGGAAGTGGTTGGGCAGGCTCTGCTTTGTATAATCTTTACATCAGGGGATGCCACTGAGTTTGGACAACAGATGCTAACAGGTGGCTTCTCAAGCTTCCAGAGGTGAAGCCTCTGGTGGAGCCCAAGGTTACAGGTACTCACATGCCCAGCAGGGTTTATGTAATTCCCCTGCCAGTCAACAATGGAATGTACTCCTGCCCTCTGGCTACCACCTGGCTTCTATTCAGGACCTTCCATGATGGACAGGGCCATGGAATAGGTGCAACCGTGGCAACCACCCTATCCTAGGGCCATGGAACCTCCCATCAGCAGGCCTGATGTTCCCTCCACTCCTGCAGCTGAAGCCAAGGCTGTAGAGGCAGCTGCTAGAGCCTATTACAACCTGGGTAACCCACACAATGCCTACGTGCCCACAAACCAGCCTCCACCTCCTACCTGGAAGGTAAAAAGACCCAATAGACCTCTCACACCTCTCTGCCCCCTACCACCCATTGCCTTTTCCTACCCCAGAATGTAGGGTTGGAGGAGGCAATGGGAAGGTCTTGTTGTTCCTCCAGGTGTGCCTGTAAAGTTACCAGGAACTAGTGTTGAGAAAGGGAGAGGCTCCTTGACGCTGGAGTGGTGCCTCCCAGCTTCTCATGATAGTTCAGAGCCCACAGGCACTACTCAGCCAAGCTTCCCTCTCACCGTCTCTGGGGCTCTCCTCAGGAGCTCAGCGTTCCTGTTTTACTCTAGTGGCCCACAGAGGGACTCCCTATCCACCTTTTCCACTGCAGTCCAACTCCCTCATTTTGGTAGCCACTTTATACTCAACCTCATGATCTCCATCAGACCAGCCACATGTCTTCTCCTCAGGGTCCCCTGCCAGGCTCTACTCACATTCACTCCACTCTGGTCCGTGCCTCGCCATGGAAGGCCACTGTCCCACCAGACTGTCAGCCCACATTCCCTTCCCAGCCACATTCCAGCTGCAGTCACACTTGCCTGCCCCCGCTTCCCTTTCCTGTCCTTGGTCATTCTATTGCTCCCTCTGTGTAGCACAATACCTTTTAGAGCTTTAACATGAGCTGCCAGGGGTTGGGTGGCATCAGGAACAAGGCAGCGTGGCTGGGGCAAAAGCCCTCCTGCCTTCCGTGCTAGTGTTTCAGGAATTTGCTCTCTCTCCTTTCACTGTATCTCTTCCTACTAGAAAGGGCTTCTTGGATTAGAACTGGAAATGCATGTCCATGCCATTATGCCATTTGGGGGCTGCTGGGTACACTGAAACAAGGGCCCTGACCTCCAAGGCTGCCCTGGCCTAGCCCTGTGTACTGCCATGACCTGCTGCCCCCCCCCCTCAGCCTATCCTCTTCCCTTTAAGCGTCATGCCTGGTTGGCAAATGACCCCTGGATGCACTGAAATTTGCTTCCTTTCCTCGTAGACTGGCCATGAAGTGAGGAAATGGTTATTTAAAGAGAATTCCCTATTTGACAAAAAATCAAGTTAATATATTAATGTTAAATAAACTCTATTGGCAACTTTATTTGCTGAAAATGTGAAGTAATAAAAATGAAGTAACTGGGGAAAAAGAATAAGAGCATACAAATGATTCTGCTCTTAATGTCAAATGTTTAAGTATTTCCTATAAACTATAACTCGTCCATTGATTTGTTCAGTAAAGACTATGAAATTCCCATATTACTCAATCTCTTTTCAGGAGCATTCATTTGACACCTCCCTGACTCTTCTTCAGGAGCCCTCTGGGGGTAATTGCTTATTCTCCCACAGCCCTTTGTATCCTCAAAAGAGAAAGAGTGTGGAATCCACTGTATACTCCTCATTGTCTCTTCCAAATTATTAATCCCTTGCTCTCTTAAAAACAAAAAAAAATTCCCCCTATTTTGTGAGGCCCATCTTATTCAGCTCTTCTTCCCTTTCTAATGACCGTCTACAAACCTCTTGAGTATTCCATCTCATTCATAAAAGACTCTGACACCTAGCAATCTTCTCTCTCTATCCTAGTTTGTGCCATTATCCTTGGTGACTTCATTGTCCATGTGGATAAACAAACCAATTCCCTTTCTTTCCAGTTTCTTGTCTTCTTTAGCTCATGGGACCTTCTCCCACCCCAAGTATCTTACTCTGAACCTTGTTATGAGGTTCCTCCGTATCCAACTTATATTCCTTTCTTGTAACTATTTTGCTACACCCTAATACCCTTTGCCTATTTTAATTTTTAGTTTTTATAAATATCTCGTAAATTCTTTATTACTCATTTTCTTTTTTGTAATTTATTCATTTGTATGTAGATAACATTTAAGGACAACGGTCTTGAATTTGACTGTGACCCTTTAGCAGAAGGTCAAACTCATTTTTAACAAGTATAGAAACCAAAACTACCTACACCTCTATCTATCTCTCTGTCTTCCTCTCTTCTCTCTCCCCCTTTAACACTCCACAAGTAAAACCCAAACCCAGATGAATTCAGTTATCTACTTTCTCCACTCCTGCACTCAGATCCCTAGAGAAAACCACACAACAAAGCTGATCTTTAACTTTTGTCAAAATTAATGCTTATCTACCTCAAATAAGCATCCACCTGACAGTAATTCTGCCTTTATTTTTTGTCAAATTCTATTTCTCACTATCTGCAAAGATGATTTCAAATCTTCTCAAACATCTGACTTTTCTATACCTCCCTTGACTTTCAGTAGATGATTTTGTCTCCTTTCACTAAAAAGATAGAAGTCATCAGATGCTTCCAATGCCAAACTTACAAACCTATATGATTAACTACCTATCTTCTCTTTGTTATCCCCTATTAAAAAAGATAGTTGTCCCTCCTCCTTTCTAGGACTAATGCCTTCACCAATGCTCTGGATCCCACCCTCTCTGCTTATTACTTCTATCTTCAATATCTTCTTTACATCTTATCTTTTAAACAACAACAACAAAAAAACTTACCTTGCCCTGGTTTTCCTCTCCAGTTACTGCTCTCTCTCCTTAATTTCACAGCCACTTACCTCAAAAGAGCTGGTTATACTGGCTTTAATTTCTCCAGTCTACTTAAAACGTTCTCAACTGGAGGTGATTTTGACTCCCAAGGGACATTTGGTAATGTCTGGAGACTTTTTTTTTTTAACATCTTTATTGGAGTATAATTGTGGAGACATTTTTGATTGTCAAAACTGGTATGCTACTGGAATCTAATGAGTAGAGGCCCGGGATGCTGCTAACATCCCACAATGCACAGGACAGCCCCAATAATGAAGAATTATCTAGCCCAAAATCAATAGTGCCGAAGTTAAGGAAACCCTGGTGTACTCCAATCAGAATTTTTCATTTCTATTACTTTATTAAACATCTGCTAAGGTTATCAATGACCTCTGTTACTTTATCTTCCTGGCATTTTTAACCCTCATTTTATATGACTTCACATCAATCAAGAACAGAAAACCAATCCTTTCATCTTTAAGGCATCCTCCTTTCACTTGGTTACCATGATTCCATGTTCTCTTGGTTCTTCTTTTAACTCTGGCCACCACTTAGTCACCTTCGTGGACTCACACTGTAAACTCTGCTGTTAATACTGAAATTCCTCAAGACTCAGTCTCAATCTGTCTTCTCACTTTATACTCTCTCCTTAGGCAAGCTCGTTGAAAGTCATGGTTTCAGTTACCATGTGTAAGGGATATCTATTGTCTTTGCCTGTCTAGTATCTCTCTTTTTTTTTTTTAATGTTGACAGAACCTCTCTTTTTCTTTTAGGAACTGCCTCTCTCCGAACTGACAAGTATCACATGAATGGACAAGTGATCCCAGAAAGGCCAATTATCAAGAAATTAACATGGGTAAAGGGAGAGGCAGGGTCCTGATACTATAGGCTCTAAGCCTGCAGCTGCTGGGGGCCATCTTTGTTGCCCCATGGAAAAAGTCCACGTGAGCTTGAAGCCAATAAGAGTGAAAAGATGAGCCAAGATTGTGGAGAGAAAAGACAGCTCTAACGATATAGTTTGAGCATGTGGTTCAGGCCTCCTTGGCATTTCAGTTACATGAGCCAATATATTTTCTTTTTGCTTAAGCTAGTTTGGGTTGGCGTCTGTGGCTTTTAACTAGAAGAGTCCTAATATACACTTTTTATGCGGATGATGCTCTTATTTATAACTCCAACCCAAAACTCTTTTATGAGTTCCAGAAGCTTGTACCCAACTGCCTATTTCCTCTCAGATATTGCAAAGGCACCTCAAATTCAATTTCTCCATAACCACAAACATGATCTTCAAACCTGATTCTCTTTGTTTTTCTGGGGTTTTTTCTTGTTCCTTCATCTGGTACGTAGCCCTCTGCCTTTTCATCTTGTCTATCTGTCTGTAACTGTGGTTTTTGGACCACAGGCTGCAGGATTGTAGTTTTTCTTGCTTCTGCTGTCTGCCCTCTGGTGGTTGAGGCTATCTAACCAAACCTGATTCTCTTTGAATATGCCTTTCCTCAGTGGATCATATAACCATTTATCTAACTGTGCAAAACAGAAACCTAAGAATGACCTTTATCTCCCTTATTTCCCACTTCATTCCATTATCAAGACCTATGAATTTTACCTCTTAAATATAGTGTAACTCAAATTTGCCACCTTCTCTTCATCTCTACTACTACCATCCTCTCTGTTCTGAGCTAATGCACATCCTCTTCCCAAGTTTACCCACCTCTACTCTTGTCCCCTTCAAATCTGTTCCATCCATCACAGCCCCAGGAATCTTTTTAACAAAAAAAGATTGTAAAACCAGTCCCTTTCTTAAGTTCCTTTGGTGGCTTTCCATAGCTCTTATGGTAAGGACCCAAATCCCTTTATAAGACTTTCAGTGGCCTGACCCTGCTTACTTCCTCCAGCCTTATCATGTACTTCCCTTTGCTCCCTTTGCTCTGTGCATTTCAACAACTGACCTTTTTTTTTTTTTTTCAGATCCTCAAGTGCTCTCCGCTTATATGTACCTCAGGTCCCCTACACATGTGTTCCCTCTGCTTGGAATATTAGTCCAGCCTTGCAAATTAACTTCTACTCATTATTCAGATTAGGTCATTTTACTTCCTTAGGAAATCTTCCCTAACCACCACAAACGCCCCCTCCGCAGAGTAAATTCTCTTCTTGTATACTCTAAGAACTTCGTAGTTTGTCATCATAGCACTTAACACAATGTGTTATTAAATATTTGCTTTTGTAATTGTTTTATTAAGTTCCTATCTTTCATTAAACTCTATGAGGTAAGGGCCTCTGTCTATTTTGTTCACCAACATATTCTCAAAATTTTGTATAATGCCTGGCACATAGTAAAGACTCAGCAATATCTAAACAAAGATGATCAGTGAAGATTCTATTTAAGCCTACCTTAACCATAGTGGAAACTGGATGCACTCTCCTGAGATTTTTCATAATTGATCCTACCAGATCTGTCACAGACAGTCCAACAGCCCAAGAGGTATACCCCTTCAGCTTGATAATCTCATAGGCACTACAGTTGTGGAAAGTAAGAAAATCAAATTCATGAGAAGTTGATTCAGAGAGAACATAATATTTTTCAAGCATCTGTTCTGAAGCAACCTACATGTCAATACCACTCTTAAAATTTTCTCAGAGATGTCTTCTTGAAATTATTTATGAATAGGCAATAAAATTTTCTATATTATTCTCATAAACTTCATTATTCACTTCAAATAATAATTCACACTTCATTTATCATAAAGGTGGAATATTAGGTCATTGTGTCACTCAAAATGAAACTTAGTTTTAAATTTTTTCTTAAATATCCAAACATAGAATCTGATCACCTTGAAAGTTAGCATATATATCTTGCTGACCACATAATATTGTTACTAAGGTGCCAATGTAAATTTAAATTTCATATAATTATAAGCCAAGTTACACATTTTTCCCAAGAATATATTATTAAATCAACAACATACTGAAGTATGGGGAAATGTTCATGATACATTTTCAAAGGAAAACAGCATAATCCTAAACATTATGTAATTTCTTATCTCAGCCTTGTAAAAAACATAATGCATTTTTATAGGAACTTTAGAATCATATCAATCCACCAAATTATTAATAGTGATTATTTTTGAGTGACAGGCTTACAGGTGAGATTATCTTCTTTTTAAAATTAATTAATTAATATTTTGGCTGCATTGAGTCTTCATTGCTGCACACGGGCTTTCTCTAGTTGCGGCGAGCGGGGGCTGCTCTTCATTGCGGTGTGTGGGCTTCTCATTGCAGTGGCTTCTCTTATTGCAGACCATAGGCTCTAGGCGCGTGGGCTCAGCAGTTGTGGCTCGTGGGCTCTAGAGTGCAGGCTCAGTAGTTGTGGCGCACGGGCTTAGTTGCTCCGCGGCATGTGGGATCTTCCCGGACTAGGGCTCGAACCCATGTCCCCTGCCTTGGCAGGCGGATTCTTAACCACTGCACCACCAGGGAAGCCCCGGGGTGACGTTATCTTCTTTATGCTTATGAATTTTCTTATTTTCTACAATAAATATGTATTTTATTTTTGCATTGCCACCAACAGCGATCTCGGGTTTGGATTGACAGTAAAACTCACAGGACAAAGAAGTTTTAACCTAGCTCTTAGTTTATATAGTTTTGAGAAAAGGATCCAGGACAAGAAACACAGAATGTACAGTATCATTATTTGTATCAGATGGTCTTGCAACTACCTAGGCACAGTTTCAAGGCCCCAGGACTGCACACAACACACTTGGTAGCAAATTACACTGATGTGTAAATGGACCAGCTCAACACAGGAAAGTTGGGCCTGGACTACACTTATTGTGGTGTCCTGTGATTTGACTATCAATCCAAAACCAGGGGCACTACTAGAGGCCATGAGGATTGATGTCAAAATTAAAATTAACTTTCAGATCCTCAATATAACCAAGACTCTGTGGGGTAAGTAAAAAGAAAGGAAGGAAAGTTTTGCCTAGAGATTGATTGACTAGTGGTGTATGAGTTGAAGAAAGCTTTGCAGTAGATAAGTGGGGACAAATCTTACCAGTAGAATCTGGATGACAGGCTTATCCTCTCAGGAATTAAAAAAAGGCCTTGAGAAAGAGAAGAGGGTTGAGAAGAAAATGGCTAAAAACATAATCCTTTAGTTGCTATTAACCATCCTAATGAAATTAAAACCGCTGGTGTAAAAAGGGAGGATAGAGAACAAGCAGTTTCAAGGCTGGTATTTTAAGACAAAAACTGACCCATGTTGTAAACTAAATGCTCTATTCAGAACCTGGAAAGACATCCTATTAAATCAGGATGTCACTCCCCTGCAATTGTTAGTTAGGCACTGGAAAATCAGAGGCTATAATATAAAAGAGTTGAGTCATTTTTAGATAAGTACCAGCAGTATCCTGAGGATTCTTTGTAACTATAAATCCTCTGCTAAATGAACAAGGGGCAAATAATTTAATGCTGGACACTGCATTGTTGAGAGGACTAACTGGAATGAGTACTGATCTGTAATGTGTTGCAGTGTTTGGTATTCAGATCATACAGGACTTCAGTGGAAAATGTGATCTTAATCACTATTCCCTTATAGCAATAGTGTTTCAAATGAAAAAGAAACTAACAGTCCCTGTAGTACAATCATCTGGGATTGGGCAGACAAAAGCCTAACACTGTGACCCCCCTATAAAGATGGGCTACTCCATGACATCTGGAAACCAGTATTGGCTAAAACATGTTCCTTAGTGGCTGGGTTATAACTGAGCCTCCAGATCAGTTAGATTCCTGCATTTACTGGGAAATGGCCTCTAGTGGTCCCTGTAACTGGAAATATATGGTACAATATATGGGTAAGGGACGTTTTTGTTAAGATATGAAATGATACTGTAATATTAACATAGGTTTCATTTGCTAGGCATTAATTTAATCTCTTATCCAAAGCTATGTGGCATAACAAAGGTTTGTAGGTCCCCTTAAGGAAATTTAAGAAAATGAAACATACCAATAAAAATTATCACAGTGAAAAGATATTTTGGGAGATTGACCTGAAACTTCCAATTGATGTGGAAATAGTTTGACTAGAAGAAGAAATAAATTTGCTTTAGAGAAACTGAACACACAAATGCATCTATCAATAACTTTAATAAGGTACAAGTGATAGTAAATAAAAGGGCAAAAAAAGATTGTCCAATTAGTTAAGAATTACCAAAACATCTGGTGAGGGATTTTGGTTACCTATTGGATCTTACAGATCCTGGTGATTATAGGTATACAAGCTTGTTTTTTTTCTATGTGTAAAATATTAGGACATGTTTGTCACAGGAACTATGAAGAATATATGATACAAAGATAATCACCCAGGTCATGGGTAAATGGTTAACAGCAGGTATGGACCCTTTCCAAAAAGGCAGGAGTATCTGGGAAGATGACTTTGAGTTGGCTTTTTCACAAAACAGTTTTCTAGGTTTAAAAATCTGTTAAATACTTGAGGATTCTAGGAAGATGGAGAAGTAGGAAGCACCAGGAATCTATCTCCCCAACTAGACAATTACTGCACTGCCAGAATCTGTCTGATATAACTTTTGGGGGAACTCTGGAGTCTTCTGAAAGCTTGAGATTTCCAGGGGAAGGTTTGTATGTTAAACTGTGGTTAATTTCAGCCAATTTCAGCCCTTAGCAGAGTAGCAGGGCTGTTTGCATGTACCCAAAGCAGTTTGTGCACAGCCTGTGAAAAGCACCCTTTCCTCCAAATATCAGAGATCTGTTCTCTAATGACTGATTACTGCTTCTGATGACAGAGGTGTAGACAAAGAGGGCAAAGCCATTGTTGTTGCACCTCCCCACAACTGTTGTAAGCCTCTCCCCCTCTGGCTAAAGTAACCTCCAAGGAATGTAAAGGGCAGGCACCCTTTCCCTTAATATTTCTTTTTCCCCTCTTGGGAGCCAGACATTAAAGACCAGAACATACAAAAGCAGTTGCATATTTGGGGGAAATTAGAAAGTAACCACGTATGCCCAGGGAAAAGCACAGGCCTAGAAACAACCTCAAAGACCTTAAGAGTACACCTCAGGTTGGTCCCTGGCACAGAAGCAGCCTTCAACAATCAAAAAACAAAAGCAATAACAATAACAACAAAAACCCAGCAAACCCTGGGGAAGGGATAGAATCTGATAAAATTGTCATATTATTAGATTCAAACATCCAGTTTTCAACAACAACAACAAAAAATCACAAGGCATACAAAGAAATATAAAAGTATGGCCCATTCAAAGGAAAAAATGAATCAACAGAAACTGTCCCTGGGGGAAAAAAAACTGATGGCAGATATACTAGACAAAGACTTTAAAACAACTGTCTTAAAGACACTCAAAGAACTAAAGGAAGATGTAGAGGAAGTCAAGAAAATGATGCGTGAACAAAATGGAAATATCAATAAAGAAATATAAAACCTAATAAGAACCCCCACCCCCAAAATTCTAGAGCTGAAAAGCACAATAACTGAAATGAAAAAAATCACTAGATGGACTAAAAAACAGATTTGAGCAGGCAGAAGACAGAATCAGCAAACTTGAAGATAGGACAATGGAAATTACTGACTGAGGAACAGAAAGAAAAAAAGACTGAAGAAAAGTGAAAAATAAGATCATCAGCAGATTTCTCACCAGAAACTTTGGAGGCCAGAAGGTACTGGGCAGATATATTTAAAGTGATAAAAAGAAAACAACTGTCAACCAAGAATCATATCTTATATCCAGCAAAATTGTTCTTCAAAAGTGAGGGAAAAATTAAGACTTTGCCAAAGAAACAAAAGCTGAGGGAGTTCATCACCACTAGACCAGTCCTGCAAGAAATACTCAAGGCAGTCCTGCAGGGTGAAATAAACAGTAACTTGAAGCCATGTGAAAAAATAAAGATCTCAGTAAAGGTAAATGCATGGGCAGTTATAAAAGCTAGTAATATTTTAACAATGGTTTATACTTATACTTTTTGTTTTCTGCATAATTTAAGAGACTAAATACATTTTTAAAAAATTAGTCTAAAAGCTAGTATTACTGTGACTTTGGTGTGTAACTCCCATTTTCAAATTTAAGAAACAACTGCATTTAAAAGAATTATTAGTTTATATTTTGGGGCAAACAGTGTGTAAAGATGCAATTTTGTGACATCAACGATCAAAAGAGGTGAGGATGGAACTATGAAGAAGCAGAGGTTTTGTATGTTATTGAAGTTAAGCTGGTAGAAATTCAAATAAGAGTATTATAACTTTAGGGTGCTAAAGGTAATCCCCCATGGCAACCAAAATGAAAATAGCTATAATAGCTATAGGATATATACAAAAGAAAATGAGACAGGAGTTTAAATATTTCACTACAAAAAATAAACACAAAAGAAGACAGTAATGCAGGAAATGAGAAACAAGAAGCTCTAAGGCATATAGAAAACAAATAGCGCAATGACAGAAGCCCCCCTTATCAGTAATTACTTTAAATGTAAACAAATTACACCCTCCAATCTAAAGAGACTGACAGAATGGATCAAAACACATGAGCCAAGTACATGCTGTCAACATGAAACTTACTTTAAAGCCAAAGACACAAATAGATTAAAAGTGAAAGAATGGAAAAAGATATTTTATGCAAATAGTAACCAAAAGGGAGCAGGGGTGGCTATACTAATGTCAGATAAAATAGACTTCAAATCAAAAAAGTTTACAATAGGCAAAGAAGGACATTACATACTAATTAGAGGTTCAAGAAAGAAAATGAAAGAAAATAAAACAATAATTATAAACATGTATGCATCTAATAGCAGACCATCGTGAAGCAAAAACTGACAAAATTGAAGGGAGAAATAGACAGTTCTACAATAACAATTGAAGACTTCAATACCTGACTTTCAATAATGGATAGATCAATCAAACAGAAGGTAAGTAAGGAAATAGAGAGTTCAACACCATAGACCAACTAGATCTAACAGACAAACAGAACACTTTACCCAACAACAACAGCATCTACATTCTCCTCAAGTGCACATGGGATATTTTCGAGAATAGACCATACGTTATGCCACAAATTAAGTCTCAATAGATTTAAAAAGACAGGCATCATACAAAGTATATTCTCTGACACAACAAGGTGAATTTAGAAATCAGTAACAGAAGTAACACTGGAAAATTCACAAATTTGTGGAAATTAAAAAGCACACTCTATAACAGCCTAATGGATCAAAGAAGAAAGCACAATGGAAATTAGGAAATACCTAGAGATGAATGAAAATGAAAACATAACATAAAACTTATTGGTCAGAGAGAAAGCAGTGCTAAAGGGTAAACTTATAGCCATATATGCTTACATTAAAAAACAAGAAAGATGTCAAATTAACAATCTAATGTTACAACTTAAGGAACTAGAAAAAAAAGAACAAATTAAACCCAAATCTAGCAAATGGAAGTAAATAATAAAGATCAGAAATAACAAAACAGAGAATGGAAAAACAATAGAAAAAAATCAATGGTTCTTTGAAAAGATCAACAAATTGACAACTTTTAGCTAGATGAATTAAGAAAAAAGAGAGAAGACTCAAATTACTAAAATCAGAAATGAAAGTGGAGCCATTATTACTGATTCTAAGCATTACCCATTTACCAAGGCCAGACAAAGTCAGTATAAGAAAAAAACTAGAGGCAGAGGCACCACACAGGCCCGGGCAAGCTTCTGGGTTGGAGCTGCACGCCATGGCCTAGCATGTCGAAAGCGGGTGAGGAGCAGCCCATGGAGACAACGGGCGCCACCAACAACGGACACGAGGCCACCCCCGAAGGCGAGTCGCCGGCCGGCACCGGGGTCGTGGCAAGTGCTGAAGGCGGGAGCACAGCGCCCCAGGCTAGCAACCAGAATGGCAAGGAAGGCAACTAGATAAACGCCAGCAAGAACGAGAAGGATGTGGGAAAACTGTTCATTGGTGGCCTGAGCTGGGATACCAGCAAAAAGGACCTAAAGGACTATTTTACCAAATTTGGAGAGGTCGTTGACTGTACAATACAAATGGATCCCAACACTGGCTGGTCAAGAGGGTTTGGGTTTATCCTCTTCAAAGGTGCAGCCAGTGTGGAGAAGGTTCTAGATCAGAAGGAGCACAGACTGGATGGCTGTGTCACTGACCCCAAAAAAGCCATGGCCATGAAGAAAGAGCCAGTAAAGAAAATTTTTGTGGGGGGTCTGAATCCTGAAGCCACTGAGGAGAAGATCAGGGAGTACGTCGGCGAGTTTGGGGAGATTGAAGCCATTGAGCTTCCAATGGATCCAAAGTCGAACAAAAGACGAGCCTTTGTTTTTACCACCTTTAAAGAAGAGGAACCTGTGAAGAAAGTTCTGGAGAAAAAGTTCCACACCATCAGCAGAAGTAAGTGTGAAATCAAGGTGGCTCAGCCCAAAGAGGTTTATCAACAGCAGCAGTATGGCTCTGGGGGCCATGGGGGTGGCAACCAAGGGAACCGAGGCAGCGGTGGTGGTGGTGGAAGTGGAGGAGGTCAGAGTCAGAGTAGGAATCAGGGCTATGGCAGCTACTGGAACCAGGGCTACAGCTACCAGCAGGACTATGGACCCAGCTATGTCAGCTGTGACTACTCACCTTATGGCTATTAGGCCCCGGCTACGACTACAGTCAGGGTGGTACAAATTTTGGGAAAAGCCAGCAACACGGTGGCCATTAGAATAACTACAAGCCATACTGAGGCTTTGGCAGGAGTGCTCGACTGACCACACACACTTTGGATATCAAGTGAACACAATTATGTACCAAATTTCACTTGGCAAACTTTCTATGGCCTTTCCCATGTGCATCTTATTTAAAATTTCCCCCCTGGAAATCACTCTTCTATTTAATATTTCCAGAGCTCTAGTTATTTTAGGCAGTGAGCCTGTGGTGTCTCAAGAGGCCAGAGGGGCATTATGGGCTCATTTTTATTACCAGGTTACCCAGAACCAGATTGGAGTGTCTGCTTCCTGCTGCCGCTCTGCAGCCTGGACCTGTGGACCCTGGTTGTAAAGAGTAAATTGTATCTTAGGAAAAAAAAAAGAAAGAAGAGAAAAAAGAACTAGAGACCATTATCCCTTATGAACAATGAGGCAAAAATCCTCAACAAAATACTAGCAAACCAAATTCAACAGTATTTAATGGATTATACACCATGATTTATTCCTGGAATGCAAGGATGGTTCAACATACCAAAATCCACCAATGTAATACACCACATTAAGAGAATAAAGGAGGAAAACCACATTATTATCTCAACTGATGCATAAAAATCGTTTGACAAAATTCAACACCTTTTCATGATAAAAACACTCAAGAAACTAGGAATAGAAGGAAACTACCTCAACATAATAAAAGCCATATATGAAAAACCCACAGTGAAGGTCATACTCAACAGTGAAAAACTAAAAGCTTTTCCTTTAAGGTCAGGAATAAGGCAAGGATGCTCACTTTTGCCACTTCCATTCAACACAGTATTGCAAGTTCTATCCAGAGCAATTAGGTAAGAAAGAGAAATAAAAGGCATTCAAATTGGAAAGGAAGAAATGAAAGTATCTCTACTTATAGATGACATGATCTTACATGCAGAAAACTGTAAAGATTCTATACACACACAAAAAAAAACTGCTGAACTAATAAATGAATTTGGTAAAGTAGCAGGATACAAAGTCAACATTAAAAAATTGCATTTCTATATAATGACAATGAACAATCTGAAAAGGAAATTAAGAAATCAATCCCATTTACAATAGCATCAAAAAGAATAAAATACTTAGGAATTAACTTAACCAAGGAGGTGAAAGACTTGTACAATGAAAACCATAAAACTTTGCTGAAAGAAATTAAAGAAGACATAAATAAATGGAAACACATCTTATGTTCATGGATTGGAGACTTAATATTATTAAGATGTTAATACTACCCCAAACCATCTATAGATTCAGTGAAATTCCCATCAAATTCCCAAAGATATTTTTTGCAGAAGTAGAAAAACCCACCCTAAAATTCATATGGAATCTCAAGAGACTCTAAAGAGCCAAAACAATCTTGAAAGCTGAAGGACTCACACTACCTGATTTCAAAACTTACTACAAAGCTACAGTAATCAAAACTGTATAGTACTGGTATCAAGACAAACATACAGACCCAATGGGATAGAATAGAAAGCCCAGAAATAAACCTACATATCTGACATTCAACTGATTTTCAAAAAGTGTGCCAAGACCATTGAATGGGAAAAGGGCAGTCTTTTCAACAAATGGTGCTGGAGAAACTGGATATCCACGTGCAAAAGATTAAAACTAAACCCTGACATAACAGCATTTACAAAAATGAATTCAAAATGAATCAAAGATCTGAATGTAAGACCTAAAACTATGATACTCTTACATGAAAACATAGGGCAAAAGCTTCACGACATTGCATTTGGCAATGATTTCTTGGACAGAACACAAAAGGTAACAAGAGAAAAAACAGACAAATGGATTTCATGAAAATTTTTAAGTTTTGCACATCAAAGACACTATAAAAAGAGTAAAAAAAGAACCTATGGAATGGAAGAAAATATTTGTAAGTTATCTGATGAGAGATTAATATCCAGAATATAGACAGGACTCTTAAAACTCAACAACAACAACAATAACAACAAAACAAACAACCCAATTCAAAAGTGGGCAAAAGACTTGAACAGACATTTCTCCAAAGAAGATATACAGATGGCCTATTAGCACATGACAAAATGCTCAGCATCACTAATTAGGGAAATGCAAACCAAAACTACAATGAGATACCACCTCACATCCATTAGGATGACTACTATCAAGCAGAAAACAACAGGGCTTCCCTGGTGGCACAGTGGTTGGGAGTCCGCCTGCCAGTGCGGGGGACACGGGTTCGAGCCCTGGTCTGGGAAGATCCCGCATGCCGCGGAGCGACTGGGCCCGTGAGCCACAACTGCTGAGCCTGTGCGTCTGGAGCCTGTGCTCCGCAACAAGAGATGCCGCAATAGTGAGAGGCCCACGCACCGCGATGAAGAGTGGCCCCCGCTTGCCGCAACTAGAGAAAGCCCTCGCACAGAAAGGAAGACCCAACACAGCCAAAAATAAATTAATTAATTTAAAAAAAATAAAATAAAGAGAAAAAAAAAAGAAAACAACAAGTGTTGGTGAGGATTTGGAGAAATTGGAATTCCTGTACACTACTAGTAGGAATGTAAAATGGTATAGCCACTGTGGAAAACAGTATGGTGATTCCTCAAAAAAACTAAAAATCGAATTACCACATGATACAGCAATTCCACTTATGGGTATATACCCAAAAGAACTGAAAGCAGGATCTTGTACACCCATGTTCATAGCAGCATTATTCACAATAGCTAAAGCATGGAAGCAACCCAAGAGTCCATCAAGAGACGAATGGGGCTTCCCTGGTGGCGCAGTGGTTGAGAATCTGCCTGCCAATGCAGGGGACACGGGTTCGAGCCCTGGTCTGGGAAGATCCCACATGCTGCGGAGCAACTAGGCCCGTGAGCCACAATTACTGAGCCTGCGCGTCTGGAGCCTGTGCTCCGCAACAAGAGAGGCCGCGATAATGAAAGGCCCACGCACCGCGATGAAGAGTGGCCCCCACTTGCCGCAACTAGAGAAAGCCCTCGCACAGAAACGAAGACCCAACACAGCCATAAATAAAATAAATAAATTAATTTAAAAAAAGAGACGAATGGATAAGCAATATGTGGTATATTTACATACAATAGAATATCATTCAGCTTAAAAAGGAAACTCTGACATATGCTATAACACGGATGAACCTTAAGGACATTATGCTAAGTGAAATAAACTAGCCACGAAAAGACAAATACTGTATGATTTCACTTATATGATAGAGTAGTCAAAATCATAGAAACAGAAAGTAGAAAGGTGGTAGCCAGCGCCTGGGGTGAGGGATTAATGGGGAGGGATTGTTTCATGGATACAGAGTTTCAGTCTTAAATTATGAAGAGTTATGAGATGGATGGTGGTATGGTTACAGAAGATTATGAATGGTTTTTATACCATTGAACTATACACTTAAAATGATTAAGATGGTAAATTTTATGTTATGTGTATTTTATCACAATTAAAGAAATAGGAAAAAAAATAAAATACATAAATTATTTATGTATAAATTATTTAAGATAAATGTGGAATAGTAATCGTAATGGAACAAGGTTATCAGCATTGCATATTATGTAACTCTTTTTTAAAAAAATTTATTTATTTATTTATATTTGGCTGCGTTGGGTCTTCATTTATTTATTTTTGGCTGCATTGGGTTTTCATTGCTACGCGCGGGCTTTCTCTAGTTGTGGAGAGCAGGGGCTACTCTTTGTTGCGGTGTGCGGGCTTCTCATTGCGGTGGCTTCTCTTGTTGTGGAGCACAGGCTTTAGGCATGCGGGCTTCAGTAGTTGTGGCACGTGAGCTCAGTAGTTGTGGCACACGGGCTTAGTTGCTCTGCGGCATGTGGGATCTTCCCAGACAAGGGATCGAAACTGTGTCCTCTGCATTGACAGGCAGATTCTTATCCACTGCGCCACCTGGGAAGCCCTATGTAACTCTTGATGTGTGCATTGCACCAGGACTAGAAGACTGGGAACAAGCATGCAAATCCTGAGACCTATGTGACAAGAACTGTATTAAAAACTGCTGGGACACAAAGGCAGTGGCTTTCCTGTGCTGGGGTAGTCTGCTCTCATCCGTTGCAACTGAGTGTGCCCCCTATAGTGATGGGGCCTGGAAGCTACACCTTAGCATTTGAAACACCTCCTGAAGTAAATGCTAATATTCCATACTGTGTTTTCTGTCCAGTATCCTTTCACTAAGCTAGATAAACTTAATGCTAGATTAAAGTCTATTATGTACTGTTAGTTTGACAGTCTGAACTCTAGACCACTATCGGTAGCCATGTACAATACTCATTTTATTTTATTTTTTGTAATTGTGGTAAAATTTGCCATTTAAACCATTTTAAGCATACAGTTCAATGGCATTAAGTACTTAAACAATGTTTTACCACCATTACCACCATCCTCTCCAGAACTTTTTCATCTTCCCAAACTGAAACTCTATACCCACTAAAGGGGTCATGTGCTTTAAGATCAGAAAATAATATAATTTATTTTTTTTAACTAAAAGTCATGTAGAGAATAAAACTAACCCATAATAACTTTTTTGTTATATTGTGTGCCTTTTTAGTCTCTGCCCTAATTCTTATACATTTTTGTAGGGTTGCTATCATAAATATACATTCAATAGACATGTGCTTTTGTAGATTTAATATTCCAGTTTTGAATATCCAAAAGTGATTTCTAAGTTCTATAATTTTACTAATATGTATCTTGTTTAAAGCATGAAGGAGAATCATGTATGCTATTCAGGGGATGTGTACAGAGTCAGACACTTCATTTATAAGTAAACCTAATTAGTTAACTTCTGATCATCTGCATCAGTTTCATGTTTCTTTTCATCAAGTCTTTTGAACTTAATCAGTTAATTAATCAGTTCTGGGTACCATTCTAAGCATTCTACACGTACTAAGTCATTTACTCTTCATAATAGCCCTCTAAGGTTGGCTCTATTACTATCCTCATTTTAAATATGAGGAAACTGAGCTTTCAATATTTTAAATAACCTCCCAATATCACACCACTAATAAATGGTGAAGCCAGGTTTGAAAAATCCTGAGCAACGTGGTTCCAAAGTCCATGCTCCTAATCACTATGCTATATTGCTCTCAAACATATATGACTTCTTATGAAGTGAGAAGTGTATTTTTCGATTTGAACAATGCTCCCCAAAAGAAAGCTATGCATTATGTATATCTGAATTTGGGGATTTTCAGAATGTTATTTATCTCACAAAAAGCAGAGATCAACTTTTATACTTTTTGTCTGCAAAATTTGTTCTTACAATAGATTATTAAGGCACTAAGAAAGTGAATGACTAATGTTACCTTCCAACAACTTGCTTATGGATATTTTTCCACTGGTCCTTGTCTGAATCAGTTCCTAACTTAGGGTCTAGAGTCTTCAGAGCAACACCAGCAACGTTTACTCCACTCCATAAGGGCACTGAAAGAAATAAATCTCAGAAGGAACTCTTCTTGCCAGTACTGCATCAGTTGTTTAAGTTCAGTGGGTTTTTTAAGAATAAAGTTAGGTTACTACCTTACGCCATATATAAAAATAAGTTTCAAATAGACAAAAGAGGTAAATGTAAAAAATAAAATTATAAAGCATTATAAAACATGTAGTAGAATTTACTTGTAATTGTGTAATAAGGAGGCATTTTAAGCAAGACACAAATATAGAATCCACAAAGAAAATAATCTATAAGAAATGATAAAATATTATAAGAGGGAAAAGAGCAATAAATTAATACCATACTATTAAACCATACATGGTTTTTTAAAAATAAAATCATGGAATACTAAATGGGAGAAATTAAAACATATCTGGCAAAATAACTTTTTTTTTAAATATAAATTTATTTATTTATTTATTTATTTATTTATTTATTTTTGGCTGTGTTGGGTCTTAGTTGCTGCACGCGGGCTTTCTCTAGTTGCGGTGAGCGGGGGCTACTCTTCGTTGCAGTGTGCAGGCTTCTCACTGTGGTGGCTTCTCTTGTTCTGAAGCACGGGCTCTAGGCGCACAGGCTTCAGTAGTTGTGGCACGTGGGCTCAGTAGTTGTGGCTCACGAGCTCTAGAGCACAGGCTCAGTAGTTGTGGCGCACGGGCTTAGTTGCTCTGTGGCACGTGGGATCTTCCCGGACCAGGGCTCGAACCCGTGTCCCCTGCATTGGTAGGCAGATTCTTAACCACTGCACCACCTGGGAAGCCCACAAAATTACTTTTAATAATTTTCAGGAGGAAGAGCTAAGACAATAACACATGCCAACAGGGTCAAATTAAGGCACTAGTCAAAGAAATATTTGTTTAAGTCAAATCAAAAGTATTTATTATACTACGACCCTTGAAGTATAAAGAAAAGAGAAGGGCTCATTAAATGTTTTGAATAAACAAATGGATGATTGAATAAATGAACAAATGGTGCCTATTCTCAACAAGTCTATTGGCATTATGGAAAGAAGACTTACACATATGACATAATTAGAGAACACTGTAAGTATAAAGTTCTAATTGTATAGAAGAGATTAAATGTTTAAGTTAAAAAAAGAAAATGGTTCGTGTGACCTAAGTAATAGCTTAAATCACATATTAAGCAATTTTATTTCTATGAAAAGTCAGGGAAAAACAAATCTATACAGTCAGAAAGTAGATTAATGGTTGCCTGGGGCTAGAGTGGGGGTGAGTGCAGGAGTGGGAGTTTTTTGGGGTGATGAAAATTTTCTACAATTAGATTGTGGTGACAGTTGCACAACTCTGAATAAAAAGCCAGTGAATAATACACTTTAAATGGGTAAAGTTTATGGGATGTGTTTTATATCTTAATAACTCTGTTTTTAAAATCACAATGAAACTGCTCCAGACAAACACTCGTTGACTTTTAAAATAGCTATATGGGCTTCCCTGGTGGCGCAGTGGTTGAGAGTCTGCCTGCCAATGCAGGAGACACGGGTTCGCGCCCTGGTCTGGGAAGATCCCACATGCCGCGGAGCAGCTGGGCCCGTGAGCCACAATTACTGAGCCTGTGCGTCTGGAGCCTGTGCTCTGCAACAAGAGAGGCCGCGATAGTGAGAGGCCCGTGCACCGCGATGAAGAGTGGCCCCCGCTTGCCGCAACTAGAGAAAGCCCTCGCACAGAAACGAAGACCCAACACAGCCATAAATAAATAAATAAATAAATAAATAAATAAAATTTTAAAATAGCTATATGCTCTATGCACTATTTTATAAGAGGTAGCTAAATCAATGACACAAAAGACTGAAAGTAAAGGAATAGAAAAAGTTAGTAATATGCCAAAAAAATAAGTGCTGTACAGCTATATTTAAGGAAAAAAAGCATTATTAAAGATAAGAAGTGTGATAATATAATGATAATGAGTTTACACTTACCACTTGAATCACCATGTTCTCCAATAATCCAACCATGGCAGCTTGTGGGATGTACACCCAACTTCTCTCCAATTAGGTAACGAAAACGGGCAGAGTCTAGATTACAACCACTTCCAATTACACGAGTTGCAGGTAAGCCACTTATCTTCCAGACAACGTAAGTCAAAATATCCACTAGGAAGAAAAATTTCTTGTTAGAAAAAGATTCATAGTAACTTCCTTTTACAATTTGATTTTTTGAATAGATAGACCAATTGTCTTAGAATCAGATACAGATTCATTACAGAGTTCAAAATGAAGCAAATCAACAAAAACAAAAAGATAATCTCTCAACGGGTTTTTAAAAGATTAAATTATTCACCATCAGAATTTTAAAACAAAAGATTCTTTTTTGAAATAACATATGTGCCTACCTGTATACTTAATAATCAGTGAATTATACCTCTTTAAGATCACCTAGATTTTTCCTCTCCATCACCACAGCCTCATCTAAACTATCAGAATCTCCTACCTAGAATAAGGTCACGTGCAGGCTTAGGGCTGTATGCAGGTGAGTGCATGCTCAGGAAAAACATGAGAAGATCCTAAACTTTAGCTCTGTCTAACCATGAGGCTCTGTGAAAGCAGGAAGTGAAGGCTAAGGCACAGTTATAAACTGCCTGGCTAAGTGTTGAAGGCATGCCCCAACTTGCACACAGAGCCTTCCAGCAAAGACTGGGAGATATCTTTTGGTTCCAAATATTTAAGGAAAGTTCTGTCCAATCACTGGCTGACAACTAAACAAATAGAACAAAGGCTTCTGTGTTCATGTGTAATAAAGAATACAGATGACAGAATTAATTCATAAAAGTCATGAAACAAACAAACTACAAGCATCAGCAAAGCAAACCCTGGGAGGGAAGAATTTGACTTACAGAGTTTTCTTGCTATACATTTTTTTTTTGCTATACATTTTTAATGTCCAGTTTTCAACAAAATAATTATGAGGCATTAAACAAAATAAGGAAATATGGATCATACAAAGGAAAAAAAGCAATCAATAGAAACTGTCCCTGAGTAAGCCCAGATATTGAACAACTATCCTATCTTCAAGTCCACTGATTCTTTCTTCTGCCTTCTCAATCTGCTGTTTTGCCCCTCCAGTTAATTTTCACTTCAGTTAAGTTTTTAACCTCAGAATTTCTATTCAGTTTTTAAAAAATAATTTCTATCTATTAATATTCACTATTTGGTGAGACATCAGTCTCATATTTCCTTTTGTTCTTTAGACATTGTTTGCTTTAATTCTTTAAACATAGTTAAAACAGCTGATGTAAAGTATTTGATAAATCTTTATTCAATTACTCTGGCTAGAATTTCTAGCATGATGTTGAACAGAAGTGGTGAAAGGAAGCCTCACTGCCTCGTTCCTGGTCTCAGGGGGAAAACCATTTAGTCTTTCACCACTGAGTATAAGCCGAGCTGTGGGTTTTTCATAAATATCTTTTATGAGGTTGAAGAAATTTCCTTTTATTCATAAGTTTACTAAGAGATTATTTTTCAAAATCATAATTCAGTGTAGAATTTTCTTTAATGTTTTTTCTGCATTATTGGCCCTTTTATCATTATATAATATTCTTCTTTGTCTCCATTATTGGCCCTTTTATCATTATATAATATTCTTCTTTGTCTCCAGCAATAATTTTTGTCTTAAAGTCTAATTTCTGTGATATCAGTATAGCCACTCCAGCTCTCTTTTGGTTCCTGTTTGTATGAAATATCTTTTTCTATCCTTTTACTTTCAGCTTATTTGTGTCTTCAGTTTTTTTTCCCTTTTTTTTCAATTTTTATTGGAGTACAGTTGATTTATAGTGTTGTGTTAGTTTCAGGCATACAGCAAAGTGAATCAGTTATACATATACATATATCCACTCTTGTTTTTTTTTGTTGTTGTTTAGATTCTTTTCCCATATAGTCCATTACAGAGTACTGAGTAGAGTTCCTTGTGCTATACAGCAGGTTCTTATTAGTTATCTATTTAATATATAGCAGTGTGTATATGTCAATCCCAGTCTCCCAATTTATCCCTCCCCTCCCCTTCTACTCTGGTAACCATAAGTTTGTTTTCTACATCCATGACTTTACTCCTGTTTTGTAAATAAGTTCATTTGTACTCTTTTTTTTTTTTTTTAGATTCCACATATAAGCGATATCATATGATACTGGTTTTTCTGTGTCTGACTTACTTCATTCAGTATGACAATCTCTAGGTCCACCCATGTTGCTGCAAATGGCATTATTTTGTTCTTTTTTATGGCTGAGTAATATTCCATTGTATATATGTGCCACATCTTCTTTATCCATTCCTCTGTTGATGGACATTTAGGTTGCTTCCATGTCCTGGCTATTGTAAATAGTGCTGCAGTGAACACTGGGGTGCATGTATCTTTTCAAATTACAGTTTTCTCTGGGTATATGCACAAGAGTGGGATTGCTGGGTCATACGGTATTTCTATTTTTAGTATTTTAAAGAACCTCCATACTGTTCTCCATAGTGGCTGTACCAATTTACATTCCCACCAACAGTGTAGGAGGGCTCCCTTTTCTCCACACCCTCTCCAGCATTTACTGTCTGCAGATTTTGTGTCTTTAAATCTAAAGTGAGCCACTTATAATTAGGCAAGAAAAAGAAATAAAACACATCCATATTGGAAATGAAGAAGTAAAACTATCTCTATCTGCAGGTGACATCATCCTATATATGGAAATCCTAAAGAATACACAAACACACAGGCACCAAAAAAACCTATTAGAGCTAACAAATAAATTCAGTAAAGTTGCAGGATACAAGATCAACACTCAAAAATCAGTTGTATTTCTATACACCAGCAATGAACTATCAAAGAAGGAAAATAAGAAAACAATTCAATTTTCAGTATAGAGTCAAAAATAATAAAGTACTTAGGAATAAATTTAATGAAGGAAGTACAAAACTTGTACACTGAAAACTACAAAACATTGCTGAAAAAAATTAAAGAGGAAATAAATAAATGGAAACACATCCCATGTTCATGGATTGGAAAAATTACTACTGTTAAGGTAGCAATACTCCCCAAATCAATTTACAGTTTCAGCTCAATCCCTATTAAAATTCCAAAGGCCTTTTATGCAGAAATGGAAAAGCCAATCCTAAAATGCATATGAATTCACAAAGGTCCCTAAAGAGTGAAAACAATCTTGAAAAGGAAAAGCAAAGCTAAAGGACTCACACTTCCTGATTTCAAAACTTACTACAGAGCTACAGTAATCAAAACAGTATGCTACTGGCATAAGGATGGACATATCATTCAATGGAACAGAATTAAGAGTCCAGAAATAAACCCATTTACTATGGTCAATTGATTTTAGCAAGGGTGCTAAGACAATTCCATGGGGAAAAAATAATCTCTTCAACAAATTTTGGGACAACTGGATCTACATGCAAAAGAATGAAGCTTGATCCTTACCTCACACCACGTACAAAGTTAATTCAAAATGGATCAAAGACCTAAATAAGAGCTGGAAATATAGAGTAAACCTTCATAACTTTGGATTTGGTAATGATATCTTGGGTATGACACCAAAAGGAAAAATAATTAAATTGGACTTCATCAAAATTAAACATTTTTGTGCATCAAAGTATACTATCAAGAGAGTGAAAAGGCAGCCCACAGAATGGGGGAATATATTTGTAAATCATATATCTGCTAAGAGTCTTGTATCCAGATTATACAAAGAACTCTTATTACTCAACAACCAAAAGACAAACAATGCAATTTTAAAATGAGCAAAGAACTCAAATAGATATTTCCCCAAAGAAGATGTACAAATGGCTAACAAGCACTGAAAAGATGCTCAATGTCATTAGGCACTAGGGAAATGTAAATCAAAACCACAATGAGATACCACTTCACATCCACTAGGAGAGCTAAAATTAAAAAATAGAGAAAGTTTACAAGTGTTGGTGGGGATATGGAGAACTGGAACATTTATAAATTGCTGGTGGGAATGTAAATACAGCCACTATGGAAAACAGTTTGGCAGTTACTCACTAAGTAAACATAGAATTACCGTATGACCCAATATTTCTACTCGTAGGTATATACCCAAAAGAGTTGAAAACAAGTGTTCAAGTAAAAGTTTGTACATGAATAGTAGCACTATTCACAATAGCTAAAAAGTAGAAACAACTCAAATGTCCATCAAGTGATGAATAGATAAATACAATATGGTATAGCTATACAGTAGAATATTATTCAGTCATAAAAAGGAATGAAGTGCTGATGCATGCTGAAACATGGATGAACTCTAAAAATATTACTAAGTGAAAGAAGACAAAGACAAAAGGACACATGTTGTATGATCCCATCTATATTAAATATCCAGACTAGGCAAATCCATAGACACAGAAAGCAAATTAGTGGTTTCCTGGGTATGAAGAGAGGGGAAATGGGAAGTGACTGCTTAATGGGTACAGGGTTTCCATTTTAGGTGATGTAAAATCTGGGCATTAGACAGTTGTAGCAGTTGCACAAAATAAAATGTACTTAATGCCACTAAATAATATACTTTAAAATGTTTAAAATGGTAAACTTATGTATATTTTCCCACAATAAAAAAATAGACTTTCACTCAAAAATTTTTACTAGAGACAAAGAAAGACATTATATAATGGTAAAAAGGTCAATAGATGCTGAGGAAAAAAGCATTTGACAAAATTCAACACCCATTCATGATTTTTAAAAAACTTTCTGAAACTATGAAGAAAAGAAAATTTAATGAAAAACCCATATTAAACATCAAACTCAATGATAAAAGACTGACTAGAGTCCCCATGAGATAAGGAACTAGGCAAGTATGTCCACTTTCAACACTTGTTGTGCAAAGGTGACATGCACAAATACCACTAACACCAGAGGCTATAGATATAAACAATGTTTATTGAAGAAAATCTTAGAAGGAGAGAAGTAGGGAACCACACTCTGTACACTGAATTCTCTTTATTCCACAGTATAGGTTAGGCACAGATCTTCTGTATACAAAATTGCCGAGGGAAGAGAAGCCTCCTTTGGCTGGCAAGCAGGATGTTCTCTTGAAACTCCTACAAGAGCAAGAGTGAGCCCCACCACCTCATTATGTTACACATTTATACGTTAGCTTTGGAGGGAATGGAAACCCCTAGTTTCCTTAAGTAACAAAAAATTTATCAAGGGATAGCTGGATTCAGGAACAATGGTAAGAAGTATGCATTTCCAGGGCCAAGGTCTACATACCAAAGTCCCCAAAAAGAACCATGCATGCCGGGACTTCCCTGGTGGCGCAGTGGTTAAGAATTCGCCTGCCAATGCAGGGGACACGGGTTCGAGCCCTGGTCCGGGAAGATCCCACAGGCTGCGAAGCACCTAAGCCCGTGGGCCACAACTACTGAGCCTGTGTTCTAGAGCCCGTGAGCCACAACTACTGAAGCCCACGCGGCCTAGAGCTCGTGCTCCACAACAAGAGAAGCCACTGCCACTGCAATGAGAAGCCTGTGCGCTGCAACGAAGAGTAGCCCCTGCTCGCCACAACTAGAGAAAGCCCACGCGCAGCAACGAAGACCCAATGCAACCAAAATAAACAAATAAAATTTTTTAAAAATCTTGAAAAAAAAAAAAGAACCATGCATGCCAGGAATGCTGACAACAGTTTAAGGCCTTGCTGTCCCTCCACAGGCTGGCTCAGTTCAGCTGATTCAGCTGTTAAGCTACTGAAAGGAAGGAGGAAATGAGTTTCCAGGGTCATACAGATTTGCCTCTCCTCGTTACCAATATTCATCACTGTACTGGAAGTCCTAACCAGTGAAATGAGGCAAGAAAATAAAAAGATCTTCAAATTGGAAAGGAAGAATTAAAAGAATTAAAACCAGTAAATGGTTTGAAGATGACATGATAACATACAGGGAATATCCTAAGAATATAAAGAGAATTACTAGAATTAATATGTGAATTTAGCAATGTTTCAAGATACAAGGTCAATACATAAAAAACAACAGTATTTCTATATGCTAGCAATTAAACAATTAGAGAATGAAATGTTAAGACAACTCCTTTTATAATAGCATCGAAAATATGAAATATTTAAGGATAATTTAACAAAATTTGCGTAAGATATAACATTGCTAAAAGAAAGTAAAGAAGACTTAAATAAATGAAGAGATATGCCATATTCATGGATTGGAAGACTCAATAGTGTTAAGATACCAGTCTCTCCAATTTATCTACAGCCAGCATGTGTTTGTATAGAAACTGATAAGCTAATTCTAAAATTTATGTTAAAATGCAAACAACACATAATATCCAAAGTAAGTTTAGAAAAGAAGAACAAAGAGAATTTATACTAATTTAAAGAGTTAGTGTAATCAAGGTGATATGTAATAACAAAAGAATATATATGGAAATCAATGTAGAAAATAAGGAATCCAGAAGTAGACCCACATATATGATAATTTTCAACAAAGTTGTCACAGCAATTCAGATGTGAAAAAAGCATTTTCAACAAATGTTGTGAAAACTGGATATTACCATTGAAAAAAATGAGTATCAATACTTACTTTACATTAAACACTAAAATTTATATGAAAATTAATCACCATCCTAAATATAAAAGATAAAACTATCAAACTTATATAGGAGAAAATCTTCAGACTTAGGGTAGGCAAAGGGTTCTTAACTAGGAGTCAAAAGAGCATAAAGCACAAATAAGAAATTGATAAACTAGACTTCACCAAAATTAAAAACTTTACTCATTGAAAGATATCATTAACATTAAGAACACAAAAAGGCAAGCCACAGACGGAGAGAACCTATATGCGATACTTAATATCTGACAAAGAGACCTGTATTCAGTATATATAAAGAACTCCTATAATTTAATAATTAAAAGACAAAAGATCTAAGTTTTAAACAGGGGCAAAATATTTGAAGAGACCCTTCACAAAAGAAAACATACTAATATTCAATGAACACATGAAAAGATTCTCAACATCTTTAATTATGAAGGCAATACAAATTAAAACCATAATGATATTGGAATGGCTAAAATTGAAAAGACTGACAATACCAAATGTTGACAAGAATGTGGAGCAAGAATGTGGAGAACTCTCTTGCAGTGCTAATAGGAATGTAAAATGGAACAATCACTTTGAAAATCTGTTTGGCAGCTTCTAATAGAGTTAAATATATATCTACCATATAACCCATCTATTTTGCTCCCAGGTATTTACTCGAAGAAATAATGATTATATCCATGCAAACACTTGTTCAAAAATGTTTACAGCAGCTTTATTCATAATAGTCAAAAGCTAGAAATAACCTAAATATATGCAACTGGTGAATGGATAAGCAAAAAAGTATTTAAAATGCATAAACAAAAGAATAATCACTCTTCATCCATAAAAAGGAACAAATCACTGATACTCCCAACAATATGGATGAATTCTGAAAAAGTCATGCTGGTAAGAGAAGCCAGACAGAAAAGATTCAGTATGATTCCACTCATTTGAAATTCCAGAAAAGGGGGCCAGAGGTGGAACAAGGGATGGACTGCAAAGGAGCACGAGAAAACTTTAAGAGATAATGGAGATGTTCTTATCTTGATTATGGTAGTGGTTTCATGGGTGATTACATCTATCAAAACTCATTGTGGAATGATGGCAGCAAAATGGCCCATACCTCACTCATAACCCCCCCTCAAAAACAACAATTTGGCATTCACCTATGGACAAAAGTACCTTTATGGAAGCTATGGAATCTAGCACCATACACCAAGGGACCCCAGAGGAGACTGGCCTAACCATGCGTCATGTAATAGGTATACAGACCTCAGTCCTGGCTGTGGATCCTACAAATGGCCCATATGTCTCCAGCCCCTTTCAGCTGCAGTCCAGTAGCCCCTGGAGAACAATGTCTTAGATAATCAACCACAGACAAGATAGCCTTTGTGGAAGCCCAGGTTTCCAACAGAGAAGTTCTAGGACACCACTGGAGCAAAAAGATATATATGAATTTGGATGCATAGTAAAAGGAACAGTTTACCTTAACCTGCAACACTCCTTCCCCCAGATGGCAAAGCTCAGGGCCAAGAGAGACCTTCTTAGCCCATGATTTCTTCCACAGGGGGAAGTGAGAGCATGTAAGTGAGCATCCAGCTTCCCTAGCTGTGTGGATCACTGGCAAAGAGACCCATTTCTCTCTCACCCCATCTTGAGTACTGCATCTTGAGCTGCATGACTGGGAGACTGGAAGAGGCCGGGAGAGTGGCAAGTAGGACCCTCAGAGACCATTAATGCGACATGGATCTTACTAACTGCATTGTAGACTCCATCAAGAAGATCAGCTCATGAACCACTGGGGATGCCTTGTCCATGGATTCTCCCCAACTAACCCACAGGCACTCCTAGCTCTCCACACACCTCACCCACACACATCCCCAACCTGTGGCTGGCTTCCTGTGTGTGCTCCCAGTGGTAGCAAGAGCAAGTTTTGGCACATGGCTAGTGAGCACAGCCCAAATCTGTGGGTCAGGAACAGACAACAAACTTCACCTTTATCTATGTCCTTGGGAAAGCAATGTCCTTGGGAAAGCCTCCTTGGGAGGCTGTCAACACCTGGCCTACTGAACTGAGAGAACTGAACAAGAGAAGGCATACAGGCTTAAGAATTCTGCCACACAGGGAGTAAGAAGCATGGAGTAGGCATACACATAAAAGGTCTGAGAAAGCCTCAGAATCCCTAGTAGGGCTGGCAGAAGGTATTTCTCTCCTGAAATCATTGGGTAAAAAATAGAGATGACTGCTACTTCAAATGCAAAGACAGCAACACAAAACTTCAAGCAATGTGAGAAATCAAGGAAACATAACACTACCAAAAGATCACAATAATCTTCTAGTAATCAAATCCAAAGACATGGAGATCTATGATATATTCAATAAAGAATTCAAAATAGCTGTTTTAAGGAAGCTAAATGAGCTACAGGAAAACAGAGGAAGACAATACAATGAAATCAGGAACACAATTCATGAACAAAATGAGAAACTTAACAAAGAGAAATCATAAAAAAGAACTAAACAAATTCTAGAGCTGAAGAAATGAAAACTGCAATAGAGAGCATCAACAGCAGAATGGATCAGTGGAAGAAAGAATCTGTGACTTAGAAGACAGGGCATTTGAAATTATCTAGTCAGAGGAAAACAAAAGAGTGAGGACAGCTTATGTGATTTATGAAATTCCACCAAAAGAAAAAAAATCTGCAAATTATTGGAGACCCAGGAGAAGAGAGGAAGAAGGAATAGAAAGTTTATTTAAATAAATAATGATTGAGAACTTCCAAAATCTGGGGAGAAATGTGGGTATCCAAGTTCATGAAGCTCATAGGTCAGCAAACAAATTCAACTGAAAGACATCTTCAAGAGACATTACAGGACTTCCCTGGTGGCACAGTGGCTAAGAATCTGCCTGCCAATGCAGGGGACATGGGTTCAAGCCCTGGTCTGGGAAGATCCCACATGCCATGGAGCAACTAACCCTGTGCGCCACAACTACTGAGCCTGCACTCTAGAGCCCATGAGCCACAACTACTGAGCCTGCGTGCCACAACTACTGAAGCCCGCCCACCTACAGCCCATGCTCTGCAACAAGAGAAGCCACTGCAATGAGAAGCCCGCGCACCACAACAAAGAGTAGCCCCTGCTCGCCGCAACTAGAGAAAGCCCACACACAGCAACGAAGACCCAACACAGCCAAAAAAATAATAATTTAATTAATTTTAAAAAAGAGACATTACAATAAAACTGTTGAAAATCAAAGACAAAGAGAGATTCTTAAAATCAGCAAGAGAAAAGAAGCTTATAACTTACAAGAGAACCCCCATAAAGCTTCAGTGGATTTCTCAGAGAAATCTTTCAGACCAGGAGAGAGTGGGATGATATATTCAAAGCACTTAAACAAAAAACTGCCAACCAAGAAAACTCTACTCAGCAAAATCGTTGTTCAGAAAGGTTAGAAAAGATAACACCTTTCTCAGACAAACAAAAACTGAGGGAGTTTATCACCACTAGATCTGCCTTACAAAGAATAATGAAAGGAATTCCTCAAGCTAATTATTATAATTATAAAATTATTATAGTTAATGAAGGATGCTAATTAGTAACAAGAAAATACACAACACACTGGGTAAAGGTAAACATATAGTCAAATTCAGAATATTCTATTACTGTAATATCGTAGTATATTAGCCACTTAACTGTAATAAAAAAGTCAAAGGACAAAAGTAATAAAAATAATTTGTTAATGAATATACAATATAAAAGGAGGTAAACTGTGACATCAAAAACATAAAAGGGGGCGGGGAACAGAGCATGTGTGTGTGGGGGGGTCGGACTGAGTTCCCTTTTCCGGCGAGGTGAGCGCGGAAGAGCGGGAGCTGAGGATTTCCGGCTACTCAGGTTGTGGCGCGGCGACTGCTGCAAGATGGAGGTAGGCTCGGCAGCCGAAGATGGTCGGGATGGTCCCCAGGAGCGGCGAGGCTTGGGTGAAGCCGAGAGGCCGCAGCAAAACCACGAAGTGCGGCCTCAGTCCGGGGCAGACCGGTTACCAAAACATTCCTACTGGTTGGATCTGTGGCTCTTCATCCTCTTAGACGTGGTGTTGTTTTTCTTCGTGTATTTTTTGCCCTGAATGGTTTGCCTGATACCTAAATTAAGAATTTTGGCTCCTGGAGTGGATCCTGAAAATGACTACAAACTTCTTGAACAAAGAAGACAGGATTGTGCACCAGAAGAATTTCAAACTCTAAGGGACCTTCATTTCATTTTACACATTCTGTTATTCTTTGGGGGGACTATATTAAATGCGTAATGATCTCAGCCAAAAAAAAAAAAATCAGCATAAAATAGATGGTTATGTCTATTAGATGTTTTATGTATGCCTTATGGTAACTACAAAGTGAAAAGCATATACACAAAAGATAAAAAGAAGGTAATCAAAGCATACCACTAAAGAAAGTCATCAATTCACACAGGAAGGCAGCAAGAGAGGAAGAAAAGAACAAGGGAACAACAAAATAGCCATAAAACAGTTAATAAAATGTCATTAGTAAGTCTTTACCTATAGTCAGTAACTACCAATAATTACTCTAAATGTAAGTGGATTGAATTCTCCAGTCAAAAGGCAGAGTGGCTGGATGGATGAAGGAAACACTACCCAACTATATGCTGCTTACAAGAGACCCACTTTAGCTTTAATGACATACACAGGCTCAAAGTGAAGGGATGAAAATAAGGATATCCCCTGCAGGTGGAAACCAAAAGAGAGCAGGGGTAGCTATACTTGTATCAGACAAAACAGACTTTAAGCCAACAACTGTTAAAGAAACAAATAAGATCTTTGTATCATTATCAGGACATGCACCCAACATCAGAGCAGTTAAATATATTAAGCAAATACTAATAGACAATAAAATAATAGCAGGGGACTTCAATACCACTACTTTCAACAGTGGATATAGATCATCCAGACAGAAAATCAATAAGGAAATGTTGGACTTGAACTATACTTTAGCCCAAATGGACCTAACAGACGTACAGAACATTCTGTCCAACAGCAGCAGAATATACATTCTTCTCAAGTGCACGTGGAACATTCTCCAGGATAGATAATATGACAGGTCCAAAATAATTTAGCAAATTTTTTTTTTTTATTTTTTATTAATGGCTGTGTTGGATCTTCGTTTCTGTGCGAGGGCTTTCTCCAGTTGTGGCAAGCGGGGGCCACTCTTCATCGCGATGCGCGGGCCCCTCACCATCGCGGCCTCTCTTGTTGTGGAGCACAGGCTCCAGACGCGCAGGCTCAGCAATTGTGGCTCACGGGCCCATTTGCTCCGTGGCATGTGGGATCTTCCCAGACCAGGGCTCGAACCCGTGTCTCCTGCATTGGCAGGCAGACTCTCAACCACTGCGCCACCAGGGAAGCCCCAATTTAGCAAATTTTAAAAGATTAAAATCATACCAAGTATCTTTTCCAAACACAATGTTATAAAACTAGAAATTAACAGGAGTGAAACTGGAAAATTCAAAAATATATGGAAATTAAACAACACACACCTGAACAACCGAAGAGTCAAAGAAGAAATCAAAAGGGAAATTTAAAAATATCTTGAAACAAATGAAAATGGAAACACAACATATGAAAACTTATGGGATGAAGCAAGAGCAGTTCTTAGAGAGGGAAGTCTATACAGCATTAAATGCCTACATTAAGAAAAAAGAAAGACCTCAAATAAACAACCTCAAGGAGCCAGTAATAGAAGAACAAACCAAGTCCAAAGTTAGCAGAAGGAAGGAAATAACAAAGATCAGAGTGGAGATAAATTAAACAGAGACTAAAAGGACAACAGAAAAGATCAATGAAACTAACACCTGGTTTTTTGAAAAGTTAAAATTGAAAAACTAGACTAAGGAAAAAAGAGAGAAGACTCAAACAAATAAAATCAGAAATGAAAAAAGAGACCTTACGATTGATACCACACAAATACAAAGGATCATGTCACTACTATGAACAATTATATGCCAACAAATTGGATACCCTAGAGGAAATGGATAAATTCCTAGAAACATAAACCTACCAACACTACATAATGAAGAAATAGAATAAATGAACAGACCAATAATGAGTAAAGAGATTGAATCAGTAATCAAAAATCTCCCAACAAAGTCCAGGACCAGATGGCTCCCCTGGTGAATCTACCAAACATTTAAAGAATTAATGCCAATCCTTCTCAAACTCTTCCCCAAAACTGAAGAGTAGGGAAAACTCCCACACTCATTTTATGAGACCAGCATTACTCTAATACCAAAACCAGATAAGGCTGCTACAGGAAAACTACAGGCCAATTTCCCTGATGAATACCGAGGCAAAAATTCTCAACAAAATATTAGCAAACCGGGGCTTCCCTGGTGGCGCAGTGGTTGAGAGTCTGCCTGCCGATGCAGGGGACGCGGGTTTGGGCCCTGGTCTGGGAGGATCCCGCGTGCCGTGGAGCGGCTGGGCCCGTGAGCCACAATTGCTGAGCCTGCGTGTCTGGAGCCCGTGCTCCGCAGCGGGAAGGGCCGCGGTGGTGAGAGGCCCGCGCACTGCGAGGAGGAGTGGCCCCCGCTTGCCACGGCTGGGGAAAGCCCTCGCACAGAGGCGAGGACCCAACACAGCCAAAAATAAATTAATTAATTAATTAATTTAAAAAAAAAAAAAAGAAAAATATTAGCAAACCAAATTCAACAATATATTAAAAGGATCATAAATCATGATCAAGTGGGATTTATCCCTGGGATGTAAGGATGGTTTAACATATGCAAATCAACAAATGTGATATATCACATTAACAGAATAAAAATAAAAATTATATTATCATCGCAATAGATGCAGAAAAAGCAATTACCAAAATTCAATATCTGTTCATGTCAATATCCTATCAACAAAGTGGGTAGAGAAGGAATGTACCTAAACATAATAAAAGCCATATATAACAAGCCCACAACTAACATCATACTCAAAGGTGAAATCCTGAAAGCTGTTCCTCTAAGATCAGCAACAAGCCAAGCGTGCCCACTCTCACCACTCCTATTCAACATAGTACTGAAAAGTCCTAGCCAGAGCAATAAGGCAGGAACCAAAATGAAAAGGTATCCAAATTAGAATAAAAGAAGTAAAACTGTCTCTGTTTACACATGATATGACCTTATTTATAGAAAATCCTAAAGACCCCACCCAAAACTAATAGAACTAGTCAGTACATTTAGTAAAGTTTCAGGATACGAAATACAGAAATCAGTTGTGTTTCTATACACTAACAACAAATTACCTGAAAAATAAATAAAGAAAACAATCTCATTCACAATAATATCAAAAACAATAGATACTTAGGAATAAATTTAATCAAAGAGATTAAATATCTGCACATTCAAAACTACAAGAGTTTGATGCAAAAAAATGAAGCAGACACAAATAAATGGAAAAACATCCCATGTTCATGGATTGGAAGTATTAATATTGTCAAAATGTTCATACTATCCAAAGCATTCCATAGATTCAATGCAATCTAAAATACCAACGGCATTTTTCACAGAAATAGAAAAAACAATCCTAATATTCATATGGGACCACAAAAGACCCCAAATAGCCAAAGCAATCCTGAGAAAGAAGAAAAAAGGTAGAGGCATCACACTTCCTGATTTCAAACTGTATTACAAAGCCATAGTAATCAAAGCAGTATAGTACTGGCATAAAAACAGACATATAGACCAATGGAACAGAATCGAGAGCCCAGAAATAAGCCCTTGCAGATACTGTCAACGGATATTTGACAAGGGAGCCAAGAATACTCAGTGGAAAAATACAGTCTTTACAATGAATGGTGTTGGGAAACAATAATCACATGCAGAGGAATGAAATTCGACCCCTATCTTATGCTGCTCACAAAAATTAACTCAAAATGGATTAAAGCTTTAAACAGAAGCCTGAAAGTGTAAAACTCCTAGAAGAAAATGTAGGGGAAAAACTCCTTGACATTGGTCTTGGCAATTATATTTTTGGATATGACACCAAAAGCACAAGCAACAAAAGCAAAATAAATAACTGGGACTACATCAAACAAAAAAGCTTCTGCACAGAAGAAGAAACAGTCAAGAAAATGAAAAGGCAACCTATAGAATGGGAGGAAATATTTGCAAACCATGTATCTTTTAAGGGGTTAATATTCAAAACATCTAAGGAACTCATACAACTCAATACCAAAAATTCTGATTTAAAAATGGGCAGAGGAACCAAATAGACATTTTTCCAAAGAAAACATACAAATGGTTAACAGGTGCATGAAAAGATGCTCAACATCACTAATCATCTGGGAAATACAAATGAAAACCACAGTGAGATATCACCTGACACCTGTTAGAATGGCTATCACCAAGAGGACACATGTTGGCGAGGATGTGAAGAAAAGGGAACGCTTGTGCACTGCCTGTGGGAATGTAAATTGGTACAGCCACTATGGAAAACAGTATGGAGGTTCCTCAAAAAAATTAAAAATAGAACTACCATATGACCTAGCAATCCCACTTTTGGGCATATATCCACAGGAAATGAAATCAGTATCTCAAAGAGATACCAGCACTCCCATATTCACTTCAGCATTATTCACAATAGCCAAGATATGAAAACAACCTCAATGTCCATCTACAAATGAATGTCTAAAGAAGATGTGGTATATAGATAATGGAATATTCAGCTACAAAAAAGAAGGAAATTTTGCCATTTGTGACATAGATGGACCTTGAAGGCATTATGCTAAGTGAAATAATTCTGACAGAGAAAAAAAATACTGTATGATGTCACATATGTGGAAACTAAAAAAGCCAGACTCATAGAAAGAGAGAATAGAATGGTGGTTGCCAGAGGCTAGGGGAAAGGAGAATGGGGAGATGTTGGTCAAAGGATATAAACTTCCAGATGTAAGATGAGTAAGTTCTGAGGATCTAATGTTGGCTATAGTTAACACTATTATATTTTATATATATACTTGAAAGCTGCTGAGAGTAAATCTTCTCTTAGTGAATCTTCGCCCTCCTTTTTTTTGTGGTGTTCCCACCACAAATAACCACGTTATATGCATTAAACTTACATGTCATATGTCAATTATATATCAGTAAAGCTGGAAAAAAATAAAGTATTGTATATTTTGGATGGGTGCGGTTTACTGTCATAAATTTACCTAAATGACATTGTTTTAAAAAGAAAAAAAAAGGAATGGTATGGAAATATCATCCTTATGCAGTTCAACGGAGTAGAAGAGACTTACCTGGATTTGAAACAATAAGCATCTTACAGTCAGGACTATTTTGGACTATGGCAGGAATGATTGATTTCATGATATTCACATTACGTTGGACCAGGTCAAGGCGACTTTCTCCTTCCTGCTGCCGTGCACCTGCTGTGACAATAACTAATTTGGAGTTTGCAGATACACTGTAATCTAAAGAAGGAAACAAAAGAAACTATTTGGATCAAGACTGCCATAATCACTGTGCCTTAATTCTTTAAAAGTCTATTGTATGATGATGGTATTAAAGTACTACCTTCATGTCTGGCATTTGCAGATGAACAGATTTTCCATATAGTAATGTTATCTTGTATAATCTGAAGGAAATTTTGTCACTATGATTTACCAATGTTCACATGGCTTTTTAAAAAAAAATAATAACAGAACCTACCACGGCTTTTAGCCCACATTCTCATTTGTTATTAAGGCCTAAGACACTGCAAGTCAGCTCTCTGCATTTTTAGAAATACCATATGAATCAGAAGCTTAGAACTCTGAGAATTTATGTGTGTTTCATGATTCGAAGAGTGAGAATGTATTTACTTAAAATTATTATTATAACTTGTTTATGTATTTGAGATCATAAACAAGTTCTTGATTCACACAAGAAAATTAATTACCTTCTAAATCTGATGACCAGTTGTAAACTGTTTCACCTATTAAACCCAATGACAGGGGCTTTCCTGGTGGCGCAGTGGTTGAGAATCCGCCTGCCAATGCAGGGGACACAGGTTCGAGCCCTGGTGCAGGAAGATCCCACATGCTGCAGAACAACTAAGCCCATGCGCCACAACTACTACTGAGCCTGCGCTCTAGAACCTGCGAGCCCCAACTACTGAGGCCTGTGCACCTAGAGCCTGTGCTCTGCAACAAGAGAAACCACCGCAATGAGAAGCCCACGCACCGCAACAAAGAGTAGCCCCCACTCACTGCAACTAGAGAAAGCCCGCACGCAGCAATGAAGACCCAACGCAGCCAAAAATTTTTAAAAATAAATAAATTAAAAAAAAAACAACGACAATATGTTACAATGCTCACTATCCCACACTGGACTTTTTAAAAACTATCATATACTTAGAAGTTATTTTCTATTTGGATGTCAAAAACTAAATTAGCTAAAATCTCTATATGCCATCTCCATTTTTAAAAAACTTATTTTTATGCTCTTTTGAAAAGGAAATTTGCTTGATTTTAAACATACTATTGCATCTCTATGATCATTCTTATATCTTTCTAATCCAATTTATAAACCATAAACATGTGAATGGTTTTCCTGCCCCAGTAAAGATTTTAATTAGAAAGACAAACTTAGAGAATTTCATTTCTTAGGCTGGCAAGTTTCACATTAATCTAAGAGACTATCTTTCCCTTGTATCAAATAAAAGATCTACAGGAGGAAGTTCTCTTCTCTCTCTGCATACATAGTCTACTCACTCTTGCTCAAAGACCTTGCTTGACATCATCTTCCATAAAGTCTTATCTAACAACAGAAATCCGAAGTAATCTCTCAACCTCTGTGTCTCTCTCTGCAACTCTCTATCCCAGCTCCTCGTTTTCTCCCTCCTCCCCCCTCGACTTTTAGAGAATAAACTGGCAAAAAACCTTGCAACTTCTCCAGAATCATCTCACCATAGCTCAGATCAACTATTTGAAATATTATGTCCAACAAATTCAATTAAAGTGTATACCAGAGTAAAATATCAAGTCTTTTCACAATCTGCCCGCAAGTTAACTTACTAGCTTTGTGTTTTATTTTTATTTCAGATTTTCCAGGTACCCTGATTCTGTTAATGCCATCATCTCCTTACCTGTTATTTATTTTCCTTTCTAAATATAACTCAATCTTCCCAGAGACAGCAAACCATAGTGGTCTGGAGCAAAGGCTTCTTCAAATACCAATTCCTCTGCCAGGCATCCCCTAATTATATCATTCATAAATACTACTCTGACTTCACTGAATTTTTATAGCACTTACTGCCTGTAATTCTCAGATAGTCCTTATTTACAGTGCTTTATGTTATCTTCCTGTGGTTATGTTGTATTTATACCCGTAACTTGATCATTAGATCCATAATAACAGATTCTGGTCTCATATTATCTTAAAACCTTAAAAAGGTTTACTACCTATTCATATTTAAATAACATATTAAGTTTTATCTGTTTTGAATCATAAGGTATGTATTACTTTAGATAAATATTATGTATCTGACATTTATCCATGTTAATGTGTGTCCCTGTAGTTCATTCACTTTCATTGCTGTGTAATATTACAGTGCAAAATTGATCAACATAGTATTGTTATACAATGAATTATTTCCAGTTTGGGGCTGTTACAAATGACAACACTATACATCCTTGTACATGTATCTTAGTGCACATGTACACAAATTTCTCTTGGGAATATACCTAGGAGTGCAATTTCTAGGTTTGGGATATGTTCATGTTCAACTTCACCAGGTAATGACAAACTTAAAAAAAAAAAGTAGTTTTACTATAATACACTTCTACATGTCATGCATGAGAAAACCTATTGTTCCACATCCTGACAAACACTTAATATTATCACACTTTTGCCAATCTATTAGGTGTGTAATGGTATATTGATATACTTTTTATTTTCTTGGTTACTAATGAGATTGTCTTTTCCTATATTTATAGGCAATTCGAGTTTCTTCTTTTGTGAAATGTTCAAGTCTTTTCCTATTTTTCTATTGGGCTATGTATATTTATCTTATTTATTACACAAGTACTTTTAGTCTGAACACTATTCCTTTGCCAGTTGTTTATGTTGCAAATATTTTCTCTCAGTTTACGATTTGTCTCTTCACTCTTTTACAGTGCCTTTTTAAGAACATAAACACTAAACTTTATACTCCTTCCTTTACTGTTCATGCTTTTTGTGTCCTTGTGTTTAATAAATTCTTCCCTATCCTGAGGTCAAAAAGATATTCTATGTTATCTTCTAAACAGAAGCTTTGAAGTTTTGCCTTTCATATTTTTGGTCTTTAACCAATTTGGAATTGTGTGTGTTATCAAGAAACAGTTCAGGGGACTTCCCTGGTGGCCCAGTGGCTAAGACTCTGCGCTCCCAATGCAGGGGGCCTAGGTTCGAACTCTGGTCAGGGCACTAGATCCCACATGCCGCAACTAAAGATCCTGCATGCCGCAACGAAGATCCAGTGCAGCCAAATAAATAAATAAATAAATAAATAAATATTTTTTTGTTTAAAAAAAGGAAAGGGTTCAATTTTATTTCTTTCCATAAAAACAACTATTGCCATAAGAAAAAGAATTTATAAGTCTGCAAATTTCCCATTGATCTACAATATGATCAGTGTTATATAGCAATCTTTTGTTTGTCTCTGCACTTAATTAGTGTAGCTTTGTAATAAGTCTTGATATCTGGTAAAGCAAGTTCTCACCACCTTGTTCTTTTTCAAGAGTATTCTTGACTGTGCAGCCCAGGCTGTTGCCATGGTGAAGCTGAGCAAAGAGGCTGCAGCAGCTCTTCAAGGGTGGGCACTTTGCCATCCACTGGAGCTCTGTTCCTTTCAAGATTTACCTGGGATTTGAGAAGAATGCCTGAACCTACTGTTTTGAACCTGCTTTGGGGATAAAGGACTATTTGGTCATCTGGATTTGGAAGCGATCAATGGACAGGAAGAACATGGAAGGTGTGCACTCTGCCTGGGAGGTGAGATGGAACATCTTTCAGACATTTACCAGTTGGATGGCACAGGGTTCTCACTGCACAGCTGCATCTGTGGCAGAGGGGAACCTCTACTTACTTATTTATGATAGACTGTATCAAAATAAGTGTTTTTAACAATGTTTTAAAAAAGTGTCTCGTCTATTCTTGGACCTTGAATTTCTGAATGAATTTTAGGTTTAGTTTAATATGTACAACAATAACAACAACAATAAAACTTGGGTTTTGACTGTGATTGCATATAATCTATAATCAATATGGGAAGAACAGACATCTTAAAATATTGAGACTTTTATGAACAAGGCACATCTCTTCATTTATTTAGATATTTAACATCTTTCAATGAGGCTGTATTATTTTCTGCATAAAAGCTCTTATACATGTCTTGTTAGATTTATTCCTAGGTACTTCCTATATTTGATAACATAAATAATACCTTAAAAATTTTTTGCTTGTTTTTGAATAGATTTTTAATAATAATAGTTAATATTATTAATAGTTAATAATTATTAATAGTTAATATTATTAATAGTTAATAATTTTGTGGCTGGCATCCTTGCTAAACTCTTATTTAGTTCTATATGTTGTCCCTCTTCTTATATTTATCTTCTTTTTGATTTTTTTGTAAAATCAAAAAGTATGTTTTTATAATTTTACTTCTTCCCCTTTACTAAAAGGATTGATTCAGGTACTTATCCTGCCATATGACTAGAAATTAAAGCCTGAATGATTTTTTTTTTAACTGAATATCTTGAGGATATGGGGAGGGGGTGGGGTGAGATGTGACAGGGTAAGAGAGTGTCATGGACATATATACACTACCAAATGTAAAATAGATAGCTAGTGGGAAGCAGCCGCATAGCACAGGGAGATCAGCTCGGTGCTTTGTGACCACCTAGAGGGGTGGGATGGGGAGGGTGGGAGGGAGGGAGATGCAAGAGGGAAGAGAAATGGGAACATATTGTATATGTATAACTGATTCACTTTGTTATAAAGCAGAAGCTAACACACTATTGTAAGGCAATTATACTTCAATAAAGATGTTTAAAAAAAAAATTAATTAATTTATTTATTTTTGACTATTCTGCGTCTTCGTTTCTGTGCGAGGGCTTTCTCTAGTTGCGGCAAGCGGAGGCCACTCTTCATCGCGGTGCGCGGGCCTCTCACTCTCGCGGCCTCTCTTGTTGCGGAGCACAGGCTCCAGATGCGCAGGCTCAGTAGTTGTGGCTCAGGGGCCTAGTTGCTCCGCGGCATGTGGGATCTTCCCAGACCAGGGCTCAAACCCATGTCCCCTGCACTGGCAGGCAGATTCTCAACCACTGCGCCACCAGGGAAGCCCCTGAATGATTTTTTAAAGTATTTTAATACAGGAGTAGCTCTTTTAACTTGACTCCACTCAATAAACTCAACAGATTAACTGATGTAAAACATACTGATATCCAAGGCACACTGAACACTCTCAACTAGCAGACTTCTGTCTAGTACATCTGTATACTTCTGCTCATGAGCTCCTGCATATCAAGAATCTGTCACGCTTATACCCAAATATATTTATGCCAGATATATCTATTAATTATATAATATGATGTAAATCACTAAAATATGAGGGTGAAAGAAATACATAGCAAAGGTAAACACTACATTCAGGATTGAGATATGAATAGATGTAACACACAGAATGTATCAAGTGAATGGTAATGTTTTATTTCTTTTGCTGGGTGTTGGATACACTGATGTTTGTTATACTTAAAACTTTTTATATCTGAAGTATTTCATAATTAATTTTTTTAATGATTGTTACTATGAAAATTAAGTTGAATGCCTTAGAAAGACATATTAAAAGAAAGTTGTTTAAAAATCTTCCTTTTAGGTATGAGAGAAATAAAAATGGAGAAAAACCATAAAAATTTAATAGAATCTTGTGATTAGACTGCTTCATGAGTATCTTTAAATTAATTATAGTACTTTAAAGAAATAGAAATGATTACTACTGGTGTGCTATAAAAAAACACACTGCAAAACTCCAATCAGCTGAGCCATACTCAAAGTCCTTGCCCTACAATCAGAAAATCAGCAAATAAAGTTCTAAGTACATTAACATGTTTTAGGTCAATATAAAATTTTATGATGGTTCTTTCTAACAGGCATTTTTAAATTAAGTAACCACTTTCAGTTCCAATCATGTTAGATAAGAGGGATTCTAGTAGAAAGTGCATCTGTTGAATCACATTACCAAAAAGCACACTACATACATCAGTGTATGATAAAAGTTATTTTTCCTAATACTCTAAGGCTTCTTAATTGGCCAACACATGATGCTAATGTTAATGGGGCTAAGCTCTCCATTTCCTCTTCTATAGCCTCAAACTATACCCTGAAACCTGGTCCTCTAAAAACACACATCAAAAAAACAGGTTAGGGACTTCCCTGGTGGCGCAGTGGTTAAGAATCCGCCTGCCAATGCAGGGGACACAGGTTCGAGCCCTGGTCTGTGAAGATCCCATATGCCATGGAGCAACTAAGCCCACGCACCACAACTACTGAGCCTGCACTCTAGAGCCCGCAAGCCACAACTACTGAGCCTGCGTGCCAAAACTACTGAAGCCCGCGAGCCTAGAGCCCGTGCTCCGCAACAAAAGAAGCCACTGCAATGAGAAGCCCGTGCACTGCAACGAAGAGTAGCCCCCGCTCGTCGCAACTAGAGAAAGCCCATACACAGCAACGAACCCCACACAGCCAAAAATAAATAAATAAATTTTAAAAACAGGTTAAAGAATATAGATAAATGTATCAGTAATATTACAAAACTATTCAAGACTGCATATCCTTGAGAAAATATATAAGACTGAATGACAAGTTTAAAAAGCATTTATATAATGTCAGTTGTGTAAAAAACAAATGAAAAACGGAAAGAAATAAACAAAACCATTAACAGACGAGATTTAAGATTTTCTTTATACTTTTTTTGTATTTACCAAATTTTCTCCAATTAGAATGGAATGTTCTTTTTTTTTCAAAAAACTAACCTTCTAAACTATATGTCCTAATTACAATAGTGCTATTTTTTAATTTTATATTTATTGACAACAGTTTGATAAACTTCATTACTTTTTTTTAAAGCTCTGAAAATAACTTTATAAAACTAACCGTTTCCAGAGACAATCTTTGAAGTATTAAAGAAAAGACTGCCATGCTGAAGATCCATTGCTTCTCCCTTCAGTTTGTCCACTGCAACATCAACAAGGGCAAGCTCATCAGCCAAGTCCTAAAATACATGAAAGTCCTGAATAAAATGTTCCCATTTCAATTTTAGGAGAAAGAGAAAAAATTTTGTGTGGTTATTTTATAATCAAAGGAGTGTTACATTTTTAATAGAAAAAGTGGTATAAAAATAATGGTCTTTGTGGGAGTTCCCTGGTGCCCTAGTGGTTAGGATTCTGAGCTTTCACTGCTGTGGCTCCGGTTCAATCCCTCAATCGCTGGTCGGGGAACTGCAAGCTGCAAGGCATGGCCAGGAGAAGTCTTTTAATGTGCCTAGAGAGACCAGAAGTTAAGGTAAACAACAGAATGTAGCAAAAATTATTAATTGCTTTGCCTTCATGTAATTGTTAAGTTTTTTAGAATTGGTTTTCTTCCACTTCAGGTAACAGTATAAAACGAATAAAAAGTTATGAAATCCTTTCAAAGGTTTTTATTATATTTAACCCTTATGCCTAATTTCTGACTTGGTTGAAGTTGTTTTTAGTATGAATGCTTATGGCCAAAATATAAAGATAGCCACCTGTGGGAAACCATTTCATGTGGCTCAGTATATTACAATTAACGTCCGCCCTCCAACCTAGGGGTAGATAAGCATATACCAGACCCAACCAATTATTCCATCCTTCCTTCTGGCTGCAGCAATTAGTTCACAAATGGGTATGTGGCCCAGGCATAACAAATGAGCACAATGTCTATGAGGTTAGAAAATGGAAGATGAGAAATGAAGTCTTGTTTTTCTTTGGAATCATAAGCTCTAATGATATAAGACTCTAAGAACAAACTGTATAGCCATCTTTACCACCATATACAAAGACCCTGCCCAGGAATTAAGCCAACAGAGGAAATATAAACTAAGATATGCAGAGACTGTGTCTTGATATGTCTGAATTCCAGAATTCAGTAATATCTGAAGCTAGCTCTACTGAGATTTTTCCAGTTACATGAACAATATACAGTCTCTATATACTATACTATACTCTAATTTATTGGGTTTTCATCACATGCAACAGAATATAGAACTATATAGAAGGAATGTCAGGGACTTCCCTGGCGGTCCAGTGGTTAAGACTCTGTGCTTTCGCTGCAGGGGGCACAGGTTTAACTAAGATCCCGCATGCCATGTGGCAAAAAAAAAAAAAAAAAAGAAAACGAAGAAGAAGGAATGTATTCCCTCAGATTCCAGTGGCCAGATTCCAAAGGTGAACAGTAAGGGAAAGGAATCAAAGTCCCTATTTACTACTGTTCCCCACCCAACCCCCCACATCAGGTACCATCTGGCCTTTCTGGAAAATTGTAAATTCTAAAATTTACTAAGTTAAGTGTCATACATCAGGAATAGGATAAGGATAAGGAGTTTCATCCAAAAGAATCATATATCACTCTTCAGCTAACTGATAAGATCATGCTTACAGATCCATTTTTACATCTGTGTATCTGTCTGGTCTGGACAGGAAAACAGAAACCACTCTAAGCATTTCAACAGAAGGAATTTAATATAGGGAACTGGTTAGACAGATGTTGAAGGGCTGAAAGAACAGAAGGGGAACATTTATGGTAACCCAGAGATAGTAACTGCAGCTTGAAGCTACCACCCCTAAGGCTGAGGAAGCAGAGAGTCTAAAGGAGGTGTTTCATGGAACTAGGCTCAGACTCTGGAAGAGGCAAAATCTGCCTACTGCTCATACCACTAAATGGACAAGATGAGGTCAATGCTGGGGGTTCCAAAAGAAAGTGGAGGTTAGAGCCAACTGCTACCTTTGGGACAAAGGGATACAGCTGGTATGAGAGTGAACAGAACAATAAGCAAACAGGAAGCAGCAGGTCGTGGTTCTCCTCCTGCCTCCCAACTTTCCTCTAGTGTTCCCTATTGGCAGAACCTAACAAGATGCCAACTGGCAAAGGAGAAAATGATTATGCGGAGATCCAGCACCAGCATCACAAAGCAGAGTATACAAAGTTGAATTTGGAGCTGAGTGCCAGTAAGTTAATAACCAACACAGCCTGCTTTTAAATTACACTTCCAACTTGATTTATCTCCCTTCTCAACAGGTTACCAGAAAATTCTCTCAAGGGAATCCTTCCATCCCCATTTGTCTTGACTGTCAAAGATGGAGCTCAAATAATCCCTAAAAGTTTTTGTTTATTTGTTTTTTAAGAATTAACTACATCTATGTGAGTCATTTCTCAAATACAATTCCAAATAGAGAGCCTGGGATTGTTAAGCCTACCAGAATCTAAAGGATAGTTAAGAGTATCCCAGGATCTTTTCTCTAGGGAGGTCCTGAGTAACCATAGTAAGGTAGAGAGATAGAAAAAAAAATTAATCTAAGGAAAACTGCTACGGGCACTTTGCTCTGTACAGGACAAGGAAGTAGGTTGTACTGCTATCCACTCCTAAAAACTTTACATGTCCTGAAAAAAACCTTTAAAGTCCACCTTTCATGAAATATGCAGGTGTCATGGTATTCATTACAGCCCTTATGTCCCTTCACATCAGTGGACTATATGAATATGAATATTTTAATATCTTTCATCACTTTCCATTTATCCCACAATTTACATCAATGTGACTTGAAGACAAGGTCCTGAACTACTCTCCTTCATTTGGGAATTTGCCAGGGTACAATGGATTCTAGTAGAAAATAAATGGGCTCTAACAACTGACCTTCTCGTATAACTCGATTTCTGAAATTTCATGATAATATTCCTTGGGGTAGGCTTTTATTGATTCATTGTGCTGAGCCCTCAGTGAATTCTTCGTATCTACAAACTCATGTCCTTTTATCTCTTGAATAATCTTCTTCCCTCTCTTATTTCTTACTGAAATGTCAATCAACTGCTGGACCTCCTGACTGACCCTCTAATTTCATCTCTTTTCTATATTCCATCTTTGTCTGACAGTCTGCTATCTAGCAGCCCAGAGGGAGTAAGAAGATTCTTGCCTCACTGTCGAACATGTAGACGTTCAATGAATTCTACTGCTTTCAATAGGATGTTTGTCCTCTATTGTCTTTGATTATCTTGAGTGCAGAGCCTGTCTAGTTAAACTTCTCCAAAGAATAAACTCCTTCCCCTTGTCTGCTGGGATGTGAGAGGTGGTTGCCTGCTGATTAAGGTGCAGAAGGAACCTGGTGGTTTTCCCTCTCATCATATAAACTTTCAACTAATCCTGCTATTTCTTTTTTTTTTTAATAAATTTATTTTTGGTTGCATTGTGTCTTTGTTGCTGGGCGCGGGCTTTCTCTAGTTGCAGAGAGTGGGGGCTACTCTTCGTTGTGGTGCCCAGGCTTCTCACTGCGGTGGCTTCTCTTGTTGCAGGGCACAGGCTCTAGGCGCAGGTTTCAGTAGTTGTGGCTCACTGGCTCAGTAGTTGTGGCTCATGGGATCTAGAGCGCAGGCTCAGTAGTTGCGCACAGGATTAGTTGCTCCGCAGCATGTGGGATCTTCCCTGACCAGGTCTCAAACCCATGTCCCCTGCATTGGCAGGCGGATTCTGAACCACTGTGCCACCAGGGAAGCCCAATCTTCCTGTTTTTGGAAGTTGGAAACTACAAAACTGCTGAAACAAATTAAAGAAGACACAAATAAAGAGATATCCCACGTTCATGGATTGGAAGATTTAGTATTGTTAAGATATCACTACTGCTCAAAACAATCTACAGATCTAATGCAACCCCTACCAAAATCCCAATGGTATTTTTTTTTAAGAAATAGAAAAATCCATTCTAAAGTTCATATGGAATCTCAAGAGACTCTGCATAGCCAAAACAATCTTGAAAAGGAACAAAGCTGGAGGTCTCAAGCTTCCTGATTTCAATACTTATTACAAAGCTACAGTAATCAAAACAGTGTGGTACTAACATAAAGAGACATGCAGACCAGTGGAATAGAACAGAGAGCCCAGGGGAAAAAAAACCTCTCACATATATGGTCAGATATTTTTTGACAAGAGTGCCAAGATCATTCAATAGGGAAAGGACAGCATTTTCAACAAATGAGATAACTGGATATTTACATGAAAAAGAATAAGGTTGGACTGTTTACATTATACCATAGACAAAATTAACTAAAAATGGATCAAAGGCCTAAATGTAAGACCCAAAACTATAAAACTCTTACAAGAAAAGAGAGGGAACGCTTCATGACATTGGATTTGGCAATGATTTTTGGATGTGACACCAAAAGCACAGGCAACAAAAGTAAAAACAGATAAACTGAACTACATTAAAATTTAAAACTTCTGTGCATCAAAGGACACAACAACAGAGCGAGAAGGAAACCCAAGGAGTGGGTGAAAATATTTGAAAATCATTTACCTGATAAGCAGTTAACATTTAGAATATAAAAAGTACTCCTACAACTCAAAAACAAAAAACAACCCAATTTTAAAATGGGCAAAAGGACTTCCCTGGTGGTGCAGTGGTTCAGAATCTGCCTGCCAATGCAGGGGACACAGATTCGATCCCTGGTCCAAGAAGATCCCACATTCTGCGGAGCAACCAAGCCCGTGTGCCATAACTACTGAGCCAGCGCTCTAGAGCCTGCAAGCCACAACTACTGAGCCCGTGTGCTGTAATTACTGAAGTCCACGCACCTAGGGCCCGTGCTCTGCAACAAGAGAAGCCACCGCAATGAGAAGCCCGTGCACCACAATGAGAAGCCCACACACCACAATGAAGAGCAGCCCCCGCTCGCCACAACTAGAGAAAGCCTGCACGCAGCAATGAAGACCCAGTGTAGCCAAAAATAAATAAATAAATAATAATAAAAAAGAAAAATAAAAATGGGCAAAAGATTTGAAACATACATTTCTCCAAAGCTATACAAATGGCCAACAAGCACATGAAAAGATATTCTGGAAATAGAAAGGAAAATTAAAGGACTTCCATTGTTATTTTATCAAATTTGGTACTTTTTATTTTATAATGAGAATGTAATGCTTATATAATTTAAAAAAATTTTTTAAAGTATAAGCCATTGGGAAATATGATTTTCACCCATTACTCTTCAAGGAAGGCAAAGTGCTGAATCACTCTAACAGAAAATGTTATACTATTAACAAAATAATATAATCAGTGTGTCTCCTAGGAATAAATTTAAATAGTCTGGCAATGCCTAACAGATGGTAAACTCCAAATAAATGTTTCTTAAATTGTGTAAAAATCAGATGATACTTATTTGCTCCAAGGGATTAACCCTGCAACCTGCACTCATCATCATCTACAAGACCTATAAGTGCTTACTTATTTTCAGCCACAGTACAGGCTTATCACTTACCTTCAATAAGATACAAATAGCACAAGCCATGCCTACAGCACCAGTTCCAACAATGGTGATCTTACTCTGGGAGACTTCATCTTCCTCAATTAGATTCTCAATAAGCTGCTCCTTGACAGTTGACATTTTGAGAACCTGATAGGGATAATGCAATTTCAGTGGAATCAAAGTCCCTGAATTAATCACTCTCATACCTACCGATGTACTAACCACACTGAACATCTAAGGAACTACCTCTTGAGTCTGCAGAATTTTGGAGCCAGGAGTAGGGAGAAGTCAAAAAAAAAAATTCCTGTCGAGGGGTGGAACACGGACCAGTCTATCTATCCGTATTAGGGATTGGGGAACCAACAGGTTTTTAAAGGTTCTCCCTGCCCCCAGCCACCATTTTCGCTACAGTCCCAGTCACTCACAAATGCTTAGCGTGGCGCAACACTACAGACAGCCCGAATGCGCAACGCACGGCCGTTACGTTGCTTTTTAAAATTACAGCAGGAAAAAAAAGACTGCCAAGTCCGTTGAGGCGTGAAACCCAGCGACAGTTACTCCCTGAACCGTTACGCAAGCACGCTCCCACGCATGGCTCTCCTCCGTCAGCACGCAAGCTCCGCCCCCCGGCCTGCCCAGGCGCAGGCGCATTGGCTCAGGCTTGGCCTCTGGCCTGAGGGGGTTCCGTGGCCGCCAGTGGTTATGTTCTCTTAATACCGGTAGGTGGAATTCTAGACGGTCTTGAAGAGTGTGCAAGAGAGGGATGTTGGTGTGTTTCATTTCCTTAAGCCGGCCTAGGCTTCGGACTGATTTTAGGGCGAAGCTTTTTGGAGGCCAGACTACCACGTGGTGGGCAAGGGGCCAGGCTCAAAGCCGTCGTGGGAGAGAACTCTCCTGGGAGCGCCCCATAATCTCCAGCGGATCAGCTAAAACCAGCATCCTGAGGACAGTGCTTCTAAATCTGAATTGATAGTAGCTAGTGGAGGCGAGATTGAAGATGGGCAGCTATCTTGGGACATATGTGGCAGAGCTCAAGGCCTGAACCGACCTAACTTACCTGTCTATGAGAGGGCATGCTGAAGGGACCTGGGCGCCGAGGACGAAAAGGGATTTAAGGAAAGAGCAGACTTAGGAATGATCAGCCTGAGTTTCAGAAACAAACTTTTCAGTGCACTTACATGCCCTTGTCCGAGCATTTATTTGCAGGAATTTTAAAAATTATGACTAAGTTCTATAACTTAAGGACTGAGTGGTGAAATAGTTCGAATTTCTCTTGAGAGAAGAGGGTAGTAATGAAAAGGAAAGGCCATGTCTAGTTTTCTAAGGGTGATTTTAATTTATGCCAAGGATTTATTTATAACTCACAGAAGGGGACACAACCTCCTCTGTCATCTTTTGTCATCACTTGCATTTGAATCCTTTCCAGAATCTAAAGGATAATCTATTTTCTGTATCAAAGCCAGTAGTTTGTTTTTAATGTGGGTTAGATCATGCAGTGAGGCTGCTTAAAACCCTTCAATGGCTTTCCATTACACTTAACCAGTTTATTTATTTATTTAAATTTATTATTTATTTATTATTTATTTTTGGCCGTGTTGGGTCTTCGTTTCTGTGTGAGGGCTTTCTCTAGTTGCGGCAAGCGGGGGCCACTCTTCATCGTGATGCGCAGCCCTCTCACTATCGCGGCCTCTCTTGTTGCGGAGCACAGGCTCCAGACGTGCAGGCTCAGTAGTTGTGGCTTACGGGCCTAGTTGCTCCATGGCATGTGGGATCTTCCCAGACCAGGGCTCGAACCTGTGTCCCCTGCATTGGCAGGCAGATTCTCAACCACTGCGCCACCAGGGAAGACCACTTAACCAGTTTTTACCACAACCTAAGAGACATTCAAGACTTGGCCACTTTCTGTCCCTCCAACTTCATCTCAAGACACCACACTTCCCTCCAGCTTTTGGACAGCTTTTTCCTGTTCCATATATCTGGACAGTTCTTCCCCAGCCCCTCTCAAAGTTGATTCCTCACTTTCAGTTTCGAACATAAATGGCACCTCCTCTAGCTTTCCTTGACTAATGTCTCAATTACCATCAGCTCCCTACATCTCTCCTGTTTCTCTTATGGCTCTTTTCACAACCTACTACCAGCCCCAAGCAAGGGGTTCACAGGAGTGGCAGTGACTGTTGGTCCTGTACGTACTACCACTTGCTTGTGTGCTTCCTTCCACAGCAGCTCCTGGCCTTTGTACCTCATTTACCACAGGGCTGTGAGGGAGACACAGCTGACCTGCATGACCTCCAGATTCAAGCTCTACACTTGCCTCAGGCCAAAAGAGGGGTAATTTTAGTAGTGACCAAACTCCTGCTCTAGGTGAAGAAAGAGGCTCTTCATTCATACCTGCCCAAGGCACATGTTCTGAACGTCCCCTTTGCTTCCTCCACTAACTGGCAACTTGTGTGAGATGAGTCTAAGTCCTGCTTAATCCACTTCCCAAGGTTATTAAGACTAAAATGAGATCATATAACAGTAAAAACAATCAGGGCTCCTAGCAGAGTTGGCCTACCCTTGCCTGGCGCAGGAAGGTGCAAGGTGAACATGGAACACATAATGTACCAGAAAGTAAGGAAGCTTTGTAAGATTAAATCTGAAAATTCATGAAAGATTAGTTTAATAAATCTGTTAAGCATTTTTTGTCATGTTGATACTGGCTAATTTATTGTATGAAATAATATGAAGTAAGGGTAAATACTTTTTTTTTTAAAGACTGAAGATGCATCAAAGTCTACAAAACGCTATAGGAATAATTGCACATCTCTTTGGGGGTAATTAAAAAGTTCTTAGATAGTGGTAATAGCTGCACAACTATATGAATCCACAGAATTGTACTCTTTAAAAGGGTGAATTTTGTGCTATGTAAATTATATCTTAAGGCTGTTATTTTTTTCAAATACTATAGGAAAGCAAATCCTATTATAACAGCTAATTGTCAAGCCTATGTAGGTTAGTCTTGTCCTTCTACATTTGAGACACATTAAAAAAAACAAAAACAAAAACATAATTCTTTCCCTTATCTAGCTCTCAAGAAGGAAACTTTGGAAAAAATATCCTGGAGGAGTGATGACCATAAAGTTGTTCTAGTTAACCTCTATAAGTATGGTTTTTAGGCCTGGAGAAGGTCACAGTTATAGAAATATTTTGAGGGAAATCTAAAGAAAATTTTTGAGTAGACAGCCACCAGGACTATTTGGTTTAAAATTGTTAAGTACCATTATGTTACTGCCTCCAGAGAGTAAAGGTTCTTAAAAATTTCTGTCCCCCTGTAGTGGCCAAGTACCACTGCTTATGTTCAGTTGGCAAATAATGTTTTTTACATTCATGTATAGAATGTTACCTGTGTGAACTGTAGGGTACAAGTTATGATTAGCACTATAATCAAGTTATCTCATAATACTTTGGGCCTTAGTATATTAAAACAATTGATTACAATGGAAATGGTAACAAAACAGCTAGTTAATCTAGTCACACCCTTAATATATTAATTCTTATTAAAGTCTGGTCATTAGAAACAGTACCCCTTAAAAAAATCATCATAGTGTTGCCCAAGAATAACCTAATGGCTCCCATTAATGTAATTAACAAATAACAGCTTTATCACTTTTTATCTTAATAAATTAGCAGAGTAGTCACTGTTCAAGGTTTATTTATTGTTTTAGTTGGTATAACAGATAGTTGGCTGCATTATTTATGTTGATTTTTCCTTTTTATATTACATGGCAATGTATACTATTCTGATACATATAGTACATAAGATTCTTTAGAACAAGACATAACAATGTCTTGTTATGCACAAGACATGCAACACTGGATTTATAATCAATCCCAGAATGTGATTAATTGGAGAAAAAAAAGTTGGACTAGGCATCTTGGCTAAAGGAACCAGAAGTTCTATAACACAGAGTTAAATACACATCTGGTTTGAAGGGCAACTGCAGCATCTGCAACATTGTCAGTGGTACCTCTTGAGGAAGTAGAACTATTTTACACGAACCAATTTAGGACCACACAAGATAAGTGCCATGCAGCATCAGGATACAGCTGCAGGGTTTTACGAACCATTCCTATTGCTAATGTTAGGAAATTGATGTTTTTCCTAGGTTGTCTTAACATTACTGCTTTAGTCACAGACCAGATATAAAGGACAATATGCACAACCTCCAACTAAAATCCTTTTGTAGCCTAGACAGTGAAGTGGTATGATATTAGACTTTAAAACTGCAGCTCCTTCTGGATCCCCCAAAGTGTATCTGCACTCTTCTTCAAACAGGCCTGTTCCTCAGGAGTCAGAGTCACTTTCACAACATCTGAGATTCCATTCTGTCCCAAGATGCAAGGAACACTAAGGAAGACATCCTCTTTTATTCCATAGAAACCCTGAGGACGAAATGAAAAATATTTTACGTTTTTTCTATGCATTCTGGGATCTCCCAAGAATTTCATTCTTTACAATTATGAAGCTTACTTAATACAACTTGATAAGTAGAAATTCCTTTCCAGATTTTCAGTTAGGATGTAATGAACAGTGTAAAAGAAAGTCATTAACATAGCAGCAAGATTTCCATTCTAAAAGAAAATCTAAATTATTGCCATTATCCATCGTACTTTGCAATTTTTTTTGGCTGCCCCGCGAGACTCGCGGGATGTTAGTTCCCCGACCAGGGATCAAACCTGGGCCCTCAGCAGTGAGAGCATGGAGTCCCAACCATTGGACTGCCAGGGAATTCCCCGTTTTTATTGTATAACACTTTGGTAACTCTAACTTGAGTGTGTTTTCTGGTTTTCCCAAAGGAAAAAATTTGTTTTATAGTCTTCCACCCATCTCAACAAAATTGAGTAGAGTTTTTCAGTCAACAAGTTATCAAGTATCTATGTGCTGAACACAGTGTTGGTGGACATTAATCCTGAAGCTCAACCATGTCTTTTCAGAAAAGAAAGTTGCAGGTGCATTAATTTATTTCACTTAAATCAACGATTGAGGACTTAACATTAATCTAATTGCTTTCTCAGAAGTTTTTTTTTCTTTTAAAGAACAGGAAATAATGGCATTCAAGTAAAACCTATTACTACATAGACCTACCTTAATCATGGTGGAAATCGGATGCACCCGCCTAAGGTTCTTCATTATACTTTCTGCCAAATCTGCCACAGATAGTCCAATGGCCCAGGATGTGTAGCCTTTCAGTTTGATCACCTCATAAGCACTGTAGGGTAGGGAAGTGTAGGGAAGGACAGGGAAGGGTAGGGAAAAGTAGGGTGGGAGGAACAAAGAAAAACAAAGCTTTCACTGAACATATGCTTTATAATAAATAATTTTTATAGTAAATAATACTATATACATAATATAGTAAAGTTGCATTATATACCTAAGTATAACCTTTGCACATGTATGCCAGGATATTATGTATGGGTATGTTCACAACAGTATTGCTGGTAATAGCAAAAACCTGGCAACATGCCCAATGCTCTCCAAAAGGAGAATGGATAAACTGTGGTATACTCATACAATGGAATATCACATAGCTGTGAAAACAAATAACTACAGCCACATGCGACAAAATGGATGATTCTTATAAATGCAATACTGAATTTAAAAATGCAAATCCAAGAAGATTACATATAGCATGCTTGACTTGGGATTATCTCAAGAGTGTGTATGTTGGGGGGAGGGGTACACAGGGATCAGTGGGAGGAGCACAGAATTCACTCATTTCCAAGCACCAGCAGACTACTAACTCCAACTCAACAAACGCTACAGTTAGTTGACAGCGACTGTCAACGCTTCTTGGGTGGGATGATGGGTTAACAGGTTTTAACTAAACAAATAGAAAAAAGAGGGCCTTGCCTACACCCATCATGATTCATTCTCCAATTCCATAAACTTGAGATCCACACATGGCTACCTTATTTAAAGTAGATAATGCCACTAAGTTGAAAGTTTCCCTATTTGAACAATTTCTAACAGTTAATAATTATTTTCATTTTTTTGTACCATTATGAATATATACCTTGCTTAAAATTTTATAATCATCTGAATAAATAAGAAGCTAGCTGTGTTTCTATTCAGAGACTATTATAAGTTTTTTTAAATGAATTAATTAATTTATTTTTTGCTGTGTTGGGTCTTCGTTGCTGCACACGGGCTTTCTCTTGTTGAGGCAAGCGGGGGCTACTCTTCATTGCAGTGCTCGGGCTTCTCATTGCAGTGGCTTCTCTTGTTGCGGAGCATGGGCTCTAGGCCCGTGGGCTTCAGTAGTTGTGGCATGCAGGCTCAGTAGTTGTGGTGCACAGGCTTAGTTGCTCTGCAGAATGTGGGATCTTCCCGGACCAGGGCTCGAACCCTATGTCCCCTGCGTTGGCAGGCGGATTCTTAACCACTGTACCACCAGGGAAGTCCCTATATAAGATTTTTAAATTCTTATTCCTAACTAAATGAATCATATGCTTTTGAAGTAAAGACTGAATCTCAAATAGGGTAGACTTAATCTAACTTGATTTATCTTAGTTTACGTTACAAATACAGGAAGATTTATCATACTCTAAATGAGTAACCAAATGCAAATGCTATTAGACTTTTAATCTTTTTTTTTTTTTTTTTTTTTTAGGGGGGCCACACCATACGGCTTGCAGGATCTTAGTTCCCTGACCAGGGACTGAACCCACATCTGCAGCAGTGAAAGTGCAGAGTCCTAACCACTGGACCTCCAGGGAATTCCCCAAACTTTTAATCTTTTAAATAAAAATAATAAGTTTCAACCTTCTGTGTTACAAATTATGAGATCTATTACCTGTCAACCACCTGTTTGTGAACTGCTTTCCACTGTTCCTTATCTGCATCAGTGCCTAATTCAGGGTGCAGATTCTTCAGGGAGACACCAGCAACATTCATTCCACTCCATACAGGCACTAAAAGAAATAGTACAGAATTTATTTATTCCCATGCACCAGCCAGCAGACTAGTAATTCTGACCCATTCTTCTAAAATTGTCTTTTCTTATCTAAGGAGGATTATCTCCTTTTGGTAGGTGGTCAAGACTACCAATACTCTTTTAGATTTTCATTGATTAGATTATGTAAAGCTAAGAATTTTCACTATATTCTAATCTGTTTTCCTAACTTATAGAGATACTATGAGATCATAAGAGGAATTTTCTTGGCATAAGGAACTGAGAACTCTGCACAAATTATAACATCTCTCAACTGTGATAATAATAGATTTCTTTCTCATACACTCCACTTGGATTGGCTTACCTTTTCAGGGACAAGCAGTTTGAGTCCAAACAGCTGTGATATTAAATGAAGTATCCTAAGCACTATCATCTTATTTAATATGTGTCCATTATAATAAATAAATTTCATTCCCCATCCCGTATACCAAAAAATGTCATACAAAATGGCTAAAATCTTAGCAATTCTTAGCATATAATTATACCAAAAGATAAGATTTCTGGAAACCATCTACCCTAATGAATGGATATCTGATTTAGGCTCTGATTTAGTAACGATACTCCTGTCGATTTTTTTACACAATTTCTTGAAAACAATAAGAGAAAATAAGTTATGCTTACCACTAGAGTCTCCATGCTCCCCAAGGATCCATCCATGACAGCTTAATGGGTGAACTCCCAGCCTTTCCCCCATGAGGTAACGGAACCGGGCTGAATCCAAATTGCAACCGCTTCCAATAACACGGTTTTTGGGAAAGCCGCTTATCTTCCAAGCCACATAGGTCAAGATATCCACTGTGAAGAAAATATTTAGGCACAGATACTATGTGAATCATTAGATAAGGACTGACTACTCAGGATACATGGCTCTGTATACATCTTGATATTGATCATGACCAGTCAATATTTTTGTTAATATTTTTAAGCCTCTATGCTGTGTATAATATAGCAAATACATTAAGTATTCAAGAAGTGTAGTTTAATGAAAATAAGTTGTGCATCAATAACACATTATTGGGACTTCACTGGTGGTGCAGTGGTTGAGAATCTGCCTGCCAGTGCAGGGGACATGGGTTCAAGCCCTGGTCCCGGAAGATCCCACATGCTGCGGAACAACGAAGCCCGTGTGCCACAACTACCGAGCCGGCGCTCTAGAGCCCACGAGCCACAACTACTGAGCCTGCAAGCCACAACTACTGAAGCCCATGCACCTAGAGCCCACGCTCCGCAACAAGAGAAGCCACCGCAATGAGAAGCCTGTGCACCGCAATGAAGAGTAGCCCCCGCTCGCCTCAACTAGAGAAAGCCCGTGCACAGCAACAAAGACCCAACGCAGCCAAAAATAAACAAATTTTAAAAAATAAATAACACATTATTCATAAACTTATCCCTTATCCAAGATCTTCTTAGGCAAGTAACAAATTGTAAAGTGCAGACTACATTAAAGGCATTGTATCTCTTTTAATGTTTTAAACTTAACTGTTTTACAAACACAAACTCACTCTGAGAAAAATGAAAAATATGAGAAATATATATACAGATTATGATATATATTGATACTATCAGTTTTACTCTAGCTCATCTATCTTTATGCCATTAAAAGTCTCACCTGGATTGGAAACAACAAGCAACTTGCAGTTTGGGCTGTATTTTACAACATTAGGAATGATGAATTTAAAGATGTTCACATTACGCTGGACCAAATTAAGACGGCTTTCTCCCTCTTGCTGACGTGCTCCAGCTGTGATAATAACCAGCCTGGAGTTTGCTGTCACATTATAGTCTAGACAAAAGAGAAACAATAACCAGATTAAGGCCTTTAAGAAAACTCCAGCAAAAGTTTGTCCCATTAACTTTTTTAATGGACAGTTTTATCAGTGTTTTGCATATGTGGCATATAAATGCCCAGACTCCTCCTTTACTTTTTGGAGTTTTATCACTGTGGCCACTTACATGGAAGAAGAATACATCAACACCTTCCTTGTATTCTGGTTTTAGTTATGTGGTTGGCTTTATATAACTATGATTGGGGGGAGCTGAAAGAAATAAAATTTATTTCATACTCATATCAAATGAGACACATCCCCCAATTTTTTGCCACCTGAGGTCAATGCTCACACTCTTCCACACTCCTATTTCTACTTAACTACTTAATTGTGGTCATACCAGCTCAGGGATAGGCTCTTTTTTTTTTTTTTTTTTTTTTTTAAGCAGGGGGGCAACTGTACACTTATCAAGCATGTCTTGCTTCTATATACCCTATGGCACAGTGTGGTTAACCCTGGGTTGAAGATAATGAAGGGAGTCACCTATCAGATAAATGGTCAATGATTTTCAAGTGTCAAAACAGACTCTATTTGGGCCTATGTCTGTTTCCTGGCTGGTAATTGTAAAGTGTGATAGGGTTAAGCCAAGAATATCTGCTGAACAGACTCATTTACCCTAGTCTCAACCTTGTATTAGTGTATGAAACGAAGCAGTGGAAGTAAGTATATTTAAATATTTGAAGCAATGTGGTAAAATATGGACCTATGAAGCTTTGCTAATTACATTCTAATTCAGATGCTTTCCACATCATGGACGAACTGGATTTCCATTTAAAACCATTTGCTGGAAATTCAAACATTGATATCCATAGGTACCAATGCAAAATTGTTCAAAGGCTCTCTTATCCTGTATAAAAAAGAAATCTCTGAAGAGCTAGGATTTTCAAGCCTGATAAAGAATTAAGTCTAGCATAGAGTGTAATACAAACATGTTGAAATCAACCTTTGCCAGAGACGATTTTTGGTGTTTTAAGGAAAAGGCTGCCATGTTGGAGATCCATCATCTCTCCCTTCAGTTTGTCTTCTATGACATCAACAAGAGCAATTTCATCTGCCAAGTCCTAAAAGACAAAAAATTTTCAGTTCAATGGAAAATTGCTATTTCCAAACTTTTAGAAGGGCATGCAAGATTTCTATATTTCTGGAATAGGAGAGTTCAGCTACTTTATTAACTATTTTCAGGACATACCTCAAAGTAGAGGCAGGCCTCAATTTAAGAGCTGACTCCCAGATGACCTATACATAGGAAAAAGCACTGACCCTCTCTCCAACCCTCTCTCCTCATTGGAGCAACCTCTGCAGGAGGTCCACCACTACTGTACAGAAGCAGAACACTGGATTGGCAGTGACTAACAACCAATTATATAAAACTGCTCTATTTAGTCTCTCAAATTCAGTTTTACACATTGATTTTAGGTTGTTAGCCATTAAATAGATGATATTGATTAGTATTAAGACTTTAAAAAGTGATATTCTGGATTATTCCCTGGTTACATGTTTTCCATATATTAACCAACACTAACAGTTTTATTACATAAAGACAGATTTGTGCATTACAAAATGTTGGTGAAAAATATCCTTTCAGATGAACCTATAAAAGTTCACAGGTGCATCTCAGACAAGGAGCACCAGCAACAGCTTTAATACAAATGGAATGAGGACTATTATAACCAAAGAGGTATACTAGCTGAGCTGCAGATCTACCCCTAATCATCTACAGTATAATGAGTGGTCTGGCAGTTACTCTTAGCCACACCTGAGTTAGGGGGCATCACAGGTGTTTCATAGGCTTGGGAAAAATAAATGACATCAATTTCTGAACCAATGGGGAAAGAATAAGAGTTGGTATACTATGTGGTCTACGAACATATAGAGCAACCTGTGTAGTTACAAGACCTTTGCATAGCTCATTTCTGCCTTCAGTCCCTTCTCATTTCAATCCTTTTCTGTTCAGAATCCAGAATTCATCATTTCACTCTCTTATTAGGAACTCCAAACCCGAACTTAAAATATTTTAATATGTAAGCTGCCTCAATTTCTTTTTCATATAAACCAGGTTTGAGTGCTGTAAAAAGTACTTTTTTTCCCATATTTTTAAAATGAATTAATTTATGTATTTTTGGCTGTGTTGGGTTTTCGTTGCTGCGTGCGCACTTCCTTTAGTTGCGGCGAAGGGGGGCTACTCTTCATTGTGGTGTGCGTGTTTCTCACTGCGGTGGCTTCCCTTGTTCTGGAGCACGGGCTCTAGAGAGCAGGCTCAACAGTTGTGGCGCACGGGGTTAGTTGCTCCGCAGCATGTGGGATCTTCCCGGACCAGGGCTCAAACCCGTGTCCCCTGCATGGGCAGGTGGATTCTTAACCACTGTGCCACCAGGGAAGTCCCCAAAAGTACTTTTTATTTATTCACAAGTTCTCTTTTTCTAATTAAATTTTAGCTCCATAATTGGTACCAAAACTGCTATCTAAGGAGGGGGGCAGAGGGGATTAACATGGGTGGAAGACTTCCCACATTCAGTTTAATTTTTACCACGTATATATATCAATTTCAATTCCAAAATTACTTTTAAATAATTTTAGCTTGTTTAAAGGCATGGACTCTACTTTTTCATTTGTAGGCAACTAATGCAGGTTAATAAAGTACAGTGAATTTAAGAAACTGGGTCTCCAGCCTAAAAACCTTTAGTTTTTGTAGTTTAGATACTCTTTTGGTATAGCATCATGTTTTACAAGTTTGTTTCACATAAAGTTCTTTGAATGAGTGCATGAACCTAAATATGTGTATATACAATGTGATAATGCAATTCTTGGAGAGTGAGTGGAGGATGGATGGAGTTAAGGTATCCTTGGCTTCCAGAGTGAAAGGCTCTCACTTACCTTCATTAAGACACTGATGGCACAGGCCATGCCAACAGCACCAACACCAACCACTGTAATCTTATTCTGGGGGGCATGTTCTTCCTTAAGAAGATTCTGAATCAGCTGATCCTTGAGAGTTGCCATATTGGACTTAAAACCGAAAGGAATCTATAAGGGGAAAAACACGCAGTCACTGCATCCTCTTTAAATTAACAATTATTAACCAAAAGGTGTTCTGAAAAAGCTTCTTTTGCTTCCTTTTGGGGTAGCTGCCACTAAAAATCACAAGAGATGACTAAAAAGGGAGAGGGAAAAAACTTAAAGGCAGACAAAGGAGAATTGAAAGGCCTAATGCCAGGATCTGGTCTGACTAGGATCTTGGTGTAAACGTCCTCACCTTGGCGTGGAAAAATAATATTGACGTTTGGGTGTAAGTATAGCCTCCTGAGGGCTCACTCATCTTGACTTGTTAACTCCAAATGGAGCTGGCCTTTCCTCAAACAAGATCACTGTGAGCCGCCCGCCCAACTCTACTCCCGTTACCAGGACTCCTGCCAAGCCCCTCCAGGACCACAGGTACGTGAGTAAACCGCCTTTGACGGCCTCACCGCGTTGCCCAGAGCCAGGGTGAGCTCTGCTCATGCGCAATCCCTCGTTTTCTTCTCCCTCACCCCAACCCCCGCCCCCGAAGAAGCGGCGGAGCCCGCGGATTTTACGCCCCGCCCAGACCCGGAAGATTAGCAGCTGCCCCTCCCCCACCAACCTACCCATTCAGTATCCCTGCGCGCAAGCGCATTTCAGAGTGCTAGTGGCCGCCGGCTACCGAGAGGTGGGCCCTAGACCAGACAGCACAGCGGATGCTTGCGAGGCCCCGCCCGTGAGCGGACGTGACCAGAAACTATTCTGCTCTCTGGGTCAGAGTGAGCTCAGAATCAGACTTTAGACTAAACTAGCGCTCCAAAGCACACACGAACAACGTGAAGCCCGGCTGGCAGCCTCCCTGGCCTGGCGCGCTGCCAGAGCCAGATTTTAAATCGTGATATTAGGAACCCGGGACTGTTAACCAACCCACAGGGAGGCACCTCGTGTGGCTTCTGCCGTGATCTTCGTTGCAAAGGCGTGAGGCCCGGTATGCGGAAATTCTGTTACTACAGGAAGTGCAACAATAGCTGCAGAGGCCTGAAGCCTGGAGCCCTAAAGTTAATAAATACTTGGTGGAACCCTCGATTTCCAGAGCCGGGGACGGGGGCTTCGACTCTTTTAATCCAAACCTGCACTGCATTCACTGGGGAGACTGTCGTAGATTGCATCCCGAAAGCACCACGTCTAATCTTGACACTGCCCCAAAGGGCAAAAATATCCGAGAGGAATTCCAGGCAGGCAGCCCAGAGTCACCAAGCTGGAAACGAGTCTCTCCTTACAAATCACTGCTATTTCTAGACAGCCTTGTAAGGTTTCTAGCAGCCTGACAGGGGGAAGGGAGTTCTTTCAGCAGACATCTGGTTTCACCAAAACCTAAGCTCTGGGCTGCAGCGCTCCCTTCAATGTGGGGATACGGGTGCGCGTGAAGCCCTGAAGAAAGAGGGTCTACGCCCCAACTCTGCCAGCCACTCACTGTGACCTTAGAGATGCCCCAACCAGTCTTAGGTCCTCCCATTCGTCAGAAGGAGGGGAAGGTACCGGATTATCCTCCTCTCATTACATTGTCTGAGAGGCGGGAGAGCTGGTACCCTTTCGGCTTCATATTTGCATGCACCATGTCTAGCATAGCGCCCTATACATCGTTAGCTGCTTAACACATGTAACTTGCACAAAGAGCACCCTTTTAATCTGCAGGCAGCGGCTGCCCCCAAGAAGCCCACCTCTCGAGATTCCGAGGGTTAAAATGCAACCCGAGCGGCACCCAGCGCCTTTCCGGCTTCCAGAAAGCCGCCCCAGACTGCTGAGGCTTTTTCGGTTGCATGGGCTCCCGGAACCCGACTTCGAGTTCTGTGCAGTTTGCTCGTTTCGAGCCCGGAGGTATGCCCTCACCCCCACCCTTCAGACCTGTAGTCTCCTGGTCCTTCCTGCATCCACCCAGGCCTTCGACCCCAGGTTAGGTGCGGCCACCTTCTTGGTTCCCCAGCCCGGCCAAAGGCCACTGTGCCCACTTAGAGCCAAAGCAGGGTGCGGCCGGGCCCACAGCCCATTTGGGGCATGAGCCACCGCCCAGGTCTCAGGACTTTGCCTCTGGGAAGCAGCGCCCACCCCTCCCGTGAGCAGGCAGCGCGGGGCCAGCTTAGCCCCAAGCAGTCGCTCTTCCCCTCGGGCGCAGTGCGCGCCGGGCCCGACCGTACCGGGAGTGCACGTCGGACGGGCGGGCGTCGGCGGGAAGCGGCGCTGGACCCGGAATTGGCGGCAGCTGCTCGGGTACTCCGACTGGGGAGCGGGAGGGGCCTTAAATAGAACCGCGAGGCTGACGTCAGGGGGGAGCCGGGCGGACGTGCGGGAACCCACGTGTGGGTTGGGCTGGAGGCGGGCTCCGGGCGGGGCGGTAGAGAAGCCCCGGCGGCGCGCGCATCCTGAGGACCCGCAGGCTGACCGACCCACGTGCGCCGAGACATCTAAAGGGCTGTCCAGAGCCACGCTACCTCTGCACAAAAGTCCGGGCCAGAGTCATAAGCCGCGGTCAAGCCGACCTTCAATTTCCTCTTCCATAAAATGTGAAAGTTACTCTCAAGGAAGGCTCGATCTGAATTTTTGCCGCTGTTGCCCAGTGCCCAAAACAGCTTCTACCACGTCATAGACACTCGACAAATATTTGTTGAAAGAAAGAAAATGCCTAGCACACCGTCAGTCTGCTTACCTAAGTCGAGCGATTTCCAAAACTTGACCCTGCTTGTCCCCCTACTGCTAAACCTTCCAAGTCCCACAATTCAAAAGTAAAGCCTCAGCCTCTCTGGTCGGCACTCCCTACTGCCCCACCGGCCCAGCACCTTGTGTCCCAGCCACGCCCAAGAACAGTCTGGGTTTTTTTTGTGTTTTGTTTTCAGCATATCACGTTAATTTTACCTCCAGGCCTTTGCTCACACTGGTTCCCGGGCGGCCTTCCTCCTCCACCTCTTCCAGCTGTACCCATCTTCTGCTACTCCCCCCACTCGCCTCCCACATACACTTACAGTGTCGGTATCTCCCTCCTCTCTGCTTCCACCACACAAGTCTATACATCCTTCAAACCTGTTGCCTTCGAGGTGTGTCGGGCTCCGCTCTCCCACCTGCGGGTGAGTCTCTTAAGGGCATGGGTGAGTCTATTTCCTCCCTGCACCTGGGGCAGCAATTTAGCCGCCAGCTCTGAGAAAGATCCCTAATCATGGCTTCCTCGGTTTTGAAGGGAAAACTCTAACCTCATCTTCAGAAAAACAGGGCATCTCTCTAGCACATCCTAACCGTTTTCCCGCCCCTCCAGGAGGCCCGGAGGAGCCCAGGAGGCCAGGAGGTTTGGGGAGGACCTAGGCTGTCTCCCCAAACACACAGCTGGAGGGGCTGAGGGCCAGCCACAGGTTCTCCAGGGTTCCTTGGGGCAGGGAGGACTGCAACAGTGTCTGTGGTTCCTCAGTCTTTGCAACAATGTCCTCATTCAGTCAGGGCTGGGCCCCTGGCTTCCTATTAATGCAACCGCAGCTGTCCGGAGGAGGAAGGCAGAGCATGGAGAGCAGACGTTAGGCTGGGGAGACAGGTAGGAACCTTCACCAGGAGGGCTCTGGGACAACCTCTGAAGATAATCTAGGCAGAAAGTTTGCAGTCCCCTAAATTAAGGCACCTAACAACAGCTCACTCCAAGCACAGCTTCCCTCTTCATGTAGAACAGGAGCTTCAATTTAACTCTACAAATATGAATCAAACAAGTACCATTTACTCAGCACCTCCTGTGTGTCAGGCAGCAAGCTAGGCAATCCCCATACTCATCTTCATTTTAATTCTTTGGAGCAGGCATAATTATCCCCATTTTTCAGATAAGAAAACTGAAGCTCAAAGAGATTACTGACTTTGCCAAGGTCCTACAGCTAATAATTGATTTCAGCTGGTACTTTAACCCAGGCTGATGACTCCAAAGCCTGTGATTTTTCTTCTGTATAGGATGTTGTCCCTCCCCCACCCCTTACCCCCCAATTCCACAAAGGTCAAGAAATTATATAGGGGCCCAAGCCAGTCCCAGGCTCAGTTTTCAGTGAGAGGCAGTGGGTGGCAGTGGGTGTCTCTGCCTGTCTGCTCGAGCTGAGACGTTCGTCTCTGCATCCTCAGACTGGACTTACACCATTGGCACTCTTGCTTCTCAGGCCTTTGGCTCGGGCTGGAATATATACCACCTGCTTTCCTGGGTCTCCAGCTTGCAGACAGCAGATCGTGGGACTTCTCAGCCTCCATAATCGCATGGGCCAATTCTTTCTAACAAGTCTCATTTTAGATATATTTTTCCTTTCTCTGGAGAACCCTGAGTAATACAGGATCCTGACTAGTGCAGTGCAAACAGAAGGATTTCTGTATAAAAGTCAAAGCCAAGGGTGGGGCAGGAAACTGTTTCAGAAGGCAGAACAGACTTCTCACCCTGACCAAGTGGTTTTTTGCTTTTTTTTGGGGGGTGGCCTCTTTAAAAGGGAAAATCTCACAGAGAGGTGGTTTGACCAGGGGACTGGCTGGCCTCAGAGAATGGGTGCTACTCAACATCCAACATAAGATTTTCCTAAAGTGACCAAGGCCAGAGAATGGTGTCTACCCAAAGCAGTCATTCCTTTATCCAGTAAGTACTTATTATCTTCCTTCTCAAGAACATTCAATGGCTCCTCAGTCAGTGACCTCCAGGATAAAATTCAAATTCCTTGGAAAGGCACACTAGGCTTTCTATTATCCAGTGCCCACATCCCTCTCTGGCATTATCTCCTATTTTCCTTCATGCCAGTCCCAAGGGTACTGACCACGTTCCCCAAATATGCCACCCACTTCCACCTGGGCGGTTCCTTCAACCCACATGATCCCCTTCGCACCATCCCTACCCACCCACGCCCCACACCTCCATAGATCAAATGCTGTTCCTTGGGCTTTATATTAAGTTAGTTCTTATTGCTGTGCATCTCTTTCTCTCGGTAGACTGTAAGCTCCTAATGGACAGAAACTTTCTCATTCATCTCCACATCACCAGCATTTATTTGTTTAATAAATGTATTTTGAATTATGTGCCTGCTGTATAAAGGGCACCATTCTAGGTGCTAGGGATACGAAAATGAATAAGACAAATTTATAAGCCTTCAAAGCTTTCTCCACCATTTAGTGGAGAAAACCAACAACATCCCCCTCTATACTTAAAGTGCAAGATAGAATGTAAACCAACACAAAAGATGTAGAAAATATTGCTCTAGTATTCAGAGGAGAGAGAGGTCCTTTGGCCAGGGATACCGGTGAAGGATTCTTGGAAGAGGTGGGATCTGAGCTCAGCCTAGAAAAAGACTTCAATTAATGAAGATCAGGTGTTGAGAAAGCAGAGAACAAATGCCTGGAGACAGGAAATTCGAGGTATGTCTGGTGAATCTTTAGCTTTAAATGCCAGGCTGAGAAATTTGGGGGTTTGGCTTTTTGGTTTTTGGTGGTCAGTGGAAGTCACTGAAGTTTTGGGGAAATGGGAGAGATAGGGTGAAAGCAAGGTGGTTGAAAGGTGATGGTTGAGGGTCCTGAGTAAGGACATTGTTACACAGCAGAAAGCTTCAGAACACACACAGCTCCAACTACCTCTGCACAAAACATATTCTTCTCTGACACACCCTACACGTCCCCATGGCACCTCTGAACACTTGCTGACAGCCTGACATTTTTTCACCTTTTCCACAGTTGCAAAGCTGATGGCTTTCCTAAGGTGCAGGGTCCAAGATGCAGATAGCCTCTTCCATCTCCATCCCTGATAGGCCAGGGCCTGCTGCGTATGTGCCAAAGCAGAGGCTCCTCTCTCTGGGAAGAGAGCAGGTGCCTGCCCCTGGGAGACTGCTTCATGTCATCCCCCCAGTCGCATCTTCTTCTCGCATGATGGGAGGGGAAGCTGAAGACTCCAGCCCAACTCCTCAAGTTCTCCTGGGTGCCATCTCTTCTGCTATCCTGACGTCTCCCTGCCCCCAACTCCTTCTTCTCCCCTCCTCCAAGCTGGCTCATCCTCAGGCACTAGATGCTGCCTCTGTTTCCCTTTTTGGTTTAGACTGTCATTCCCTCCAGAGTTCACTCCTCACATGATCCCCTAACAATCCCCTTAGAAACTCTAAATTCCCTTTGCTGTATACTGAATGTTTGTGTCCCGCCAAAATTTATATGTTGAAACCTAATTCCCAATAGAATAGTATAATATTTAGAGGTGGGGCTGTTAGGAGGTGATTAGGTCATGAAGGTGGAGACTTCACGAATGGGGTTGGTGCCCTTATAAAAGAGACCCTAGAGAGAGCCCTTGTGCCTTCTGCCATGTGAAGACACAGGAAAAAGACTGCCATCTATGAACTTGGAAACTGCCAGCATCTTGGTCTTGGACTCCCAAGCCTCCAGAACCATGAGAAGTAAATTTCTGTTGTTTGTAAGCCACCCAGTCTATGGTATTTTGTTATAGCAGCCTGAACGGACTAAGGCATTACCCTTCCAGCCGCTTTCTACCCCAGGAAAGAGAGAAGACCTGTGTCCTTTTCTCTCCATCCTTCCCTGGCAGGGAGTTAGGCCTCAATCTTTCCATCCCATTGACGGGTTCCAAGGCAAAGACTGCCACCAGGATATAAGTGGCTCCCAAACTGAGGCCTTCCAAAATCAGTGCTGCAGAGGGAGTCCCAGGGCCTCTCCAAGCCAGACAATTCCCAGTGTAACAGAAGATGTCCCTTATCTAATCACAGCAGGGGAGGACTGTGGGAAGCTGCGACAGCCTTTCCCTCTGACAGGTTGGGTGGCAAGGACAGTGACAGTGGTGGCTTGGCAAAGATGAGTGAGCAACCTGGTGAAGAGGCAACCCTGACCTGGGGTTCTTGCCCCAGCTTTGTCAAGGACCTCTGGGTGACATTATGGCAGTCACATTCCCTCTGTAGTCTCAGCATCCCTGCCTCTAAACATAAGAGAGTCTCTCTCTTCCAGTTCAAACATCCCGGGAGGCTCTGAGCTAGGGAGCTGAGCCTCCACACACACCTTCATTTTTCCAGTTTTGCTCAGGACTCAGTGGCAAAGGCCGCCCCCTATTTTGGAAAGTGATTGGGGCTACTATGGGGGTGGAGACAGACATCCAAGGCTCCTGGCTCCACCCATGGCAACAGGAAATCCATGCCTGGCACTCTCTTGTCCCCATATTAGCTCCAAAACGGGGTCCAAAATTCCCAAGGCACTGGTGGGTATTGGATTGTTAATAAAAAACAGTCTCACAGGGCTTTGAAAGTGAATTACTGATAATAGGAACCCATCTCTCTTTTATTCCTGCATAGATGTTTCAAACCTTTACCAGATGGAGAATTACATTCCAAAGCCTAGCTCAAAAAAGAAGGGCAATTTCCTCTAAAAGTCCAAGAGGATCAAGCCAATTGTAAATATGAATACCACCAGGGAAGTGTATTGGTAATTTCCTGGGGCTAGGTGTGGGAAATGAATGGAAGTCTTCTTAGCTGTGCAGCTGCTGACTGCGGGGCCCCCTCACTGAAATTTGGGTCCTAGGTTTTTGTTTAAACTGGGGTACACAGGCACTCATCTAGCTGCACCTCACAACGCAGGCTCTACTGGAGAAGGAGGCCCTCTGCCCTGTTATTTGAGCCTGCTCAGAGCACCCTGACCCGAAAAGGTAGCCCCACCTCATTTTTCCAGGGTACCAGAAGGGAGCCTGGGATTCTGTTAAGAGGAACAAAAGAGAGCTCCTTTGAACCCCAGGAGGGACCACAGGCTGTGATGGGTACAGACATGGAGAAGGCTTCCCTGCAGCTGGACAAAACTCAACGGGCCTTCTTTTATGTGTAGCTTAGGGGGGGTGTTTCATATCCATTCTCTCGGGGCATTTTCACCTCAACCGAGAGAGGAAAGCAGAACAAGAATTTTGACCTGTTTTACTGGTGAGACTACCAAACCTCAAAAAATGTAATTGCTTCAGGCCCCTCATAGCTGGAAAGCAGCCAGGTGGATTTCAAACTCCTGGTCTAGTTTTTCTTCTCCTACGCTACTCTGCCCCTCTGTCTTTCCTGGGGTGCCTCACAGCCTGGAAAGCAGTTAGCCCTTCGCTCTCCGAAAATCAAAGGACAAATGTGATAAATACTCCCCAAGGTCCAGACAGCTCATCTGCCCACAGGGCTGCTTCAGGGCCCTATCTAATAATCTAATAAGCCTCCCTCTTCCTGGTGCTCCATTAGCCTGGCAAAGCCCACATGTGTGCAGGGCCAAGCTCTGCCCTCTGTACAAACATAACTTGCAGCGTCAGGCTGTCTTAAAGGACATTTTAACTGAGCTGATCTTCCAGTTTTAGCCACAGAAGGGATGAAAGCCTAGGAGAGGCCCTCACAGCCTTGGCCCTCCTTTACCCACTGAATCAGTGAGGGAGATCAGCCCCTCACACCTGCCCCTGCTTTGCTTACACTGCGGGCCTCTCAGCAATCCGATTGGCCTGCAGGGCAGACGTCACTGCGCAGTGGGGAAGTAGGGCTGGGAGAAGGAAAGGGAAGGGAAGGGAAGGGAAGGGAAGTGCTCTTGACTCTACCGTAGTGTTTCAGGGGTGGTGACTAAGAAACACGAACCTCCCAACTAGTCTAGCGTTTTCTCCCCTGCACCAGACACCATGGCCTTCTCCACCAGCCTGGGCTGCTTCCTTGGCACTGTGGGTGTGGCTCTTCTCCTGGCTTGGCTTCTGGGGTTTTCCACTGTACCAGAGCCGCTCCGAACAAGCCCTGGCTTGGGACTGGCAGCTTGGCGGGGAGGCCTCGCTCTGCAGGAGGCCACACCCCAACCACTAAAGCCACGGGATTGCAGGAGCCCACCTTAGTAGAGCGCTGTTCTCAAAGAGCTCCCGGCCGCAGCCTCCTCTGCAGCCCCCTCGGCTGCAGGCTCATGATGTCACGGAGTCTTCCCCCAGGCTGATCTAGTTCTCAAGCAACCAAGTTTCTCCTCCTCATTTCCTAAGGGAGGCCGCCTGTCAGCCATAGATGGGCACAGCCTGTGCCAAGATCTCCACGGTAACCAGGGGCCACAGCTTCCTGCCTTGGGTGACGATCCAGAGCCAGCACCCTTGGCAGGGCTCCTTTGCAGGCTCCAGTGGGGCTGACTGTCATTCGGGCCCGTCACACCCCACTGTCACGCCTGGAACTTAGGAACAGCCTAGGGAGGAAGCCCAGCTGGGTTTCCCTGGAAGACTTCAGACCCAGCAGGAGTTCTCTGAGAAAAGTCTGGAAACGGGGCAGGCTAGAGAAAGGCTCTACTTTGGAGTCCACTCGCTGCCTCCCACATGGAATTGATTTCTCAGGGCAGACTGTGGGGCTCTGGTGGTAAACCTTCTTTAGGGTAATGGGTGAAAGTTGAAAATTGCGCAGTGTGTTAGTTGCCTTTAGACTTTGCTCTCCCTGGCAGAGGGCGTGTTGGTGGTGCAGCAGATAGTTTGCCATGGATTAGGCAAGAATCCCAGGTCCTTGTGACCCCTACCCCATAAAATGGCCCCTGAGGCATTTGAGGAGCCGGCAGGCTCTTAACCAGGGTGGGTGTTTATCAGCGTGGAGTCAAAGACTCCAGAGTGAGAGAGAAGGTAGGGTGGGTGCCCCAGGAGCAGAGATGGAGCTAAAACTCACTTCCACAGTGTCAAGAACTGGGGCGGCCTCTTCAGAGAGATTCCGTTTCCAGGAGAAAACCAAATCAGAATGCCAAGTGGAACTGCTCCTGGTATGACCCACTCCTCCTCTCAGCCCTCTGTGCGCATCTCCTGGAGGGAGTCTGAAATTCAGTTGTGTGGATAGTGGACCGGGCAAGGTTCATTCATAGCCTTTCCTGCGCCCTGGGGTAGTCCTTCTCCTGTTCAACTTCTTTTCCCAGTCTCTGAGGGGAGTTTGGTTTTTGCTCAACTTGTGCCTTGGGCTTTTGTGATGCAGAATCAATACCTGATTGGGGAAGACTGTGTATTTGGACCGGTAGTGGAAGGGAGGATTTGGGTCTACAGGATGTTAATCTGTATAATAACGAGGAAGAGAAAATGTCTCAAGGGAATTTTGGAGGCAGTGGAGGTGGAAGACTGGAAAAGAGTTGCCTTAACTTCTGCTGACTGATGAAAGGAGATTTGAGAGTAAGGAGAATTCTTGGTCAATGCTGCTGTGGACATCGCGGTAATCTCCACTCTCACTTTGCCAAAGGGCGAGCCTGGGATTTGAGCTATTTTGAAATTACTTGTGATGCTGAAGGGTGCTTCCTAGTCAGTGCTAGGACACCAAACCTCGCGGGTCCAGACTTTGTGAGCATTGCAATAATAATCACTCCCATGTTTATTGAACATTTAATATGTACGTCCCCAGCAGTCCTACTAAACCCTTTAAAAGCACTGTTTAATCTTCACAACTAACTGCCCTGTGGAGTAGGGCACATCATTACTCCCGTTTTCCAGAAACAGGAACTGAGTCTTAGGGAGGTGAAGGCACTTGCCCAAAGTCACACAGCCAGATCTGCTATAGCCAGGTTTCAAAGACATGAAAGCCAGGTGGCATCTGGGCAAGTTCTTTGCAGGGAGACCAGGTGCAGCTACTGCCCGTGACAGCAGGGACAATGGGGAGTTCCTCTCAGGAAATTGCTAGGCCGCGCTGAAGAGGGCTCTCTGTGGAAGCCGCAGCCTCTCACTGACCTAACGAAGCAGAAAATCTACGAAGTTGACAGCAGGCATGGTTCCACGGAGGCTGCTCCCTCACTGCTCTGAGCAGCAGGAATGCGCCGGGGGAGGACGTGATCATCTCGGACAGCTCCTGTCAGCCTGTTTTCCTGCCATTTTGTTAGTCCTGGGACGGAGACGCTGGGGAACACAAAGCCCAGGTTGACCCTTTCCGAGGAGGGCCCTGTCTATCTTTCTGTCCAGGCCTTTCAGAAAACAGACATCCCTGCAAACTCCTCCACTTGGAGAGATAGTCTGCACATCTCCTAAGGGACAAGGAGGGGCAGATGGCAGAGCCTCCATCTGTACTGCATTCCTCTGCTGTACCAAACTTCCTGTCCTTCAAGAAGAGGGTCTCCATGGGAACCTCAGCTTTGGGAGCCAGTCAGGTTCAAACCCTGACATGACTCCTACTGCCTGTATGTTTCTGGGCAAGTCACTTTCTAAGCCTTATGCATCTTTGAAATAGGAAAAACAAGGAAATTGCTCAATAAACCATATTTCTATCTCAGGAATTGAGCTGAGGAGAGAGGCAAGTTTGTGGTCACTGCTCTGACAGTTTGTTTTATCTATTTCAGACTCTAATTGGTTCAGAGCATTCTTCCTGGCCCTGCACCCAGGCCGAGCCTGACCCCTTCCTCAGGTGAGGATCTTCTAGAACCTGCACATAATGCCTGCCTTATCCACCCTTTTTTTTTTTAAAGATACTTTATTACCTAGTACTAAAATTGGTTGTATATACAAGGCTGGGCTGGTCAGGGAGGGGCTACAAGTTTCCCAGTTTTTTATGGCATCCTTAGTTTATGATGTAAAGCACACGGTTGTTTCTGGCCACCCTACGCTGGCTGGTCTCTGCCCCTTGCATGGATTCAGAAAGGCAGCCCCTGCCCACGAGACCCTGGCCTCCCTCGGTTTTGTTTCTCTCACAGTTTGGAAAGAGAGGCAGCCATGCAATGTCCAGACAGCAGCAGGGGGAGGCCCATGTTTCCAGGGGACAGGCCTGCTGTTGTCTTTCCCTCAGTATGGCTCTTTGCTTTGGCCTTACACTGCCCTGGGTTTGACTCCTGATTCCACCACTCACTATGAGAACTTGAGCAAATTACTTCCTCTCATGGGGCCTCTGTAGAATGGGGATAATACCATTTTCATAGGTTGTTGTGAGGTTTAAATGTAAAGCACCCAGCACCCAGTAGGTGCCCAATAAATGTTAGCTTCCTTTTCGATCCCTGGGGGGCAATCTGGAATGTTGAAGTGAAGATACTTCTGGGAAGCTCTCAAGAGCCCCAATCTAAGAAGAGGGATGGCCTCCAGGAGCTGGGAGAGACCTTTGATAGCACCTGTTTCCCCACCTGCGCTGCCTCATCTGGGCTGGAGCTGTGCCAGGGGCAGTTCTGAGACAAGCGAGCGGCCTCCCTGAGGCTGAGAACTGAACGCTCTGTCAGCGACCAGCCCCTCCCATGTGCTCACCCTGCATCTCAGAGCCGCAGGAGCAAAGGTGCAAAGGAAGGGAGGTCTCTGGGGGCAGAAATGCAGCTCTAAAGAGGGAGGCAGTTTCTAAAGGCCTGCTTTGCTCTTCTAGTGCCCACACTCTGCAACTCACAACTGGCTAACTCCAACCAGGCCCGAAGGATTTCTATGTCCATTCCACAAAAACAAACAGTGAGATGCCCACACTGGACAATCCTTAGTTTCCATTCCAGCTGGGGGAAGAGCACAGGCCCTAGGGCTTTTTTAGAAAGAAAAGTGCTTCTGGATCATGTAGCACTAGCTAGCTGCAACTCAGCAGCATTGGTGTTTAGGAAATATCAGTCATTGTCACAGTGTTTGCCATTCCTGAGTAGCACCCATGTTACTCTAGTCAACATGCTTCTTTAAATTGACTCCCTATTTTACTTAGCTTCATCCCTAGCAAAAATGTGCCTGATATGCCAGTTACATTAAATATATATATATATATATACACATTAAAATATATAACTATACAATTAGAAATTTGAAATGCTCAGTCATCTGATATTTATTTACTCAATAAATAAGTAAATTTATATATATTTACTCAACCCCCTGGAGGTGTGCTAACCACACTTTAGAAAACACTGGGCTAGTGAACAACTTAGCAGTGGGATCATGTGATATGCTCACACACACACCAGGGGAAAAAGCACGAGCTCAGTAACTTTGGCTTGCTCTATGACAAGGAACGGAGGATAGCTACTAGGGGTTTGAGTTGTGGACAAAGAATGCTGCTGGCCAAATCAGTAAACAAAGGATGTTGTGGCCATCAAGTCATCAGCCACTGCAGTCACCCCCAACGGTGCACCCTGAGCGGATTCAGGATGGAAAAGAACAGTATGCTGGCCCTAGATAGTTGAGGTGCATATCAAAGGAATGATTTCAGTGAGCCCAGACTCTTGCACCTTCCCATACAGAGAAAAGCGCTAAATTCATTAACTTGAGATGTTTGTTTTTTCTTTAATTAGCAGAAACCTTTTGATGTTCAACTACCTGGTTTGTTTTTGCAAAACTCTTATATATGCTGGCTCTTCCCTTACCTCTTCAGAAGGATCCTTCAGAGCTATATGAGAGGCTGTCTCCCGGGCTTAAGTCCTCAGTATGTCTGCCGAATAAAACATAATTCTCAACTTTTAGGTTGTGCATTTTTTTTCAGTCAGTTTAGAGCAGTCATCTTATGGGGCCTTTAGTCATGAAATGGTGAGCATTCACCTCGACACTAAAATAACCAAGATTCAACACTAGTGGATCTCTGGTTAAACGTGGCAGATTGAACTCATATGTTTATCTTAGTTCCTTCCCCAAATCCTACTAAAACAATGGGAAAAGAACATACAAACGTATAATCACACAAAGACCAAGAGACTGGTAGAGGAGACAACCGCAGCTGAGGTCTGTCAACCACATTTTAGAAAGCTGAAATCAGTGTGACTAACACGAGAGTGAAATCCAAGTGGCCACAGAGGGAGGTGGTGAAGAGATGGAAGCTGATTTGCACTAGATGGGCTCAGGAGCTGGAGGGAGCAAGTTCTATGGAAGATAGGAGTACAGTGTGGGCCTGAAACAAGGGATCTAAGAGACTGGAGACTCCCGGATTCCTTCCCCACCTGTGCAACAAAATGACTGCCTCCTGCCTCCGCCCTCACTGAAAATAAGGGGTTTACTCTTTGGGGAAATGCAATCAGGACGCAAGCACAGTGGTGAGAGGCACTGGGGCATAAGAGAATGTCTATAGACGGAGAACCCCCTTCCTGAGGCAATTCCCAGAAAGCTAGTCTCCAGGCTTATACTCCCAGGTAGAGACACAGAGGCTCCTTCTCTGGAGAGACTGAATGGTCTCAGAGAAAAGTTCCCCAAATACTGACATGTGAGAGACCTGGCTGGCAAAGCGGCTTCCCCCCAGTTACCCCGGTGGACGTCCTCTATTCGACAGACCTGCCCGTGCACATGGAGCTTCTAATCCACGTTAAATAACTTGCTCAAATACAAGGGCCAGCTGAGGGGTTTTACAGTCTGTTCAGAGTTTGGAGTGAAGTGGCCATAGGAGTGTTAGAAGATCAAGCCAACTGGAAACGGTGGTGAAAGAAAAGTTGGTCAAGAAAGTTAAGGGAACCTTAGTACCCTGCTCGGCTGTGATGCTGGGTATCTTCTATTTGCCCTGCAGGTCCACTCTCTTCTTATCCACCCTGCTCTGGGTTCTGAGGGACTGACCTGAAGGAACCACACAGCAATGGTGCCCCCATGCCCTCTGCCTTCCCTGCAGAGACTGGGGGAGAGGGAAAGTGAGATGGAGCCCTCCCTGTGGGACTGTGGGTGGGTTGTGTCCCTTAACTCCTGTCAGGGTCTCTTCTCTCCTGGTGACCACTTCTTTCCATCGCCTCATCAGGCCTAGGCCTGGTAACTAGGATACCGTACTATAACTTATGGTTTCTCTCTACTCTGCCTACACTTTGGAAAACTGTCCCTTTATTAATCTCCTTAAATCACCCAATTTGAGGGTGCCATTTATTTCCTGCCAGGACCCTGACTGAAGCACCAAACAATATTCACATTATCAAAATGTGAACACTGTTGATCATCAAAAAACGGTGAGATAACTATATTGGGAGTCTGGAGAGAGGGAAATGGGAATAATGATAAGAACACTAAATCCTTAATGACCATAATAGTGGAGAATAACAAAATTGATAAATTGAGAATGGTATAATATAAGCTAAAAGAGTTGAAAGTGATTAATTCTGTGATGAGGGAAGTTGGTGGATTTGATGTTTTGGTATGCACCTTTTAGTGTTTTTGATTTTTTAAATTATGAGCATGAATAACTTTGCTAAAAAACAAAATCAATTTTTAAAAAGTAAAATGTCAGGAGAAAACAGGACAGCGAAGGTCCGTTGAATTCTTCTGAGGACCCAGCACATAATAGAGGCTTAGGCACCAACAGCAGAGTTGGAGCCTGGGTGGCCCTCCGTTAGGGCTTCAAATCCAAGAATCTGTGTCTGTCACTGCACTTCGGGAGAATGAAGCAGTCGCCCAGCCTCAGAGCCACATGTGCTTGTCAGTGTGTGGCCTGATAGCACAGATCTCCCTTTCTCCATTATTTATAGCAGGGAGAAGAGAAAGTTCCAGCCTGCCTGAGCAGGGTGGGGAGACAGTAAGGCGATTAGGGAGAGAAAGGTCAATAGTTCGCAGCTGCACAGATTTGCTTTGAAGAGCTAAGCCTGAATCTTAGCTCTCCACTCTCAAATTGGAGTCAGGGTATTTAGGCAAGTCATTTCACCTTTCCGAGACTCAGTTTTATTAAGTTCCATGCAGGCACAGTCTATTCTACCCATCATCTAGGACAGTGCCTTTTCCTGACCTGGAGATTTTATACGGTGGGGTCTGTAGACTGATGTATAGTAGGAGCTTGATAAATAATTGTTGAGTGAATCCTAAGGATTAAGAATGTACATATAACATGGCAAATATCCTGGCAAATAGATCTAATAAATATTAGTTTTTTCCCCTTACTCTCTGGTCCCTATCAATGATGATATTTTATGCCAGCCTGAGTCAATAAGCTTTGAGCTGAAGTCAGGTAAAGGTAAATAATAATAAATGGTACGAAGAACAATTATGGAGTGCTTAATTTGTGCCATGCAGTATTCTAAGCACTTACATTGATTAGCTTATTTAACTTTCACAATAAATCTGTAAGTACTCTTATTACGCCCATTTTAAAAGTGAGGAAACTGAGGCATGAAGTGATGAAGTAATTGCACAACTATTAAGTGGCAGGGTTGGGATTTGAACCCAGGTAGCTCAGCTGTAGAGCTTGAGCGCTTTCTCGTTTACTAGATTTTTACTAACCTATTCATGTAACACAGAAAATTGATCACCATTATGTTTTTAAAGAAATTCCTTCTTGCCTAACTAAGCTATACTTGTGATATGCAACTGTCCAGATGACAAATAACCATGTTTAGGTCTGGGGATGTGCTCACTGAAGCCTGTTAGTGACCTTGTTTTGAAGAGAAACCCCTTCACCTGTTTTATCAAGTTTCAAGGTTGCTCTCCTGCTAACTCAGCATATTTTCAACCTCTTTTTCTTTGATCCCAACCTCTATTTTTTCTCTTAATTTTTATTGGAGTATAGTTGATTTACAACGTTGTGTTAGTTTCAGGTATACAGCAAAGTGCATCAGTTATACATATATCCACTTTTTTAGATTCTTTCCCCATATAGGCCATTACAGAGTATTGAGTAGAGTTCCCTGTGCTATACAGTAGGTCCTTAATAGTCATCTATTTTATATATAGTAATATGTATGTCAGCCCCCATCTCCGAATTTATCCCTTCCCCTGCTTACCCCCAGTAACCATGTTTGTTTTCTACATAGATCCCAACCTCTATTTTTAAGAAAAAATTTTAGCAAGTACTTAAAAGATAACAGGATGTGCTTCCCTTCCCCTTCCCACCAAAATAAAGGAAAGCTTTTTCCCCTAAATATCAAACATATGAAATGAAACATTAATTTCAAACGAATTTTGGATTCTAATTGACAGTATCTTTTAACTTACAGTTGTCTTTTGATCTATATTTTACATCCCAGGGAAGAACACAGAAACGTTCTCCTCACATTCTCAAAAGAATGGAATTTATTTCATAAATACTGTAACTGAAGTGTGAAATCAGTTATAAGCAATTTTATACGTATATTTTAAAGTAATTTGGAGAATGCAGGGCACCACAAAAAAGTGACTATTAATACATCTATTAAAGATAAGCCATGAAAATTAGATTTGGGCAGTTTTTTTGGGGTAGAAGTACAAGCAAGCACCTTTACTGTTCTTTGAGGGAATTTTCTTCCATTTAGATTTCTAAACAGTGAAATCGAGAAGACGCTGCCTTTCACCGTGTGGCTCAGTGAAAACCTGTATCAGCATTAAGGACAGCACTCACCCAGCACATGTCATGCGCTGGACTCTGCTCCAAGTGCCCTATATATACTCTATTTGTTATCCTCACAGTAATCCTATCCGTTAAGTACTATAACACTCACTTTATAGATGAAGAAGAAACCAAGGCACAGATTAAGTAAAGTCACACATCTAGTGAGCTACGCAGCTGGGATTTGAACCCAGTGTAGGTCCAATGACTGTGCTCTAATGGCTCTGCTACACCATGTCTCTACTGCTGCTGAGGCTGCAGTCAATCCTGGGAGGGCCTGTTATAACACTACTTTTTCTCTACTTTTTATATCTGTGGGTCTAAATGTTCTTGGGTAATAAGAATCTGATTGTACAAGTAAAATTCCAAGGAATTTTTGCATTCAGGCCAGACATAGCCTGTTCTTACGGATAACCAGGTGCCAGAAGTAGCACACTAGTGGATAAGATCAAAATTCACAAAAACTTAGCTTACAGAAATGGGACCATGAATGGGTTCTCTATGGAGATAAGCCCCATTGTCAGGGTTTATCTTAAAGGGTATAAATGTGTGCACAGGTGTTTGCTAGAAAAATCTTAGATTGTAGGTTAGAAAAATAATTTTAAGCGCATAGAAAAATGTCCAGGAGAAAATACACTAAGCACTGCTTCAAGAGAATGAGATTTGGGGGTAAGGATACAGAAACATTTTCTATTATTTTATATATGTCAGTACTATTCAAACCTTAAAAATATTATACCTTTGTAATAATTTTAAAAATGGACATTAATGGTCAGTGATCTTGTATTTGTCATTCCTTTTTCACTCTCTGTTCACCATTTAGGTCCTCGAACCAGAAAGATATAAATTTGAGTAATAAAGGTCTTTGAATTCTAATACCTAGTGAACCTAGGTAACTAGTAAATTTGACATGAGGGGAGGGCAAATCCAGTGAGGTAAGTATAGACATTTCTGTGATTATAACTAGCATGTAGTTGAGTCTTGTTTTTCAATCCAATCTGACAATCTTTATCTTTTAGAGTGTTCAGTCTGTTTTAATTGCTAGTAAGTTGGGTTTAAGTCTACCATCTTGCTATTTATTTCTATGACTACAGATGAGTAAAATTTTAAATTTAAGCCAGTTTAGGGACCTCCCTGGCAGTCCAGTGGTTAAGACCCTGCAGTGCGGATGCAGATTCAATCCCTGGTTGGGGAACTAAGATCCGGCATGCCGTGCTGTGCGGCCAATAAGCAAATAAATAAATAAATAAATAAATTCAAGCCAGTTTATCTTATGCTTCAACCTCAGCCTACTTTTCTTTTTAAAGAGAATTCATTTTTATTTATTTATTGGCCACGCGCACAGCTTGTGGGATCTTAGTTCCCTGACCAAGGATCAAACCCGGGCCCACAGCAGTGAAAGCACCAACTCTTAACCACTGGACTGCCAGGGAACTCCCTTCGGCCTACTTCTGTTATCATTCATCCCAACAAACACAGCAGGTTACCAGGTGGCCAGAGAGGGTATAGGTTTTTCAAGCTGTTTTGTTAGGGGGAGTGGGAAGAGCTGGATCGCTGGCTCCACCTCAACAGGTATAATTTCATGGTTGTCATAAATATTAGGGATTCTGCAAAAAACTATGAAAACAGGGCTCTGTGGTTACAAAGTCTGAATTCCAAGGTCTTTTCTGTGACTTAAATACACACCCAATCGAGGATATGGACTACAAACTAAGGCTGATCACCCCTGAACCAGGTTCTAGGCAATGCTCCAGCTCTGGACAATTTAAGAGCTGAAAATAACTAAGACTCCCCTGGCCTCAGGAACTGGGAAAACAGCTGAGTCTTGAAGAAGCTAAATTGGGAAAGGGCAGAGGTAATGCACTGAGGACTCCCATGCAAGTTCTGACACTGGAAACAGCAAATCTAAGTTTAAAATGGGCAGCTTTCCATACCAGTGCCACTGTTGGCTCCAGATGATATACGCACCAATAGGAAATCACTTTCTGGATTAAACCCTCAGCCTGGATGAGTGGCTTACCCTCCTAAATTATAGGTGTTTAAGCAATCTTTTGCTTTCCAGACTGAAGCAGATGTCACAAAGTATCCTACTCATTCTGCAGTGTTAAGTCCAAAGTAGACTAGCACTACTGATTTTATGTTTTTCCAAGAGAAACTCATTCTCCTAAGGCATGCATACTTTCACTATACTATTGTATTTTGCAGCCCTTTGGGCTAATGGGACCCACTAGGCAGAATAACCCCATAATGTGATTTGCCGTAAACCAAGTACAGAATAGAATTGGAGGCAGGAATGACTGACGGGGCAGTCAAAGGAAAAACTAGGCAATGGAAGCCTGGGCTGGGGAATAAAAGCTTCCAACTTCACAAGCATCTTGTCCCATCTTAGTGACTGCAGAAGCTTAGCAGTTTAGAGTAAGCTCTGACACTTACTGGGGTAAATTACTTAACATCAAAACCATTTCTAAAGGTGCTAGGCACCTTTATCGCAGCTCTCAATCACCAGCGGCTGCTATCATTTTCCACAATGGGAAGGTGGGGCCATAGTAGGTCTAAACAGCCGCCAAAGTTCATTTTGAAAGGACTCCAAGGATCAAATATTTCAAATGTAAGCTGGACTTGAAAGTGAGAGCTACCTCTGGTGAAATCTCCCTTAAGTCCTTCATTCCTTATGAGACTTAATCATACACCTTATGAAAGTCTTTATTCAGTTCCCTCCTTTCTATTTACCAGAATTCCACTTTAATTTGGACCTAGTTTCCAGTCTGGATTGTTCCAAAGCCTTCTAGGTTTTGGCATCCCCAACTGCTGGACTTTTAATCCAACAAACCAAACAGAACAAGCAAACTACCCTCAGAAAAACAACTCATGTGCTTAAAATTTTCTCCAAGGTCCCCCGTGCCTAATGGGTAAGGTCTGAATTTCTTACCTTGGCCTTACAAAGCCACCCGCAACCTGAATTAAACTGATTTTCCCAGCCTCTTGTCACTTCCAACTCTCCAATCCAACAAACACTCTTGTCCCAACACGTGGGGGGTGGGTCTTTCAAAGTCTTCACATCTTCATCATGCACTTCCCTGTTCAACCTTCAAGGCTTAGCTAAAATGTTAGTTCTTTAGTGAAGCCTACCCAATTCCCCCAATGGTTTCTTCCTTCAGGTTCCATTATATTTATCACTTAATCTTTAACAGAGCACTCAACAGAGCATTTTATTTCTTTACGTCTGCCTTTCCCAACAGACATACTCTTTCTTCTATTTCAAACATTTTTCTATCTGCTCGATTGCTATTGCTTATGAGTAGTTGTGGTAATAATTCATTTGAAATGCACTTTGTAAAACTGTGAAGTGTAACACACCATTACTAAACTGATCTGAAGGAGAAATGGGAGGGCTGAAGCAGAAGAATGATGTTGCTACTTTCCTTTAACTGGTTCAAAGTCTGAACAGGTTTTCGACCTGTTGTAGCCATTTTATGAAAGATAAACAGCTTGTATAATGGCTTAAAAAAAAAAAAGAGTAGCCCTCGAGCAGCCCACCCAAGTAAGCACCACACATAAGGAGAATCCACAAGATGTGTTACAGTTAAAAGAGTATCTATAAAAAGTTTTACTTTTTTCTGTGATTTTTAATACAAGACATCTAATCTAAAGTCTTAGATAAACAGTGAGTTGATACTATCAGGAACAAAATATGGCACAGATTCCAAAAACAAGAACATATCTTTTTTTTTTTTTTTTTTTTTTTGCATTTAGGCTTTGCAGTCACTATGCAATGATTATCAATTCGCCAAGGACAGTAACAGTCAGATACTGGAGAAAAAGAGATATGAGAAACATCTTTTATTTTTTCTAAAGAGGTGAAAATAAGTAAGATTTCTTATATCTCTCACTCATAAGATTTTTAAACTCTTAAAAATGCAATTTCTTTTCAAAGCACATGCCATCTTAAAAAAAAATCTTAGCAATGTACATTTGCACTCAAAGAAAAACATGCAGCGCATTGTCCTCTGACAAAATTCTGCATAAAAACCCCACACGACTTTCTGCAAATATGTCCCCTCTTTATCATTTAGGGACTCCAAACCACAAACATTCAGTGCAATATTTATTGTTTCTTATTTCCGTAGGAAACACAGGACCAATGATGTCTTCTGACTACAACTGTTTCTGGATGGCTGAGCAACAGTCTCCCTCTGCTTTATTTTAAAGTACTCTCTTTAACTTGCTGATGTAAGGTACAACTAGAATTCAGCAAAACTTAAGGATACAAGTGGAAGATGGAGGAGAAATACTTAAGGTGTACCCTGTGCCATAAACTTAGGAAAAAAAATTTATACAATAACAAAACAAAACCAAAAATCCTCAGATTTTATCAATGCACCCTTTTAAAAAGTTTTTTTTTTTTTTAGATTCCTGAAAGCAGCTTAATGTGAATCAAAAGCAGTTCCTGAGTAACTGCTGTAAACAGTGTCTTTTTAAAATATATATATATATATATATATATATATATATATATATATATATATTTGCAACTTAGCTCATTTTGGTTCTGCCTTAATTTACCTCCCTAGCTTTTAATCATAGTTCCCTTCTTTTCAGTTCTTAATGTGCAAGTACAATAGCATCAGCTCCAAGAGTCGGCATGGTACAGATATTTCTTGTCACTTCTGTGTGATCACCTGCATGTCTGACAGGCCAGGTTTCCAGAGTCACTGCAGGTCACAGTTCTCTCAGTCTCACAGAACCTGTGAGAGCCACGGACACTTCACGTTTTCTTCATCAGACGCCGTGACTGCCACGTGTGGAGCTTGTTGTAAGCTGTCTGGAGCATCTCCTCTATGTGACTTACCAACTGAAAAACATAGCAAGACACTTAGGCAACAATGGGGTAAAGGCTGGGGAAGTTACTACTTCTGATCCAGATCTGGCACATACTTCAGTGTTGTTCCCAAGCTCTTTTTTATTTCTCCAAAGAGGCAACATGCAAGCCCTCTGTGAAGGTGTTATCAGACACATTTTGTATAGAAAGGTAAGAGGGATGGTGGGGTATAGTAGAGGCTGGAAATTCACCTGCTTTGCCTGCACTGTATGTCTGTCCTGTCATTAACCAGTCATAGGACAACATGAAATCCTGTGTTCTAGGCTTTAGTTTCTTTTGTCAAATGAGAAAGGTGAACTAAACTGGTGATTTCTAGATTTAAACATTAGTCTCTTGACTAAGGTCAAGAGGGTGGCATCAACACTAACTCAGAGAAAATTTGAAAAATGCCCCACTCCCCTGAAGATTCTGAGGCAGCAGGTCTGGGATGAGACCCAGGAATCTTTTGATTTTCAAAAGCTCCTCCACTTAATTCTGCTGCACAGCCAACCCTGTGAAGCACTTTTCTATGTTCTCTAGGGTCTTTTCCAGGTCTAAGACTTCAGGATTTCAATGTAACTCAGCAGATTACAGAAAAATCTAAATGGTCTCAAAGCGTCACACAAGTACTATGTCAAGCCTTAGGTCAGGACTACGTATCTTGAGTAGAAAAAAATTTTACCCTCATCACAGACATAACTAGAAGTCAACAGGACCACACTGATCTAAGCTGATAAAGACTCCTAAGGCAGAATGTCTTTGGATTATCTGTTTCCTCGGAAGTGGACAGTGTAATTTACATGGTTGGAAGTAAAAGTCTTATAAAAAGTCTGCAAGTCAATTTTGGCAGTATGGGGACAGAGACCAGGAAGTCCTAAATCCTTGTAGCATGCCAATAACTTAGATTCAATCTGAGGTAGTTAAAAAAAAAAAAAAACTGTTATTTACCACACCTGTTATCAGTGTGTGTGTGTGTGTGTGTGTGTGTGTGTGTGTGTGTGTGCGTGCGTGCGCATGCACGTGCACAAAGGGGAGCGTTATGTTATTTACTTCTGTCTGGAAACTACACTGCTCCATAGGCTGCAGGGGTTCCACAGAACCCGTTAGAAGAGGTGAACGCCACAGCCTCCTGTAAGGCTGCACATGGCCTCAGAATCCTTTTTACTACAGTGCTCCAGGCAGTTACAATCAATTGAGAAGGCACATAAACTGAAATCTATTTGTCACCCTTGCTCTGTTGTGGGAAGACACTTCAAGCTTCTTTTCTGATTATAAATAACATTGTTATATTTTAAGAAAAACCACTTAGAATGTTTAGGGAATAAAAACTTACTAAAAATATTACTGATGAAGATTTTTCAACTTTCAACTGTAAAACTGTTTTGATTATCCTACTTACTGAAACACTGAACTCTAAGTTTGTACATACTATTTTTTTCCCTGTCATCTCTAAGAAGACTTGCATTAACACACAGAGAAACAATCTTGTGTGGTTGCTCTAGCCTTGCATTAAAAACAACGCTAAAAATCCTGGGCATAAGGTGACACTTCTCACTGCCTTACCCACTGCCCTGCTGTCAAACAGGAAAGCTGAAGGCAGACCATAATCCAGGAACTGTTCAGCTTACTTTCATAGAATGGCAATTCTACCTTTCTTTGCATTGCTACATTTGTAGTTGCTACTCAGGTTTTCAAAATTAATACCTTTAGGAACATACATATAGGTTGTAAATCTATAAAGAAAAGCATGGAGGTGATTATTACAAATCCTGGTTAGTTATGGCCTTGAGAGAGTGGGACAGGGACACTCAGGGTACTGGTTCTATTTTTACCATGATTGGTGGGTACACAGATACTTGTTTTACTATTTAAAAGAGCAAATGTATTTCATACACTTCTGAATGTATGATACATTTTACAATTAAAAAACAGTATTCCTGGGACTTCCCTCGTGGTCCAGTGGTAAAGAATCCGCCTTACAATGCAGGGGACACAGGTTTGACCCATGGTCAGGGAACTAAGATCCCACATGCCACCGGGCAACTAAGCCCGTGCGCCGCAACTACAGAGCCTGCGTGCCGCAAACTACAGAGCCCACGCACCACAACTAGAGAGAATCCCGTGCACCGCAAGGAAGAGCCCGCGGCGCCGCAACGAAAGATCCTGCATGCCTCAACGAAGATCCCGCGTGCTGCAACTAAGACCTGATGCTGTCAAAAATAAAATAAATAAATGCTCTTAAAAAAAAAAAAAAAAAAAGCAGCCTTAAAAAAACCAAAATAACCCCCAGTATTCCCAGTAACAGAAAACAAAACAACATATATACTCATTTACAGGAAAACAAAGTTAATTTCATCATTTTACTACACAGAGAAAACTATTAGGCCAAAATTAAATTGTTGCCTTACATTTGTGCTTAAATACTGTCTCCGAATTTTTTCTTGGAATGGGCAGAGTTTTGTAACTTGGAATCGTTCCAAATTACTTTTCATTTTCACTACCTAAAAAAAGAGAGAAATAATGAATTACAGACTCTCAAAGAACCTACAGGGATCAAGAGAAAAACACACATAAGGTTTCTTTTTCTTTCTTCTTCTTTTTTTTTTTAAGATTAACTGGCTCCACCAGGCAGAGAAGCAATATCGAATATATTTAGATTCTTTTGGTTTATAATTCATATCCTTCCTGATGTTTTTTGTGCATGTGTATAAATGCATATGTAGAAAACATATAGTATACACTGTTTTAAAATTCCACTTGGTTTAATGAGAACATCTTTAAGTCATTAAATACTAAGTCATCATTTAAAATGGATGTATCTTTAACCAATCCCCTTCTGGTAGATATTTAGACCATTTCTACACAGACAGTGGTAGAGAAACATCTCTATGGCTCAATATTTGCATACATTCATTCTTAATTATTTCCTTAGGTTAAATTTCTAAATGTTGAATTTCTGGGTCAAAGCATGTTTTACAAAGGCAGTACTTGTAGTGGAAGAAAGGACTCTCTTCTTAGCAACTTGGCCATCACTGATCATTCTAAGTTTTTTATCCTTTTACAAATTATAGATGAAAAATGCATTTATGTAGCTTTAAAGATAATTTATTTGAATACTGAGTACGAAAATTTCCTCTTAGATTTATTGGGCCACTTGCATTCTTTAGTGAATCGCCTGTTCAAAGAGTTTTGCCTATTATTTTAAATGGGGTATTTATCTTTCTCTTAAAGACTGTTTATAACAGCAATCTATATAGTAAAGCTATTACTACTTCTTTTTTAATTGAATTATAGTTGATTTACAATGTTGTGTTAGTTTCTGGTGCATAGCAAAGTGATTCAGTTAACTTTTAAGATGCACGATTATAAGTTATGGAACTGGTCTGGATCTCAATTTTCTTCGTATACAAAATGGGTGTCAATACCTACTCCATCAGGATGCTGTGAGGCTTAAATGAAACAATATATGCAAAGTAGTGTTTGGCACATGGTAAACATTCAATACAATTTTCCAACTTCAAGATAACACTTCACTAAGTTACACTACCACAACAGCTGGCTGTGTTTGGAATCGGTTCTGACCTTTTCTTCTAGGAATGGCGTATTAACAGGAAAGCAGGACCAGAAGTGCCGTAGAAGTTCCCCAACAGCCACATACAGGTGTTTCAATTCAGACTGAATATCATTTGGCACCATCTCTGCAAAAGAAAAAGTGGTCCATAGGATAAAAGCTATTTTCCCATGTGTGTAGTCTCTGAAAGAATGACAACTCAGAGAATAAATCTGAATGCACACTCTACCAATACTAAACCAGGATGTGCTATTTTGAGACAAGTTACTGATTTTGTGGCCGACAGACCACAGAATTTAAATTTCCTTGGGGTTTTGGAGGAATTTCCAGGTTTTGCTTTAAGAGGTAGGAGAGGAAAAAAAATGTGTGACTAGCAATGTCACACATTACTAGTGTGACACAGCAATGTGCCACTGTTTGTAATACTAAAATAATACTGAAACATAAGCTCTTGCCTAAATATGCTTCAGGATCTGGATGCATAAAAACAAAACAAAAATCCCAGAAATGTCCCAAAGAGAAACCAATAAAACTTAGCACTCTTCTCAAATTGCTCTTTTGAGGTTATTTAGGTAAAGGGACAGCAACAGGAGGTCCAGCACATACGGTTTATGGCTTGCTGTGTCCCTCCCTGCATCAGTGCTCCTCCAGGTGACAGTGCTGTGATGGTACTACTGGCAGCACTGCTTGAGAGAACCTGAAAGAAATTAAGACACAAAAAGTGGTTTCTCTCTTTTTTGCCCATCTTTTTTACTTAACATTTCAGTTCTATAGCAAAATGTCCAGTAAGTCTTCATTCCTGTATAAATAAATAAGTTATAGCAACCAGAGTGAACCACTTTCCATGAGGCTAGAAACACAGTATGTGTAGAAACAGAATACCTACCAATCTTCCAGGAATACCAGGCAAGTCCACAGGTACCTCAAAATACACACGCTTTTGTCTAGTCAAGCCCCCCCCCCGCCTTTTTTAAAGTATAGTTGATTTACAATATTGTGCTAGTTTCAGGTGTACAGTGATTCAGTTACACATATATATGTATATATCTATATTCCTTTTTTGATTATTTTCCATTATTGTTTACCACAAGATACTGAATATAGCTCCCTGTGCAGTAAATTCTTGCTGTTTATCTATTTTCTATATGGTAGTGTGTATCTGTTAATCCCATACTCCCAATTTATCCCTGCCCACCACCCCTCCTTCTCCTTTGGTAACCATAAGTTTGTTTTCTAAGTCTGTGAGTCTGTTTCTGTTTTGTAAATAAGTTCATTTGTACTATTTTTTTTTTTTTTAAAGATTGGGAGTGAGTTATTTATTTATCTATCTATTTATTTATTTATGGCTGTGTTGGGTCTTAGTTGCTGCATGCGGGCTTTCTCTAGTTGCCGTGATTGGGGGCTACTCTTCATTGCTGTGCACGTGCTTCTCATTGCGGTGGTTTCTCTTGTTGCGGAGCATGGGCTCTAGGTGCGTGGGCTTCAGTAGTTGTGGCACGCGGGCTTATCAGTTGTGGCGCATGGGCTTAGTTGCTCCACGGCATGTGGGATCTTCCTGGACCAGGGCTCGAACATGTGTCCCCTGCATTGGCAGGAGGATTCTTAACCACTGTGCCACCAGGGAAGTCCCTGTACTATTTTTTAGATTCTACATAGAAGTGATATCATGTAATATTCGTCTTTCTCTGTCTTAGCCAAGCCCTTACTTAAGTACCAACTTAACTTATGAACTCTTAGCACTGAAGGTAAAACTGAGTTTAAGGAAAGAAAAAAAAGACAATAAAACAAATGTTAAATCCTTACTGGCAGCTGACATAAGAAAATCCAGCAAAGCAGAAATATATCATTTGTCATTTTTCAAGGAAGTGAATACACCTAGCCAAAAGGGGAAAAAACTCCACATTCCCCACTGTATCCGTATCAACACTTAGGGACATGACTGATCTATCTCTTCATTGAGTGCCTAACAAGTACCAAGGGCTAGCCATGGAGAGGAATAAATCGTTTGCTGAATAGCTCAAGCGCAGGTTTAGTGTGTCTCAGTGGAATTTTTACAAGTAGAAATCTATGTGTGTATGGGCTGGATGAAAAAAATATTTAACTTGGTGTAAAGAGCACATTACAGGACATCTATGAGTCAAGGGGACATGAATGTTCACTTTATTCCTATTTCCTTTTGTTAGAAATGTTATAATGCATTGTAACCAGAAGTTTCAGTGACTGCTGAGCTTGCCGACTAGTCACTGGCTACACTCAGGTATACACATCCGAGGGCAGATAACCTCTTCATGTGTCTCAGATAATGAAATCACTTTTTTAGGGGTGTGCGGAAGAATCTAAATATTTAAGACTGACCACAGCTTAAAAAAGTTAGGTGGACCTACTTTGGCCCAAGGGCCAGATGTTGGACAAGTATAGTCTAGAAGGAAAGATGTAGTCAAACAATCCCGTGTTGTTACGTGAGCATAAGTATGTACAACACGTATTTCCTTGCTCTGTCCACTGAGGGGACAATGAAACCAGTAGCAAATGACATCCCAACAGTAATGAGTACACCTAGTACTCACATCTTTGTTTCTAAATCTAAACACTTAAAGAAAGATTCTGTGGCTGGGCAGGGAAAGGATAAGATAAATTTGGAACACCTATCTCATTGTGCCATGAAGTAAGGAGGTGCTCAAAAATTGATGAAGATATTGTCAGAAACATACCAGAGCCAGTGTAAATGGCATGGGAAGCATCTGACTACAAAGGGGCAAGGGTACATTTTTTGGGTTGACAAAACTGTTTTATATCGTGTTGGTGATTACACAACTGTACATGCACACTGAAAATCAAGGAATAGCCTGAAAAGGTATATTTTACTGTAGGTAAGTTATACCTTAGTTTAAAAAAAGAAAAAACTGATAGCAACAATTTATAACCCATAGAATAATATAAAAATCCATGCTTATAAATAAATAAATGTAAATAAATAAATACAGGAGACAGGAAGGGAAGCTCAGAAGGTCAACTGATGGGAGGATAGAATTAGAAAATCACCATTTAACCACCACCATGGCAATAACTGTTTTCAGCAATTATCAACAGATTCTAAAATGCTAGTGGGTAAAAGTTTGATGGGAAATAAAAAATTTAGTGTCTCCCTACAAGATACTTACTAATTACAAAGGGAAAAATAGTAAGTTTTTGGCGGAGAATCCAGGTAGATAGTGCCTTAACCAAGTGATCAAACATTAATATTGCAAGTTAGGAGAAATACATATGTGCTTCCTGATATGATGCACAATCATTCTGGTGGTATTTTTGCCAAAAACGCATAACATGAAATACACTCACGAGAAAATAGAGAAACTGAAAGTGAGGGCATTCTACAAAAAACTGGCTTGTACTCTTCAAACACCAAGGTCATGAAAGACAAAGATTGAAAAACTACTCCATTTTAAAGGAGACTAAAGAGACATGAGAACTGAATGCAATTCATGCACCTGACTTGGAGGCTGAACCAAAAATAAAGGTTTTCTTTTACTATAGGGACATTAGTGGTACAATTGGTGAAATTTTTGTAAGACCTACAGGTTAGATAATAATACTTTATCAATGTTAACTTATTGTTTCTATAACCATACTGTGTTATTTATGAGAATGTCTTGTTTTAGGAAATATGGACTGAAATATTTAGCTGTAAAGGGATCTACTCTCAAAATGGGTCAGAAAACTTTTGTAACTTTTTGTAAATCTGAGATTATTTCAAAATAAAAAGCAAAAAGTAAGTCCCAATATGTGATAAGCACTACAGTACAGTATGAATTCAGTGTCTCAGTGTTTATGAAAACAAAGAAAAGAGAAAAAATAACTCATTACTGGGCACGTTGAGGATTGCTTTACAGAGGCAATGGAATTTGAGCTGTCTTGAATTATTATTATTAGTTCCCCAGACACAGGCAAAGGGCATTCTAAAAAGAGAGAAAGCATGAGCAAAAGTACAGGAAGCATGAGGATGACACGATTAAAAAACTCTGGGTAGTTTATAGTGTGTTAGGTTGGAGTATAGGACTCTTGGTTATGTGGGGAAGGGAACGGTGGAGACATGGCTGGAGCTGGGACTGGAGATGTGGGTTACAGCCAGATTACAGAGCTTGGCATGTCAGACAAGGACATCCTGACAATTACTGTGGAAACAAAGCAAAGGGAGGCAGTAAAGGTTTTTAAGCTGCAGAGTGATGTGATCAGAATCATGTTTTTAGCAAGATAACTTGCAGTGGCAATGTAGAAAACCAGTCAGGTTTGCCTAAATCAAGGTAATGGAGTCAAGAAATACTGAACTGACAGAACTTGCTGATCCACTGAAGTATGTACAAGGGCAGGGAAAAATAAAGAGTATCTAGAGAGTGATGTCCAGAAATTTTGGGAAATCTGGGAGATTTTTCCAATAAAACTGTGCATATGGAAGGAAAAAGTCAGCAATCACAAAACTCATTATCTTACTTTTCATCATCATCTTATCTTCAGGTATGCCAAATACCTCTTTTCTCTACCTCTGACTTTTTCAATTTATTAAGCAGAAATATGTCTTTAAACCCCATTAAAGTATTAGTTTTACAGTTCAATTTGAATGTGCTCATAAACTGAGAAAACAGAATGGGAATTCTGTTTTTCAAACAGTACAAGTCACCTACCTGAGTTAATTTGGGTGTATAAGCTTCCATTTCTTGTCTAATACTTTGAAAAGAATTAATAATGTCCTGACTTGTTGCATACTGTAGTGACTGGATTGGAGTTGGACCATGATAATACCTGAAGATTAGCAAAGAAGAAATTACTAATCACACAGAATAAAGGTGCTCAACATTTGTCTTTCAAATATTTTAGCAGTCTCAAGACAACATTCTCCCCAAAGTAAAGAGTTAAAGATATTTCAATAAAATAATTTAATTCCTGTAAGGGCAATAGGAAGAAAACAGCACAGATAGCCAAAAATTTATTTTCTTGGCTTCCATCATTTAGGATCCTTTCCTGAGATGCACAAAGTAAATTTTTAAGGAAATAAGATACTGTATTTTATGGTAATAAACTGATTAAAACTTGAGTTCTATACTTGCAGAATATATTCTGCAATGACTTGTGATACAAAACTATTCTGTCTCAAGTTAATTTAATATTAGTCACCAAACTTACCTATCTGACTTCTTGAGGTTTAGTGCAATTGTTTTTATGGAATTATTTTTTCCCAAGTCTTCATATTCAATGGACTCTTGTAACTTCGCCTATAATTATCAACACAACACTTTTTATTGTAAAGTTCTCTTACAAAAGTAATGAACATGAATGAAAAAGCAAAACTGTACAGAGGGTAAAATATGAAGTCTTCCCAAAATGAGTCTCACTTCCTAGACATGACTGCTCTACAAATAGTTGAACCCATTTTTTCACCATCCACTTACACAGAGTACCTGTTTTCCCACACTCTGACCAAACTGAGCATTACTGAACCTTTAATATTTGAAAATCTGGTAGATGAAAATGTGTATTTTACTGTTTTTCCCCCCAAATAAATAAAATTAATTTTTTTACATGTGTTGCAAATATTTTTCTTCCAATTTGGTGTTTTTCAATTTTAATTACTCCCTTTATGCTTATTCTTTCTGTGGGTTAATTTTTTGCTTAAATCTTTGATCCACTTAGAATTTATTTTGAAATAAGGAGTAAGGTAGGGAATCTGAGGGGTTTTTTTAATATTAAATTATTAATCAGTCCCCCTAACACCATTTGTAGAATAATGTCTTTCCCCACTGATTCTGAAATGTCATGTTTATCATATATGTATTTAATCCCTCCATGTAAATATTTGGGTTTACTTCTGGATTCTTTATTTTGGTTTTACTAATGTGTTTTCTCCTGGACTAGTAACAAAATGCTATATTTCTATACCCTTATAATATAAATACATTAATTATAAGACACATGTTGACAATCTATGTAAACATTTGGGAAAACAACTTTACAATATTTCATCCCTACAGAGCTATGGAATTCATCTGGTTAGCTCTCATCTGTAGCTTCCCAGACTAGGATCAAAATGTTTAAGATATTAAATATATCTCAAAAAAGATCAATCTGAAAACAGTATTTTAAATTGCCCCTATTTTAAGAGTCTGAATAGTCCTCTTGTAGTATAGGAACAAATCTGACCTCAGCATGCTATTCAGAGTAACACATCAATCAGTCCCACCTTACCTAGACTCAGCCTAAGCTTTTATTACTTTCTCAGCTCTACACCCTTGAGCCAACTTCAAGGCATGCTGATGTCTTCATTACCTTTCCCATATGTCAAGCTGATTTCTACCCCTGCTGTTGCCTTACCCAAGTCATGTCCCAACCTAACCTCTTATATAAATCCAAATCCCAAGCCTCTGCCAAGGCCTAGTTATTCACCTAACTTTCATACTTAACTGAAAGCTCCATGAATATAAGGACTCTGTCTATTAATACTTCTGGATCTCTCATTCTATAAATCCCTTGCAGAACACACAGCAGACAACTATTGACTTGAAAAAATATCTAGAGTCAGTTTATCATTGAATATTGTGAAAATTCACACAATGATTTTTGACAATTCTTTCACTACCAAGAATCACGGGTACTTCGTGCAATATTGCAAAGAAAAGCATCACTTCCTAGATTTCTTCTTTAGCATATCTTACATTTTAGATTCACTTTGCTTAGTTCAGAAAAGAAATATCTTACTGACTTTGTTAATTTTAAAGGTGTATATCCCTGTAGAAACATATTAAGTGACTGAAATATATAAAATAAGACTCGCCCATAATTCCCTTTTAAAAATCATAAACTTAATTATATCATATTAGTCTGTTCTGCGAACTTTATCTACTTGCTCACTCTTTGGTTCCTATTGTAAATCACACAATTACTATACTTTGTTTTATAATTATCCTTTTGATTTTGTTTTACCTGTAGACACTAAATTCTTTGAGGACAAGAACCCAATCTTATTCTTTTTTGTTTCCCACCACCTAATATGGCATGTAAGGCAACTCAAAAATGGTTTCTTGAATTTAATTTTAATGAACTGAACTATCGCATGGTATATGTGAACTCTTTTTAATTCAACATACCATTAATCCTTTTAAAAAGCCATTAATTGCTGCATGCATCAATCTCCATTGTATGGATGTATCACGGATATTAGGATGGTTGCTATTTTCTCAATTATAATACTGCCATGAGCATTTGTATCTGAATCTTTGCACACATCTTTATTTTTTAAAAAAATAAATGTCCAAAGTGGAATACTGTCCAGAAGTGGAATTAAGGGTATAAACCTTTAAAAATTTAATACATATTGCCTGATTGCACTCTAAGTAAGCTTTATCATAACTTATTTTTATAACTAGGGAGGGAGAACTTACAAAACCTGAGGGATAGCAAAGCTTGGCAAAGTTGCAGGGAGAGAAGAAATATACAAGTAGGTTACTGTTCATATTCCCCCACAACCCCTTTTCAGTATTTAATGAAAGATATTTCCAGTTCTGAAATGCCAGGTTTAACATGAGGGCCAATCTTATCTTTTAAAATCACATACACTAACCTTTAGCTTTTTCTTTCTGTCATATTGTCTTTCTTGAATACTCTTTCCCAGAAAATAAAACTGTATGTTAATATGTGTGTGTGTCTACAGGTGAAGGAAAAAAATAAAACAGAACAATAAAAACAGTTAACAGACTTGAGTCCATGGAAAGCAGGCTGGCAAGCCAAAACTGAGGAAGTTCTCTTTAAAATGTTCTACAATTTAAGCCAAATGCTTAACATCTTGGTCAGAAGGAACTGAGTCATCTGAACTGATCAAGGGTCAACATAAGGTACTAGCAGTTACATAAGGTATCTGGAGAAATGTGAGCCGTAAATGTCCCAGACTTTTTACCCATACCCTTTTTACTGCTGGCTGAAAGCAATCTACATCTCCAGAATTTCCATCAATGTTGCTGGGCTCGCCATTTTGCTCCTTTTGTGCTTCTCTGAAAACAAAGGAAAAAAAATTAATGTTGAAAACCACAGGCAGAACAACAACAAAACTCCATCTGGCTATCATGGAAAACCCAGTTACTGCATCTTAGCGTGTGTACTTAACTGTTTCCTGAGACCTGCTGCCAGGACCATGGCACTGTGATGGTTAAATCTCTTGATGATGGCAGCATTACTATTCTCTCTTATGGATTTAGAATTAGAAGTAGATGGCACAGAGGAAATGCCATAGCCCTGTGAGAAACAATTTAGCAGATTAAAAATTAAAAGAAACTTCTGGTTTTCTTATTATGAGAGACATGTTGAGCTGAAAAAACTTTCTAGATGACAGGACTTTATTAATTCTGAGCATTATCAAATACTTACAGGTAAACATTTAAAAATAAGTGACATTATACACACAAAAAATGAAGAAATACTACTAACTGCTTTTAGTATCACAAAAATACCTTAACTGTTAAGTGCTGCATTTTTTTCCTGAAGAGCAATTTTGGATCTAGATTAAAATACTAGCTAGTGGGACGCTGGGCTGTAAGCCAGTACACTTAGTTAAAACTCATAGGGGCTACGAAAGAAGAAGTGGTCACTCCCACCAGAGTGGGGTGCAGGGAGGGTAGGGTAGGTTCAAAAAAGCTTCATGGAGCACCGTAAGATGAATAGGTGCTTGCAAGGCAAAAATGGAGACACTTCAGGAAGAGGAAACTAAACAAAGGTATAGAAGTAATGTAATACATATTGTGTCATAGGTTTGTATGTAGTTCGGTATACCTGGAATGAAGGGTGGGCCAGGGATTGGTGAGACATAAGGTTAAAGAGGTATGAGAAAGATCATAAAAAGACTCATATGCCATTCATTCATTTATCAAATAATTACTGAGTGCCTAATACCTCCTATGTGATGGGGATAGGCCAGTAATAGGAACAGTCAGCCTCATGGAACTTATAGTCTACTGATAGAAGACTGACAACTGACAAGTAAAACAAGGTAAAAATGAGACCACTTTTGAAAGTGACAGATGCTATGAAGAAAATAAAGAAAAGAAATGGAGAAAATAAAGACATAGTGTAGTGACTGGAATGGGAGGAGATACTTTATATAGGGAGGTTAGGGAAGGTCTCACTGAAGAAGTAACATTAGAACAGATGTCCAAAAGATGGGTAGAAGCTAGTTAGGCAGAAGAGCAGGAAGAAGGAACAGCAAGTGCAAAGGCCCTGAGGTAGAAAAAGCTTGATATGGACCTTAAAGAAGGCAATTATGTTTGGAGCACGAATCGAGTGGAAACAGCCCCAACTGAGGGAGAAGTAGGCAGAGGCCAAATCAAGAAGAGCATGGTAGGAGTTTTGATTTTATTCTAAGTTCAATGAGAAACCACTGAAGATTTTTACATAAGGGGGGCATTATGATCTGATTTGTAACTCTTACTGCTAGGGAAGAATAAACTATAGGGAACAAAAGTTGAAATAAGAAGATCAATTAGGAGGTTAATGCAAGCAATGAAGCAACGGTACCCTAAAAGCAAGAGGGTGTAAGTGTCTATGGAGACAGAGGAGATGTAGACAGATCAGAGATGTGTTGTAGAGTACTTGTTGATCAATTGAATGTTGGAGGTGAAGAAAGGGGAGGAATCAAGGAGACTCCTAGGTTTTGGCTTGAGTAACTGAGTCCATGGTAATGGTTTTTTTTTTTAACTGACATACGGAAGACCCAGGAAGAAATAGGTTTTTGAGAATGGGAAACAAAGGTTCCATTTTGGACATGTTATGTTGAAGGGTGTCTGTGAACTACCTAAGTGAAGATATCAAGTAGGGAGTTGGATATATGATTTTGGAGTTCTGGGGTTAGACAGACCAGGACTAACTGGGAGTCATCATTACATAATTCGAATTTGAAGCAATGGAATGGAAAGAATGTATTTACAAGGAGGCCCAAGTCTGTATCCTGGGACAGAACTACTTGAGGATGATATGGGAAAAAGAGGCATTAAAGGAACAATTGAATCAACCAACATTTTAATTAAAAGGACTGGTTATATAAATTTTTATATATTCATACAAGGGAACACTAGTTGCAAGTCTGTACCCTTAAACAACATCTCTCCAATTTTGCTACCCCTCTCCAAGGTCAGAACTATTAACCTCATTTTACAAGAAAACTTAGAAAAATGTTTATAAACTACAGTTTAAGCCAGGTAAGTCTATGTACTTAACAACTGTGTGGTATATTTAGCTCAGACTGATAGTGATAACAGGAAAAGTGAAGAAAGGTATGCATAACATACCACCATTTTTTTGGCCACGCTGCGCAGCATGTGGAATCTTAGCTCCCCGACCAGGGACTGAACCCACGCCCCCTGCACTGGAAGTGCGGAGTCTTAACCACTGGACCGCCAGGGAAGTCCCTTAAGCTGTATCTTAAGCTTTATTTTCTCCAGGTGATTAAAGAGGACCACGTTTGTAACGTGTTGAGATTCACCAAGGAAGTGACTGAATGCTGAGAATTTTCAAGAAAACAACTGAATTTCATTAGGGAAATAACTCACTGGGACACCAAGGATTACCTTCTGTTAATTTAATAATTTAGACTATAGAACACGATTTTTTTTTTTTTAGGACACAATTTTAACATTGGTTTTCTCACCTGGTGCACGCATACACTAAGAGGAAAAAGGTGGGGGGGGGGAAGGAAGGAATGAGCATGTGTATATGGCCAACAGAATAGGAGCCAAAGGAAGGGCAAGAAAATTAAAAGGTAACAGTGTCAAGAGAATACCTGAGGAAAGCAGGTTCCTTCCTAGCCTAGAAGATAGAGGCAGGGATAGAATTAGCCTTGATCAGAAGGGATCACCTATTTCTCCGTGACTGTATAAACTTCTCAGTCTGGAGTCACGATGCTGAGGTAGGTAGCTCATACTTGATGGTCTAGCTGTTGAAACATATTGGGGCTAATATAGGGTAAGGGTCATGACTGTGCTCAAGATTTGGCAAATAGTGGGCAACCAACAATGTTTGTTAACTTTTCCCTGTATACGAATATTTAGTCACATTTATTTAGATTGTTAGATACAGCATAAAAAACATCGTGTTAAACCTTCATTAATACCTAGGCAACTGTTGATGGGGGAGCTAGAAAATTCTTTTAAAAAATGTTTTACCAACTCATATGGAAATTTCGGTTCTCCAAGGCAATCTTAATAATAAACAGTGCTCTTGAAAAGCACTTTTGATAAACCACTCCAAATAACAGTATTTTGTTTGTTTTACCTTCTCACAAGTAGAATATCTATACTCAAGGCAATTTTAAATTCATACAAATGTTGAAGACTAGGAAAAGACTGTTTTCTCTCGTAAATCCTTTTACTACTACTTACCTCATCTAATGGTTTATCTTCCAAAGCTGTCAAATCAAGTAGTGGGTTTTTCACTCCTAATGAAACCATTGTTTTTAACCCTAGAAAATCAATGAAACAAAAAGTTGATCAAGTTTTCCTTTCTCAGAAATAAAAAAATTCACTAACAGCATTAATGATGAGAGCAGCAAATTAAATGCTTGAGTGTGCTTTCTGCCCATGGACGCCGCTGAGTAAGCATCGCTGACGTCTCCCCCACCCCCCCGCCACTGCCGTCATGTTTAAGTCAGAGTCACACAAAGAGCCCGAACAGCTGCGGAAGCTCTTCATTGGAGGTTTGAGCTTTGAAACAACCCAGGAGAGTCTGAGGAGCCATTTTGAGCAGTGGGAAACGCTCACAGATTGTGTGGTAATGAGGGATGCAAACACCAAGCGCTCCAGAGGCTTCGGGTTTGTCACATATGCCACTGTGGAGGAGGTGGATGCGGCCATGAATGCAAGGCCACACAAGGTGGATGGAAGAGCTGTGGAACCAAAGAGGGCCGTCTCAAGAGAAGATTCTCAAAGACCTGGTGCCCACTTAACTGTGAAAAAGATTTTTGTTGGTGGCATTAAAGAAGACACTGAAGAACATCACCTAAGAGATTATTTTGAACAGTACGGGAAAACTGAAGCGATTGAAATCATGACTGACCGAGGCAGTGGCAAAAACAGAGGCTATGCTTTCGTAACCTTGGATGACCATGACTCTGTAGACAAGACTGTCATTCAGAAATACCACACTATGAATGGCCACAACTGTGAAGTAAGGAAAGCCCTATCTAAGCAAGAGATGGCTAGTGCCTCATCCAGCCAAAGAGGTCGAAGTGGTTCTGGAAATTTTGGTGGTGGTCGTGGAGGCGGTTTTGGTGGGAATGACAACTTTGGTCGTGGAGGAAACTTCAGTGGTTGAGGTGGCTTTGGTGGCAGCCACGGTGGTGGTGGATATGGTGGCAGTGGGGATGGCTGTAATGGATTTGGTAATGATGGAATCAATTTTGGAGGTGGTGGAAGCTACAATGATTTTGGCAGTTACAACAATCAATCTTCAAATTTTGCACCCATGAAAGGAGGAAACTTTGGAGGCAGAAGTTCTGGCCCCTATGGTGGTGGAGGCCAATACTTTGCCAAACCCCGAAACCAAGGTGGTTCCAGCAGCAGCAGTAGCTATGGCAGTGGCAGAAGGTTTTGATTACTGCCAGGAAACAAAGCTTAGCAGGAGAGGAGAGCCAGAGAAGTGACAGGGAAGCTACAGGTTACAAGAGATTTGTGAACTCAGCCAAGCACACTGGTCGCAGGGCCTAGCTGCTACAAAGAAGACATGTTTTAGACAATACTCATGTGTACGGGCAAAAAAACTCGAGGACTATATTTGTGACTAATTGTATAACAGGTTATTTTAGTTTCTGTTCTGTGTAAAGCATTCCAACAAAGGGTTTTAATGTAGATTTTTTTTTTTTTTGCACCCATGCTGTTGATTGCTAAATGTAATAGTCTGATCATGACGCTGAATAAATGTGTCTTTAAAAAAAAAATAAAAATAAAAATAAATAAATAAATAAATAAAGGCTAGAGTGTGTCAAGGATAAACAGTTACCTTTTTCATCTATTTTGGCACATTCTGCAAAGAGGTCCTTTGACCCAGTATTCAGCCGGTCCCTGTGAAAATAATGGGACTGAAAGAAACGTGTCCAGAATTCCTTTTCTGTCATGTTGTGGGGAACGTTTTCTGCATATTTCATTTTTACTGTGAAAAAAACCCGTAATAGTTACATACTGAATTTCCAATTCTTAAAACCTCTGAAATTAGTTTCAAAATAGACTAATAGCAAAACTAGATTATGAAAGTATTCAACTCTACAAACTATATATAATAATCGTAAATATAAAATATAACTTGAGAGATTAGGTGAGGCACTACCTTTATGAATCTTAACAAATTACAAACAAAACCTTATTTTGAATATTTATTTATTTGGCTTTGCCGGGTCTTAGTTGAGGCACGCAGGATTGTCGTTGCAGCACGCGGGATCTAGTTCCCTGACTAGGGATCGAACCCGGGCCCCCTGCGTTGGGAGTGCAGAGTCTTAACCACTGGACCACGAGGGAAGCCCCACAAAACCTTACTGTGTACCAAGAAAATTAACAAGTTTCAAAGTGTTAGTGGAAACACCAAGCTTCTTGGAGTGAGACCTGAGTCTGCTTATTTGATCACTTATACATGGACACTTTTAATCCAAGGCACCGTGTTAGGTGCTGGGGAAATTAAGATCTCCATAACCCACTGGACTATCAGTTTGGCACTCCAGATGCTTACATTGTTCAATAAGCAAAGAGATTAAGAGGTTTAGGTCTCTTAAGCTGGAGAGCCTAAGTTTAAAATTCTAGGTCTGCCACTTACTGTCTGTGTGATGCTGGACAAATTACTTAATCTTTCTTTATCTTGGCTTCCTCATCTGTAATATGGGGGTAATGATAGTACCTACTTCATAGGTACTATCTGTGATGATTAAATGAGTTAACATACATAAAGGCCTTAGAATGGTGTCTGGCACATAGTAAACACTACATAATTATGTTATTATCAGAAAGATAAGAAAATAATTACATTATAATGTGGTAAGAAACAGGGCCCTATGGAAGGAGTGGGGAGGGGGCTTATATCTGCCTAAGACAGTCAGGATTTTACAGAAGTGGCAATGAAGTGATGCTTGAGCTGAGTCCTGTGGGAGAGAGATGTTTCCTAAGGACTAAAGGGGCAGGAGTGAGGAAGTAGAAAGAGAGAATAGTGTATGGCTTGAGAGCTTTGTTTAGTTAGAAGAATGACTGAAGCAGCTGCTCTCAACCTTGGCTGCACATCATAAATCACTAGAGCTAGAATCAAAACATTTATACTTTTAGGATGATTTCCGCAAGGGAGGCAGCATGAAGGATGATCTGAGTTAGTGCTGCAGAGACTCATTTATTGATGCCTCTGGAGCATGTCATCTTACTCATGTATGTTAAAGGGTATATAAAGTTTAGGGACTTCCCTGGTGGTCCAGTGGTAGAGAATCCGCCTTCCAATGCAGGGGCAGGGGATGGAGGTTCGATCCCTGGTCGGGGAACTAAGATCCCACATGCTGCGGGGCAACTAAGCCTGCGTGCTGCAACTACTGAGCCCGCACACCTCAACTAGAGAGCCCCTGTGCCACAAACTACAGGGCCCACACACTCTGGAGCCCATGTGCTCTGGAGCCCACGCACCACAACTAGAGAGAGAAAAATCAGCAGGCCACAACTAGAGAGAAGCCTGCACGCTGCAACGAAGAGCCCATGCGCCGCAACTAAGACCCGATGCAGCCAAAAATAAAATAAATAAATAAATTAATTAAAAAAAAATATACATAAAAAAGAAAAAATAACTTAAATATTAAAGAAAAAAAAAGTTTAAGAACCACCGGTGGAAAGAATGGGAAAGTCATCATACCAATGGATTGATGACAGCACATTATATGCTAAGCCATTAGTATCTACCACATGTCAGGCACCGGATAACATACTTTACATATTTTATAGCACTTCATCAGGAATAAAGGTAAAGCCTTTTGTTTTTCAATGATACATTACTGAATTCATCCAAACAAATATTTTAACTATCTGAAAGAACTGATTTTTCTTACCTGCTGGATAGGTCCTAAATATGGACTCAATGATATCAGTTGTTAAATTGTATCTCAGACCATTACATCCATCTGTTTGGGGTCGGACATCAGCCTAAAATAAAGACCACATATATATCTGTATTTGTTAGAATATTGGGGGAAGATGTCTAAGAACCCAATGGACACTGGACAAAGGTGGAAAAACAGACTCTCTGAATGAAATACAGAGACAGAGATAAGTCCCTCACCTATGCTTTTGGCATAGAGACAGGGCTCACAGAAGCCTGAGCTGGTTTCACATAATTTTAGTGAACTGTAAAATCTGCTTTTTGAAAATACAACATGGTCAAATAGGCACATTTAAGTGTGGCCAAAGGCAGATATCTAGTGGAGCTTTAACATAAAACTTATACAGTTACCAAATATTTAACTATTTGGTTACTAAGTAGTTAAATATTATCTGACTGGTTTCTTTAAGAAGGCCTTATTAATTCAATTCACTGCTAAGCACTAAGAAAGATGCCAAACATTTAACTGGTACTCAAATTTTTGTTAAATGTATAAATACTGCTTTGGTTTTACCAGAGTATAGACTGAATTTCACTTTCTAATTCCACACATAAGGTAGTCTCAATTTTCCTCTTAAGATACATTTTAGAGATCTTACTTTTTTATAACATGGTGGTCATTATACATTTAAACTTTGCATTATAAGTAAAATATTGCAATCATTAAAAAAAAAAAGGTAGCTGAAGGCCCTAAATTTAAAAGTATTAGGGCAAATAAGCATTAGTCCAATTGCTAAAAGATTCTTTTTCAAAAGTCCATTTGATTTCCAGCATACTAGGGTCAAGTCCAAAAAACTAAGAGAATACCATTGGCAAAAAATATATAAATTAAAAAAGATACTGTATGTATTTCAAAAATTATTTTAGAAGAACACCATGGATACTGAAGTATCCATTAATTTACTTGAAGAAAATGCTAAATTTTACAAAAGAAATGGCATCGTTAACACATATACCATGTTTTTTTTTCCCTTTAGAAATCTAGAAGGGTCACATACCAGAAATGCTGCAGAAATGCCAACATCCTGCTTATGATTAGATGTGGAAGAACTCTCTGTTGCATTCACATTTAAACGATTGGCCCAGAATTCCTCAGCACTGATCACTTGACTCACAACAAGGTCTTTATAAAGCTGAAACAAAACAGGGTCTTCTTGCAGCATTCTGGTGATAGAATATATCGAACATATTGAACTTTTAGAATAAAACACCATTTAGGTAACATTCAAAAAAGACTTTAGCCACATGAAACACCCAACTTTCATTTTGTGATGGCTGAGAGGCAGAGGTCATTTAGTTCATTTGTTAGTAATTAGAAGCAAAAAAACATTTTTGGAGGAACAAACGTAAGTGCAGATAAACAGAAGTCAGTCTGAAAAAGTAAAGGCTAAACGCTTTGAGGGCATGGATTGGGTCTTATTCATCCCTATATTCCAGTGATACAAAGGCTGTATTTGTACTGTACTGTATTCTCCTTCACAAAAAGGTGAATGGGGAAGAGAGATTTTCTAGCAACTAGTTTTTCATGGTGATAAGCACCTGGAGCCATAAGCACAGAAAGATAATTCATCTTATCAGAAATTCTCATTATGTTAGATGTTTTCTCAACTTTTTTACAGTATGACTTCTTTCAGGTTTCTTATTCACAAACACATTTCTAATGGTTTAGTATCTTTTCTGTGACAGAGAACTAGAGAATTAAGGGACCTTATTAGCACCTTCGAATAGCAGTTCTGTTCCTAATCAGACGTTAGGCTTGAGGCAGTTCATCTGAGTTTATCTAATCTGTCGAAAGCCAAAGCTAGTAAAATGCTAAAGTTAATGCTAAATAAGTTAAAGTTAATGCTAAATAATAATGCTAGTAAGATGCTAAAGTTAATAACCAAAGGTAAAGGTAAAGGTAAAGATAACAAAGCCCAAATTTTCCTAAACTACACTGTCAAAGCACAAGGGGTGAGAAATAAACTATTACTTGACTGGTGAGAACCTAGCATCTCTTTAAAAGGCTGTTCTTTCCCTCCTTCACCTGTTTTTCTCTTCCAGTTCTTTATTTGCTTTCCTCTTGAATTTGGGCAGCAACTGCTGAAGAAGGTCTTTCACTGCATCTCGCTCTTTCACTGCTGTGCTTTCATTGGAAAAATGGAAGTTAGTTGTGTCCCCTGCATGCAGGACCAGCTGAAGTTGAATTTTAGCTTTTCCTTCTGGACTGATTTTCTGGCCTAAAAAGAAGCATGAGGCTAGTTAGATGAGGACACTCACACTGTGGAAAGCCATACAATAAGTTACTTCTCTCAAGAAGACTCAGGCTTCCTTTAGGCTTTAGTTGCCCTATTCCAATCTTGATGCTTCAGCAGAAATATACACTTCTCAAATAACCCCATATAACCAGAGCATGGTTCAACAAATTCACTGCTAACACTTGGCTTCCTTCTTCAGTATCCTTTTTGTGTGGCACTTCTCACCCACTGCTTCCACCTATGGATACTAAAGGGCTTTGGTTTCCACTCAACTGGGCAGCTTTCTTTAAAACTTTCTAAACAGCCAACTCAGAGTCCTGAATCCACCCTGAACACCTGCTTCCAAATGACATTATCATTAATAAAAATGATTTGTCATGATTCAAAAAACTCCAAAACATAGCCCATGGCTTAATTACTAATTGCGAAGGAAAATACGTAATTTTACATTTGAGAGATCAGGTGTCAGCACTTTAACCAAGTGATCAAACTTAGCCTCATTAAAAATGGAACAACCTGACACTATGGGCTTTCTGAGGTGACAGAATAGCAACACCACCACTTATGTGTTGTTCTTGCTGAAAATGTTTAACTTGAGTACAATCAAGCCTGTAGACCTGACTTTTAATTTATAAGAAATACAGGTATACAGGAAAAAAATTAAACAAAACCTTGAGGAGACCATCAGACAAAATCAGAATGTGTGATGTTCTACAAGCCCATACTCTTAAAGAACAGACTAAAGAGACTACAACTACATACATGAACCTAGACTAGGTATTGGTTAAAAAAAAAAAAATCACAGCTATAAAAAACTTTGGACAACTGGGGAAATGCAACAATGGTCTGGATATTTATTAAAATTTTCTTGGTGTCATAATGTTATAAGCAGTCAAAGTGTACACTCACATAAAAAAGCAAATATGGCAAAATAACTAATATTTAGATGGGATACAATATACACGTATACATTGTACTATTCTTTAAACTTTTCTGTAACTTTGAAGATTTTCATAATAAGTTGGAGCTGGAAATGTCAAAATATACCTACATAATAGAGATCTTGTATTCTTAAAAAGTGGGCCTCATGGCTTGTCTTCTTCATAAGGGAAACAGAGATGAAGGGGCTTTGTCTCACTAAATGGGTGACTAATGGTAGTGTGAACCCATTACCTAGAGCTCTCTGCCCCAAGCAACCTACTAACACTTAAATAAACAGAAACTTTTTCAATGAAGATACTGCTTCCAAACCAAGTTTAGATGAAATACCCTACTGCCAAAAAGAGCAATATGAAGCAATTTACACTGTCAGCCAGCCTGTTCCATTATTCTATACCTCCAAAACCATCTATCACTCCTCTCTACCTATCTTTTCTCAGTCACTGCTTTATTCTTGCTCTATCTTAGCATGTGCCTCTGAGAGACCTACTTTTGAAGTTTTTTTAACTATCTAACTGCTAATTTTCACCTTAGTAATTTATTATTGACAACTTTCAATGGCTTCTTTCAGAAATGAGCATTCTTTCAAATATTCAGCTTAAAATGAAAACTGATCTGGTGCAGATCTAAATTTGGGTACGTGCTCTCCTCCCCAATAGCTGAGAAGAATTGTTGAAATACAGAAGACAGGCATATTCTTTATTGCATGCTGTGAGCATCACATTGAATATGTGTTTTGCAAAGGTATAAGGCTAGCTTCCCGTTTACGAGAAATGCTAATACAGGCAGTTCCTAATTTATGAGTCTATTGTAGAACAAATGTTAGTTTGTAAGACTATTGTTAGAAACTTCGTGAGGCATTTCTCCACAGAAACAAAGTTTTGAAAGGAAGTAGTGTTACCAGGAGAGTGGACAAAGACCAGATAGTTTAGGCAGTACTGAATTATGATGAATTTTAAACAGCATTTCCTTTTGAAAATTAAGATTCTAAGTTATTTCAGTGGAGAAAGATGAGGATCTTGGTCATTTCCAGCAGCAAATTAGAGGTAAGTCCTTAGGGCAACTGTTCATACACAAAGGACATTTGTAAACTGACCACTTGCAAGTTGAGGATTGTCTATGTTTTGAGGTGTCATGTTCCTTGAAATCTGTTCAGGATTTTATCTAGGAGAAGAATCTCATATCCAGGAAAATAAATGAATCCATATTGATGGTCACAGTTAAGATACCACAATTTGTTGAGGGCTTTGTTGCCCAACTCCCCTGGGGTCCCTCCTAATTCAAGGTCTTTTAGTTAGGTGAATTGCAGAAATCCCTTTCAGAGTAAAGGTTCTAAATCCCAGGATTCACTTGGTGCCTTTAAACCTAATTATTATTGAGCCACAAAGTACCATACCCTTTGGGTAATAAATTCAAAGTTAATTTTGCAAATTTGAAAAGAGAAGGGGTTTTGATGTTAGCCTTCATACTTGAAAATCATAAAAAGAAAAAGGATATAAAAATATTATGCTCTGTATTTCTCCCATCTACATTTAGTATAAAATTAAGTCTATTTTCTCAACAGATGATGGCCACATAACCAAAGATTAATTAGACGACTTAAAAGATACAATTTTATTAAGGGCAATCTGGCATCATCTATCACGATTTTTTAAAAAATAAATTTATTTATTTATTTTTGGCTGTGTTGGGTCTTCGCTGCTGTATGCAGGCTTTCTCTAGTTGCGGCGAGCGGGGGCTCCTCTTTGTTGCGGTGCGTGGGCTTCTCATTGCGGTGGCTTCTCTTGTCGCGGAGCATGGACTCTAGGCCCACGGGCTTCAGTAGTTGTGGCACGCAGGCTCAGCAGCTGTGGCTCACAGGCTCTAGAGTACAGGCTCAGAAGTTGTGGTGCACGTGCTTAGTTGCTCGCGGCATGTGGGATCTTCCCGGACCAGGGCTTGAACCCATGTCCCCTGCATTGGCAGTTGGATTCTTAACCACTGCGCCACCAGGGAAGTCCATCTATCAAGATTTTAAATGCATGAACCATTTGAACCTGTAAGTCCATTGCAGGGATGTATCCCATACATACAACCTCAAAAAGATATTAGTGCATAGATCAATACTGCAACATTGTTTTCAATAACAAAATTCTGAAAACTTCCTAAATGTCCTTCGATAGTGGACTGGTTAAATACATAAGTGTAAATCCATTCAGTGGACTATTATGCAACTCTTAAAAGAAGGAATGTGTGGAGATCTTTATGTGAGGTAGATTTACACATGTAAAGCTGTACATACTCTATTATTGTAGAAAAGGCAGGTTACAGAATTATATTCAATGATCCTACTCTATAATTATTTTTATACAGCTGATTTTTTTGACATTATAATAAAAACCCCACAAAGACTGTATAAGCAGTCTTCTTATAAAGTTACTAACAAATATGACATACATCAGACTTAGTATAGCTGACTTACATTTAATATCTGCATACATATGGCTGATGGTAAATCTATCTTTGCCTTCAGGTGCCCAAGCAATTCTTTCTGCCATGAGGTACAGAGCTCCATCCTGCTTCTTTTGTCGCACCTTCTTTACAATCAGCAAAACTTCTTCAGATGAAGTTGCCATGATGGCTAGAAGGTGCTAAAAAAGACAAAAAGATTTCACATCTCAATTAGGGTTGGATTCGTTGACTTGAGTCCCTTCCAAATCTAAAATGAGTAATAAGGAGGGAAAAAAGTCTTTTCCCTGATTCAGAGTTGAAGATAAAGCTGTATGGCGTTATTCCTTTAAAATCAAATTTCATTTTGCTCATACCACAGGTATGAATTTACACAACACTTAAAGTTGACAACACCTGGCAGTTTTCAAACCATTTCCATATATGCTAATCAGAGTATTTTCAATTTATTTTTATTTTCCTGTTATATTATTAAATCTTAAACACATGATTTCACTACAAATATGCGGTCTGTAACCTACACTGCAGAACTTTAGAATTACACAGCATTCTACTGGATATTTAGTTCAAATTTGTTTCAACTGAAAAAACTAAGAGTCAAAGGGTTTGTGTGACCTTCCTAAAACCACTCCTAGATCTAAAAACCCAGTCTAAGTCTGTTCCCCTATGCATAAAAATAAAACTGAAACAATTTAACACTTAACACTTCAGATGCTATCTTCCACATCTTTTAACAATCAAAAGTCTTCAACTGCTCTCCAGTCTAGGAGGAAGATTCATTTGTATATGGCTAATTTGTTACCTAGGAAGAAACAGCTTGGAGCTCCCCCCAACTTCACCCCATCCTGGGAATCTTAACCACTCAACCCAAATCCTAGAGTCTTGAGTGTAGCTGTCTGGAATATGAGGCTGAAAAGGATTTTGAGGCCGTCTGGGCTCAACAGGAAAGATGTCATGATTGATGAAGTCTGCCATGGGCTGCGATGGGGAAAGTGGTGGCACAAATGGCACATATATGCCATTTCTGGTGAAGTTATGACTTTAGTTTTCATTCCCAAAGGAATGATTTAAAATATAACTTAAAAATATTTACTTCTTCAGGTACAAATTATAATTTCAGAGAAGTTAGCATATCTAGGTGTCATAAGAATTAAATTTGAGCAAACAAGTGAAGCTTTATTGTAATGTTTCTTATTCACTGAAACAGTGATTTAAAAATCAAAAATACAAGTAAAAAAAAAAAGTGAAATTTTAATTTCTCTGAAGTTGACTACCTGAATTTTGAGTAGCCAGATCTTCCCTTTTAGTTTCCTTACAGGCTACTCCACCCCAAAAATGGAAAGGAAAAGGGTCAGTGTGAATACATTTATTCAATAGTTCTGTACTGAGCCAAGGAGTCTAGGGATTACCCGAAGACAAATGTCTGCCAGTAGTGATTTCTGCTTTCAGAAAGCTTCCAGTCTAGTGAGCAAGATGGGTGTGTGTGTATATACAAATTAGAATGTGTAAAGTCCCAAAAGGGAGACAAAAAACAGTTCTGAATTAGGACTCAGAGGCAATTAACTTCTTCACGAGAGGCTTTGTCAAATATTTGTCACAGATATCTTAGGGCAATAAAAAAAATTCAGTTACAATTAACTGAACAAACAAAATGCAAATCACTAAATGCATAGTCCTTAGGTGTTCCGTTTGATGCATTCTGGCAACTGTATACACCCACATACCATTACCCAAAACAAGACAGAGAACATTTCCATCACCCCCCAAGTTCTCTCACGTCCCCTTCTAGTCAATTCTCTTCCTCCCACCCTCGAGCAACTGTTTTCTGATTTCTATCACCACAGATTAGTTTCTGTCTGTACTAGGATTTCATACAAATGGAATTCAGGCACTATGTATGCTTTTGTCTCTGGCTTTTTGCTTAACATGTTTCTGGAAATTCACCATATTATTACATGTATCGGTAGTTTATTCTTTTTATACATAAGTTAGTTATGAATTGGGTCTTGAATGAGGGTTTTGACAGAGAAATGGCAATAAGCATTATAGGCAAAGAGAATGGCTGGGGGCAAAGGCTATAGACTCTCTACGAATGGTTAGTAGTCCACTCTGGATGTAGCACAAAGTTCATGATGGGGATCAGTGGGATATGAAGTTGGACAGTTAAGATGGAGGCAGATAGTGGAGAATACCCCCCTATGTGGTAGACAACAGAAAACTTCTAAAGATTTGAGTAAGGGAGTGATTTGTATTTTAGGAAATTAATCTGAGGCAATATGAGAGAGACTGAAGAGAGGACCAGAAAGGGTCTGAACCAGGCTGCTGGCAGTGAGAATGGAGAGGAAGGGACAAGGAGGAGTACTGAGGAAGCAGGATGAATAGACACTGTGCTGAAGGAGGTGAAGGAGGTGTCACAGCTGCTTGCTCACACCCCACTTCTAAGCCTAACTGACATGAGTACAGTGATGCCACTCACAGAAACAGTAACAAGGAAAAACAAGTTTGAAAGTGAAGGCAAGGAATTCAGCTCTGAAAATGAGTGTGAGGTGCTGTTGAGTCACGCAGGTAGAAATAGTCTGTATTATGTGGGCATTTATAAATGTTGGGACAGAGCCTAGTAAGTTCAGTTAACAAAAAGGGATTTAAAAAATGCCACAATCTCACAACTTTAACATCAATTTTCTTAATTTTAAATTGTGCTTATCTGTACTCACCTTACAAATGTAATCATGAAGTACAGCCAAGTTATCTTGTTTATTTGCCATTGAAAACATTTTCCCATGTTACTTTACAATCTCCACAGTTTTCATATCCATACATATATGATAAAGGGTCAAAATTCTTAATATATAATACCATCTTTTAACTGATTTACTTATTTGATGTCCTCCAAAGATTTTGATTAGAGGATTACTGTTGCTTAAAAAGTTTGAAAACCACTGTTTTAAAGGACTATTGTTTTTTTTTGGCTGCACCGCAGCTTGTGGGATTTAAGTTTCCCGACCAGGGATCGAACCTGGGCCCTTGGCAATGAAAGTGCGCAGTCCTAAGCACTGGACAGTTAGGGAATTCCTTAAAGGACTATTTAATGACATGAAAAGATAAACTGTTAGGTGATCAAAGCAAGCAAAAAAAGCATGTAGTCTGATTCCATATTCTTAAATTTTAAAAAATCTTCTACAATTTATTGACTGCTTGTAATATGTGCCAGGCATTGGGCTAAGTTCTTTATAGGCATTATCTCATTCAGTCCCCAGTTAACAATCCTGAGGTAGGTTCTATTATTAGTTCCATTCTGCAGATAAAGGAAACTGGGTCTGAGAGATCAAGATGCTTTCCGAAAGCATCAAGAAGTAGAACTGGGTTTGAATCTGGGTCAGTCTGACCTTGGAGTTCCATTATGCTATTCTGCAAATATATATGACTGGAGAGACATACACCCAATTTAATAGTGGCTACCGATGGTGATAGGACTACAGATGATTTGAATGTTCTTTTTGTTTTCTGGACTATCTACAATAAATATGTATTTTGTAATGACAAAAGCAGTTACTAAAAATGTCTTTCCAAGAGTTTATTCTCTATCAAATCACATCTATAAGGTAACATGGGAAGGTGTTAGGGTTGGTAAGAATTAAAACTGTTATTTTCAATTTCTGTAATATGTGTATTATTTTTATTTAGTATTAAAATACTAATATACTAATACTAATTTAATTTATAATAATTTTTATAACATCTATGGAACCATTAAATATTTTAATATTAATTTTATAATATTCATTATAATAAACACATAACTATTAAAAACATTTTAAAAACCTGTCTATACTATGTAAAATTAAACTGCATACCACATGAACCACATTTTAGGAAACATGAATTAAAATCTGAGAAAGATAGGAGAGGTGCGTGTGTGGAGGGGGATAAGTAGATAATTACAGGATAATTTTAAATATGTCCATATATGGAGGAAATGCAAGGTTACAGCTGACAGAGCAAGTCACCAATTAACTGGGCTTACGGGCACAAATAAAAAGTGTTAACTTTGGAAAAGAACAGAAAAACCTTTCTGAGATGGGAAGGTAAGGAAGAAAGATGAATGAAGACAGAAACTGTAAAGTGGAGAATAAATTAGATTAATAGAACTATTAGAGTTGGCTACTTTAAATCAATTGGGGAAAAACATAGCCTCTTATGCACAGCATGTAAAACCATTCATATTAAAATCCATTTAGAGGGAGCTTTAAAAATAAATCAGAGATAAGTTATTGAACACTGGGAATAACTAGTCAATTGCCTCACAGCTAATCTGCTTGGCAAATTTCCCTGGTCATCTGTAGCACCTCTATTAATTGTACAAGGACCAGTTTTAGGAAGTTTAATAGAACCAGTAGGACCATCCTACAATGGCTTCTATGATTTCTAGATTTTTCTTGAAGGTGGCTCCTTGGGTGGCAAAAACTTCTTTCTAGTAGAACTCTGTAAGAGCCACAGAATATTTTGTTTATGAAAAAAATCGGTGCAGTTATATTTAAACAAAGCGGCTTGATGAAGATCTAGCTTTACTTAAAAGATTATTTACTTTATGAAATAATCTGCCACAAGACTTCTTTAAATAGCAAAATCCTCCAGTAAAGGCATTTATTCATTTGCAGTTAAATATTTACTTGCTTGAGGCTAAAGGCACATGCATGCCTTGTGCTAAGCCTCTGCACATTCTCCTCCCTTTCCATCAACGAGCTTTTACTCATTTTCTGTCTACTCTAAGTTTCAAAGTTATCAGTATTCTTCTCTTTACAGCACTTATCACTACTGCAATTAATTTTTTAAAAATTAATTAATTAATTTATTTTTGGCTGCATTGGGTCTTCGTTGCTGCGCGCAGGCTTTCTCTAGTTTCCGCGAGCAGGGGCTACTCTTCGTTGTGGTGCGCAGCCTTCTCACTGTAGTGGCTTCTCTTCCTGTGGAGCACGGGCTCTAGGTGCATGGGCTTCAGTAGTTGTGGCATGCGGGATCAGTAGTTGTGGCTCGCGGGCTCTAGAGCACAGGCTCAGTAGTTGTGGTGCACAGGCTTAGTTGCTCCGTGGCATGTGGGATCTTCCCGGACCAGGGCTCGAACCCGTGTCCCCTGCATTGGCAGGCGGATTCCCAACCACTGCGCTACCAGGGAAGTCCCTGCAATTAATTTTTAAAGTAATTCTTTTAATGCCTTTCTCCCCAAAAGACTGCAAGCTTCATAAAGAAGGGCAGAGGCTGCATGTGTTGTGTTCATGGCAATACAGAGCCCAGCAGCATATTTTAGCCCATAGAAATAGTCCAATAAATACCTATGACATCAATTTAAGATCTCTGTTGTTAAAAGAATACAGTCTTGGTTAAGACATAACAAGAAACCATTGTACATACATCCTTGGCTAAACTCCAGGAAGCACTAAAGCTCTCAACTCACAGATCAGAGTATCATTCCTCACAGATTCCAATAACTGGCTTATAAGTAAACAGGGTTAGGAAGAATCTGAAACTATTCAGGAGAAATCTTTAAATTTCCATTTCCTACATCTCGTGTCTCTGCATTTCCATTACCTACATCTCCTTTTCCAACGTGCAGAGATAAATGGGGCAGAAGAAAAAAAGGCAACAAGTGAAATATAAACTCCTTATCACTCTCTAAAAGGAGGATTATTATTAGAGAAAGCACTTCTGTGTCTGCCAGCATACAAAATGGAGACTGGAATGCTGCTTGCCATCGGGCAATCCTAAAAAATGTTAACAATTCAGCACTACAGGGAATAAGACCTTGGAAGTATGTAGAGAGTGACCAAAATGTACTGTTTTAAGGATAGTTACACACATAAAGAAGATATTAAAGAGAATAACTGAGGTAGCAATTTTAAGACCGAGCACTTTTTCATTTTACAGCAGTGATGGGAGAGGCAGGAGGAGGAAAATGCGACAGAGACGCAAGATAGAGGGAGCAGTATGCTCATATTCACTAATAAATACTGCATGCTGACAGAGTACGATACCAAAATTGAGAGAGGAGCAATCAGTTGGTAATCATAAGTGGAGCAAGGAGGGACTATTAGATGGATGCCTGACACTGCCACATTGCAGGCAGGAAAGAGAGAAAGCAGAAAGGGACACTTTTTTTTTTAATTAAAAAAAAATTTTTTTTGGCCGTGCCATGTGGCATGTGGGATCTTAGTTCTCGGAACAGAGATCGAACCCATGCTACAGTGGAAGCGGGGAGTCTTAATCACTGGACAACCAGGGAAGTCCCCAAAGACACTACTAGTAGCAGCATCCATGAAGTAGAAATAGTGGTCAAAATGCTAGGAAAGCTTAAGGTACACCTGACAACATTCTCATGGTAAAGGAAAAAACAGCAGCACAGAAAAGCAGGGCTAAAAGGTGTAAAGACAGCCCAGCAGGGATAAGATATAAGCCTTGAGAGCAGTACGTACAGGAAGCAGCCACAACTGACTGAAGCTGATCGTTGGGTATATTCTTTTTAACTGATTCCTCTCTCTTCGCACCAACCTTCCTAGTATTTTTAAAGAGCCCTCTCTGCATTTGTGTGGATTTTTTTTTTTTTTAACGTTAGCACTACCAATATGTATTTAATATCACCTAGGAGAGACTCAAAGCTCATCAGTCTGATGCACTGCCAAGTGTTAGATGAGTGAGAGTAGCAGAACAGGTTTAATGCCTCCAAATTATCTCTCCCTCCTTTCCAAACAACGGATTTCGGTCTGCTAAAAGGTACAAAGTTCTTTCCAGAGTCTAGATCTTTTGTAAGCCATAAGCCTGATACTAGAGGTTACCTTCCCCTCTGTTGTGACCTCTCCATCTCATTTGTTCTAGTTTTGATTTTTAAAAATCGATCTTAGGGTTGGCAACTTTGGCTTAGTTACCAAAGCCCAGTTCATGATATTCACACTGTGTTCCAAGAGGGGAGGCTGAGCGCTCCCAAACTCAATTCCACCATGGCATGCTGCTTTGTATGTTGGGGTTTCTGGTAAGAATTCAACGGGAAAAATTGTTCCACTCCTTTATGGAATCAGTATTTACTGCAAGGTATATTTTAAACCACTTAGTTTTTGTATGTTTTTAAAATTGGGTCTAATGGGCAAAAGGTTGTTTTTATCTCTCTCCTCCCGCCCCCCATTTTACAGACCCTAAAGCGGACATTTAAGAGTCAACTGAATACACTTCCTTAGACAATGTAGTCTCTGAGAACACTAGGGAATTTCTAAAATAATTATTTATTTCCATGTGTTGGTGCTTAAAGATGATCAAATTGGGCACAGACCAAAATGTGATGTGTGTGTGTGGGGGGGGGGTTGGCCTGGCACACGTGTTAAGAAGATTTTAATAGTGGTAAGTTTGACAGGTAAAGCAAAAGGTGTGTGGACACTAAGGTAAAAGCTTTTCCCTTACAGAAACCGAAAGACTCAACAGCACATTTTCTAACGGGAAGGGCTCCTCAGCCGCAAAGAGGCCTCCGCGTCCTTCATCCTCATGAGCCAAGTCTGATCCCGTCTTTGAATAAATCTTCGAGTCCCTGCTTTCACTGGAGAGGTAAGGCTTCCTACAGACAAGTAGATTAGGGGTCGCCTCTTCCTCACTTCAGAATAATAAAGGGCTACCGAGACCGCAGGCTTGGGAGTTGTGGCAACGGCGACAGGGACACAGGAAAAACGGGCAGATTCCTTGCCGTCCTGCGGCCCCCAGGCCTGTCAGCTCTTCACCCGCCCGCCCACCCCCATTCTTCGGTCTAAACTTACCAGGTGGGAGCTACGGCCTTGGGCAAGGAGTAAGTTACTGAGCTGGGTCGAGTCGAGCTCCGCTGCGCTTCTTAGAGACGCTGCCGGGAAGAGGCTGAAACCCAGCAGCCGCCGCCGTCGCCACCGCCTCTGTTACCGGGGGGTCTCGCCTCCATCGCTGGCTGCGAGAACTCTGAAGGCACGTGACCGGAAGTGCCAAGGCGGGCCTGCGGGGCACGTGACCCCAGAGCGCGGCCGCCATGACACCTTCCGCTAGTTCCCTCCCTTCCCCGCCGGTGCCCTCCTGTTTCATTTCCTCTCGCCGGCTTTAAGCGGTGAAGGGTCCCGGGATCCTGCCTGGCTCACCCCTTTGGCCTAGAGCTCCTCCGGTCCCGATCAGCGCTGCGTCTTCGGCCGGCAGCGGCCCGCTTACTGCAGGCCACAGAGAGCGTAATCGCGACCGCGGCCTGAGGGGGCGGGACCACGCGCAAGCAGGGGGCGTAACCTGTCACGTGACGAGGAAGTACCGTTAACAGCTTTGTCCCAGCGTCCCCGGCGCTCCGGGATGACGTAAGCCAGGGAGGGGAGGAGCAGGAGGGGAGACTGAAGCTCAGGTGCGGCTCTTAGTGCGCGGTGAGTGTTACGGCATCCAGCCGGGAGAGAGGGTGTGACCTATTGGAATTTGGGGGCTACCGGCCTGGAGATGGTGGAGAGGGGCTGAGACCTACAGGCTGTGAGCCTGGCTTTGAAAACTTGATTACCGAGGCTCCTTTCAAGAGATCTGAGTATAGTATTAAAGTTACTGCTGTTAAAAAGTTAGGAGTTCCGCTAGTCAGGGAGCTTGTGGTCAGGAACTGTCTGCATTGGTGTGTGCAAAGCATGCTGAGTGCATGAGTGAGTGAGTCGCCATTTCTTGGTCTGAGGTGGAGAGTTGTTCCTGTTACTTGGGTTTAAAGATCCCCATTACGGGAATGAGGGAATCTCGTACTTCCCCTCCGCATAATATCTTTAATTTTTGCTTCCTTTCTTTTCTCATTTGCCTCCTCTTCCTTCCACGCCCCTAGTGGGGAAGAAAGAAAGCTGTGATTTGCATTGGGTGTTCGCGCAGCAAACACTAGTCCATTAAAATGAATAAAAATGATTACTAGGACGAAGAGAAAAGCCTTTTCTTGATCCTACTGCTCCTTTAGTTACCATCAAGCAATGCGGGGAAATGGAAAGGTAACTAGATTTGGACTCAGGATTAGTGGATTCTAGTCTCAGCTCTACTTGTGAACTCTGTGACCTTGGGCAAGCCAACACTTCAAAAAGTTCTTTCATTGACTTTGGTAAGCATTTATGGCCACCTTCTATTTGCTTAGTTTTTTGCTAGGCTAACAGTGTGACAGACTTAACAGAAGTAATAGTTAAACTCGGTTCTGCAGGAAGATAGTGTTTTGTTAGATGGAAGAAGATTCAAGGAACAGCATATATTAAACCATGGAGGCACAGAAAGTTTATAGAATGAAAGGTTTGTACAGAGCTTTTTGTTGTTAAGCACATACTTAAGAAAATCTTGAATATATATGTGTGTGACGAAATCACTGTGCTGTACACTTGTAACTAACACAACATTGTAAATTAACTATACTTCAATAAGAAATCTTGTTCAAGAAAATTAAAAACATAGACAAAAGGAGACAGGCTAATATAACGAACCCACATGTACACCTAACCAAACTTTAACAGTTATCAGCATTCTGCTGTTCTTGTTTGAGCAGTTTTAAATTTTCTAGGTACTTTTTATATCCATTATCCCATTTGATTAATGGCAGCTTTCAATTTGAGCTTGATTCTACTGTATCTAGATACTGGCTAGGAAGATTATATTCATTTTGTTTGAAAATTTCTTTGGGTTTTAGTTAACTGCTTGCTCTGTTGAATCAAAAGTGTGACATGGCACATTGTAAAAAAATTATACTCCAATAAAGATGTTAAAAAAAACCAAAAAAGTGTGACATGGCTACTTTAAAAACATATCTGGAAAAAAAAGTCTGATACTATTTTAGGATGTAACATAGAAATTTAGTGTCCAGGTCAAGGAACTTAGTGTTTCTACTCTATTCTGTAAGGAGTTTTATGTTCAGTTCTGGAGACCACATTTTTAGGCAAACTAAAGCTCTTGTGTGGAAGGCTGATCAGAACAGAGAGGAATTTGGAAATTGTCAGGTCAGGAAGAACTGGGGTTGATGAATTTTTAGAAGACCTCATAACACTTTTCAAATACTGAAGGACTGTTTTGAAAGGAGTGAACTTATTTCCTTAAACTGTAGAAGCCACAGTTGGAAATAAAAGCTCCAAGTCATCAGGTTTCAGCCCAATAGTAGAAAAAGTACCTTATAACAGTGAGAGCTGTGGAGGAGTGGAATGGGCAGCTTCATGAGAGGGAGCATTTCCTTTCCCTTGCTGAAAATGTTCAGGGATCCAGGGCAAGACTAATTTCTGAATTACATGGATGTGTGCACTGAATTACCTGTGAGTCTTCCATCTTGAGAATTCTGGGAAGTGGGACTTATGCTGGGCCTGAAAGGCTGGGCAGATTTTAGTAAGTAGATCTGGAGGGAAAGGAGTCATTTCAGAGAGAGTAAGCACAAAGAAAAATATAAATTTGGAGTTGGCTTAACACTATCACTAGCAACTTCTCTTGAGAACTGACATTGTTTATGCTATTCCTTTTTCATTCTCATCTCTATTAAGTCTTTTTCAGAAAAAAGAGAAACTTACTAGGTTTTTTACCCTGTTAGGTCATAATTTCCAGGTCATTCTCTCTTCACTGAGATCAAGACCAAATGGTCTATCTGTCTCAGAGATTGTTTTAAGATTGCAAGTGGAAGAGATAGGCACTGTGGTCCTGATGTCATTCCTTTCTATCTTCCTTAGGATCTTGTACAGTGATTTTATTTTCTTTTTCTTGTATCTTTAGTCCCTTTCATTTTTTTTTTTTAATTATTTATTTATTTGCCTGCTCCAGGTCTTAGTTGGGTCACACAGGATCTTCGTTGTGGCTGTGGAATCTTTGGTTGCGGCCTGCGGGAATCTAGTTCCCTGACCAGGGATCAAACCTGGGCCCCCTGCATTGGGAGCACGGAGTCTTAACCACTGGACCACCAGGGAAGTCCCTTCAGTCCCTTTCATTCTAAAGCCTTTTCTTTTGGCTGCTACCTACAAATCTGTTTGCATCTCCCCTGCTCCCAAGGTCAAGAGAGGTTTTCTCCTTCTCCACCAGATTTCTTGAGTAATTGAAAGGCCTTGTCTTTAGTTCCTCACCACCCTTCCCACCTTTTCTCAAGTCTTTGTTTTCTAGTGTCTGCCCACAGCGCTTCACAGAAATTGTGCGATCTCCCAACACCAAATTCTTCAATGCCTTTCTGTTGCCTACCAAACTAAAATTTGTGCAGGTTCCTTAGTTTGAGATTCACAGTGCCTTGTACCTTGTGACTGAATTACTGTTCCAGCTTTATCTTTCATTTTTCTGTTGCTTGTATCCTGTGTTTCAACCAAAGACTAAACTTGTATTCTCCAAATATATCCTCTATATCTTTGCTTATTGCTGCCCTACCTGCTACCCTTTCTTTTTTCCTTGTGATAAAACCTACTCAGCTCCAGTGCTGCTTCCCTTAGGAAGTTTTCTATGGTTACTTTTAACTCAGTGTGATCCCTCTGTCCTCTAAGTTCCGACATAGGACCTTGCTTATGTTTCCCTTATGAGGGGTGTGTGTGTGTGTGTGTGTGTGTGTGTGTGTGTGTGTGTGTGTGTATGATTTGTCTTTTTCTCCCTAGTTGATTATAAAGTGACTGATTTCTGGAATTACTTTGTCTTGTTCGCACCACTGTGCCTCATATTTTACTAGAAACTGTCGACTCAGAGAAAGACACACAAGATGAGAGTTGTGAGTTTAAATTTTATTCAGGGTCTTGCTGAGGACTATAGCCCAGCTAACAGCCACTCAGCCCGGAGGAAACTGCTCTGAAGAGGTAGGGGAGAAGACAGTTTATTTTATGTTATCTTATTTTATTTTTAAATTTTTATTGGAGTATAGTTGCTTTACAATATTGTGTTAGTTTCTGTTGTACAACAAAGTCAATCAGCAATGCGTATACATATATCCCCTCTTTTCTGGGTTTCCTTCCCATTCAGGTCACCACAGAGCAATGAGTAGAAGTTCCCTGTGCTATACAGTAGGTTCTCATTAGTTATCTAGTTTATACATATTATCAATAGTGTATATAGAGAAGACAGTTTATATATGATTTTTGGCTAGGAAATAAGTGCAGTTAAGCCTACATCTTGGTAAAAGATTACTGCTAATCACAAAGAATAGATATCTCAAGTTAATGATTTTAGTGCTTTTCTATGTATGGGAAGGTGCAAAAATCTGGGGTGAGTAAAATTCTTCCTGAGATATATGTCTACTAAGGGCCTGCTTTGTCCAAAGCAGAGGACCTCATCCTGTTGTTAATCCTTTCGGAGTGCACTGGTGGTCAGCAACTGTAGTGGGTTACGACTTAACCCTTGTAGAACTGGATGGCGAGCAACACTATTTGTCTTAGCAATCCTGATTTTTCTGTATCTACAGTACTTAATAAAATGAATGAGTGAAAAGGATGAGAGAAGATTTTTCTTAGATTAGGAATTCTCAAATATTTGAGTATAGGAGGACTACTAAAGAATTTTGTTTTTTCAGAACACCATTCTCCTTGCAGAGATCAGCTGTATAAAGAACCGTATTACCAGCAGAAAATAAGACTATATTATGTGTATGCAGTAAAAAGTATTGTAAGTTTATATATGGTTTGCCCCTGGAAAGTGTGCTCCGTGAACGTTAGGACTTTGTTTTGTCCTCTGTTTTATCTCTGGGACCTAGAACAATGCCTGGCACATAGTTGGTGCTAAGTATGTATTTGTTGAATAAATGAGTGAGTGAATACATGCGTTTCTGAAACAAAAAAATTAAAACCACAAAGTATAAATTAAAAAAATTAAGCATAAACAATTGTTTCTGAATTTTTTTGTAGTATTTGTTTTTTATTCTCAATTTGGTAGGTAACAGAGGATTGAGGAAAAGTTAAAATTAATGGATAGAATTTTCTTAAATTCTGCTTTCTTCTGTAAACTGGTATAATTTGACAAAAAAGTACACTTGAGAGTTGTTGAACAGGTAAGAACTCTTGTGTTAGTTTACAGTCTTCACTGGGTAGTTGGCATTTGATACCTTGTATTCTTATTCCTATTCTTTCCTATCAGGCCTCTTATTGAAGCTCTTATTCCTCTTTCTGCGCTAATTCCCCACGCCTGACTTTTCACTTATTCACAGGCTGGAGGAAGCTATCCAGAGGCCCTTTCCTATTAAGCACGGTTAAAATGTGGGCTGATAACCATTGAATTTAACAAGAGACTTAAAAACAGAAGATTTACAGCTCAAAGAGTTGCAGCTGGAGCTGCTATTTTACCACAGAGGAGCTTGACAAAATTTCCCCTTATATCCTGCAAGCGTCTGTTCTACCTGTTCACACTGTTAGGTAAATAGAGTGGGATAGGATTGTGGAGGGCCTTGAGAATCTGGATTTCATTCTCTGGGAGTTTTAGGAGTCAGGGAATAATCAGTACAAGGTGATGGTCACCTATAATGTCACCTGCGTGTGTTTTCTTTCCACCTAGATGCCAAGGAGCTCCAGAATAGGGATCCATGTCCCTTTCTCATGTTTCCCTGTTTTCTCCAGGGAAGGAGTGGTGAGCGTCTTAAATTATATTTTTGCAGGTTTTATTCAGGAATACTGTGCCTATCCCTCAACGTAGTTTCATCTTTCTGGGTAAATGACTTTCGTGCCAGTGATACCAGAGTCCTACAACCATGTTCTTGCAGAATTTGAGTCTCTGGATCCATTACTTTCAGCCCTGAGGCTGGACTCCACTCGTCTAAAGGTGATTTTCTTGATCCTTATATCAGTTTTATTTTCACGTTCATATTTTTGTGTGCTCTTGGTTACATGCCCCCCCCCCCACCCCGTTCTTTATGTTTTATAGAATCTTGGGTGTTCTTACCTGTGCTGGTAATACCTCACATAGAAGTAGTATGTTCATAGCGCTTTCTTGATTTATTTTTCAAGCGATCGTTTGAATTCTTCTTTCCCATCCTTGGAAACTATGATATAGATTACTGAATTTTCCCGCCTCTAATCTTGCTGTCTTCTCTCAGAAAGTAATGTATGCAATTGAAAATAAAATAGTATAAATGAGTATACCCCATTGCATTTTGAGCAACACGAACCATTGCTATTAAACTAAGTTCGTTCCAAAACAAGGAGTTTGATGTACCCCCTCTGTTTTAGGGAACAGAGCTAAAAATTAGCTTTACAAAATTAGCTAAAAATTAGCTCTGTGGGAAGGAGTATGTGCTTCCCTCAAACCCTGAGTTCGTTTGATAAACTCAGGAATAACATGGTAAAGAACAGTTTCATAACCAATTCCAAAATAATTTCATTCTTATCCTTTTGTTCCCACCCTAAAGCACCTTTCTAGTCTCTGAGCAAAGGGAGAATAGGAAGTAATAGGCAAAGTAATATGGCCAACAATTATGAGGGTTGATATCAGACGTTTTTTAGCTGCAAGTGACAGAAAACCTTCTCAATAATAGCTTAAGCAGTAAAGGTGTTTATAACCTGGTTGGAGGTTATCGTTTCTGGGTTTAGTGTAGTGGCCTTTGATATTCCTTAGGACCCAGGCTCTCCATCTTTCCTGTTCTACTATCATCTGTATATTGACTGTTGGTCACAGTTGCAAGATAAGTGTCCTGGCTCCAGTCTTGATGTATCCATTAGCATCTCAAGCAAGAAAGAGGTGGCCGAGAACAAAGGCTTTTTTTCTTCAGCTTCGGCCATTTATCTGGGAGGGCAAAGCTTTCCGGGAAGCCCCAGTAGGGCTTAGTCTTATTAGCTGGATTTGAGTCACAGGGCTCCCCCTAGCTGCAAAAGAAACTGGCTAAGTGAAGATTTAGGTTTTCCAGCTTCTACGGTAGAAAGTAACAAGGTCGAAGAGGATTGGGAATGCCTGTTCGTTCACCAACCAATAATTTTTGTCAAAGGGTATTGGGCACAGCCGGGCCACAGCTTTCTCTGGTGGGTAAGGAGAAGAATCAGGAGGCTGAAGGTGTGGGGAGACGTAATAGTACAGTGACTTGCATTTGTGTCCTCTGCAGTCTCACTTGCTCTCAAAGCTGTGGACATTTTGTGCCGATTATACAGACTAGAAGTGATTTATGTGAGCAGATGATTAAAGTGGTTGCTTTATCCCCTAGAGACTTACTTGATCTTCCATCATTGTGGTCAGTATTGGAATGACCTAGCTGAATTGCACAGAAGATGAATGGGCTAGTAACTGGCTTTTGCCAAGGGAAAATTACTCATTTATACAATTGAGCCTATTCAGCAATTTTGAGATTCAATTAAAAATTTAAAACCAAAATGTTCTTTCTTCTGTATCTTTCACTATCTAGAATAAGAGCTTGAGTGCCATGATGTGGTGTCTTAACTGGGCGGGTGGGTCAGGTGCGGGGAGGAACCTGACACAGATCCTCAGTATTTATTTCCAGTAGATAGTTTATTTGTTAAATGACTGTGACAGTTTCACACTTGTCTGTTGCCATGTTTTTTAGTGCACGAGCATAGCTGTGTCTCGAAAATGGTTGGCTTTGGGCAGTTCAGGAGGAGGACTCAATCTCATTCAGAAAGAAGGATGGAAGCACAGGCTTTTCCTTTCACACAGGGTAAGATTAAGGGTAGCCCTGTCATGTACCATCCGGAGTATCTTTCATAAATTAGAATTTCTCCATTATCAGTGATCATTTGGACTAAAAGAAGGTAAAACTTGAGATTTAAAAGTAAAAAATTACCCATTTTTGAGGAGCTGCCTAATATTTTTCCTTTTGTGCTCTAGGAAGGTGCAATCTCTCAGGTCGCCTGTTGTTTACATGATGATGATTATGTTGCTGTGGCTACCAGGTAAGAAACTGTTCTAAAACTGTCTGATCTTTTCCAAATGCATTTGAAGTTGACAAATGTAGTTGTGTGTTTGTTAGGGTGACCAGCCATCCCAGTGTGCCTGGGCCTGACCCTGTTTTAGCACTGAAAGTCCCGTGTCCTAGGAAACCTCTTAGACACAAGCAAACCAGGACGGACAGTTGGTCACCCTAGGGTCTGTGGAAAACACTAATATGAGAAAACAACATTTCTGTGACCTTAAAAGAGAAAGGTAACAGGGATAATTTAGAACATCTAAGTTCTCCTATTATATTGGATTGGTGGACTAAAGCAAGGAAATTAATACCTTGGCTTTCTGCTTCCTCTTTTCTGAAGAATAAGAATTTGCTTATATATTTAATATAGTTGATATTGTGATGCATTGAAATAGTACCTTTTTCACCATTGCCAAAAATTTGCTTTTGTGTCTCAATTCTTGCAGTCAGGGTCTTGTAGTTGTTTGGGAATTAAATCAAGAGCGTCGTGGGAAACCAGAACGAATTTATGTGTCTTCAGAACACAAAGGCCAAAAAGTTACAGCTCTCTGTTGGGATACAGCTATTCTTAGAGTTTTTATAGGTGATCATATGGGGAAAGTTTCTGCCATCAAACTCAACACTTCTAAACAAGCAAAGGTGAGAACCAGTCCAGTTCTTTTTGTATGTAGGTGAGATATAAGGTGTTGTCTTACAGAATGTCAATTAAAGGACACAATTTGACCTACAGTATCTCTTGGGGACTGATCTAGAGCTCAGACTATGAATTTTGAGAAGACTTGTTTGCATGTAGTACATATGGTACCCTGGTTTAGCTTGACACTATTACAGAATGGCTTCTGTGAGCTAACTTCAGTAATTTGCAGTTGTCTATTATATTACTCCATAATTCACCTGCATGGCTCATTTAAGTAAAGCATTCTTTAATACTAGGCTGTTAAGAAAGAAAAGATGGCTGGACTTCCCTGGCGATTCAGTGGTTTAGACTGTGTGATCCCAATGCAGGGAGCACAGGTTCGATCCCTGGTCGGGGAACTAAGATCCCGCATGCCACACGGCGCAGCCAAAAACAAAAAGGAAAGAAAGAAAAAAGAAAAGATGCCTGTTTATTAGTTGTGTGAATAAAATGGCAAACATAGAAATGGTACCAATTGCCCAGGGTCCTATTCTCCTGGTCCCTGGTTAGAAGAAACTCATGGGTCTAGGTATATTTTTCTCAGGATGGATGTAACTTGTTGTGAATGGAATCTTAAAGACACCTCCTGGATTGCGCTAAGCAGTGTGGGTCCCCAGGCTTCCTGCCACAGTTGTTGGAGTAGAAAAGTTGAGTCTCAAGTTACCCTAACAGAATGCTCCGGTCTGTCATTAAGGCAGAGCCAACCTGCTCCTCGCTGTCCCTCTCCTCCAAAGCTATTATATCAGAAATGGGGAACTTGTCTCTCATTGGCTTATTTGCATGTAGGATCCTGGTAGAGAAGAAGAGATCTAACTACTATTGGCTAAGTTATTTTAATCAACACATCAGAATATTCTTGATGTATTAATTAAATATTCATGATGACCCATCAAGGTTACTACTTGATTCCTCACATATTTTTGATATACAGTTGGAATTCTACACTTATTATAGCTCTAATTTGTCTTTTTTCCAAAGCGAGAAGTACTGTCTACAGGTGAAAAATAGTCTCACATATTCTAAAACTTGCTTCATCTTTTTCTCCCCAACTTCTAAGAATAGATAATTACAAACAGAGCCTTAAGAATTCTCTTCTGCAGTTATGTAGCAAATTATTTCACAAAACTTAAATGAGCGAAACTTGATATTCTAACAGGCAAATTAGTTTTGGCCCATTTAAAGTTTTAATTTTGCTGTGTAAGCTGTTTTCATGTAAAAGGTAAAGAGAAGGGGATTATGTGTATACGTAAAGATAAATAAACTTTATTTCCTTGTCACATCCCCTTTAGGCGGCTGCTGCCTTTGTGATGTTTCCTGTTCAGACAATAACAACAGTTGACTCCTGTGTTGTCCAGTTAGATTATTTGGATGGAAGATTACTTATATCTTCACTTACTCGATGCTTCTTGTGTGATACTGAGAGGTATATTGACTAACCATGAGTCATTGGAAATACAGAATTTTAGAACTGGAAGGGACTTGGAAGTCATCTCGCCCAAACCCCTCAATTCAGTTATACAGATATTAATAAGGAACCAGCTGTGTGCAAGCTGATGTTAGTGAGTAGAGAGGAGGTAGAGGAGAGTGACATAGTCCAGTGGGTGACTAAGACAAATATTCAGTTAACTCTACCAAGAAGCCTGGTCTAAGTGTCATGAAGGAAGGCCGAACAAAGGCCTGTTTCTATATGGGGAATTGGGAAGTCTTCCTTGATTGAGTTTGTTGTTGTTGAAATTTGTTGTGTATTTAATAGAATTTTACTATAGGGTAAAATTGGATGAAAAATAAGAACTTTATGAAGCTGACAGATATTTAATGAAATCTCAACAGTGGAACCAAAGGTCCAATGAATGGCAAAGGAGTACATTGGCGGTAGCTGTGAAATACCAGAACAGAATAGGAAATGGTTTGAAATGAATGTTGTGTATTGCTGTGTTTAAGTTCTTCAGCCATTCTCACCACAGGGAAATATTCACTGGGCATTTTTTTTCCCCCTCCATTGGCCCTGTCCAGCTACCATATTCCTCAGGACCCAGCCCCTCTGTTAAAAATTTATCGTGGAGAATTTTGAGCACACACAAAAGAAGAGAGAATTGCATAATAAACCACTGTGAGCCCACTAGCCAGCTTCAGTAATTTGTTGAGGATATTTAATAGGTGAAGTTTGAAGGAAGAGAGGTAAGAGGGGATAGCATATTCTAGCAGGAAGGAACAGCCTCTTGGGGAAAAGTGAGAAAGAATTAGGCATATTCTAAAATGTGTCCTCTGGCTTGAGTAGGGGAGTCGTGGGAGATCACGTTGGTAAATTAGCACCACATGGAGAGTGACAGTCTTAAATGTCACACTAATTAAGTACGTGGGTTCTCAGATCATTTTAAGAAAGTGTACGTGTAGAAAATCAGGGTTTGGAAATTGATTCCCTTAGAACTATTCAGGATTGGAAACTTTTTATGTTTTTTCAGGGGTTCTTGTGTCTCAGAAGACTGCTATTCTAGAAAGTAGGAGACTGGATTCCAAAAGTTTTGAAGGAATGTATGCTGACTGTCAGGGTTAGTAGAGGGAAGGATGAGGAGAGGATGCACTTTGTTTTTATTTTCTTGGGATGAGAAAGGTATGTGGGAAGGAGACCAGTAATAGTAGGTTGCAGATGTCTGGTATCAGAGAACCTAGCTGTACAGCAGAGGCGCAAGGCTTTGATGCAAAGGATCAGTTTACATAGAATTAGTAGGAAGGATGGTGTACTCGGTTCTGACTTATTTCAGACTGTAGATCGGTGGTGAAGTTAGACTTACAGAACTGGAGATCATGTAGTGTCACTCTTTCATTTTTGCAGATCAGAAAGCCTAGTGAGTGATAGAGCTTGCCTCACATCATGCAGCTGGGAGGAGGCAGACTAGAATCCTTCTGTCTTGATTTTGTGCCTTTCCTGTTACCTCAGTTACCTCTAGTATATTCTTTGACATTGGACCTTTGACCATCAAATCCATCCTTGAGATTTTGGTAAAATATTTGTTAGCTTCACAAATTTCTTAAATATTCTTCATCTATAGGTTTTCGAGTTTACCAAACAGCCCAATTCAGAAATTTGGCTGAAATTCTGACAAGTGGTCAGAACACTGAATTGAATGAACACCTTATTGGGGTTGTTTTGAGAATCTAGTGAAATGGTATAAAGAGCTAAATAAGTGGAGGCTTATTTTTCCCTGTGTGCAGTACAGTTCCTAATCATTTATACTCCCATTTTACAAGATTGTGGCTAGAGTTGGTTATGAGAATAACTAACTGCAAAAATAACATGTTTTAGAAGTGCCTACTTTGTTAACTAGAATTCAGTTTGGGGGTACATGGATAGTACAATAAATGAAAAATTTTATGTATGTTTTAAGTTTCGTTTCAAGGTATATTCCCTTCCAAACAAAGAAGCATTTTTCTTTTTTAAACAAGGGCTCCTAATAACTAACCAAAGTGAGATATGAGTTTGCTTTTCCTGCTACTTTCTGTCAGTATTGTTAATGAACGGGGTGGATCCCAGGAGGAAATAGAACAAACAGAAACAAGAATTATGTTGTAGTAGAGAGAACATTGGATAAGGGAGCCTGACAATATGGTTTCAAGTTCTAGTTCTGCCGCTTCTTAAACCTTGCCAAATGTCAGTTTCCCCATCCAGAAGGTAGAGATAGTTTTAAGGATTAACTAAGATAATGTATAGGAAATACCTAGCCTTGTGCCTGTCACATGTCGTTTGAAAATGTGGAAAGCAAGATTAATGAGCATACAAATGAGAATGAGTTGACTGTATTGGTTTACTCAGGAAATATTTATGGCACTCCTCTGAATTAGTAGCACTGTTGTTAAGCACCATAGAGGATGTGAAATAAGCAAGAAATATATTTTATTTCCCAAATAAGGAACATAGGTAATAAAACCGTAACTTCTTGTATTGCTCGGTATACATTTTAAAGCACTTTCACATCCATATTCTTCTAGTAAAGCTGATGCTATATTTTATTCATAAAGCAAATAAGTACAGGGATATTTATTGAATTATCTAAGGTCACGTAGTAAGTTCATGCTAGAGACCGTATCAGGCCATTGTCCAAATAAAGAGTTTGACTATACGGAGCACTACAAAGCATTGAGTGCTTTCTGTGGGCCAGGTACTGTGCTGTGCACTGGGAATTCAACTAAAGAGGAAAAAGAAATGACGTTCGTCCTGAAGAAAGTCGTAACCTACTGTTCAAATAGACACAACTACCGTATATAATGTGGTGAATGCTTTGAAAACATAACATGGGAAGCATATCGTTCTGCTTATAGGGGTCAGGGAAGTCTGTCAGAGGAGGAATGGTGGAGCTAATTTATGAAGAATAAGTAAAGGAGTGTTTGGAAAGAGATATCCTCATTCTCACCTTCCATGTTCTCAGGCAGTTTTGTATATGCAGTTCTCTTATATATCTAGCTCATGTAACCCTCAGGGAACAGAATGTTCCAAGGTACAGACTTTCAGAAGGACTTAGCATTTTGAGGAAAGAGTGAGGCATTTATTGGGTATATGTGGCAGAGGAGTGGCCTGGAGACAGGGTAGATCAGTAGCCTCCATGGAGTGGCCGAAGAACAAGGTGATTTGGGAAGCAGTCAGTAGGACTTAAGGATGTAGGAAATGGTTTGGTAGCACTTACTTTTTAGTTTTGAAAAGAGCGTTCACATTCTGTGGATAATAAACTGAGTACTAACTTGAAGTCATTTGCTTTCTGTAACACAAATAGTTAATGGCAAATCAGAGCTAGAACCCCATTTTGACCTTTCCATTCTGTTGTTCTTTCCAGTAAATTGCTAATATGAGGAGAGGACATTGTGGGTGGGGTTATTATGACCATGCCGATATGTAGTGCCATTGCTTTTGACTTTTTTGTGAGTAAACATGCTTTCTCTTTTCTGTGGGGGTCGGGTATTAGAGAAAAATTTTGGAAAATTGGAAACAAGGAAAGAGATGGAGAATACGGAGCTTGTTTCTTCCCTGGAAGATGTTCTGCCGGCCAGCAGCCCCTAATATACTGTGCTCGCCCTGGCTCCAGGATGTGGGAAGTGAACTTTGATGGAGAAGTTATAAGTACACATCAGTTTAAGAAACTCCTCTCATCACCACCTCTTCCTGTGATTAATCTAAGGTAATGATTTGTATGGCCAGTAGGGAGTATTTGAGGAACTTACAGGGAGGATTTGGTTTGAAACCTCTGATATTCTACATGCGTTAAAGATTTTATCATGCCTTTTAAGAGTGAAGTAGAATTTTTATTAAAAGATTCAGAGAAACCAAAAAGTCTTTAATCAGTTATCTTTCATATGCTTAAAGCAAATTCAATAAGGGCAAATGCAGTTAGGCTCTTGAATTTGTTTTGGAGGCAGAAATTTTCCTATATAGGGAAAAAGATACTTTTATATTTTGATTAAATCATTAATCATGTTTGCTTCCTAGATCAGAACCTCAGTATGATCATACGGTTGGATCCTCCCAGTCTTTGTCTTTCCCCAAACTCTTATATCTTAGGTAAGTTTCTCCCTTCGATCCTTTAAAAAAAAAATGAACACTTAACTTTTCCTCTTTGTTTCTTGTTCAAGGCAGTTAGCTTTTCAAGTTTGTTTTTGTACTAAATCATTTTTAGAAAATTAGGAAATGACTGTGTTATGTGAAGTGTTCTACATATAAGAGGAATGAAAAAAAGCGTAGAAATATGCTTCCCTTTCTGTTTTGAACTGGCCTAAACCAGTTGGACACTTCACAGTTGTTGAGAACTTTTGACAAATAGAGCTCAGAGCTGTAGATACACATTCTTTCATAACCTCCTCTCCCTAGTGGGATATTCCAATGAAAGCAAGTCTCAGACTGAAGTCTGCTGCATATGTATGTTTCTTAGCAGGCAGGCACAAAAGTAGTTGTAGAACTTGTTCTTGTAAGCTTGGTGAAATTTCAGCTCTCTATTCTTCAGGTACTTTGCATGAAAAATCTGCTCAAGGTGGATCCAGCCAGCCATATTCTAACATCCGAGTTCAGCTAGCCTTCTAGTTGGATTAGGTACAAAAAAGTCCACTATTAAGTGGCAGCACAGAGTGCCACTTAAAGCTATCAACTGCTGGGCTTGCCAGTTCTTACAGCTTGTTCTACAAGCATGGGCGTACCAGTGTATGATTTCCAGTCAATCTGTGTGTCTTGAACTCTTCTTATTTCAACAGCAGAATATTATTTCTAATATCTCTTAGGCGAATTAATAAGATCCCTAATGCAGATTCAGAGAATGTTATTTAGAGCTGGTATAGGGTACTCTGGAGTTTGGCTCCTGATCGAGTTCTTTCAAAGGCTAACTAACCGTACTTTGAATGTAATTTTAAAAAACACTTGAAATGTTAACTAACTGCCCCTAACTAACGTATGTGTATGTCACACTACCTACAATGCAATATTTGAAAATAAATTGTAAACAGTATAACTCTTTCACAAGTCCATAATTCATCCTAAAAGTTACTGGAGAAAGACAACTATTTATTTGCCCATAGTTAGATAAAGCATATTAAAAACTCTTTCTTTACGGCACTTATCACAGTTTATAATTACGTATTCAAACAGTATTTATGCCTCTCTTACTCCTAGACAGTAAGGCCCTTGAGGGCTTCATGTCTGTTTTGTTCACTGTGTTATTCTCAGCGTTTGGCATAACGCCTGGCACATCATAGACACTTAACATTTGTTGGCTTATGGTGTGATATGTGGGGTGTGGGGAAGTCCCCTACCCAGGAGTATGTTTTCTAATGGCAAGGCCAGTCTGCTTGGTTCTCCTGGTAGTGTTTTTCCTTTGAGTTAAACTATTTAAAGCTCCCATACAAGTTCCTGCCATAGCAGACAAAGCCCTGCATGATCTGGCTCTGCCTACTCCTCAGCTTAAGCAATAATTAATGCCACTTTGAAGCTTTTACTGACTCCTCCAGTGGCTCACGTTAGACACTTATTCCCTTGCACTGTTGTCACATCTTGTTCATTTCTCTGTCACCACCCTGTTTCACTGTACTATGAATATCCATCCCAGTACCAGATTGTCAACTCCTTTGCTATGGGCACAGTGCTAGGCACATAGAAGGTTCTCAAATAATGGCTAAAGTAAAGAGTTTCACAAAGATTTTTTTGAAAAAAAGTGAGTAAGAGGGCTTTTCTTTACTTTTTTTCCCATGTGTACACTTGTGTTATGGTAACCTTCACTGTTACACCCACAAATTCTACGGGGAAGCAAATTTGTATGCTTCATTTTCTTTGGGGTACACTGGTGTCACTTTCTCTTCCTTAACTTTTTAAACAATGTTGTTAGGCTTATGTCCCTGTGTTTATTATCAGTGAAGGGGAAGGGGATGAGGGGTGTGTAAATTACCAAGTCTCAGCTCTGATATTAGTCCCTCCCACCCCCCACCTGTTCTTAAGGAATCTTTCCAAGCTGAATGTCAAGTTCAGTGTCAAAATCCTGATCCTGTATCTCTTTATTCAGGGATCTTCTGGCCTCTGGGTTTTTTTTCCCCTCTGGCTCCTAAAGGCAGCCTTCCAGTTTTACTTATTTTGGACTAGGATTCTGACCATTTCTTCCTTCTTTGTGACAAAGATTACTTTCCCACAGGGACAGTGATCTGATCTTATATTGGCAAAATGTTTAATATTTGTGTGAGGACTGAATTCCTGGTAAATATTGCCCTTAGTTTCATCGCCACATGATAACCTTTTTTAGTACTCTTGGAGGCATAAACTTAAAAAAAAGTCCCTGTTCTCAAGATTTTAGTTTGTTGGAGAGATGTAGTTTATTTCTAGAAAATGTTTAACAACAATAAAAAGTAAGAGTTGTGACAGTGCAATACATGATGAAGTGCCGTTTGAGCGGGGTTGACGAGAAATAGGTTGCGTGCAGGAGGGAGAGTGCTGTGGTCTGTCGGGGAGGATTTCAAAGGGCAGTAGAACCGCTGCTGATGCTTAAGTGGTGGCTAGAATGAGAATGTTATATGGGGAATGCTCTAACCGGGGATTACCAGTGGTGTATAAAATAATAATAGCAGCCTCGAGAGAGTAAATGAGATATATGAGCAAAGGAGTATAGAAGGAGATAAGCAGAGATGGAGAGTACCAGAGGACTGGAAAGGAAGGTGGACCAAGAAGTAGTGTCCAGAGTCTAGGAAGGCGAGATTCAGGAAGGAAGGAACAGTCTGCAGGGTTGGCCTCTGCTTGGGGATCAAGAAGGAAAATGAGAAAGTAGGTTATTGGGTTTGGCAGTTAGGAGATCTGTGACTTTCCAAGAATGTAGTTAAGTGGAATGATCAGGATTCCAGATAACAGTGGGTGGGTCAGTGAGGATAAATGAGGGTAGAAGTAGCTTCGGCGAGGTATGGAGAAAAAAGTCCAGGTTTTGGAGCCAGACAGTCCTTGGTATAAATTCTGACTCTTCTGTATTCATGCTGAATGGCCTTCAACATGTTGTTTATCTCTCTGGGCTTCAGTTTTTCTTTTTTATAAAATAGGGATAACACTCCTATCTTGATGAGGTGCTACAAGGTTAGATAATATAGGTGTAGCCTTTAATGAAAAAAATAAACTCCCATAGTTGACTGGTAGTTTTCAACCTTTTATTGCCCACATACAACTAAGGACATCAAAATATTACCCTCCCTGGGACTTCCCTGGTGGCGCAGTGATTAAGAGTCCGCCTGCCAACGCAGGGGACACGGTTCGAGCCCTGGTCCAGGAAGATCCCACATGCCAAGGAGCAACTAAGCCCGTGAGCCACAACTACTGAGCTTGTGCTCTAGAGCCCGCAAGCCACAGCTACTGAAGCCCGCGGGCCTAGAGCCCGTGCTCCGCAACAAGAGAAGCCACTGCAACGAGAAGCCCACACACCACAAACAAAGAGTAGCCCCTGCTCGCCGCAACTAGAGAAAGCCCGCGTGCAGCAACAAAGACCCAATGAAGCCAAAAATAAATAAATAAATAAACACATGAAAAAATATATATATATTACCCTCCCTAAAAGTGGCTCACTAGAGCAGTGATTAGTGGTTAGATGTGATGTTTAGTCTTTGTTTTAGATGTCATACCAGATATGGGAAGTTTAGATTAACAAACATCAGGTAAGATACCAGCCTTTTATTTTTCTAGAAGGTATTTCGTGTATCTGAATTTTTCCCACTTTGGTGTCATATTATGCTATCTTTTACTGGCCTGTTGTTACAGACAGAAAAGAGGTGGTAGGACGTGATTGGCTGGATCAACTGTTGTGTTTTCTTTGTACAGGCTGATTTTGCTTTAATAGCTAATGTGAGGGTCTGAAATCAGGGAATTATAAACTTCTGATTCCGAGCAAACTAGAATTCTCTTGACCTCTTCCATTTTCTCTTGCAGTGAGCACTGTGTGCTGACTTGGACAGAAAGAGGAATTTATATTTTCCTTCCTCAGAATGTTCAAGTTCTTCTTTGGAGTGAAGTCAAGGGTAATTGTGTTTTTCTTCCTATGTAATTTTTAATCGCATGCTTGTGAAAGATTTAATTATTGTAGGAGGATTCTTTTGCAGTGTAAGGAGTAGAAAATAGAATGAGGTGACATTTCTTTTAAAGATTAACATCATAGATGTATCCCATTATAAGATACTTACAAAGTATACATTTGTGAATCTATGTATAGTTATTTAGTTATTTTAAATACAATTTTCATTTATTCTTAAATATTAGCAACCACTGCTAAGGATTGAATGGGTTAATTTTTTTCCTCTACTTATCCTGAATCTTTATCCCTGTTAGAAGTCTTGCTTTAACTCCTGTTTTGTGTCTTAATAATTTAGGATTGAAAAGTCCTTGTGGGAACAATAGCCATTTTATGTGGCTGAGGCAGAGAAAGTCAATCTCTATATTCTTCTGGTTTAAACCAGCAATGGAGGAAATAAATCTAGCATTTTTAGCATGACTGCTCAGAGAATGTATCTTGACTTTTGCGTCATTTTCTACTTTGTAAAAACATTAAAAAGGTGTAGGAACCATTACTTACTGATCTGACCAACACTGATTTCTCGTGAATTAAGCTTCCTAAGGGTGTCCCGTGAAAACTAGTTTTTTAGGTCATTTCATGGTGTTCTGCCAAGACAGGTATTTTTTCACGAACAGTTTGTTGATTTACACACTGCACTGAAATCTGTTGCAGGTATCAGATTTGTAACTCAGAAGCATGATAGTCTGGCCTCCGAAGTGCCCACTTTTAAAGTCGCAATTTCTTTTCACAAAAAATAGCATTTTTAAAAACAGAATTTTAGATCAGAGAGATGTTTCTTTCTCTGTATCTTTTATTCTTGATCTTTTTTTAAAAGAATAGTGTCTAAGATATGATTTCTTCATTGAAATGCAAGTATAAAAATAGAGGTGAAATTCAATCAAGCCAAACTCTATACAGAAAATGAATTTATTAGAATAATTTCAGCCATCGCAAAAATGGAAAAGGAGTACTTGGTTAATGTCCTGTGTGTTCACCCCTGTGGTTTTTGTAGATATTCAGGATGTGGCTGTCTGGAAGAATGAGCTGTTCTGTTTGCACCTAAATGGGAAGGTCTCCCATCTTTCCCTGTTATCTGTGGAACGTTGTGTGGAACGCCTGCTAAGGAGAGGCCTGTGGAACCTGGCTGCTCAAACTTGCTGTCTTTTCCAGAATTCTGTCATCGCCAGCAGAGTGAGTCAGAAAGCTTACATGTTCATCTGGGTTCTTAAAACCATTCTAGCTTGCAGGATTGTGCTACACAGTTGCTTGTCTTTATTAGCCTGCAGATTAAGCAGCAGTAAATCCCCAAAGGAAGCATGACCGATAAATCTGGAGTGGGGATGGGGGGTGAGAAAAACTGTATACTTTACATTTAAAAAAATCAAATTTACCCACAAATTTATTTGAATTTCAGGCCTTGTTTTAAGTGAAATTATTATATGTACAGTAACTCTAAATTCTTAATTCCTAAGAGAATTCTTACTAAGTCTTTTATTAGCTTTTAAAGCCCTTGTAAAGCACCTTTGAGGTTTTATGTTCTATGTTAGACCTCTTTCAATGTATTGGCCATTTGAATATAGATTTAGTTACAAACAGAAAGCTCTCCTATTGGTTCTACTTATCCTTTTATTAGGGAAGAAAAACTTTGACTATAGATAAATTGGAACATTTGAAATCTCAGCTGGACTTAACAACCTATGGTGATCTGATTTCCCAACTGGAAGAACTGATCTTAAAATTTGAACCTTTGGATTCAGCTTGTAGCAGTAGAAGAAGCTCCATTTCATCACATGTAGGTATTCTCACTTTTAAAAGGGTTTTGCTGTACAGTAAGATTGTTCTACATTAGGTTGTACTCATTTACCTCTAGGATCCCAAAACTTACCTTCCTTTCCATGTTGTATATTGTTTGGGGGGTGGTGAAGAGGGGGCTTTCTTTCAGCTGTTGGACAACCTTATGAAGCCTTCATTTAGGTGTGTCTTAGAGCCACATTTTGTTTTGTCATTGTTTATTATATTCTGTTTGAAAATATACCTCATATAGCCTCCAGAACAAGTTAAGTTACCCTTAATATGTGATTTCAGATGCTTCATGCCAGCTTGAGTCTCAGTGCAGCTCAGGATTGTCTCATTTAATCCTCATTCTCACATTCTCACAGCCAGACTTCATGGAGACCCGCTAGAGAAATATGGTAGCATGATGCCATGAGCAGGTGAGAGGGACCTGGCTGCCAGGAGCCTAGACCTTGCTCACCATTTTGTTCTAATAAGCCATAATTGTCGTTAATGACTTGTTTCTTTTAGTGTTGATTTTTCTCTTAAAAAGCTATAGTGTGTTATAAAAGTTTAACTTTTCTCTAATTCTTTTTCTTTTTAGGAAAGTTTCAGCATCTTGGACTCCGGTATTTATCGTATCATTAATAGTAGAAGAGGCAGTCAGTCAGATGAAGACTCTTGTTCCCTTCACAGCCAAACCCTCTCAGAAGATGAGAGACTTAAAGAATTCACCTCACATCAAGAAGAGGACCAAGCAGATCAGTGTTGTGGCTCACATGGAAATGAAGGTGAGGAATGTGTCTTTTATTGGTTGCTGATGTGAAGCAGTTATTTTCTGTGACTTCTGTTTGCCAAGATTATCTCATGCATAGAGTTTTCTACAAGGTGTTAATAATTTTATTAAGTTGTTAGACTTTCCATCCAGACCTATTGATCTGTTCACCATTAGAAGAATGGATTTATGTTTAGTTGGGTTATTTTTCCCCTCCTGTTTAAGCTAACATTGGTAAAGTACCTAATTATTATCATGCGTCAAAGTGCTGGAAAGGTTAAGAAAGGAGGTCATTAACCAAAAGAGTGGAACGATTTTATCCTAACCAAATTATTTTCCATTCGGAGTGAAAAATTACTACAGTTTTGGGGGTCATTGCCTTCACTTTTCGATGTTCAAGTATTCCTGTGACCGAACTGTTGAGAAGAGATTAATAGAGACTCTAAGCTTCCTTTCCAACTTATGCGGATTCAGGGTTAGTAGGAAAAATGAAGGTACCTGTCCAAGTGTTTTATATGTGGGCCATCCCGTGCATCTTGTAAACGTGTGTTCCACTCATTTGTGTTTGGGTCAGTTGTGATTTTGGTATTGAATCCTTCATTTCCTTTGCTTTATTCATTTCAGAATTTCTTTAAAGATTAAAAAACTCTTCATGTGATTAGATTTTGTTTTTTCTCCCCAATTCCATTCATCAGACAATGTTTCACACGCTTCAGTGATGTTTGAGACAGATAAGAATGAAACTTTTCTCCCCTTCGGCATTCCACTGTCATTTCGTTCTCCGTCTCCTCTTGTGTCTCTTCAGGCTGTCAAGGAAAGGTAAACTCATTAGTCTTGTCATTTAGTCCCACTTCTGGTTTTACTTCAGTTGTCATGTTAGGCACTTTTGCGCTGAGAATGGAAAGACATTTTAAATGAGGAAAAAGAAAGTCTCTAGATGATTCCTCATATAGCCTGTTATACGAAGCCGTTTACTTCTCATTTCAATCTTGGGGAATTTATCTTCCCTCTTTGTTTGAGTACCTGGATATTTGAGTTGTTACAAATGTGTTTTTTTTCCCCCTCAGGCTGAGCAAAAGTTTAAAAATGTTTTTTCCTCATCCCTGATAGGAACAATTTCCATACATCATTAGTCATTTCTTAACTTAATCATTTCTCAGTTTGGGCTCAGAATTGAAGACTCTTCAGAAGTCTTTCTAGCTACTCCGTGGGCCCAGAACTGACTTACATGAATTTATGTCCAAGTTTTTCCACTTAAACGTTTTACCATAATAGGATAAAGTCTTCATAATTATAACTTAATAATTATACAATGTGTCATTGAGTCCCTGTATTATGAATAAACTAATGATTTCGGAAAAAAAAAAAAAATGACATTTGAGTTTGAGAGAGAAGACGTTCTGCAGCTCCTTCACTGCTAATGGGAGTTTTACTGGATACAAATTTTGCTTTTTCAAAGGATATATTGTGACAAATCAGCAGCTGAGTTTCCTGAAGAAATTCTTTGGCTAGGATGGGGCAGGTTTTCACATGGCTTTCTTTGCCTAAGTAGACAGAAACATTGCAGGCACAGCTGCAATTAAAGACCTTTTCTTTAGGATTGAATCAGAGTAGTTTAGTAAATGAAGTGAATCCTTATGATAAATTTTACATGGGCCTTATGTGAAATATGTAATTGATTAGGGAAGTTGCTATAAAGAGTCTTTCTTTATAGGAAGTAAAGAAAGACTTGCTAAGTCCAAGTTTCCTTCAGGGACTGACAGGAACATACAGGACTCAGATACTGAAATTTTCATTCTTGGCAGTAATGAGATTTTTTTCATATTAGTTTATTGGTATTTGATTTCCAGCGTTTCTAGCTTTGTGCGTAAAACTACTGAGAAGATTGGCACCCTTCATACGAGCCCTGATCTGAAAGTGAGACCAGAACCCAGGGGTGATGAGCAGTCATGTGAAGAGGATGTGGGTCCAGTCACTTGCCCAAAGGAGGAAGACACTGAGTAAGCTGTTGCAGAGAAATCTGTGTAAATTCTAGAGAACACAATTGTCGGTTTGAAGAGAGCCATAAACCATGTCCTCTTGAAGAAGACACATGTATGACTCTGTTCATTGTAGATTACTTGCATAGCTTATAAAAACTGTGAATACCACAGAGTAGGTGTTGGAAAATTACATCAACCCATAGCAAGTCTGTTGAGACAGAATTTTAATTTAGCACCTCTTCTTCCATCTTTCTCCTGAACAACTTCCCTCACCTCCAAATCTCTTCAAACTTCTGCGATGTTAGAGAAGGAGTATTAGAGTAAGAGTAGGATAACCAAGGATATAGGCCTTGTTCTGATTCTGCTTCTGACTAGCATGTGACGTTGGTGACTCATGCCCTCTGGCCTGTAAGATGAGAGCATTGGCATTAATGTCGTCACGTGCCTTCCTATGATATGCTGGTGGCATAGTCCTTAAGTAGTGGAGTTGTAGCAGAGCCCTTGGTCTGGCACAGTGTGAAGTATCTTGTCCATCTGGTCTCTGCCTTTTCTCATAATTCAGGGGATCTGGGCATTGGAGGCAGGCAAGCTCAGCACTCACCCAGGAATTGAGATAGACCCACAGGGCCAGTGTATACTGACTGGACATTCCGATGAGAAAAAAGGTGTGTTACCCTTAGAGTAACTTAATTATGAATCCCTATGTATATCAGGAGAAAAGTGTAGATAGTGCTGTGACATTTAAGGCAGCCCTCCGTCTGACGTTAGCCCACCTTTCCAGCTTCATTTCCAACCACATCTTTCTAAGCACTCTAAATTCCAGTCCCGTCAGAGAAGTGGGTGTGTACACGTCACTACTTTCTTCCTGCTGTTTCTCCCACCTGCAGTATTTTCCGCCCATTTTTCCTAACGCAAATACACCCCCTCAGGAAAGCTTCTCTTGATTGCCTGGTCAAAATAATGATTCCTGTATCTGTGCTTTCAGATCACAGTGCTTGTGCTGCTCTTTAGCATTCATTCTATTCTCTTTTATATTACAGTTGTTCTCTTGTCTTTCTTTCTGACTAGGGCTTACTCTGGCTTGAACTTACTCATCTTGAAGCCATGGACCATTTTTTTTTTTTTTTTTTAAGAAATTCACGTTCTTTTATTTATTTATTTATGACTGTACTGGGTCTTCGTTTCTGTGCGAGGGCTTTCTCTAGCTGCGGCAAGTGGGGACCACTCTTCATCGCGGTGCGTGGGCCTCTCACCATCATGGCCTCTCTTGTTGTGGAGCACAGGCTCCAGATGCGCAGGCTCAGTAATTGTGGCTCACGGGCGCAGCTGCTCCGCGGCATGTGGGATCCTCCCAGACCAGGGCTCGAACCCGTGTCCCCTGCATTGGCAGGCAGATTCTCAACCACTGCGCCACCAGGGAAGCCCCAGTCATGGACCATTTTTTATACTCATCTGTTTGTTTCATGTATCATTAAGTACAATACCTACCACTTAGTGAGCACTTAGAAATATTTGCCCAAGGAGGTTCTAATCCCCTTTAACTCTTCTCACACTTTTCTAGGGGAAAAGAAGAAGTAACTAGTCAACCTCCAGAAGAGGACAAGTTTCAAGAGCTCAAAATGGCAACAGCAGAAGCAATGTGGGTATTTATGGGTGAGAAAGTTTTATAGTGAGTGGGAATGACTTTTTGAGATCATTAGTAGTGGTCCTGAGACAGTGTGGGGCAGAGGCAGTTTCATTTGGACTTGAAATTCATGAATTAATAGAGAGGTAATGTTCTCTGTGTTGTTGTCTTGCTACTGAGATAATTGTTATTTAAAGAGTTGAAAAGTAACATTTATTCTGGATAAGTAATGTTGTATCTGTTAGGCTTATTTAGCATGAAACAGTTTGTTTTTGAAAAACCACATAAAACATAAATTTCATACTTGTCTGTCTTATATAGGACCAAGCTACAGGACCCACTGGTATTGTTTGAACCACAGTCTCTGAGAATGGTTTTACAGGAGTGGCTTTCACAGTTAGAAAAAACATTTGCCATGAAGGACTTTTCAGGCATTTCAGATACTGGCAACTCATCCATGGAATCAAACCAGGGTATGCTATTGCTTGATGAGTCCAAAAAGGTAATATTAGACGAAGAAGATGAAAAAGAAAGAAGAGACTCTTCAGGCAATGAAGAAACTGTTGATCAAGCAGCATGTGAATCTGTAAATAGTCTGAGGGAGTCCCTGGATGATGACATTTTTCAAGTATGTTCTCCATGCAGTATAGCAGACAGTCTTCAGAAGGACCTGGCTGAAATGACAACATTGTGTTTGGAACTGAATGTACTGAATTCTGAGATCAAAAGTGCAAGTAGACATGTAGACCTCACTTTGCAACAGTGCTCTCCCGAAATTCTGGCTTGTCAGTTCCTAAAGAAGTACTTTTTTCTTCTGGACTTGAAAAGAGCAAAGGAGAGCATCAAGCTGAGTTATACTAACAGTCCTTGTGTTTGGGATACTTTTATTGAAGGACTGAAAGGTAATAATCAGATTGCCTTACCAAAGATAGAAGTTTATATAAAGGACAGTAGCATCTTGGCATTTTTGAGTTTAAAGAAGAAGATTTAAGTAGAAAATCACCTCTGTTCTGGTCAACCATCCATTCAATTTTCCACTCAATTTAGTTTTTTGTTGTTTTTTTTTTTCTGTTGAGATTGCTCACTTTTTTTTTTTTAATTGAAGTATAGTTGATTTACAACTCAATTTAATTTGTAATAGTTCTTGCAACTATTATAAGAAGTTTTATTTCTCTCACAGTCGTATTCAGAAAATGATACAGCAGTGTTGGAGAAGTTGGGTTTAAGTAAAATTCTATAAATGCAGATATATGAAAACCAGAAAATCCCTCATGTAACTTACTAATATAGAGATAATATATACCATTTATTGAGTACTCACCAAGTGCCAGATAATATGCTAAACACTTTGCCAGCATTCTTTCATTTCATCCTTACAACACTTTGGAGTAGATGGTGTTGTTCTGTTTAATAGGTAAGGAAACTGAGGCACAGAGAGATTATAATAGTTGAGTAGGCTAAACTGCTGTAATATCTCATAATAACTCAGATACAATATAATAACTCAGATATGGTAGTTTATTTCTTGCTCATATATCAGCCCAGGACAGATGTTCCAGGTCAGTGGGCAGCTCTCTTGCATGTGGTAACTCAGGGTTCCAAGTTCCTTCCATTTTTTTGATCTCTATCCTCCCTTAGGGCTGATGATTAAGATTGGGTTGCTATGTCCAGGGGGAAGCATGTGGAAGAGGCAAACAGGCTCTTACAGGGAGGTGTGGCCTGGTAGTGGCTTACATCTCTTCTGTTGGTGAGAATTCTATCTCATGGCCCCACCTAACTGCAAAGGAGTCTGGGAAATGACCTCTCCAGGTGTCTAGAAGGAAGAGGATGGACATGGGTCAAGAGCTTGCATGTCTGCCTTAGAGATTCTGGTGGGCAGTCAGCAGCCTCTACTTCACACTTGACTGAAGGTCACACTGTTGGTCATCCTCATGTAGAAACCAGCTTTCATACCCTAGAGGCCATGCCTGCCCTTTCTACTACATAGTCCCATGTTTTTGAACAGGTGGATTTTCTTAACTCAAAACTCTGAATAACAGATGTCATGTTTCCAATAATTGATGTAGACTTTAAGCAAACTTTTCATTCATTACCAAAAGTGAGTAGTCACAAATAGAGATACATTTTTATATTATCTGACTTAAAGATCATTGAGGTTTCTAGAAAAAAGGATCTATGGTTACAGTTCTGCTTCAGTTCACATTTAGCAGTTAAAACCATAAGAAATGATTTCAGCTTCTTTTTCTGAATTGAGGTAGACTGTCTTTTATGTTGAAGTAAGAAAAGTTATTTCTTTTCAAATAAGTTCAAATGTTTGATATTACTTACTGGAAGTTTGCTATATCTGTCTCTATTATGTGATTATACCCAACCTTGGTTACAGGAAAATAGCAAAAAAAATAACCACTTCATCAACCTGAGTGGTTAACTTATTGCCGGAGCTGGCTGGAGCAAGTGTGGTGGGTGTTTGAGATGATGCAGCTGCTTCCAAATTAAATTTAAGGGGATAAGTTTGGCTTAGCGCCCACCCAATCATAAAGCTTTCCCTCACTTCATATGCTCTAAATGATGGCCTTCTCCTCTGAATCCCTTTAAATACTTACTGTCTGACCCAATCAAATTGGAAATAATGAAACTGGGAAAAACTGATATATTTTTTTAAACAAATATATCGGAAATTGAAGGTTTGGCTCTTTAGAAATGGTCTGTTGAACAGGTTCCACTCTTCTAATGATGTTGTAATCATGAAAACAGCTTTGGAACTGTTCTTTGGGATTTATCTTCAGACCTAGTTGAAAACTTCTTGAAAAAACTCATTTTACTTTCGATTCATATATATGTAAGCATATATATTTTTTAACTACAAGTAGTTTTAACTAGATCTTCACTCACTTTATTTACACACTTGGCTTTAAATGACTTGGCTATTCCCCAAAGTCAGATCTTCCTTTGGAGGAAGATTTGTTATAACTGATGTTTTTAAAAAATAGGTCAAATATTTTTAAGTTAATTTAATTAAATTTAATTAACTAATTTTTTCCCAAAAGATGGATTAGGGATACCAGTTCTAGAAAAAAACTGAAGAATTTGGCATTGATGGTAGAAATATAGCTTATATATATATTAGCTTGCATATATAATAGCTTATATATAATAGCTTATATATGTAATACGTATATTACATATATAAAGGGGACATTTTCAATGGTAATAGTCACGTATTGGTTATCTGTTCCTTTATCTTGTTTAAAACTTCCAATATGCTTTGCCTCCCAATTTGATTTTTTTTTTTAACATCTTTATTGGAGTATAATTGCTTTACAATGGTGTGTTAGTTTCTGCTTTATAACAAAGTGAATCAGTTATACATATACATATGTTCCCATATCTCTTCCCTCTTGCGTCTCCCTCCCTCCCACCCTCCCTATCCCACCCGTCTAGGTGGTCACAAAGCATCGAGCTGATCTCCCTGTGCTATGTGGCTGCTTCCCACTAGCTATCTATTTTACGTTTGGTAGTGTATATATGTCCATGCCACTCTCTCACTTTGTCACAGCTTACCCTTCCCCCTCCCCATATCCTCAAGTCCATTCTCTAGTAGGTCTGTGTCTTTAGTCCCATCTTGCCCCTAGGTTCTTCATGACCTTTTTTTTTTTTTCCCTTAGATTCCATATATATATGTTAGCGTACGGTATTTGTTTTTCCCTTTCTGACTTACTTCACTCTGTATGACAGACTCTAGGTCCATCCACCTCACTACAAATAACTCCATTTCGTTTCTTTTTATGGCTGAGTAATATTCCATTGTATATATGTGCCACATCTTCTTTATCCATTCATCTGTTGATGGACATTTAGGTTGCTTCCATGTCCTGGCTATTGTAAATAGAGCTGCAATGAACATTTTGGTACATGACTCTTTTTGAATTATGGTTTTCTCAGGGTATATGCCCAGTAGTGGGATTGCTGGGTCGTATGGTAGTTCTATTTTTAGTTTTTTAAGGAACCTCCGTACTGTTCTCCATAGTGGCTGTATCAATGTACATTCCCACCAACAGTGCAAGAGTGTTCCCTTTTCTCCACACCCTCTCCAGCATTTATTGTTTCTAGATTTTTTGATGATGGCCATTCTGACAAGTGTGAGATGATATCTCATTGTAGTTTTGATTTTCATTTCTCTAATGATTAATGATGTTGAGCATTCTTTCATGTGTTTGTTGGCAATCTGTATATCTTCTTTGGAGAAATGTCTATTTCAGTCTTCTGCCCATTTTTGGATTGGGTTGTTTGTTTTTTTGATATTGAGCTGCATGAGCTGCTTGTAAATTTTGGAGATTAATCCTTTGTCAGTTGCTTCATTTGCAAATATTTTCTCCCATTCTGAGGGTTGTCTTTTGGTCTTGTTTATGGTTTCCTTTGCTGTGCAAAAGCTTTTAAGTTTCATTAGGTCCCATTTGTTTATTTTTGTTTTTATTTCCATTTCTCTAGGAGGTGGGTCAAAAAGGATCTTGCTGTGATTTATGTCATAGAGTGTTCTGCCTATGTTTTCCTCTAAGAGTTTGGTAGTGTCTGACCTTACATTTAGGTCTTTAATCCATTTTGAGTTTATTTTTGTGTATGGTGTTAGGGAGTGTTCTAATTTCATACTTTTACATGTAGCTGTCCAGTTTTCCCAGCACCACTTATTGAAGAGGCTGTCTTTTCTCCACTGTGTATTCTTGCCTCCTTTATCAAAGGTAAGGTGACCACATGTGCGTGGGTTTATCTCTGGGCTTTCTATCCTGTTCCATTGATCTGTATTTCTGTTTTTGTGCCAGTGCCATACTGTCTTGATTACCCAATTTAATTTTAAAGTCCTTAAAAGCAGAGGTTGTCTCTTGTTCTGTTGTTGTCTCTCCTATGGTGCTTTACAAATGTTGGGACTTGCACACAGTAGGTGCATGACTAATGATTGTTGATTAACGTGTTCATGAAAAAAATATTTACCACTATGAGATGAAGGGAAAGGGGTGTGCTTTGTCTTTTAGAAATGGCAAGTTCCAATCCTACATATATAAAGATGGAAGAAGGAGACCTTCCAACAAGATTAAAGTTATTGGATGACTTGGTCCCTTTTGACAGTCCTTTGCTGATTGCTTATGCTACCCGGTGAGTGGTCCTGTATGTTGTTCATGTGAACTAAAGCACAGACATTTTCTTCGTCTCAGTCTGTAAAGTTTTACTCTGTTACATGTTGAGCAGCTTCTTGTTAGTATATTTATTTTCATTTCTAATAAATACGTAGAAAATGTAACCAAGTTATCTTACTGAAGTTGAAGACTAACATGTTTTGTTTTTAAATGCAGATTGTATGAGAAATTTGGAGAATCTGCCCTTCGATCCTTAATCAGGTTTTATCCATCCATTTTGCCTTCAGATGTCATGCAACTTTGTCATCATCATCCTGCTCAGTTTTTGGCTTATTTAGACAGTCTGGTAAAATCAAGGCCTGAAGATCAACGGTGAGGAGAGAATATTTGCGGACCCTCCATTTTTTTTTTTTTTGGACTCTCTTTTGATAGGGCACTGTTTCTCTAGTATAAGCAGTTGGAACATTTTTACTATTAACTGCCACAGGATTGAGGCACCTGCTATGGAAGAGGAGGATTTTGGCAGTTATGTTCCATTCTTTCACAATTCACAGCACACACCACAAATGTGCGCATAACCCACACTTCTCTTTCCTCCCTCTCTCCCTCTCAGAGATTCTCAGATCAACAGTGTAAAATTAAACTCCGCTTCAATGCCTAGGCTAAGACAGATAAGCTTCCTTGTTGTCTTTGCCAGTGAGTGGATTTTCTGCCACCTTTTTGTTGGTGATATATCCCAGCTTTTTGTGGGTGGATCTCAGTTCCCGCTCTTAACTTCTTTGGGCTGAGGCCTCACTTCGTATCTCCACATGGCAGTAAACACACATGTCCTTTGGTTATTGAGAATGGCAACTTCCCCCATCTGTTTCTTCTGATTGGTTCACATTTGCTATACTGGTATTTATTTCTCCCTTTTTTTTGGCCCTTTGGTATTTTCCTTATTATCTTGAAGCTCAACTGTTCAGTTAAAAGGCTATTAGATTTTCACCAGCATTTCTATACATTTTGTAGCAGAAGAGTTTTCAAGTTATTTCATCCACTGTCTTGATCCCTTAATAACATTTTCTTCACATCTGCACGTTTTATCTTTCCTTTCTCAGCATGAATATTGGTGATTTTTTTTCCCCAACTTTCTCTTAGGCCATTCTTCCTTGAGTCTCTCCTACAACCAGAGTCTTTAAGATTGGATTGGCTGCTGTTGGCAGTGTCCCATGATGCTCCCCCAAGCACCAGCACTATGGACGAGGAAGGAGACCCCAGGTATAGAAGGAGTCCTGTTTCTAAGCTCTGCTGCTCCTTTGGAATGGAACCAGTTTATTCACATATAGCATTCTGGGCTTACTTCAGGAACAGCTGTGGAAGCGACTGACCCAAGTCATGGTAGTAATCAGATTGAGTGTACTGCTTAGTGGTTCTGAACATTTTTTGAATCACAGACCCTCTAAGAATCTGATGATTCCTCTCAGAAAAATGCACATTCATGCAAAATTTTGCACATGATGGCAGAGAATTAAACTGGGCTATTGAAACTCTTTCATGGACCAACATTAAGAGACCTTGATGATTAAAACTGTGTTAGAAGAAAATTGTTAGAAAATTGTGTGTGTGTGTGTGTGTGTGTGTGTGTGTGTGTGTGTGTTTTCTTCCTAGAAATTTGCCAAGGGATTTTTAGATGTAACCTGATTTAGGATTTTTTTTTAACTTTGACTCTTTTTTTTTTTTAAAGCTTTTCTAGTACATTTTAAAAATTTTTAATTTATTTATTTTTTGGCTGCATTGGGTCTTCATTGCTGCGCACGAGCTTTCTCTAGTTGTGGTGAGCGGTGGCTTCTCTTGTTGAGGAGCATGGGCTCTAGGCGCGTGGGCTTCAGTAGTTGTGGCACACGGGCTCAGTAGTTGTGGCTCACGGGCTCTAGATTTGCAGGCTCAGTAGTTGTGGAGCACAGGCTTAATTGCTCCACGGCATGTGGGATCTTCCCGGACCAGGGATCGAACCCGTGTCCCCTGCATTGGCAGGCAGATTCTTAACCTTTGTGCCACTGGGGAAGTCCCTGATTAGGATTTTTAAAAAAACAGAATTCATAAAAAATACACACTGTTACTTGTAATCTATCAGAAATATTCCTTGTGTTTTCCTCCAGGAGAAACTTTTTAAAAGCTCCCAAAATGCCTATCTTATATGCCTAGGGAAAAAGGTCTGGAAGGATATAAAATGGCTATCTGTGAGTGATGGAATTATGAGCTTCTTTCTTTTGCTTTTCATTACTAAAATATATAATTAAAAAAAAAACAGGTATTTGTCATTGGAAAAATAGCTGTTTTAATTTTTCAAAGGCCAAGTAGAAATGTTTGAAAAATATAATAATGGAAAAAAATATAATTAAACTCTGGTCTTACCTATCAGCTGATGAATAAGCATTTTTGTAGAGTTTATTTCCTGTCTAATTTACTGATATTTTTTTCATTTTTCAGGCCTCATTCCCACTTGTTTTCCTGGGGTTACAGTCAGCTAATCCTTCATCTAATTAAACTTCCTGCAGATTTTACAACCAAAGAGAAAGTGACTGACATCTGTAGGTCTCATGGGTAAGTGAGAATTTTCCTAGAAGCTGAAGTTAAGATTAGAATCATTTTAGTTAGTAACTTTGTAGTTAGGGGCCTGAATGGATATGCTTTGTCATTTGGGATTTTTTTTTTTTTGCTACATAAAGGTGGCTTTTTGTTTTAAGTGATAATAAACATCTTTTTTTGTCTTAAATTTTGAGCGTATTTTATTTTGTGTGTGGAAGAGACTGGTCCTTGCTCATTCCTCTCTCCCCCTTTTGCTTAGTTGTTAGCCCCAGTTCTCAGGTTTATTTAATTAAGCACCAGGCTGTGTGATACAAATTATAATTGATATAGTTTCGGAGAAGGGAGAGATCAGAATGGGCTCGGTAGAATGGCTGGTGAGGGTCTCAGGAGGTGAGACTTTGAGGTAAGCCCTAAGGCTGGGTAGGATTTGTATTCAAACAGGAGCCAGGAGGAGGGGAAGTCAGGTGAGAGAAACAGCAAGAGCAAGGCCATGAAAAACTGACATTGCTTTTTATCTGTACTACATATTCGTCAGTTATTCATGGCCTGAAGATGTTATCTTATGGCTTTACCTGGATTACAGTCTTTTGGAGATAGGGACATGTGTGTTTCTTTTCCCTCATGATGCATAATTCATAAAGTGGTAGGCACTTGGTACATATTTGTTCACTGATAATGAGGGATGAGACTGGCCAGGTGGTGGGTCATGAGATCATATAGGACCTTGTAAGGTGGTTAGAAGAATTTAGTTATCAGCAGAGATCCTTTTAGCCTTTTTGGTACAAAAATGACATGATAAAATGGAGGTTTCTGGAGATCATTTCTGGTTTCATACATGAGAAAGATTGGAGACGAGAAAGGAAGGCCAGCTAGGAAGCTGGTGCAGTAATTCAGGTATGACCAAATTGATTCTAGGTCAGCAGAAGGAGCACATCTAATGGCACATTTCAAAGGAAAATGCAGTGGGACCTGGGTATAGCAAATGAAGGAAGGGGAAGAGTCAAGGAGAACTTCCAAAGTTTGCATACTTGGGGAAGAAATATGCTAGTTTGTTATTGAACCTTAAAGTTTATGAAGTGTATAAGCTTAAATGTCTCATAATTGGGGCTTGGCCTCAAATGTCAGTATTTATCACTAGCTTTATTTTTTTCTTAAATGCTCTAGATCAGGGCTGTCTAATAGAATTTTCTAAGGCAGTGGAAATATTCTATCGCGCTGTCCAGTATGGTAGCCACTAGTCACATGTGGCCATTAAGTACTTGAAATATGTATTGGTCAACTGAAGAACTGACTTAAATTTTATTTAATTTAAATGTAAATAGCCACACGTGGCTAATATCTACAGTATTGGACTGCACCGCTCCAGATAAATTCACTGCCTTTTATTCCTCTCTCCAACTTTGGTCTCTTTAAAGTTTCTGGCCTGGATATCTTATTCTCTGTTTGGAGCTGGGGAGAAGAAGAGAGGCCTTCACGAATATTGTGTATCTGAATGATATGAGCCTGATGGAAGGGGACAATGGTATGTAAATCCCAATGGGTTATTCTTGGTTAGGGTATTTTAGAAGTCACTACAGACTATTCAATAAAGAAATTTGATAAATATTTCAATGATCATTTATGTTATTCTAGCTAGCTGTCACATTTTTGGAGTTTTTTTTTTTTGATCTGTACTACTTGGTATACCATGAAATCATAACTAGAAATAAACTACAGGCAACTTTTCTGTTTCATGAGTGCCTACCGTGTGAGGCATTATATTGATACCTGATGCTTTTCCATATGCTGTTTAAATGAGATATTAAACCTGTGGGATAGTTACTATTATTTCGATTTTACAAAAGTTGTGATTGAGGCCCAGAAAAAGGATAATTAGTTTCTCCACAGTCATACAACTAGTTAATGCTGGAGCTGGTGTTCAGACCAGGTCTGACCATCTCTAAAGCTTGTGCTCAGGTTTTTTGATCTGCATCATGTTGCCATTTTACACAGCCCAAAGTTAGAGATCATTAAGATGAACTTAGAGTAGAGTAGCAGTCAGATTTTCCTAAGCCTTTACAGGTATTTAGGGTTTTTGTTTTTTTTTTTTTTTTAATTTTCGTCAATTCAATACAGATAAAATGGCAGTCAGGAGGCCAGGACTTTGACACACTGATTTCTGAAGTCTGAGAGTTCATCCTGCACTCAGAGAGGTGGTCTTGGTCTGTTTTGTAGTGTTGCTTTATTCATCTCAGTGCAGAGATGCCAGCAACATGACATCAGGATCCTTCATCTAGCAGTGTGACCTACAGCCTTTTTCAGCCCTGTTGCTGTAGAAGAAGAAAAGTTACAACCGAGCAAAGAAACCAGATGACTGGCAAAGAGATAGCCTCAGGTGTCACAGTTACAGCAATAATAACTGAATCATCTTTGTTTCAAAAATGAAACAAGAGGGTCACATGGTTTTGTAGAACTATAGATGTGTTCACTTTGGAAAAATAACCAGGAAAGTTAAGATATAAATGATTTATGCTTTTAAAGTTACAACATGATGTTTGTTATAGAAAAAGATGGAAAATCTAGGAAGAATGAAGAAAATATCACCTAAAATTCTTCCCACCCAGATAAAAGTACTCTTAATATTTTGTTAATATAATAATAATAGCTATTCTTACCCTTGGTATATTAAATGGGAGTCTTTTCTTGACATTTTCCTCTCCTAACTTATATTTCACTTCAAAGAATATTGATTTTGCTGCCAAATATATATCTCATATCTATCTACTTTCTTTGGCTCCACCACGGTCATAACTAGATCCCAGCTACTTGCCTGGTTACTGCAGTAACTTTATAATTGGCCTTCTGGTTTCCATTCTTGCCCATCTTTAACCGATTTTCCTTACAGCAGCCAGAATGGTTCTTTTTTTTTTAATTAAAAAAATTTTTATTGAGATAACATTGGTTTATAACATTATATAAGTTTTATGTGTACAACATTATACTTCCACTTTTGTATACCCTGCAGTGTACTCACCACTAAAAATTTAGTTTCCATCTGTCACCGTGTTTGTTCCCTTTTACCCATTTCACCCTGCCCCCGCTCCATCCCCTCTGGTAACCACTACTTTGTTCTTTGCATCTGCATGTTTGTTTTTGTTTGGTTTGTTCATTTATTTTGTTTTTGTTTGTTTTTGTATTCCACAAATGAGTGAGATCATATGGTGTTTGTCTTTCTCTGTCTGACTTACTTCACTTGGCATAATAGGCCCAAGGTCCATCCATGCTGTCACAAATGGCAAGATTTCTTCTTTTTTTTTATGGCTGAGAAGTATTCCATTACGTGTGTGTGTGTGTGTCTGTGTGTGTGTATCACATCTTCTTTATCCATTCATCTCGATGGGCACTTAAGTTACTTCCATATCTTGGCTATTATAAATAATGTTGCAGTGAACATAGGGGTGCATATGTCTTTTCCAGTTAGTGTTTTCATATTCTTTGGATAAATACTCAGAAGTGGGATTGCTGGATCATATGGTAGTTCTATTTTCAGTTTTTCGAGGAACCTGCATGCTGTTTTCCACTGTGGCTGCACCAACTTACATTCCCACCAACAGTGCACAGGGTTCCCTTTTCTCCACATCCTTGCCAACATTTGTTACTTGTAGACTTTTTGATGATAGCCATTCTGACAGGTGTGAGGTGATATCTCATGTGGGTTTTCTTTATATAAATTTATTATTTTTTATTTATTTATTTTTGGCTGTGTTGGGTCTTCGTTGCTGCACGCGGGCTTTCTCTAATTGCGGCGAGCAGGGGCTACTCTTTGTTGCGGTGCACGGGCTTCTCATTTTGGTGGCTTCTCTTGTTGCGGAGCACGGGCTCTAGGTGCACGGGCTTCAGTAGTTGTGGCTCACAGGCTCTAGAGTGCAGGCTCAGTAGCTGTGGCTCACGGGCTTAGTTGCTCTGCGGCATGTGGGATCTTCCTGGACCAGGGACTGAACCCGTGTCCCCTGCATTGGCAGGTGGATTCTTAACCACTGAGCCACCAGGGAAGTCCTCCTATGTGGTTTTGATTTGCATTTCCCTAATAATTAGTGATGTGGAATATCTTTTCATGTGCTTCTTGGCCACCTGTATGTCATATTTGGGAAAATGTCTATTCAGCTCCTCTGCCCATTTTTTCATCCAGTTGTTTATGTATTTTTTGTTATTAACCTCTTATTGGATATATTATTTGCAAATATCTTCTCCCATTCAATAGGTCATCTTTTCATTTTGTGGATGGTTTCTTTTGCTGTGTAGAAGCTTTTTAGTTTGATGTAGTCCTAATTGTTTATCTTTGCTTTTGTTTCCCTTGCCTGAGGAGACCTAGCTAGAAATACATTCCTAGGACTGATGTCAGAGAGTGTCATGCCTATGTTTTCTTCTAGGAGTTTACGGTTTTGGGTCTTACATTTAAGTCTTTAATCCATTTTGAGTTGATTTTTGTGTATGGTGTGAGGTAGTGGTCTACTTTCATTTTTTTGCATGAGGCTGTCCAGTGTTCCCAACACCATTTATTGAAGAGACTATCCTTTCTCTATTGGATGTTCCTTATTCCTCTGTTGTATATTAATTGTCCGTATATGTATGGGTTTATTTCTGGGCTTTCAGTTCTGTTCCATTGATCTATGTATCTGTTTTTCTGCCACTACCATGCTGTTTTGATTACTATGGGTTTATAATATAGTTTTAAATCAGGGCGTGTGATTCCTCCAGCTTTGTTCTCTTTGCCCAGGATTGTTTTGGCTATTTGGGGTCTTTTGTGGTTCCATGTAAATTTTAGAATTTTTTGTTTTATTTCTGTGAAAAATGTTTTTGGGATTTTGATAAGGATTGCATTGAATCTATAGATTGCTTTGGCAATATGGATATTTTAACAATGTTAATTCTTCCAGTCCATGAGCAGGAAATATCTTTCCATTTATTTGTGTCTTCTTCAGTTTCGTTCAACAGTGTCTTATAGTTTTCCGTGTATGGGTCTTTCACCTCCTCGGTTAAATCTGTTCCTAGGTATTTTATTCTTTTTGTTGTGATTGTAAATGGAATTGTTTTCTTAATTTCTTTTTCTGCTAGCTCATTGTTAGTGTATAGAAACACAACAGATCTTTGAATGTTGATTTGTACTCTGAAACTTTGTTTATTTCTAATAGTTCTTCGGTGGAGTCTTTAGGGTTTTCTATATATAAATCATGTCATCCACAAATAGTGACAGTTTCACTTCTTCCTTTCCAGTTAAGATGCCTTTTCTTTTTCTTTCCTGATTGCTCTAGCTGGGACTTCTGGTACTATGTTGAATAAGGGTGGTAAGAGTGGGCATCCTTGTCTTGTTCCTGATTTTAGAGGGCTAGCTTTCAGTTTTTCACCATTGAGAATGATATTAGTTGTGAGTTTGTCATATATGGCCTTAATATGTTGAGGTATGTTCCTTGTATACTCACTTTATTGAAAGTTTTTTTTATCATAAATGGGTGTTGAATATTGTCAAATGCTTTTTTTTTTTTTTGCATCTATTGAGATGATTATATGGTTTTTATCCTTCATTTTGTTAATGTGGTGTATCACGTGAATTTATTTGTGGATACAACCATCCTTGCATCCCTGGAATAAATCCCACTTGATCATGGTGTATGATTCTTTTTATGTATTGTATTCGGTTTGCTAATATTTTGTTGAGAATTTTTGCATCTATGTTCATCAGAGATACTGACCTGTAATTTTTTCTTTTTTTGAGTCTTTGTCTGGTTTTGGTATCAGGGTGTTGTTGGCTTTGTAAAATGAGTTAGAAAGCATTCCCTTCTCTTCAAGAGTTTGAAAAGGATAGGTATTAAATCTTTTGAATGTTTGGTAGAATTCACCTATGAAGGCATCTGGTCCTAGACTCATGGTTTTTAGGAGCTTTGATTATTATTTCAATCTCTGTACTAGTGATTGGGCTATTTAGATTTTTCATTTCTTCATGATTCAGTCTTGGAAGGTTTTATGAGTCTAAGAATTTGTCCATTTCTTCTAGGTTGTCCAATTTGTTGGCGTGTAGCTGTTCATAATATTCTCTTATAAGCCTTTCTATTCCTGTGGTGTCCATTGTTATCTGTCTTCTTGCATTTCTGAATATATTTATCAGAGCCTTCTCTAAGATTAGTGAGTCTAGCTAAAGATTTGTCAATTTTGTTTATGTTTCAAGAACCAGCTCTTAGTTTTATTGATCGTTTCTATTGTCTTTTTAGTCTTTATTTCATTTATTTCTGTTCTGATCTTAATTATTTCCTGCCTTCTACTGATTTGGGGCTTCATTTGTTCTTTTCCTAGTTCCTTTAAGTACAGGGTTAGATTGTTTATTTTAGATTTTTCTTGTTTCTTGAGGTAGGCATGTATTGCTTAAACTTCCCTTTTAGTATCACTTTTGCTGCATCCCATAGATTCTGGTATGTCATATTTTCATTTGTCTTTGGGTAGCTTTTGATATCTTCTTTGATTTTCATTGACTCGGTAGTTGTTCAGTAGCATGTTGTTCAGTCTCCACATATTTGTAATTTTTCCAGCTTTCTTATAGTTGATTTCTAGTTTCATAGAAATTGGAAAAGATGCTTGGTACGACTTCAGTCTTCTTAAATTCACTGAGATTTGTTTTGTGTCCCAACATATGGTTTACCCTTGAGAAAGTTCCATGTCCACTTGAGAAGAATGTGTATTCTGGTGCAATTGAATGGAATGTTCTGTACAAATCTATCAAATCCATCTAGTCTGATGTTTCATGTAAGGCTGCTGCTTCCTTGTTGACTTTCTGTCCGGATGATCTATCCATGATGCCAGTGGGCTGCTAAATTCCCCTACTATTATTGTGTTGCTGTCAATTTCTCCTTTTAAGTCTGTTAATAATTGTTTTATATATTTTGGTGCTCCTGTGTTAGGTGCATATATATTAATAACGTTATGTCTTCGTGATGAATTATCCTCTTTATCTTTATATACTATCCACTTTTGTCTCTTGTTATCTTTTTTGGCTTGAAGTCTATTTTGTCTGATATAAGTATGGCTACACCCACTTTCTTTTGGCTGCCATTTGCCTGGAGTGTCATGTTCCATCTCTTTACTTTGAGCCTATAATTGTCTTAAACTCTGAGATGAGTCTCCTGGAGGCAGCATACAGTTGGCTCTTGTTTTTTAATCCACCCAGCCTTCCTGTGTCTTTTGATTGGTGAATTCAAGCCATTTACATTTAGAATGATTATTGACAGATGAGGATTTGGTACTACTGCTAGTTTATCTTTTGTTTTCTGGTTGCTCTATATCTTCATTATTTCTTTTTTTCCTTGTATTTCTGTCTGCCATTTTGCTTTGGTGGTTTTTTATGATGTTTTCCTCACTTTCCTCTTTTTTAATGTTTTGTGTCTTTGCTCTAGATTTATTTTTTGTGGTTACCATGGGGTTTGTATAAAACATGTCATAGGGCTTCCCTGATGGTGCAGTGGTTAAGAATCCGCCTGCCAATGCAGGGGACATGGGTTCGAGCCCTGGTCCAGGAAGATCCCACATGCCGTGGAGCAACTAAGCCTGTGCGTCACAACTACTGTGCGCCACAACTACTGAGCCTTTAAAAAAAAAAAAATGTCATACATAAAGTAGTCCTTTTTCTGCTTATAGCATCTTATCTTTATGTACCTATATAAGTTCCACCCTTTTCCTCTCCCCCTTTTGTATTTTTCTTGCCTCAAATTATCCCTTTTTATATTGTGAGTTTGTTACCAAATTGAAGTAGCTATAATTACTTTTCCTACTCGTCTTTGCCCTTTAACCTTTATGCTGTAGTTAAAGTGTTTAAAAAACCTATTCTGATAAAGAGTTGCAGTTTTATGATTCTGTCTGCTTATCACTTTACTCGATTTGTGGACTTTGCTTTTTTTTGTTTGTTTGTTTCTGGTAAAGAGCCCCTTTCAACATTTCTTGTAATGCAGGTCTAGTGTTGATGAACTCCCTCAGCTGTTGTTTGGGAAAGTCCTTATTTATCATTCATATCTGAATGATAACTTTGCTGGATAGAGTATTCTTGGGTGATGGTTTTTATCTTTCAGTATTTTGAGAATGTCATTCCACTTTCTTCTGGACTGTAGAGTTTCTGCTGAGAAATCTGTTAATAGCCTAATGGAGGTTCCTTTGTAGGTTACCCTTCCTTTTTTCCCTGGCTGCCTTAATTCTTTGTCATTGACTTTTAACAGTTTTAATATAATGTGTCTTGAAGAAGGTCTTTTTTAAATACATTTATTTATTTATTTATTTATTTATGTTTGGCTGCGTTGGGTCTTCGTTGCTGCGTATGGGCTTTTTCTAGTTGCGGTGAGCGGGGGCTACTCTTCGTTGCAGTGCTCTGGCTTCTCATTGTGGTGGCTTCTGTTGTTGCGGAGCACGGGCTCTAGGTGGGTGGGCTTCAGTAGTTGTGGCATGTGGGCTCAGTAGTTGTGGCTCGCGGGCTCTAGAGCGCAGGACCAGTAGTTGTGGCACACAGGCTTTGTTGCTCCGCGGCATGTGGTATCTTCTTGGACCAGGGCACGAAACCATGTCCCTTGCATTGGCAGATGGATTCTTAACCACTGCACCAGCAGGGAAGTCCCTTGAAGAAGGTCTTTTTGTATTGAGGTAATTAGGTGTTCTCTTAGCTTCATGGACTTGTATATCCAGTTCCTTCTCTGGTTTGGGAAGCTCTCAGCTATTACTTCTTTAAATAAACTCTCTGCTCCCCTCTCCCTTTCTTCTCCTTCTGGGATACCCATTACCCTAATGTTGTCTTTCCTAAGGAGTTGGATAGTTCTCATATAATTTTTTTATTTTTTAAAATATCTTATTTCGTTTTTCTTCTACTTGTGTCATTTCTAGAGTTCTATCTTCAAGCTCACTAATTCTCTCTCCCATGTGATCTGCTCTATTTTCAGTGCTTTCTAGTGTATTCTTCAACTCATTTATTGAATTCTTTAGTTCTAGAATTTGTTTTTCTTTTTTAGAGTTTTAATCTCTTTTGTAAAGTATTCCTCTGTTCATTAATTTCGTTCCTGAGTTCATTGAACTGCCTATCTGAGTTTTCTTTTAGTTCCTTGACTTTCTTCATGACAGCTATTTTGAATTCTCTATCAGTTAGATCACAGTATTCTGTGGCTTTAAGTTTGGTTTCTGGAGAATTGTCATTTTCCTTTTGTGGTACAGTGTTACTATGGTACTTCACAGTGTTTGGTGAAGTTGTTCCTCTGCCACACATTTAAAGTAGCAAGCACCTTTCTGCTTGATTCTAATGATCCAACAGGTTAGAAATTAGAGGCCTTTCTTTTGTTTTCCAGTAGGTGGCGCTATAGCACAAGTTTTGGGTTTCTCTTACCTCAGCTGCCTCTGGTTATATTTGAGAGTCTGCACTTTGTGCCCTCTACCATCTCCATCTGTGGTGTGGCTCGATGCCTTCATTATCACTTCCTGTACCTGCAGGGTCGCCTTACTTCTGCCAATGTTGCTAGCATTTGCCACCTGGTGCACCAGGATGGTGGGTTCTTCCCTCCTGTCCAGGAGCCCTTGAGTGGCAAGTTCCACTGCTGTTGGGGAGGAAGGGGTGGGGGCAATAGCTAGGATCGCTCAGGTGGCCCTGCCATATCCAGTGTTGTAAGATTCATGGGCTTGCTACTTCGAGTGGGGGGCTGGGGGCTGGGGTCATGTGCAGTGCTTCCCCTGCTACCGTCAGCTTCTCTGGGGCTGGAGGGCTGGGACTGCAGACACCACCTCCACTGTTCCCTTGGTTCTGCCTCTTCTATGTGTTCCAGTCCATCACCTTTAGCTGTATAGATATGTGGAGAATTCTCTGGTTTCTTGGTGTGTCGGACACAAGAACCTTTGTTGTGTTGTGGATGTTTTACTGGTTGTAGATTAAGGGGAGAGACAGAGGTAGCTTTTCACTCCACCACGTTGCTGACTCTCAGAATGGTTCTTTTAAACCAAAATTGGATTATGTGGCTCTCCTCCTTGAAACCCCTTACATTGGACTCAAAATAAAATCCAGATTCTTAAGCTGTTCCCATATGGCCTGGCCCTATCATCTCATTCTCACTCCTCACTGCCACCTTTGTGCATTGTAGGCCTTTTTTGAGTTCCTTGAACTCACCTAGTTCCTTCCTGTGTCAAGTCATTTTCCATGTTTCCTTTGTCAGAAATGCAGGCTCCTTCACCCTCCATTCCTGACACCTTCCCTGCACGTTTGTGCACATATGGGCCACAAGCACATGCTCGCTAAACTTGCCTCATCTTTCAGCTCTCTGCTTAACTGTCACTTCTCATAGAGCCCTCCTCTGATCCTCAAAATAAAAAAAAACCCCAAACCTGCCAATCTCTCTAATGGCTCTTTGATATTTTCCTTCATAGCAAACACTTAGCACAGTTTATAAGCATAGATTTATTTATGTGTTTGTCTAAGTTCTGTCTCCTTTACTGGACCATGAGCTCCACAGGAGTGCAGGGCTCATCCCGTCTGTTTGTTCCTCATTCACATTCAGTGCCTAGTATGGAGTGTGCCCTGGGTAATTACTTACTGCATGAGGAAAAGAAGGAATGCTGAAGCTAATTTTATGGCTTCTCCTTGTCGTGAGCTATTTGTTCAACAAATATTCAGAAAACAACTCTGTGTTGGGAGTGATGAGATTATATTCTTTAATATTTTTATGTTTTGGTATGAAATATTTTCACGAATGGTTTCTCCTGTATGCAGGCAGAGTGCTAAGAGCAGTCAGAGCCCACGTTGTTTCTCTGTGTTTGAGTAGGTTGGATCCCAGAGACTGTGGAGGAATGGAAGCTTCTCCTACATCTGGTACAGAACAAGAGCACAAAGCCAGCCCCCCAGAAGTCACCAAATGGGAACTTCAGCGATGGGCCTTCCCCTATCAATGTGGAGAATGTGGCACTCCTGTTAGCTAAGTCCATGGGCCCAGACCGGGCCTGGTCACTGCTACAAGAATGTGGTTTGACCCTTGAGCTGTCAGAGAGGTTTACCAGAACCTGTGATATCCTGAGGATTGCCGAGAAAAGGCAGAGGTAATGTATGTCTGTCCTGCCCTATCCACAGGCACTTGGGGAATGTAGAATTGCACAGATTTTCAGAGGTGGACGGGACTGTAGAGATCACATAGTCCCAACCCCTCATTCATAGATGAGGGGACAGAGACTCCTCTGTTGTTGAAGGTGATTAAGGGAAGAGGCTAAAGTAATGTTTTGTTCACAGTCATGACCAAAACACTGTTTAGGTTAATGTGAATACCCAAATCTGATGTGTACTCAATTCTTTAAGAATATTATTGGTACCACATACCTAATTGTCTCAGTCAGGGTGTTTTTTTTGTTTTGTTTTTTTTAAACTGTGGTAAAATACAGATAACATAAAATTTCCTGCCAACCATTTTTAACTACTTGGTTCAGTAGTGTTAAGTATATTCATATCAGTGTGCAGTCAGTTTCCAGAACTTTTTCAACTTACGAAACTGAAACTCTATACCCATTAAACAACAACTCCCCATTTCCCCCTCCACCTAACCCCTGGTAACCACCATTCTACTTTCTGTCTCTGATTTTGACTACTCTAAGTACCTCATATAAGTGGGATCATACAGTGTCTGTCTTTTTGTGACTGGCTTATTTCACTTAGCATAACGTCCTTAAGGTTCATCCATGTTATAGCATTTGTCAGTGTTTCCGTCCTTTCTAAGGCTGAATAATATTTCATTGTATGTATGTAACCACATTTTGTTTATCCACTCACCTGTTGATAGACACTTGGGTTGCTTCCACCTCTTGGCTATTGTGAGTAATGCTGCTATGAACATGAGTATACAGATATCTCACTGAGACCCTGCTTTCAGTTCTTTTGGGTGTATACCCAGGTGTGGAATTGCTGGATCAGATGGTACTTCTATTTTTAATTTTTTGAGGAACCTCCATACTGTTTTCCATAGAGCCTGCACCATTTTATATTCCCACCAATTATAGCACATCCCCACCAACCCTAGTTATTTTCTGGTTTTTTTGTTTTGATTTTTGTTTTGTTTTGTTTTGTTTTGTTTTTTTGGATAGTAGCTATCCTAATGCGCATGAGGTGATATCTCATTGTGGTTTTTATTTGCATTTCCCTAGTGATTATTGATGTTGAACATCTTTTCATATGCTCTTGGCCATTTAAATGTCATCTTTGGAGAAATACCTGTTCAAGTCTTTTGCCCATTTTTAAATTGCATTATTTGTTTTTTGTCATATGAATTCTTTACATATTCTCAATATTAACCTCTCAGATATGTGATTTGCAAATATTTTCTCCTATTGTATAGGACAGGATGCCATATTCACAGGATGCCTTTTCACTCTGTTGATTGTGTCTTTTGATGCACAGAGTCAGTCAGCTTTTTTAATCCTTTCTTCTGAAAAGAATGAACAATGACAGCTAAATTTGCCTGTTTCTTTTCTTTGGGATTTCAGAGCCTTGATACAAAGCATGCTTGAAAAATGTGATCGGTTTCTGTGGTCTCAGCAGGCCTAATTGAAGAAGATTCAGCAGGGTGTCATGACATTTTGAGAAAAACTGAATCGTGCTCCGGAACCTTCTGAATGCATTTGTTATTGAAGGAAAGGCCCCACCTGAGATCCCTGCCACCTTATTGGGAGCACTTTTGTCCGTGTCTGTAACCTCTGCATTTGTGGCTCTATCTGTACCTCAGTGTTTTTCAACTGAAGTTGAATTTTGAAAGGAATCAGTCCTTGTTTGCTGAAATGAAGTGCTCTGGAAGGAATCAGAACGTGAATATCCCCAGCTATGCAGTCCTTATTCTGAACAACAGTGTTATTTGTTCCTTGCTGGTGGACTGGGGGAATTCTTCTCCTGTCGTGACTGCCATGTAGGGAGCAGAAGTTTCTCATCCTGGTCACATGAAGACATACAATGTAATTGACAGAAATTGAATTCCTTTTTTATCTTCTCTGGGACACTTGAGAAATTACCAAAGTAAGATCTGGTATAATGGAATTAACACATAAAATGAGTGAAACACTGAAGATTCAAATCAGATGTTTAAATGAAATGGCCCCATATTTAAACTGAGCTAATTTAAAATGTATTTTTTTCCCAGTGCTTGACATTTTTTAATCTGAACCTATATACAACTAATTCATTACTGGAAATGTTTTACTCCAGTCTTTCCTAAACAGCAGTCTAAAGGAATCATGCACTTTTAAAATTTGTTTTTTAAAAGCCATAATAAAGGAAGGCTGAGTACTGATAAAGATTGCAGCAAGTGCTTGTATTATTTAAGCCAAGTGCTTGTATTATTTAAGCCAAGTACTAGATTGCCATTTTCAGGCTCCTGTATACTTACACAGCATATTATATTAATAATAAATGTAAAATCTAATTTAAAAATTTATTTGAGTAGAATGTAGACATGAGGTTTATAGTGAGCAATTTGCAGGAAGGTGTGGTGTATACTCAGTGTGGAATAAGCAAAGTGTTGGGTACATTGAATGATTCACTTCTTTCTTTCATTTATAACACAGCCAGAGAACTATAGACACAAATTGCTGTCATACTTCCATGTGACATTTGGATATGATGTAACCAGATTAGTTGAAGAGATGATCAGAGAAGGGAGGCTTCACAAAGCTTCTTAGCATTTTGGCAGGTGTGGAAACCCTAACAATTTTGGTCACCAGTGTGTGGCAGAGTGTGTGTGGGGTGTCTCCCCATGCCGAGCAATTCTTCAACACCAGCTGGGTGTCCTACAATTCAACTCAATTGAAAGTATCTCCCTGGAGATAGCATCCAATTTCACAGGTTAGGGGCTCAGAACCACAAAACTGCCCCCACTTCAGATGCCAGTCAGAAGTCCAGGTTGTTAACTGTACAGGCATACCTCTTTGCTTTATTGTGCTTCACAGATACTGTGTTTTTCTTTTTCTTTTTCTTTTTCTTTCTTTCTTTTTTTTTTTTTAACAAATTGAAAGTTTGTGGCAACCCTGTGTTCAGTAAGTCTATCAGTACAATTTTTCCAACAGCATTTCCTTACTTTGTGTCTCTGTCACATTTTCATGATTCTTGCAATACTTCAATCGTTTTCACTCTCATTATTTGTCAGGGTGATCTGTGATCTGTGATCTTTGATGTTACTATTGTAATTGTTTTGTGGCACCACTGCACCCATGTATGATGGTGAACTTAATCGAGAAATGTGTGTTGTGACTGCTCCAACTGGCCGTTCCCCATCTCTCTCCCTCTCCTCAGGCTTCCCTATTCCCTGATACACAGCAATATTGGAATTAAGCCAATTAGTAACCCTATAATGGCCTCTGAAGTATTCAAGTGAAAGGAAGAGTTGCACATCTCTCACTTTAAAGCAAAAGCTAGAAATGATTAAGCTAAGTGAGAAAGGCATGTTGAAAGCTGAGATAGGCTGAAAGCTAGGCCTCTTGCATCAAATAGCCAAATTGTGAATGTAAAGGAAAAGTACATGAAAGAAATTGAAAGTGCTACTCCAGTGAATACAAGAATGAGAAAAAAGTGAAAGAGCCTTATTGCTGATACGGAGAAAGTTTTAGTAGTCTGGATAGAAGATCAAACCAGTCACAACATTCTCCTAAGCCAGAGCCTAATCCAGAGCAAGGCCCTAACTCTTCAATTCTGTGAAGGCTGAGAGAGGTGAGGAAGCTACAGAAGAAAAGTTTGAAACTAGCAGAGGTTGGTTCATGAGGTTTAAGGAAAGAAGCAGTCGTCATAAAAGTGAAGCAGCAAGTGCTGATGTAGAAGCTGCAGCAAGTTATCCAGAAGATCTACCTAAGATCATTAATGAAGGTGGCTACACTAAACAACAGATTTTCAGTGTAGACAAAATGGCCTTATATTGGAAAAGGATGCCATCTAGTACTTTGCATAGCTAGAGAGGAGAAGTCAATGCCTGGCTTCAGAGCTTCAAAGGACAGGCTTCCTCTCCTGTTAGGGGCTAATGCAAGTAGTGACTTTCAGTTGAAGCCAATGCTCATCTACCATGGTGAAAATCCTAGGGCCCTTAAGAATTATGCTAAGTTTACTCTGCCTGTGCTCTATAAACGGAACAACAAAGCCTGGATGACAGCACAAGTGTTTACAACATGGTTTAATGAATATTTTCAGCTCACTGCTGAGACCTACCACTCAGAAGAAAAGATTCCTTTCAAAATATTACTGCTTACTGACAATGCACCTGGTTGCCCAAGAGCTCTGATGGAATTGTACATCAAGTTTAATGTTTACATGCCTGCTAATACAACATTCATTCTGCAGCCCATGGATCAAGGAGTAATTTCAACTTTCAAGTCTTATTTTTTAAGAAATACATTTTGTAAGACTATAGCTACCATAGATAATGATTCCTCTGATGATTTGTGCAGAGTAAATTGGAAACCTTCTGGAAAGGATTCACCATACTAGATGCCATTAAGAACATTCGTGATTCATGGGAAGAGGTCAACATATTAACATTAATAGAAGTTTGGAAGAAGTTGACTCATCCTCATGGATGACTTTGAGGGGTTCAAGACTTCAGTGGAGGAAGTAATTGCACATGTGGTGGAAATAGAAAGAGAACTAGAATTAGAAGTGGAGCCTGAAGATATGACTGAATTGCTGCAATCTCATGGTAAAACTTTAACGGATGAGGAGTTGCTTCTTATGGGTTAGCAAAGAAAGTGGAATCTACTCCTGGTGAAGATTGCTGTGAAGATTGTTGAAATGACAACCAATGATTTAAAATATTACATAAACTTAGTTAATAAAGCAGTGGCAGGGTTGAGAGAAAAATGACTCTAATTTTGAAAGAAGTTCTACTGTGGGTAAAATGCTATCAAACAGTATTGCATGCTACAGAGAAATCATTTGTGAAAGGAAGAGAAGGAAGAGTCAGTGATCTGCCAAACTTCATTGTTGTCTTATTTTAAGAAATTGCCACAGCTGCCCCAAATTTAGCAAACACCATGCTGATCAGTGAGCTACCATCAACATGGAGGCAGGACCCTCCACCAGCAACAAGATTACAACTTGCTGAAGGCTCAGAAGATAGTTAGCATTTTTTTTAGCAATAAAGCAGTTTTAAATTAAGGTATATACATTGTTTTTTAAGACAATGCTATTGCACACTTCATAGACTATAGTATAGTGTAAACATAACTTTTATATGCACTGGGAAACCAAAAAATGCATGTGACTCGCTTTATTGCTGTCTGGGGACCGAACCCACAATATCTCCAAGGTATGCCTGTACTTCTGACCAACTGGCTATAAATCAGAGGTTCCCGTGACCTGCTCCTTGAGTTCAATTAATTTGCTAGAGTGGGTCACAGAACTCAGAGAAACATTTTACTTACTTAGATTATCAGTTTATTATAAAAGGCTCAGGAACAGCTGGCTGGAAGGGTAAGGTATGGGGAAGGGGCAAGGAGCTTCCATGCCCTCTCCCAGTGCCACTCTAGACCAATCTCCACATGTTCACTGACTGGAAGCTCTAGATAAAGCAGCGGCAGCATTGAGAACAGAGATGGGCTGGAGGTTGAGTTCAGTTGCCAGTGGCCAGTGTCAAGAGTGGGACTGAAAGTTCCAACTCTCTAATCACATGGTTGGCTCCACTGGCAGCCAGCCCCCATCCTTAGGTGTGGTCCAAAACTCACCTCATTAACATAATGAAAGACACTTTTCTCCCTCTCATCACCTTGGAAATTCCAAGGGTTTTAGAAACTCTGTGCCAGGAAAGAAGATGAAGACCAAATATAAATTTCTTATCACAATATCACACCTTCCCACTAGTTAAGCTGGATTGTGGCTGTATTGGATTAAGTTGACTGTAAGTCTATAAGGTAAAGGGTGAGAGCCCTCCTGTCACTTTCAGCTTTTGTCATTACACAATGACTGTCCAAAAGAGGGTGTGGAGGAAATCTCAGGAGGAGGAGACACTCTGAACTGGCACAATTGGGCAATCATTTCCCGACAGATCTTTCTAGGGCACGTTACAGCAATCCTCATTTACCTAAAGGGTAACAGAATTTTCTAGCATTAAAACAAAACAACCCCCCCCCCAGAAACTCCGCATCATCTGAATTTATTTTCTAAGGAAAACAAACAAAAATCCCATTCAGTTAAACATTTAAATTTGAACAGTCTTCTTGGATATTAGGCAGTGTTTTCAAATACAACTTGTAATCTTTCACTTGCCTAAAAATGATAGATTGATTCATGGTTGCCTCACTTTTATTTTTGCATCCAGACTTGACTGGTGTTTAACAAGGCTTCAGGGTATCATAGTGGCTTAGGGCTTGGGTTTGTCAACTGAAAAAAAAAAAAAAGCACAATGTGAGAATTGTGAGTTAAGTTTTATTTAGGGCAAAATGAGGACTACTGCCCGGGAGACAGCATTTCAGATAGCTCTGAGAAACTGCTCCAAAGAGGTTGGGGGAAGGTCAGTGTTGTAAATGATTATAGTGAAGGGGGATGGTGCGTGCAGTCAAGCATGCAATTGGGCAGAGGCTCGCTGCTAGTCAGAAGGAGCAGATGTCACAGTTAATGATTTTAGTACTTTTCTAGATGTGAGTAGATGCAAGAATTGGAGCTCATAAAATCTCCTGAAAATATCTAACTATATGAAAACCTGTTTTGCCAATTTTTCCCAGATCACAGAGTGCCTCATTCCTGATCTCCACCCTGACCTCCTTTCAGGGGGTGTTGAAGATCAGCAGCCGCAGTGGCTCATGATTTAATCCTTGTAGAGGTAGATGGCAATGCCAAATTTTAGTTGGCAGGTTCTGAGACAGACTATCTGGCTTTGAATGTCTGCTCTTTATCTAGATGACCTTAGGTAAGTTCCTTTGTTTCTCCAAATTTCAGCTTCCTCATCTGTCAAATATGGATAATAGTAGCAGTCCCCTTGGGGGTAGTTTGAGGATTAAATGAGATAATGAATGTGAACCAGAGCTACCTCATAGTGACAATTAAATGAGACTAAAATGCAGAGCATAGTGCCTGTGGCATAGTGTCTGGGTAATAAATATTAGTTGTGGTTTGAAAGATTTGGAAAATCGTTTCACCCAGTAGTGATCAGAGCCATGTAAATTGGTTTTCATGAATGAAAGAGAGTGGGAAGACCAAATTTGAAATAATTTCCTTGCATGTATTTAATTTGTCACTGCCCTGGCCAAGGCTCAAAACCTTGTTGTCATCCTTGCCCCCTTCCTCAACCCTCACTTCCAGTTACTAGGTAAATTCCCTCAATTCTACATTGGTGGTGTTTTCCGTTAGTCATTTATTTTTCCATTCTCTATTGCCACCATCCCACATTCTCATTACTTCTTGCCGAGACAGTTACATCAGTCTTCAGGGAACTTTCTTCACTTCTGTTAAAAAAACAAAGTTCAACAGTAAATTTGAAGGTCTAGTTGGCTCTATTCAACAACTCATGAATCAAACAGCATCCCATCTAGCAACTAGAAGAGTGCTCTGAGTGGGTGTACGAAACGGAGAGCTTTTATAGGAAGAAGGGTGGGACAAGGGAGTTATTAACAAAAGAAAAAAGATTATTTCTAGGTCAGGATATCTTCTTTTTGGGGGAAAGGGATCATCAAAACTTTTATCATGCATGTTACCTCTTCTGGGGTCGGGGGCGTGGATGGAGAGGGCCTACATGCAGATTACCTCTTTGGTGCTGACAATTCCACTGGTTAAGATTACATTTCTGGGGAGGGTTGAAACTGCAACTAAGTCAAGTATTAAGTCTAGGCTTGGTATCATGGGAGCACAAGTGACACCATTTTGGGCCTGTGGTTTTCTTGTTAACACTTCTAAACACTGCCTTCCCCACCACCACCACTGAGTCTCAGCACATCACAATGGAACCAGCATTAAGTATCACCCAGTCAGGTGATTCACGAACTTGCCATGCATCAGAATCATCACAGGAGCTCGTTAAAAATACAGACGCTGGGATCCTGCCCCAGACCTGGAACTTGTAGATCTAAGGACTAATTTTACCTCCTTCAGCTTGTCTCCTACCCCCATGTTATTCCTAAATTTAGATGTAGAGTTATCCTAGTTTGTAGATAAACCTAGGCCCCTGAGAAAGAGTGATTCCCTGGGTCTCATGGGAAGTTAATTGGAGATTTATTGTCAGAATCCTTGTCCTCTGAGGCATAGCCTTAAGCCACTTCCCAATCAGAAACTTTCGGTGGCTCTCCTTTGCTTTCAAAATAAAGCCCAAACCCTTGAGCTTGACATTTAAACTGATGAAACAAAATTATTTTAAGGCAGGACAAGAAAAAAAATCTAACGTAAAATTTTCTCTGCTTTTTGAACCACTATCCCCTCCCCTTTAGTGTACATTGTGCATCTGTATTACACATTAACTAGGTTCCCTTAAAAGACACAGGAATGCCTACTTGCCAAAAAGAAAAAAAAAAAGCAATTTCCTCCTGGCACCAGCAAGGTAACTCTTTAGGAGTTAACATTTCCTTTTAATCCTGTAGGGAATCACAATGACCCACTACTTGCCTGTTGGACTACATAGTCAAGATGTCACTTTGATGTATAACCCTTTGCCTCAAAAACTTATATAACTGCTCTGACCTCTAATGGGTGGAATGGCTTGCAGGATCTTAGTTCCCTGACCAGGGATCGAACCCGAGTCCTCGGCTGTGAAAGGGCAGAGTCCTAACCACTGGACCACCAGGGAATTCCCCTCAGAGCTTTCTGAAAGACTGTCTCCTGAGTTATAATCTTCATATTGGCTGGAATAAAATTCTCTATTTCTTTCTTAGATTGACTACTGATTAAAATTTTTTTGTCGACAAGGCCGTGACTTGTTCCTGGACTCTTGTTTTCAGTTTCAGAGCCCACGTTTGTCTCTCCTCCTGGGCTCTGTTCTTGGACACGCTCTGCACTTGCCCTCCGGTTGTGCCCCTGCTCAGTCAACCCTGAGCTGCCCTTTGCCCCAGGGTCCACCTGCTGAAATTCCACCAGGGTTCTGTTTCTTCAGGTTCCACATGTCAAGTTGGTTTTTTTTAATTGTAAACTACAGATACCATAAAATTTACCATCTTAACCATTTTGTGACACAAGGGGCTGAAATCATCCCTTGCACCAGGAACAGTAACTTTAGAGTAAGGTCAGAGCAAAACCCAGCTTTTCCCTCCCCTTCATTTAGAAGAAATCTGGATACCATGACACTTCTTGAGCAACAGTACAGAATTACAACACAACGCTGCTGTGCAGAGGTGACCAGCCTGGAGTTTCCAGTCAACCCTGGTCTAGTGGATCAAATACAAACCACCAGAGAGGCTTGGAAAATTCCTGCTTGGCATTTCTTCCCAGAGGGTTCAGAAAAATACTAACTGGCACCGCCGTGTCCTAAATACAGAGAATGTTTTCCCAGATTGTGCTTTTCCCATCTTCCCCAGGTAATAATACATTATTCCAGATGGACGACTCTGAATCAATCTGAATATTCAAGTTGATATAGTCTTCTAGCAATCTAAGCATGATTTTATCTGATACTAATAGGCAAAGCCTGGGTTTAGTGACTTTGTATCAGAGTTTTTAATCCCCTGGCTGTCTGTGTAGCTTTTCCTAGGAAACTGCCCATCTTTGTGGCATGAGGCTTGTGCAGCTGTGCAGAGCCCCATGCTTAGCACGGCCCAGTGCTTGGTTAATGCCCTGCTTTCACCATCTTAGAATTTTTAATAATTTCTGAACAAGGTCCGCACATTTTTATTTGGCACTGGTACCACACTTTATGTAACCGGTCCTGGCTGCTATAGTAGATCTGAGGTAGAACTTGAGATTTTGCATTTCTGGCAGGATCCCAGGTGACAGTCTCACAGCTTGTTCTGTTCTCAGTTTATTTAGGCTTAAATAAACTTTCTGTGCCTGGGAACTTGACTCCAACTGGATCAAACACAAGCTCAGGCTCTCTGGTTCCTCTCTTCCAGTGATTCTGGGTGCTGATTAGAATGGCCTTTATTATTATTATTTTAATTGAGATATAATTAACACATTACATTAGTTTCAGTTATACAACATAATGTTTTGATACTTGTACATATTGTGAAATGATCACCCCAATAAGTCTAATTAACATCAATTACCATACACAGTGACAAAACTTTTTTCTTGTGATGAGAACTTTTACATACTTACATGTGGAATCTAAAATATACAACAAACTTGAATATAACAACAACAACAAAACAACCCAACAGACTCATGATATAGAGAACAAATTAGTGGTTACTAGTAGAGAGAGGGAAGGGTATGATAGGGGTAGGGGATTGAGAAGTATAAACTACTATGTATAAAATAAACTACAAGGATGCACAGGGAATAATAGCTAATATTTTATAATAACTATAAATGCAGTATAGCCTTTAAAAATTGTGAATCACTGTGTTGTACACCTGAAACTTACATAATATACATCAACTATACCTCAATTTAAAAATTTTTTTAAAAGATACATGCACCCCATGTTAATTGCAGCATTATTTACAACAGCCAAGATATGGAAGCAACCTAAGTACTTAAATGTCCATCAATGGATAAATAGATAAAGAAAATGTGGTATATGTGTATAATGGAAATACGTTTTACAAGAAATGTAATGCATTTCTCTTACCTTGAAAAAATTCCCTTCTTACTAGTAAGTTAAAAAATAAATTCTCTCAATCGTTCACATGTTCAATAAGTGTTTGTTGAAGTCCTATTATGTGCCAGATACTTTTCTTGGTGCTAGATAAATGAGACAGAAATTGTTACAATCTAGGGTGGAAGACAGACCAAGAAAACAATCAAAACCAAAAAAACCACCCAAATAACAGAAAAAGTAAACCGAGAAATGAATAAAATCATCCCACATATTGATAATTGCTAAGAAAGAAAGAATAGTCATGGTAGGTCACTCAGAGTAGTCAGAGAAGGCCTTTCCGAAGAGGGATTTCAAGTGAGAGGCACAGGAAAGAAGGAAGCAGCCATGTGAAGGGGAGGTGGGAAGAGTGTTCCAGGCAAAGGCAATATCATGTGTAGACACCCTGGTAAATTAGAGCTTGACTTGTTGGTAGGACTGAGGGAAGACCAGTGTGGCTGGAACAGTGAGCTGGGAGGGTGTGGCATGAGATGATGCTGGAAGGTGACCAGTGACCAGATCTGCTAAAGGGTCTGAAGTAGAAGGGACACATGATCAGATTATGGTTTGCAAAGATCAGTCTGAATGCTAGACAGACAGGCCTATTTTGCCCAGGACAGTTCCAGTTTATTCCTGTCATCCAGGTATAATTATCAATAATGCCCCTTTCACAATGGAAGGTGACTTGGCTTAGATGATAAACTATACAGTCACACTGAAGCAGAGGCGGAAGCCATGAAGATGGGGAGACTACTGAGACAGCTGTTGCAGGAACCCAGGTGAGAACAGGTGTGGCCAGGAGCGTGGAGGTGCACGTGAGACCAGGCTGATGGGCTAGAGATGAATTTTGGAAGTAGAATCACAGGGCTTGCTAGTGGATTGGATGTGGAGGTAAAGGCAAGGGAAGCATCAAGCACATTTCCCAATATCTGGGGTGAGCCACAGAGGGAAGAGTCGTGTCCTTTGCTGAATTGGAGGGGCCTGGGGGTGAAGAGTTCTGGAGGGGGATGAGCGTTCCCTTTGGACGTGCAGAGTGTGAGATCTCTGGAAGCCATCCAATCAGCGGTTTCAGGAGGACAGTCAGATAAACAAGCACGGAGCTTGGGAACCAGGTTCTGAGGGGGAGATATAAGTTTCAGAGCCGTCAGCATGTAGGTACTATTTGCTGCGCTTGTTGGGGAGAATACAGAGAAATAAAAAGTGCGAGCCCAGAACCAAGTCTGAGGGACACTTAGAGTTTGGGGAGACGAAAAGACCCAGCTAAGGAGGTAAAGGAAAACTGAAGGGAAGCAAAAGGAGAGTGTGGTACTGTGAAGCCAAGAGAGGACCTTCCAGGAAGGAGGGAGAGGACAATTGGGCTGAGCATGGCTCAGAGGCCTCCTGATACGAGGAGAGAAACATGTCAATTGTTTTGGCAACATGGAGGTCAGTGGTGACCAGAGCTGTTTTGCTGAGTGGTGGGGACAGAGGTCAGGCTGGTGTGGATTCAAGTGTGAGTCAGAAGCGAGGAATCAGAAAGTGCAGATGGGCAGGTTTTCAACAAGTCTGACTATAAAGAGGAAGAGGAAAACGTGCAAGAGTGAAGAGTGATGCGGATTGAAGTCAGGGTTTTCAATGTGGTGCTTTATTGGGAAAGCTGTTACTGACTGTCTGGACTCTGCAAGGTTTTGCCCATGTGAGGAACAAGCACATTTTCCTCCCTGGCGTGAGTGTCACTGGGTGTCCTGTGCAAGAGGAGAGCACCACAGGAGCTGGGCGGAAGGAAAGCACAAACCAGGAAGTGTTTGTGTCCTGCAACGTCCCTCCTGCGCCCTGAAAGGACAGAGATTAACACCGTGCCCAGCTGGCACAGAAGAAATGATCACAGGGTCCAGTTCCAGGATCACAAGCGGGGCAAAGAAGGGTGGATGTGGAGCTCAGAGTTAATAAACTGATAACCGGCACACACTTCTACTCTGAAAGTGGGATTGAGGAGCACTCCTAAGGGGAGATGATTAATGATGAAATGATCTCTATCGGGGAAAGACAAGTTTAATTTCCTTGTCAAGGAGGAAGAAAAAGTGTGTCTATAAGGTAGTTAGTCACAAGAGAACTTTCTCATCCAGTTCCCATCAGAAGGCACTGTCAGAGGTGTACGTAGAAGAGGTTTAAGGAGGATTAAGGCTGTGTCTCAGAAAAGTGAGTGTGACAGAATAAAGCAGGGGCAGGATAACTGGGATGAGGGAGAGTGCGGTGGCAGATTGGCTGGCAAGAACAGGCTCAAAGCACTGCTGAGTTTAGGGTTCTAGTGGTAAAGTCTCAACAGACCCCAGGTTGTAAGGAGACTCCTGTTACGAGAATGTTCGCTATTAGATTTCTATCCCAGGTGCTGAAGGTATAGATTTTTGCAAAATGAGGGGAAAGAAAGGAAAAGCAGGAGAATGGATGACTTGAAAGTTTGGATAAAGCAAGTTCTCCAAATTTTTGTAAATAGGAAAAATTTAATAATCAGCCTTTTTATTACTTGAAATAAAAGTTGGATACAGAAGTCTATTCACCATTCTTTTTTTTTTTTTTTTTTTTTGGCTACCTTGGGTCTTCGTTGCTGTGCGTGGGCTTTCTCTAGTTGCGTCGAGCGGGGGCTACTCTTTGTTGCGGTGCGTGGGCTTCTCACTGCGGTGGCTTCTCTTGTTGCGGAGCACGGGCTCTAGGTGCCTGAGCTTCAGTAGTTGTGGCGTGTGGGCTCAGTAGTTGTGGCTCGCGGGCTCTAGAGCTCAGGCTTAGTAGTTGTGGTGCACGGGCTTAGTTGCTCTGCGGCATGTGGGATCTTCCCGGACCAGGGCTCGAACCCGTGTCCCCTGCATTGGCAGGCGGATTCTTAACCACTGCACCACGGAAGCCCCTATTCACCACTCTTTAAAGTGTTAGATCATTTTAGGTCTTGGAATCTGTAATCTGAAAAAACCAAACACCAAAACCAAAGTTTTTATCCAAGGAAGAAGGTTCTTGGTTTATCTAGGAATTTGTGATTTATAGAGTCACTCATAATTCCTGGGCTCTAACAGGCCCAAACCCCTTTTATTAGACACTGTTTTCCTCAATAAGAAGTAACATGCTGGGACTTGCGTGGCAGTCCAGTGGTTAAGACTTGGAGCTTTCACTGCCGTGGGCCTGGGTTCAATCCCTGGGGGGAGAACTAAGATCCCACAAGCCATGCGGCATGACCGGAAAAAAAAGTAACGTGCTGCTGGCTTTCCTCTGTTGGGAAGGGTCCAGGGAGAGAAAATGAGTTCTTCTCAAGGACCTGATACATATCCAATGCAATACAAAACCTCCTGATACTTAATCTTGATGTTGTCCCTATGCCTCCGTTTCTTGACATGTTTGTTCCTGGACACTTGCATAAGGCAAGGAATATAGAGCGAAGGGAAGCTGCTTTGGAGGCACTTCTGGATGGCACAGACAGAAATTGGTTCATAGATGGATTTGTAGGTGTTGCTGAGAAATGAACAGAAGATCAAGGTGCAGTTGCTGGAGCAGGATTCCACGATCCAGTCCTCCCAAGGCTGTGTCCCCTGCCCGCACACAGACACCACTGAGGACAAACTAAGGGGACTAGACCCCAGGGCAGAGAAGCTGACAGGACACAACTGCCAGGGAGTGAAGAGGCCTGAATACAGAAGGGCCTAGAAAGAGCACCACTGTGACCAGAGGGGCCTGGAGGGGCGCGGGTCTGATTAGGGGAAGGGGTGGAGCAGGGTGTCTGCCCTGTATGATGCTGAGATTGTGTCCCCGACACCCAAGACACAGGCACAGACTCGGCCTTCACGTGGGTGTCCAGCCATCACCCCTTGGGAACAAACAGGCTGTCCTTATATCAAAGAATAACACACAGTTTTCAACATTCAATCTCTTAAGCATTTATTAGATCTGCTGGCATCTGTGGACAGAGAACTCACTAGCTCAGCATCCCTGCCCTTGGGGGCTCACAGCCCCGTCGTCTCCTGAGCAGAGTGAGAGGCAGCTCAGTACTTGTCGGGCAGGCCGGGAGGTCTGAAGTGATTGGGGTCTTTGCCGCTCCGGCCCCATTCATTGGCAGCCTGGTCGGCCCTCGAGTCCTCCAGTCCGTGGCCACTGTCTCCATGTTTAAAAAAGTCTGTGACTCTCGGAATCATCTCTCTGGCATCGCTGGAATGGAGGAGGGCAGGTAGGGGATTACTCCAGGGCTGACGAGCAACAGCCCACCCTCCCCATCTCTCCTCTTTCCAAGGAATCAAGGACTCTGACAGGAGCTAGGAAAGAGGGGATGAAGCCTGAGGCTGCCCGGGCTCAGCACACCTCAGCCCTGCGGGTCCCCTTATGCTGGGTGAACAGCACCCATGGGGGAGGCTTGGGAATCGTCTGTCCCACCAGCCTTGCTCTGCTCTTCAGCCACTCAGACGCCGCACAGGACACAGAGGGTGAGGGTGGATAAGAGGAGGAGAGGCCACAGCCCTACAGGAAGTCGTCCAGGGCTTGGCCCCTCCTGGCTGTCGGAGGCTCTCACACCCACCCCTGCCTCCTCAGGGCCCCTGGTACCTGATCACTTTAGCAGCCCAGACGCCCCCAGGTCCCCTTTCGGCAGCGTCACGGTTGCCCCGGGCGTGGAAGTACTTGTCTGAATTTTTGTAATTGGCTTCTCTCATGTCAGAGTAGGCTCTCCACATGTCTTTAGCCCCTGGGAGGAATGCATATAGAGAAAGGATTATCAGGTGGACAGAAAGCTGTGACACACCTTAGAGAAGAATCAAGGAATGAAAAATCTTCCACTGACTCAGTTTCATCCTGTGGCCATAGCACCATGAGTGCCATAGGTTGAGAAGAGCATTCTTTGTGCCTAGTTTCCTGCTCCTGGTAACTCGAATGAGAGTCGTTATGGGGGGAGGGGCACAGCTGTGTTGGACCTGGTTGTCTGGCCCCTATGATGCCGTCTCTGGACTGCATCTCACTTAGGGCTCTATGTGATATGTTTAAAGGAGAGAAGGGAGCTATCACTATAGGGCAGGATTCCTCAGCTTCATACTATTGAAATTTTAAGCCAGATAATTCGTTGTTGTTCAGGGCTGTCCTGGGTATTGTAACACGTTTAACAGCATCCCTGACTTCTACCCACTAATGGGCAACCTATTCCCCAAGTGTGACAACCAAAAATGTTTCCAAACATTGCCAAATATCTCCAGGACACAAAATTGCCTTGGCCCCGAACCACTGTTATAAAAGGAAGCTGCATAGGATAAGATCCAGGGGACTTGGGTGAGTGAGGAGGTGACATGGAAGACAGATTCTGAGAAAGGGGCAGACATGCAACACCTCTGCTCTGACACCTAAGAAATGTATTCCTGCTGCGCGAATGTGCTAATTGTGACTTGATTCCCCTGCCTGTTAGACACGTGAATGGCATCTTGAGAACTTTCTAGTGGACGGTATTGATGATGTGGGCTGCTTGAGGAAGCAAGCCCTTGAGCAGTGGGTCTTTTCCTCAGCCTGGTTACACTTTCCAATCATCCGGGGAGGTACTGAAAGTCCCATGAGCCCTACCTCACACCCCAGGCCAATTACCTCACACTCTCTGGGGTGGGTCTCAGGCATCAATAATTTTCATTGCTCCCCAGGTGAATCCAACATGCAGCTGAGATTGACTAGCCCTCAGCTTGAGAAAGTGGTACTAGGACAAGTCGACCCAGCAAGAGTTTTGGCCTCATGCACAGCTGGGTTCAAACTTCTGTCCTGCCACCTGCTGACTGGCACTTAGTCCCTGGGCAACGGACTCGGCTGCTCTAAGCCTCGGTTTTCTCCCCTTCAGATGGGGGAAGATGCCTCCCTCACGGAGATATTCTGCAGGTAAGTAGGTGACCAACTGTCCCAGCCTAACCAGAACTGCCCCTGTTTTCCTGGAACCGCCCCAGTTAACGTTGAAAGTGTCCTGGAAAAGTCCTCAGACCTGGGCAAAGCAGGAGAGTTGGTCACCCTGAAGTGCATGTAAGGGCTGAGTTCCTACTGGAAGCTTGATATATGTTATTATTAGGTTCACCCCCGGTCGCACACAGGTTTTTTTGTCAGTTAAAAGGCTAGAAAAGGGTGGGAAACAGACTAAACCAGGGACAGTGTCACTGAGTATAGGAAGCAGGAGCAAGAGCTAAGCTGAAGGTCCCTGAATTATCCAATTAGGAAATGGAAGGTAAGAAGGAAGCGAAGAAGAAGAGTGGAAGGAAGGAAGGAAGGAGGAGAGAAAGGGAGGGAAGAAGGGAGAAATGGATGGAGGGAGAGAAGAAGAGAAGGGAAATAGATGGATAGCTTTCATCCTACTTCATGCAATTGGTCTGAGGGAAATGCTGTACCATTTCAAGACTTACTTTGTGTCTTCCAGTCAAACTTCCATTTCAGCTGGGAATGATGATTGTTCTTTCTCTAGTAACTGATTGACATAAATCCTGTGGTTTTCAATCTGTCTGAATAAAAGCTCCCCAAACACCTGGCACCTTCTACCACATAGGGCGGCACCGCCTAAGACAGTAGCTCCAACCCTTAAGAGTGCTCAGGGTGAATCCCAGAGGCCCTTGGGTGCCATCCCCCCTCCACCAGCCTTACCTTCATAAGCCTCACCAAGGAAGGAAAACCATCGGCTGTGGACTCCCAGCACCAAGGAGCAGAGAACGAGGCCTGTGAAAAGCTTCATTGTGCTGAAATGAAAGGAGAGGGTCAGGGAGACACGGACAAGCCTTGCACACCCACTTTGGGATTTGTATGTCAAGGAGAGCCCATCTGTTCTTTTCCACTTGTTCTCATTAGACTCTCAGCGGTCCTCCTAGGGAACATTGCAGTAGGACCTCACTCGGAGCCGCTAGCCCTCAGCGCTGAACCCACCAACCCTGAACCCAAGACTGTCTAAGAGGTCACCAAGGTGTCTATGGTGGAAGAAGAGGGCAGCTGGGGCCTAGTCGTGCCTTGCTAAAGCAGCCTGTAATTAATCAAAAAGCATTTCCCATGCACCACTCTGCCAGCACTCACCTTATACAGGACAAATACAAAACAGAAGAATTAAAGTAAGTGTTTTCAAAGAAAGCACTCCTTGGAGAAGTTTCTCACCTGAAACCGGTGGAGCCGACCTGCTGGGGACAGGTGGCTGTATTTATACTGAGCCATCCCTGCTGGGGTCATGGGGTGAGAAGGAAAGCTGGACTGGTGCCTGGGGGAGAGTCCCTGCAGGTCACTTCTCCTACAAAACTGCAAAGGGTAACTTACTGGAGTCCAATGGCTGTCCTCATCCACAGGTCATTTTCCTCATTGTGCAACCCTGAGAAAATAGGAAGTCCTGTTCTGCCTGGTGGCCACTGTCAGGGGTGGAGGTGCTGAGGCCCGGGCCACCCGGGCTGCGGAGAAGAGGGTGTGGAGCTCCAGGATGGAGGCCCCCTGGCTGCTGGAAGGTGTGCGGTTAGAGGATGTTCCTTCAGCCTGGACCTTGCTTTCCTGGTCATTTCCTCAGGATGGTCCCTGGTGGGCCAGACAGCAGATGTGTCAGAAATTAAATCCTTTGAACTCATGTGTAAAGCCCTTGAGCTTCAAAACTGACAGGCCACCCCACCGAATCACATGTGTGCCCTGAGCACTTTCCACCACTCTGTGTACCTGTGCTGAGCTCTCAGCTCCAGGGCAGAGAAAGCCCTCTCAGCCTCTCAGCCATGCATTTCATAAGGGTCAACACCTATTATGACAAAAAAAAAAGAGAGAGGTATAATAAAATAATGAGAAGCTTTTTGACTTGATAAAGGTTAAATACCAATAATCTATAGCAGCAGTTCTCATAGTGTGTTCTAGGGAAACCTGAGGGTCTCTTAAGACCCTTTCAGGGGGGTCTGTGAGATCAAAACTATTTTCACAGTAACACTAAGATATTCTTTTCCTTTTTCATTCTCATTTTTCTCATGAGTGTACTGGGTATGAAATGTTCATTGATATGGTTTTAGATTTCTACATTGCAACTGACCTTTAAGAAACTACCACTTGTCAAGTTTTGGTATCATATCAAAGAATTGCCTGAATTATCTTAAAATGCTATTAAAATGCTCTCTTGTTTTCTACCTATGTGTTATATCTGTGTGATGTTGAATTTTTTCGTATACTTCAACCCAAATAATGTATTGTGACAGATTGAGTGCAGGATCAGACATGAGAATCCAGCTATCTTCTATTAAGCTAGATATTTAAAATTTTTCAAAAACGTAAAGCTACTATTTTTGTTATTAATTTTTTTGTTTTGGAAAAAGCTTATTTTCATTAAAATATATTATTTATGTTAACGTAATGGATTTATTATTGTGTTTTTATTTATTCATTTATTTATTTGACCATTTTTTAAGATACTCTGCAAAGGGTTTTTCATAAATTAACTCAATCCTCATAAAACTTCATAACAGCACAATATATTATTGTGTTTTTAAATGCTTAAACATTTTTTCTTTCCAGTGTGTTAAATCCTGATAGAGTCAGGATAAATAAAAGTTCTTTGAGGTCCTCAATAATTTTTAAGAGTATAATGGGACCCTGAGACAAAAAAGTTTGAGAATCATTGCTTTATAGCAAATATTATGTGTAAAGAAGAAACTTTAGGTGCATTCTCAAGAAGGCCAAGAATGAGACATGGATGTCCTATTCTGATCACCTCAGTTTCACATTCTCCTGGAGGACCTGCCCATTGCTAAGACAAGAAACATGAGGAGGATAAGAAATGGAAGAGAAGAAATGAAACTATCATTAGTTCTAAATGATGCAACCTTTTACGTAGAAAACCCATCAGAATCAAATGGCACACTAATGAAGCCATTAAGAGAATTCAGTGAGATTGCCATGTTTCACATAAAAAATCAATTGTGTTTCTCTACACCAATTCTTTTTTTTTGGCTGCGTTGGGTCTTCGTTGCTGCCCACGGGCTTTCTCTAGTTGCAGTGAGCAGGGGCTACTCTTCGATGCGGTGCACAGGCTTCTCACTGCGGTGGCTTCTCTTGTTGCGGAGCACAGGCTCTCGGTGTGCAGGCTTCAGTAGTTGTGGCTCGCGGGCTCAGTAGTTGTAGCTCGCGGGCTCTAGAGCACAGGCTCAGTAGTTGTGGCGCACGGGCTTAGTTGCTCCACGGCATGTGGGATCTTCCCGGACCAGGGCTCAAACCCGTGTCTCCTGCACTGGCAGGCGGATTATTGACCACTGCGCCACAAGGGAAGTCCCAACACCAATTCTTAACAGTTAAAAAAATACAATACAAAATAGTACCAAAAACATTAACTATCTAGGGAAAACTTTAAAAATACACAAACATTTACAGAGAAAATTTAAGTTTGTTAAGGGATAAAAAGTGGGGGATGTATGTCATGTTCATGGAGAGGATGTTTGAACTTAGTAAAGATATCAGTTCTCCTTGGATTAATTTATAAATTCAGTGCAATGCTAATCAAAAATTCCTAGTGGAATTTTTTAAGGGACACAACAGATTTATTTTTTATGGGTGAATAAAGGTCCATGAATAAGTAAATGAAAAAAAATAAGGGCCAAGAGGGGACATGCACTGGTCTCTGAGATGCGTGATCTTGGGATTTACCCCAAGGGGGGAGACAACTGTGACTGCTATCTCTGTCTTTGGGCCAGAGGGCATCCCCAGGGACCAAGAGAACGGAGAGATGTTTGCAGCACCAGTTATGTCCCTAATAGGCACCAGAGAGGTAGGGCCACACAGCTTTGAAGATCATCCTTAACCCAGGTCTGGATGAAACAATTTCACATCAAGCAATGGGGACCCACGGAGAAGTGTGTGTACCACCCTCCGTCTCACCATCCTACAGGCAATGTTAAAATGGTGTTGGACTGCACCTGGGGACGGTTCATGAGAGATGTGGCAGAGATGGTGAGGACCCAATGGGCATCCGATCTCATCCTCCCTGCACAGGCACAAGTAGTGCAGCCAGTGCTCTGTGGCATCAAGGTGACCGGATTGTTACTTGAGGTGTGGTGCAGACCGGGGAAAGAAGAGTGTGAACAGTGGATGGAACACACTGGGGATGTAGGAATGGAAGCTTCCGCGGGGTGGATGCAGGCAGGTGGCGGAGGACATAGAGAGTGCACTTTTTGGGTTGTGATTGTGGAGTGGCAGGCTGGGGACAAAAATGTGTAAAAGCCGAGAAAAGAGGAGGCACTTGCACTTTGACTGACAAGAACTCTAGAACATAGTTGAACCTGCCGTTGAGGAGTTCACTAGGTCCTTGACCATTCTGCAGAGGGGGAAGAGTGGACCGCTGGGTGTGGACTGAGACTGGAGACATTTAGGTAGAGGAGTAGAGATTACAGGGATTTACAACAAGATAAAGCAAGCCAGGCAAGGATCCAACATCCACTGATAAGAGCCTCATACAGCCTGGCTCATCTGGCAGCAGCGGGATGCCTGAGCCACTCCAAGGATGCCTCAGAAGTTGTGTTAAACATGTTTTTCCATTCTGTATCTGTGTTTTTGATGCTTTCACATCCTGGGGCCTCCCTGCCCCTGGAGGGACTGCTTCTCCCAGAGGTAGCCAATTCTTACAGGTTAGTAAACTACCCTGCGATAGTAAACTAACCTGTGAGTGAGCCTTTCAAATACAAACCAACCAATCCAGAGCTCACACCTCAACCACCTCCTTTATTGCGCCCTCACACTCTGGGCCACTATCCACCTGCCCTAATCACACCAGAGCCAGGTACCAGACAGCTAGGAACCAGCCCCTATGCCGAGCGAGAGCCAGCTGAAAGTATTCAAAGGAGCCAGTCCTAAACCCGCTCACCCTGCCTCACTGGTCCTCCCACAGAAACCACAATAAAGGCGTTTGTCACGTTTTCTCCCCCTCTCTCTGTCCCCTGGCCCACCCTGGGTGCTTCCTCGTGTGGCCACCCCGTCCCCCTTGGTGTGATGTGTCCCCTTCTTTGGGGATCTGTGAGTAACACACTGTGTTTTTAATGGCAGTTGTCTCCTGATCTGTTGGCCTTACCATCCATACCCGAATAATAAGAAAACCTATATTTTAAACAGAAATCGTCTTATTGTTACAAGTATTTCAAGAAGAAAAGAAAGCCAAAACGTTGAAAATAGAAAAAAAAGAAACAACAACCAAAAACCCCACACACATCATAAGAGGGACAGAAAGCATCTGAGTCAGCCAGGCGGGAATACTAGTTGAGAGGCAGGGTGAGGTGCTAGCCCCGACGCATTACAAAAAGTCAGGATTTATTTTTTTTTAACTTTTTATTTTATATTGGAGTATAGCTGATTAAGAATGTTGTGATAGTTTCAGGTGTACAGCAAAGTGATTCAGTTATGCGTATACAGGTATCTATTCTTTTTCAGATTCTTAGAGCTTATAAATCTCATTGCAGTTGGGATGGGATTGGGGTGAAGGTCTGAGGAAGCACAAAGTATTTCCTTCCCCAGCTGATGACTCCCCATCTGTCTGAGGGATCCCACAAGATTAGAGTTGGGGAAAAGGGAAGTCCTGGTGGAAGCTGAGAAGCACATTTAGGACATGCGGTAGCCAGCTGGACCACAGGAAGCCATGGCTGTTTTTCCTTGACCCTAAAACCTTCTCACTGGTCCAAATGCCAGTAATTCCAGGCCTTTCTCAAGTGTACAGGTCCTGGAGGTGGGCAGGTCTGTACGCCAAGAAGGGCAGGTATGCCAAGCAGGGGCTCACGTCATTATCCCCAGTCTTTCTCTGAGTGGCACCTGCCCCAGCTTCCCTTCTGACCTGGGGTCAGGTCTCCATGCTGTGAGTTACCCATCCCTGGAAGTAACTGGTGAGCCTGGAGCTCCTGAATCAGGCTGGGGGCTTCGGAGAAGTGGGGTCTCTGCTTCTGGGCAGTATGCTCATCCAGCAAGTCTGACCAGAGGATACACTGCTGGGAGTATGGCAAGACGCAATGTATCAAGAGAGATGTGAGTCTCCATTTAGGCAGAGAATCAAGTTAGTTCAAAGAAAATTGGAAGGCGAATCACTTGGATGTGGACATACTTCGTTTATTGAACCACTGTGTTGTAAGTCACATTTCTCAGAAGAAAGACTAAGAGAAACCAGGGAGTTCCAGGATGTTTAGGACACAGAGAGATAAACAAGCACTCCTTGTTTTGTTAATCAGGTTGAGACAGACTCTCCTGTAAAATCTAAATGTTTGACTTTGCTCAGTCATAAGCAGTAAATTTCCCAAGTTGGATTTTCCTGCCAATGAATGTAGAAGGAAAAGGACTCTCTTTTTGACATAACATTTTATTGTTCATCTAAAATGAAAACCTTTTCTATTTTATAAAATTGAAAAACATGCTTAACAAGTTGAAGAGCCTAGCAAGTACAGAAGGTTTAATACGATTCATAAGATATACTTACTGTTAATCACTTGAAATTTAAACTAAACTTAAGAAGAATTATTGGGACTTAAAAAATTTCCCCTCCCACATGATATCACATATATGGAATCTAAAATATGATACAAATGAACTTATTTACAAAATAGAAAGAGACTCACAGACATAGAAATCAAACTCATGGTTACCAAAGGGGAAAGGGGGTGGGGGGAGGGATAAATTAGGAGTTTGGGATTAGCAGATACACATTACTATATATAAAATAGATAAACAACAATGTCCTACTGTATAGCACAGGGAACCATGTTCAATATCCTGTAATAAACCATAATGGAAAAGAATATGAAAAAGAATATATGTATATATACAAATATATATGTGTATAACTGAATCACTTTGCCATACATCAGAAGCTAACACAATATTGTAAATCAACTCTACTTCAATAAAAACAACAACAACAAATTTATCCCTTCCCCAAATGAGTTCTTAGTTTCACCAATATTACACAATTCCATAAGAGATTTGGCGCTTTGCATTGTCTATAATTCAGTACTCCCTTTTGCAAGTGTTTAAAAAGAAAGAAAATAAAATATTTTAAAACACAGTGCAGAGCTTTTTGGTATGTTGGCAACACCAGTTGCCGGCTCTGAGGGTGGCCTTGTTGTTGCTAACAGGGGGCTGGTGACATAACCCCACCATGCTCCCCTGCACGTCCATTATCTTGATCCATTCCATCAGTTAGAATCCAGGAGGCTTCAGAGGAGCAATACAACAGCCTTTGGGGGAAGAGACTCAGAACTAAGTACAGACAGGTTCAAACCGGGATTTCCTGGTGCCTGGAGGATGCAGATTGGAAACTCTATGCTAGTAGGAGAGTGTTCTCTCTCATGAGGAGGTGTGGGCTTTGCAAGAAGGGACACACACCAAACAGAATTAGGAGTCCATATCCTTAATTAAATTGTTGGTCCTGGACTTCCCTGGTGGCGCAGTGGTTAAGAATCTGCCTGCCAACTCAGGGGTCACGGGTTCGAGCCCTGGTCTGGGAAGATCCCACATGCCGCGGAGCAACTAAACCCGTGCGCCACAACTGCTGAGGCTGCGCTCTAGAGCCCTCAAGCCACAACTACTGAGGCCGGAGCGCCTAGAGCCCATGCTCCGCAACAAGAGAAGCCGCCTCAATGAGAAGCCCATGCACCACAACGAAGAGTAGCCCCCGCTTGCCGCAACTAAAGAAAGCCTGTGTGCAGCAACGAAGACCCAACGCAGCCAAAAATAAATAAATAAATTTATTAAAAAAAATTGTTGGTCCTTTTACGTGCTTAATGATGAGCATGTTAGGTAGAAGAAACAGGAGGAAGATCGTTTCCCCTGCCCTCCCTACCACAGTAATGGAGAGCCTGCTGGCTGGAGGAAGTAAAGGCGCAGGGAACCTTTGACAGCTGAGCCATTTCTGATTTTATTAATTTTAAGGAGGACAGGATGGGAATGAGGCATGAAGTTAATATCTGAGGATTGTTGTTCTTTGGGGGAGATAACAATCTTAGGGGGATGAGTGACACCTTGCCTTCTCTTTTCTTTCACTATACTTTTTGTACATAGTCTTTCCATTTTATTTATTGGAATCTTACTGATTTTATCATAAAATAAGTATGAGCTTCCTCTCCTATGCATGTATAATCATTTTTCTCCCCAATTACAAGTCTCATTTTCATGAAGGCATAGCCTGGACCTGGTTATTTCTTGTCCCCTCTCCCTGCAATATATGCCCAACATCTAGTGTAGTGGCTGTTGCATTGAAGGTTGAATAGCTGATGAATGAACATATTGTAGGAAATCCTAAAAACCCAGAATAAGATGAACACTTCCCACTACCTAGAAACGTGGATACCATTTGATATACAACTTCCTAGGTTATCTTTCACAGTGAGAAAATGTGTTTTAACAAACATGGGATCATATTCTATTACATTATTTTCTCCTTAGATGTTAACTATGCTTCTCCAGGTCAGTAAATGCTCTTCCACAATATGAGTATATGACAGAGCAGAAGTCATACTAGGTGTGCCCAAATCCAGGGCTTGGCTCTTAATGCTGCCTCTAAGTCCAGGTGGCTGGGTTTTAGGGTCTGTGATGGGAACTCAGTGTCACAATCTCTACTGGGATGGTATTCTGGTGTTTCGTAATGAATCTTTCTATCCGAGATAAGCGTGGAAAGATAGAATGGGCAAAGTTCTGGTTTCTACTGCCAGAAGCTCAGATTGCTGTGTCCAGTGGCGTTCTCCCAAACCAAATCATGCAACCTAGAATTACCATAAACCATCCATCATATTTTTAAGAGGTTTGCCAGTTCTCAGAAGAGAGAATTTGTTAAGTTATGGAGACAAGGGGCTGGAGTAGAAAGAGCACCGGCCAAAGCTTTGTGTGCATTCTTGGTTCTGGTACTTGAGTAAGCCATTTATATTCTCTACAGCTTCTCCATCAGAAAGGAGTTTGGAAGTGGATTGTTTCTTTCTTTTTTTAAAATTTTTACTGGAGGAGAGTTGATTTAAAATGTTGTGTTAGGGGCTTCCCTGGTGGCGCAGTGGTTGAGAATCTGCCTGCCAATGCAGGGGACGCGGGTTTGAGCCCTGGTCTGGGAAGATCCCACATGCTGCGGAGCAACTGGGCCCGTGAGCCACAACTACTGAGCCTGCGCGTCTGGAGCCTGTGCTCCACGACAAGAGAGGCCGTGATAGTGAGAGGCCCGCGCACCGCGATGAAGAGTGGCCCCCGCTCGCCGCAACTAGAGAAAGCCCTCACACAGAAACGAAGACCCAACACAGCCAAAAATAAATAAATTAATTAATTAACTTAAAAAAATGTTGTGTTAGTTTCAGGTGTACAGCAAAGTGAATCAGTTATACATAAACATGTATCCACTCTTTTTTAGATTCTTCTCCCATATAGGCCGTTACTGAGTATTGAGTAGAGTTCCCCGTGCTATACAATAGGTCCTTATTAGTTATCTATTTTATACATAGTAGTGTGTATATGTCAACCCCAATCTCCCAATTTTATCCCTCCCCCACCCCTAACCCCCTGGTAACCATAAGTTTGTTTTCTACATCTGTAACAGTATTTCTGTTTTGTAGATAAGTTCATTTGTATGGAAGTGGATTGTTTTCTTAATGAGTAAAAGAGAGGCATTCCCAGGAGACCTGGTATACATGTGAGAAAGAATGAATTGGCTGTGACTCTATAAAAGATGAATTCATAGATAAATAGAGCACCCCTGCCCTAAGGAGAAAATTGGGATCCTCTTCCCAGTAATTAGAGATCTCGGAAGGTAGAAAGACCTGGCCTATTAGGCCTATAGACACTAAGTTTGAACACTGTGTGTCAGCTTGAAAGACCAACGTCTCATAAATATTTCATAGTAAACATGTATTGGGAGTATACCTTACCTACTCTCTCTAACCTCTCTTTCCTACCCTGCTCCTTTGTTGTTCTATTCTCTCTAGAACTTCTGTTAATAGGAGGAGGGGGAGATCAGAAAGGCAACCCCATTGTTTCATTTTACAGTCCTTTTGGACTTTGGAGTGGGGGGCAGTTCTACTGGCTCATCAGTATCAGCTTTCCACAGCACAGCACTGCACACTCAGCCCAAAGCAGTAAATGATCCCAGCCTGCTGTCACTAAACAATACGCTAAACCACTATTTCCTTTACCCCTGTCATCCTGTCCCTTCTTTCACTTAACAGAAACTAATTGCTCTATGGGTCAGACTCAGACCTCTTTACATTCTACCTGCCCTTCCTCTGAGCCCTGGGTGAGAAGGCTCTGTGGTGAGTACTCCCCTTTATCTTTGCCTATTTCTTTTCCCTGTTAGAAAAACCTGAAACTTGCCTTTCCCATGTCGATTCCACCTTATTGTCACCTTCTCCCCTGGGGTACACCTCCTGCAGTTCCGGAACAATAGAATGGGGAAGAGGGGGGTCTCCATCCCCTTTTTCCTCCACTGCCATTTCCGCAGAATTTACCCCCGATGCTCTTTGGAGTGTCTTCTCCTAAGTCCCTGTCAAATTCTTAACTGCTCTCTCTCCAGACCAATGTTCTCTACACAAGTGATTTCCAAAACAGGGATATTTTGAAACACAGGCATTCAAACTTGCTGAATCAGAACCTTCAAGATTCTGGCCCATGACTCTGCATTCTTCAGACGCCCACAGGATGCTTCTGAAATAGACAATCTGATTAGCAATATTTGGGGGCAAAGCATGTCTCTATTATATTTGCTGATAGATCTCCCCAGTCCTCTCCCACCTTCCTGGAAAATTTCCTCATGTCACTTACAACCCTCATTTCAACATATTTGCTGCCAACACTCTTAGTGACATTAATTATGTTGTTGAACCTTCTTGCATCCTGAAATTTAAGATCTTGCTCTTCCCAAAGCCCCAATATGCAAATATCTGGGAAAAGAATGTTCCAGATGAAAGGAATAAATAACTAAGCCCCTGGGGTGAAATGTGCCTGGAGTGTTTAAAGATCAGGGAGGAGACCAGTGTGGTGGATGGAGGGAAAGGAGTGAGAGGAGAGACATAGGCCATGAGGTGTGAGTGAGACAGAGCAGAGTATTGTAAGCCATTGCAGAGCTTTGGTTTCAGCTATGGGTAAAACTGAGATCCTCTTGAGCAGAGAGTGACATGATTTGCCTTGTGTTTTAACAGTCTGGTTGCTGTACTGAGAAGAGACTAGTCGGGAGCCAGGGTGGAAATATGGAAGCCAGTTAGGGATTCATCACAATAATCTAGATGACGGTGCAGAATAATGAGATGGAAGCTGTGGAGGTGGTGAGAAGTGTTTGCTTTCTGGATATATTTTTTTGACAGTAAGTTCAGCCATTCAAGTAGGCTGGGTTTTCACTGCATATAGACAATGTCCATATTCATCTCTAAATGACTGATACTACACAGTGCACATCATTTCAAAGCTTTTTCATTCTTCTTAACTTCCAAACTCTACCTACACACGACCTCTAACAGTCTCCTCCTTCATTCACTCATTGATTCATTCAATCAATAAAAAGAACCTGTTATAGTTGGGGTGCTGTGCTAGGTGTTAGAGATACAGCAGATTGTCAATAAGTCAGACAAGGTTCTTACCCCTGGGTTTTGTGCACTGTGGTGCCAAACTCAGAAATGCAAACAGGTAGAGAGTGATGAGTCCTGTGACAGGTAAAGACAGGTGTTCCTGGTTTCCCTCAGTTCTCCATCCTCCATCTCAAAATACGTCTTCCTCATCCTCTCTCCTTTCCTTCCCTTATCAGAGAAAGACCTGCTCTCCTACTACACCTGGGCAACCACATCCCTAGTGGTCCTGTGGACTCTTGGACCTTGGAGTATCTGTTATGCCCATCTTTCACTCTCAGTCACTCTCCCTTTGTTAACTCGCTCCCTCTATACTTTAACCCTCCCTCATCTTTAAATGAATTCTCCTTTGACCTTTGCATGTATTAATTCATCCAATAATTCAACTAGTATTTAATGAGTGGTGATATCCAATTCCCCACTTACTTCAAGTCTACACTTTGGCAACTGAATGTGGTCTGAGAAAAACACACAACCACAGTGACAGGTCTCACTTTCAATTCATGGTCATTAACCTCGAGCTGCCTTGCAATCTGACTACACTTCCTCAGTTCATTCCCTGTGCCATTCTCCTAGATGATGATTTTTCACTTTTCTCCTGAAACTTCCAACACCTATTCCTCCTCCATCCTCCTCTCAGTTGATGACTTTGCTCCATATTTCACTGAAAAATAGAAGCAATCAGAAATGAACTTCCAGGGCTTCCCTGGTGGCGCAATCGTTGGGAGTCCACCTGTCAATGCAGAGGACACGGGTTCAAGCCCTGGTCTGGGAGGATCCCACATGCCACGGAGTGACTAAGCCTGTGTGTCACAACTACTGAGCCCATGTGCCACAACTACTGAAGCCTGCGCGCCTAGAGCCAGTGCTCTGCAACAAGAGAAGCCACCACAATGAGAAGCTCGCGCACTGCAACGAAGAGCAACCCCTTTTCACTGCAACCAGAGAAAAGCCAGCGCACAGCAATGAAGACCCAATGCAGCCAAAAATAAAATAAATAAATTTATTAAAAAAAAAAAAAGAAATGAACTTCCACAAGGTCCCACCACCAAATCCACTGACTTACTTGCACTTATTCCCAGATACTCTGCTATCTCTCTGGTATGTGATATGTGTGATGTGTGTCAATATCTCTACCTAAGGCCACCCTTAGGTTTAGACCCTGCAGAAAACAGTGATGCCCATTGCCAGAGTGATCAAGACACATTAAACATTAATATCTATTCAAAAATTTAACTGCAAACACAGTCTCATATTATCAGGGTGATAAAAAGTAAAGGCAATATAAACAGACGTCCATTTAACATGTTTGTGTGTGCGTGTGTGTGTGTTTCAATAATTGCATCATCTATAGCTTCAGACCATTGTTTACAACCATCTGTATACAGAATTTCCAGTGCCAGGTAGAAAAGACTGTCACCCAGCTCCTTGAATTTGGACAGAGATTAATCTTAGATGTGTATTTTTTAAGTTATTCTGTCGCCAATATTCCTGTATATGTTATTATACAAAAATTATTGGCATTATCTTTAAAAATTTTTTAATTTTTAAAGTTTACGGTGCATATTTGTTGCAGTATAGGAAGAAAACAGAATTTGTGTTCGACTTTCTAGAGTATTAGTGTGGATTTCACACAAGACACCGACTAATGGGCTCATTAATTATTAAAAAATTAGGCAATTGGTATTTTGTTTTATATTGTGTAGATATCATTGATAGATTGTTAAACAGGTGTTCGAGTATTTCTGATATTATTTGTAAAAATTGGCTAGGGAGGGATTATTATTTTTTCTCTTGTAATATAATTGATATTCAAAAATTTGCTACCCTTGACCCCCAAAAAACCACTGCTCCGCAACACACCGTCAGGAATGGATTAGATTTAGATAATGAGGGATGTCACTATTTGTGTTATATACTTATTGGTTAATCACTACAACATAAACACCATGTGGCTAGAGACATCCAGCACCCAGGTGAGTGCTGGCATGTAGGGACAGCTCAGCAAGTAACTGTAGAATGAGTAAAGTAATGAAAGAGTGCCTGTTATTTACCAGATAGCATGATAAGCACTATATGTACAAAGGTGACAAGACAGACATGGTTTGTGTTAACTTAAATTTAAATTGGTCCTTGGAAGAGGTTTTTAAAATAGTCCTATAAGGCACCTGGACTTGAGAAATGGTTTGCATTTCTTGTACTTTTTAATCTCCAGGTTAGGATGAGGCACAAAGGATTTTCCCTTGAGAGTTGAAAGCTCTGTTCATATATACACAGGCCTCATCTGCTGGGAAGACCCTGCTGATATTTTTGACTCACAGTGACACCCCACACACACCCCGACCAGGAAAATACAGCAGACACCCCCACCATTCCCCTGACTAGGAGCCTGTCACTTCCCCAGTTGGGCTGCCATTTTCTATAACAGCTGTTAACACCCCTCTGTCCTATTAGAGGTTTCTTAGAGTTTACACAGTAGCCCCTTGCACCAAAACACTCTCACTCCCACTAAGATGCATCTCCAGGGTGCAGGAACTAGCAGGAACTCCCCTCTACTAGGATTACTCCCATCTCAAGAGCCGGCTTAGATAATACACCTCCTGTTGGCTAGGAGGTTGAGAGGGCTCTCTACTGCCTTGGAGCTGAAAGCTCAGCATAGGCACACAGAGTGGTGGAAAGTGCTCAGGGCACACATGTGATTCGGTGGAGCTGGACTGTCAGTTTTGAAGCTCAAGAATTTGGACATGAGCTCAAAGGATTTAATTTCTGGCACATCTGCTGTCTGGTCCAGAAGGGACCATCCTGAGGAAACGACCAGGAAAGCAAGGTCCAGGCTGAAGGAACATCCTCTAACCACACACCTTCCAGCAGCTGGTGGGCCTCCATCCTGGAGCTCCACACCCTCTTCTCCGTAGCCCGGGTGCTCCCAGCATGTTACTTCTTTTTGAGGAAAACAGTGTCTAATAAAAGGGGTTTGGGCCTGTTAGAGCCCAGGAATTATGAGTGACTCTATAAATCACAAATTCCTAGATAAACCAAGAACCTTCTTCCTTGGATAAAAACTTTGGTTTTGGTGTTTGGTTTTTTCAGATTACAGATTCCAAGAACTAAAATGATCTAACACTTTAAAGAGTGGTGAATAGGGGCTTCCGTGGTGCAGTGGTTAAGAATCCGCCTGCAAATGCAGGGGACACGGGTTCGAGCCCTGGTCCGGGAAGATCCCACATGCCCCAGAGCAACTAAGCCCGTGCACCACAACTACTAAGAAGTAACATGTTGGGACTTGCGTGGCAGTCCAGTGGTTAAGACTTGGAGCTTTCACTGCCATGGGCCTGGGTTCAATCCCTGGGGGGAGAACTAAGATCCCACAAGCCATGCGGCATGACCGGAAAAAAAAGTAACGTGCTGCTGGCTTTCCTCTGTTGGGAAGGGTCCAGGGAGGGAAAATGACTTCTTCTCAAGGACCTGATACATATCCAATGCAATACAAAACCTCCTGATACTTAATCTTGATGTTGTCCCTATGCCTCCGTTTCTTGACATGTTTGTTCCTGGACACTTGCATAAGGCAAGGAATGTAGAGCGAAGGGAAGCTGCTTTGGAGGCACTTCTGGATGGCACAGACAGAAATTGGTTCATAGATGGATTTGTAGGTGTTGCTGAGAAATGAACAGAAGATCAAGGTGCAGTTGCTGGAGCAGGATTCCACGATCCAGTCCTCCCGAGGCTGTGTCCCCTGCCCGCACACAGACACCACTGAGGACAAACTAAGGGGACTAGACCCCAGGGCAGAGAAGCTGACAGGACACAACTGCCAGGGAGTGAAGAGGCCTGAATACAGAAGGGCCTAGAAAGAGCACCACTGTGACCAGAGGGGCCTGGAGGGGCGCGGGTCTGATTAGGGGAAGGGGTGGAGCAGGGTGTCTGCCCTGTATGATGCTGAGATTGTGTCCCCGACACCCAAGACACAGGCACAGACTCGGCCTTCACGTGGGTGTCCAGCCATCACCCCTTGGGAACAAACAGGCTGTCCTTATATCAAAGAATAACACACAGTTTTCAACATTCAATCTCTTAAGCATTTATTAGATCTGCTGGCATCTGTGGACAGAGAACTCACTAGCTCAGCATCCCTGCCCTTGGGGGCTCACAGCCCCGTCGTCTCCTGAGCAGAGTGAGAGGCAGCTCAGTACTTGTCGGGCAGGCCGGGAGGTCTGAAGTGATTGGGGTCTTTGCCGCTCCGGCCCCATTCATTGGCAGCCTGGTCGGCCCTCGAGTCCTCCAGTCCGTGGCCACTGTCTCCATGTTTAAAAAAGTCTGTGACTCTCGGAATCATCTCTCTGGCATCGCTGGAATGGAGGAGGGCAGGTAGGGGATTACTCCAGGGCTGACGAGCAACAGCCCACCCTCCCCATCTCTCCTCTTTCCAAGGAATCAAGGACTCTGACAGGAGCTAGGAAAGAGGGGATGAAGCCTGAGGCTGCCCGGGCTCAGCACACCTCAGCCCTGCGGGTCCCCTTATGCTGGGTGAACAGCACCCATGGGGGAGGCTTGGGAATCATCTGTCCCACCAGCCTTGCTCTGCTCTTCAGCCACTCAGACGCCGCACAGGACACAGAGGGTGAGGGTGGATAAGAGGAGGAGAGGCCACAGCCCTACAGGAAGTCGTCCAGGGCTTGGCCCCTCCTGGCTGTCGGAGGCTCTCACACCCACCCCTGCCTCCTCAGGGCCCCTGGTACCTGATCACTTTAGCAGCCCAGACGCCCCCAGGTCCCCTTTCGGCAGCGTCACGGTTGCCCCGGGCGTGGAAGTACTTGTCTGAATTTTTGTAATTGGCTTCTCTCATGTCAGAGTAGGCTCTCCACATGTCTTTAGCCCCTGGGAGGAATGCATATAGAGAAAGGATTATCAGGTGGACAGAAAGCTGTGACACACCTTAGAGAAGAATCAAGGAATGAAAAATCTTCCACTGACTCAGTTTCATCCTGTGGCCATAGCACCATGAGTGCCATAGGTTGAGAAGAGCATTCTTTGTGCCTAGTTTCCTGCTCCTGGTAACTCGAATGAGAGTCGTTATGGGGGGAGGGGCACAGCTGTGTTGGACCTGGTTGTCTGGCCCCTATGATGCCGTCTCTGGACTGCATCTCACTTAGGGCTCTATGTGATATGTTTAAAGGAGAGAAGGGAGCTATCACTATAGGGCAGGATTCCTCAGCTTCATACTATTGAAATTTTAAACCGGATAATTCGTTGTTGTTCAGGGCTGTCCTGGGTATTGTAACACGTTTAACAGCATCCCTGACTTCTACCCACTAATGGGCAACTTATTCCCCAAGTGTGACAACCAAAAATGTTTCCAAACATTGCCAAATATCTCCAGGACACAAAATTGCCTTGGCCCCGAACCACTGTTATAAAAGGAAGCTGCATAGGATAAGATCCAGGGGACTTGGGTGAGTGAGGAGGTGACATGGAAGACAGATTCTGAGAAAGGGGCAGACATGCAGCACCTCTGCTCTGACACCTAAGAAATGTATTCCTGCTGCGCGAATGTGCTAATTGTGACTTGATTCCCCTGCCTGTTAGACACGTGAATGGCATCTTGAGAACTTTCTAGTGGACGGTATTGATGATGTGGGCTGCTTGAGGAAGCAAGCCCTTGAGCAGTGGGTCTTTTCCTCAGCCTGGTTACACTTTCCAATCATCCGGGGAGGTACTGAAAGTCCCATGAGCCCTACCTCACACCCCAGGCCAATTACCTCACACTCTCTGGGGTGGGTCTCAGGCATCAATAGTTTTCATTGCTCCCCAGGTGAATCCAACATGCAGCTGAGATTGATAAGCCCTCAGCTTGAGGAAGTGGTACTAGGACAAGTCTACCCAGCAAGAGCTTTGGCCTCATGCACAGCTGGGTTCAAACTTCTGTCCTGCCACCTGCTGACTGGCACTTAGTCCCTGGGCAACGGACTCGGCTGCTCTAAGCCTCGGTTTTCTCCCCTTCAGATGGGGGAAGATGCCTCCCTCACGGAGATACTCTGCAGGTAAGTAGGTGACCAACTGTCCCAGCCTAACCAGAATTGCCCCTGTTTTCCTGGAACTGCCCCAGTTAACGTTGAAAGTGTCCTGGAAAAGTCCTCAGACCTGGGCAAAGCAGGAGAGTTGGTCACCCTGAAGTGCATGTAAGGGCCGAGTTCCTACTGGAAGCTTGATATATGTTATTAGGTTCCCCCCCCACGGTCGCACACGGTTTTTTTGGTCAGTTAAAAGGCTAGAAAAGGGTGGGAAACAGACTAAACCAGGGACAGTGTCACTGAGTATAGGAAGCAGGAGCAAGAGCTAAGCTGAAGGTCCCTGAATTATCCAATTAGGAAATGGAAGGTAAGAAGGAAGCGAAGAAGAAGAGTGGAAGGAAGGAAGGAAGGAGGAGAGAAAGGGAGGGAAGAAGGGAGAAACGGATGGAGGGAGAGAAGAAGAGAAGGGAAATAGATGGATAGCTTTCATCCTACTTCATGCAATTGGTCTGAGGGAAATGCTGTACCATTTCAAGACTTACTTTGTGTCTTCCAGTCAAACTTCCATTTCAGCTGGGAATGATGATTGTTCTTTCTCTAGTAACTGATTGACATAAATCCTGTGGTTTTCAATCTGTCTGAATAAAAGCTCCCCAAACACCTGGCACCTTCTACCACATAGGGCGGCACCGCCTAAGACAGTAGCTCCAACCCTTAAGAGTGCTCAGGGTGAATCCCAGAGGCCCTTGGGTGCCATCCCCCCACCATCAGCCTTACCTTCATAAGCCTCACCAAGGAAGGAAAACCATCGGCTGTGGACTCCCAGCACCAAGGAGCAGAGAACGAGGCCTGTGAAAAGCTTCATTGTGCTGAAATGAAAGGAGAGGGTCAGGGAGACACGGACAAGCCTTGCACACCCACTTTGGGATTTGTATGTCAAGGAGAGCCCATCTGTTCTTTTCCACTTGTTCTCATTAGACTCTCAGTGGTCCTCCTAGGGAACATTGCAGTAGGACCTCACTCGGAGCCGCTAGCCCTCAGCGCTGAACCCACCAACCCTGAACCAAGATTGTCTAAGAGGTCACCAACGTGTCTACGGTGGAAGAAGAGGGCAGCTGGGGCCTAGCTGTGTCTTGCTAAAGCGGCCTGTAATTAATCAAAAAGCATTTCCCATGCACCACTCTGCCAGCACTCACCTTATACAGGACAAATACAAAACAGAAGAATTAAAGTAAGTGTTTTCAAAGAAAGCACTCCTTGGAGAAGTTTCTCACCTGAAACCGGTGGAGCCGACCTGCTGGGGACAGGTGGCTGTATTTATACTGAACCATCCTTGCTGGGGTCATGGGGTGAGAAGGAAAGCCAGACTGGTGCCTGGAGGAGAGTCCCTGCAGGTCATTTCTCCTACAAAACTGCAAAGAGTAACTTATTGGAGACCAATGGCTGTCCTCATCCACAGGTCATTTTCCTCATTGTGCAACCCTGAGAAAATAGGTAGGCCTGTTCTGCCTGGTGGCCACTGTCAGGGGTGGAGGTGCTGAGGCCCGGGCCACCCGGGCTGTGGAGAAGAGGGTGTGGAGCTCCAGGATGGAGGCCCACCAGCTGCTGGAAGGTGTGTGGTTAGAGGATGTTCCTTCAGCCTGGACCTTGCTTTCCTGGTCGTTTCCTCAGGATGGTCCCTTCTGGACCAGACAGCAGATGTGCCAGAAATTAAATCCTTTGAGCTCATGTCCAAATTCTTGAGCTTCAAAACTGACAGTCCAGCTCCACCGAATCACATGTGTGCCCTGAGCACTTTCCACCACTCTGTGTGCCTATGCTGAGCTTTCAGCTCCAAGGCAGTAGAGAGCCCTCTCAACCTCCTAGCCAACAGGAGGTGTATTATCTAAGCCGGCTCTTGAGATGGGAGTAATCCTAGTAGAGGGGAGTTCCTGCTAGTTCCTGCACCCTGGAGATGCATCTTAGTGGGAGTGAGAGTGTTTTGGTGCAAGGGGCTACTGTGTAAACTCTAAGAAACCTCTAATAGGACAGAGGGGTGTTAACAGCTGTTATAGAAAATGGCAGCCCAACTGGGGAAGTGACAGGCTCCTAGTCAGGGGAATGGTGGGGGTGTCTGCTGTATTTTCCTGGTCGGGGTGTGTGTGGGGTGTCACTGTGAGTCAAAAATATCAGCAGGGTCTTCCCAGCAGATGAGGCCTGTGTATATATGAACAGAGCTTTCAACTCTCAAGGGAAAATCCTTTGTGCCTCATCCTAACCTGGAGATTAAAAAGTACAAGAAATGCAAACCATTTCTCAAGTCCAGGTGCCTTATAGGACTATTTTAAAAACCTCTTCCAAGGACCAATTTAAATTTAAGTTAACACAAACCATGTCTGTCTTGTCACCTTTGTACATATAGTGCTTATCATGCTATCTGGTAAATAACAGGCACTCTTTCATTACTTTACTCATTCTACAGTTACTTGCTGAGCTGTCCCTACATGCCAGCACTCACCTGGGTGCTGGATGTCTCTAGCCACATGGTGTTTATGTTGTAGTGATTAACCAATAAGTATATAACACAAATAGTGACATCCCTCATTATCTAAATCTAATCCATTCCTGACGGTGTGTTGCGGAGCAGTGGTTTTTTGGGGGTCAAGGGTAGCAAATTTTTGAATATCAATTATATTACAAGAGAAAAAATAATAATCCCTCCCTAGCCAATTTTTACAAATAATATCAGAAATACTCGAACACCTGTTTAACAATCTATCAATGATATCTACACAATATAAAACAAAATACCAATTGCCTAATTTTTTAATAATTAATGAGCCCATTAGTCGGTGTCTTGTGTGAAATCCACACTAATACTCTAGAAAGTCGAACACAAATTCTGTTTTCTTCCTATACTGCAACAAATATGCACCGTAAACTTTAAAAATTAAAAAATTTTTAAAGATAATGCCAATAATTTTTGTATAATAACATATACAGGAATATTGGCGACAGAATAACTTAAAAAATACACATCTAAGATTAATCTCTGTCCAAATTCAAGGAGCTGGGTGACAGTCTTTTCTACCTGGCACTGGAAATTCTGTATACAGATGGTTGTAAACAATGGTCTGAAGCTATAGATGATGCAATTATTGAAACACACACACACGCACACACAAACATGTTAAATGGACGTCTGTTTATATTGCCTTTACTTTTTATCACCCTGATAATATGAGACTGTGTTTGCAGTTAAATTTTTGAATAGATATTAATGTTTAATGTGTCTTGATCACTCTGGCAATGGGCATCACTGTTTTCTGCAGGGTCTAAACCTAAGGGTGGCCTTAGGTAGAGATATTGACACACATCACACATATCACATACCAGAGAGATAGCAGAGTATCTGGGAATAAGTGCAAGTAAGTCAGTGGATTTGGTGGTGGGACCTTGTGGAAGTTCATTTCTTTTTTTTTTTTTAATAAATTTATTTATTTTATTTTTGGCTGCATTGGGTCTTCATTGCTGTGCGCTGGCTTTTCTCTGGTTGCAGTGAAAAGGGGTTGCTCTTCGTTGCAGTGCGCGAGCTTCTCATTGTGGTGGCTTCTCTTGTTGCAGAGCACTGGCTCTAGGCGCGCAGGCTTCAGTAGTTGTGGCACATGGGCTCAGTAGTTGTGACACACAGGCTTAGTCACTCCGTGGCATGTGGGATCCTCCCAGACCAGGGCTTGAACCCGTGTCCTCTGCATTGACAGGTGGACTCCCAACGATTGCGCCACCAGGGAAGCCCTGGAAGTTCATTTCTGATTGCTTCTATTTTTCAGTGAAATATGGAGCAAAGTCATCAACTGAGAGGAGGATGGAGGAGGAATAGGTGTTGGAAGTTTCAGGAGAAAAGTGAAAAATCATCATCTAGGAGAATGGCACAGGGAATGAACTGAGGAAGTGTAGTCAGATTGCAAGGCAGCTCGAGGTTAATGACCATGAATTGAAAGTGAGACCTGTCACTGTGGTTGTGTGTTTTTCTCAGACCACATTCAGTTGCCAAAGTGTAGACTTGAAGTAAGTGGGGAATTGGATATCACCACTCATTAAATACTAGTTGAATTATTGGATGAATTAATACATGCAAAGGTCAAAGGAGAATTCATTTAAAGATGAGGGAGGGTTAAAGTATAGAGGGAGCGAGTTAACAAAGGGAGAGTGACTGAGAGTGAAAGATGGGCATAACAGATACTCCAAGGTCCAAGAGTCCACAGGACCACTAGGGATGTGGTTGCCCAGGTGTAGTAGGAGAGCAGGTCTTTCTCTGATAAGGGAAGGAAAGGAGAGAGGATGAGGAAGACGTATTTTGAGATGGAGGATGGAGAACTGAGGGAAACCAGGAACACCTGTCTTTACCTGTCACAGGACTCATCACTCTCTACCTGTTTGCATTTCTGAGTTTGGCACCACAGTGCACAAAACCCAGGGGTAAGAACCTTGTCTGACTTATTGACAATCTGCTGTATCTCTAACACCTAGCACAGCACCCCAACTATAACAGGTTCTTTTTATTGATTGAATGAATCAATGAGTGAATGAAGGAGGAGACTGTTAGAGGTCGTGTGTAGGTAGAGTTTGGAAGTTAAGAAGAATGAAAAAGCTTTGAAATGATGTGCACTGTGTAGTATCAGTCATTTAGAGATGAATATGGACATTGTCTATATGCAGTGAAAACCCAGCCTACTTGAATGGCTGAACTTACTGTCAAAAAAATATATCCAGAAAGCAAACACTTCTCACCACCTCCACAGCTTCCATCTCATTATTCTGCACCGTCATCTAGATTATTGTGATGAATCCCTAACTGGCTTCCATATTTCCACCCTGGCTCCCGACTAGTCTCTTCTCAGTACAGCAACCAGACTGTTAAAACACAAGGCAAATCATGTCACTCTCTGCTCAAGAGGATCTCAGTTTTACCCATAGCTGAAACCAAAGCTCTGCAATGGCTTACAATACTCTGCTCTGTCTCACTCACACCTCATGGCCTATGTCTCTCCTCTCACTCCTTTCCCTCCATCCACCACACTGGTCTCCTCCCTGATCTTTAAACACTCCAGGCACATTTCACCCCAGGGGCTTAGTTATTTATTCCTTTCATCTGGAACATTCTTTTCCCAGATATTTGCATATTGGGGCTTTGGGAAGAGCAAGATCTTAAATTTCAGGATGCAAGAAGGTTCAACAACATAATTAATGTCACTAAGAGTGTTGGCAGCAAATATGTTGAAATGAGGGTTGTAAGTGACATGAGGAAATTTTCCAGGAAGGTGGGAGAGGACTGGGGAGATCTATCAGCAAATATAATAGAGACATGCTTTGCCCCCAAATATTGCTAATCAGATTGTCTATTTCAGAAGCATCCTGTGGGCGTCTGAAGAATGCAGAGTCATGGGCCAGAATCTTGAAGGTTCTGATTCAGCAAGTTTGAATGCCTGTGTTTCAAAATATCCCTGTTTTGGAAATCACTTGTGTAGAGAACATTGGTCTGGAGAGAGAGCAGTTAAGAATTTGACAGGGACTTAGGAGAAGACACTCCAAAGAGCATCGGGGGTAAATTCTGCGGAAATGGCAGTGGAGGAAAAAGGGGATGGAGACCCCCCTCTTCCCCATTCTATTGTTCCGGAACTGCAGGAGGTGTACCCCAGGGGAGAAGGTGACAATAAGGTGGAATCGACATGGGAAAGGCAAGTTTCAGGTTTTTCTAACAGGGAAAAGAAATAGGCAAAGATAAAGGGGAGTACTCACCACAGAGCCTTCTCACCCAGGGCTCAGAGGAAGGGCAGGTAGAATGTAAAGAGGTCTGAGTCTGACCCATAGAGCAATTAGTTTCTGTTAAGTGAAAGAAGGGACAGGATGACAGGGGTAAAGGAAATAGTGGTTTAGCGTATTGTTTAGTGACAGCAGGCTGGGATCATTTACTGCTTTGGGCTGAGTGTGCAGTGCTGTGCTGTGGAAAGCTGATACTGATGAGCCAGTAGAACTGCCCCCCACTCCAAAGTCCAAAAGGACTGTAAAATGAAACAATGGGGTTGCCTTTCTGATCTCCCCCTCCTCCTATTAACAGAAGTTCTAGAGAGAATAGAACAACAAAGGAGCAGGGTAGGAAAGAGAGGTTAGAGAGAGTAGGTAAGGTATACTCCCAATACATGTTTACTATGAAATATTTATGAGACGTTGGTCTTTCAAGCTGACACACAGTGTTCAAACTTAGTGTCTATAGGCCTAATAGGCCAGGTCTTTCTACCTTCCGAGATCTCTAATTACTGGGAAGAGGATCCCAATTTTCTCCTTAGGGCAGGGGTGCTCTATTTATCTATGAATTCATCTTTTATAGAGTCACAGCCAATTCATTCTTTCTCACATGTATACCAGGTCTCCTGGGAATGCCTCTCTTTTACTCATTAAGAAAACAATCCACTTCCATACAAATGAACTTATCTACAAAACAGAAATACTGTTACAGATGTAGAAAACAAACTTATGGTTACCAGGGGGTTAGGGGTGGGGGAGGGATAAAATTGGGAGATTGGGGTTGACATATACACACTACTATGTATAAAATAGATAACTAATAAGGACCTATTGTATAGCACGGGGAACTCTACTCAATACTCAGTAACGGCCTATATGGGAGAAGAATCTAAAAAAGAGTGGATACATGTTTATGTATAACTGATTCACTTTGCTGTACACCTGAAACTAACACAACATTTTTTTAAGTTAATTAATTAATTTATTTATTTTTGGCTGTGTTGGGTCTTCGTTTCTGTGTGAGGGCTTTCTCTAGTTGCGGCGAGCGGGGGCCACTCTTCATCGCGGTGCGCGGGCCTCTCACTATCACGGCCTCTCTTGTCGTGGAGCGCAGGCTCCAGACGCGCAGGCTCAGTAGTTGTGGCTCACGGGCCCAGTTGCTCCGCAGCATGTGGGATCTTCCCAGACCAGGGCTCAAACCCGCGTCCCCCGCATTGGCAGGCAGATTCTCAACCACTGCGCCACCAGGGAAGCCCCTAACACAACATTTTAAATCAACTCTCCTCCAGTAAAAATTTTAAAAAAAGAAAGAAACAATCCACTTCCAAACTCCTTTCTGATGGAGAAGCTGTAGAGAATATAAATGGCTTACTCAAGTACCAGAACCAAGAATGCACACAAAGCTTTGGCCGGTGCTCTTTCTACTCCAGCCCCTTGTCTCCATAACTTAACAAATTCTCTCTTCTGAGAACTGGCAAACCTCTTAAAAATATGATGGATGGTTTATGGTAATTCTAGGTTGCATGATTTGGTTTGGGAGAACGCCACTGGACACAGCAATCTGAGCTTCTGGCAGTAGAAACCAGAACTTTGCCCATTCTATCTTTCCACGCTTATCTCGGATAGAAAGATTCATTACGAAACACCAGAATACCATCCCAGTAGAGATTGTGACACTGAGTTCCCATCACAGACCCTAAAACCCAGCCACCTGGACTTAGAGGCAGCATTAAGAGCCAAGCCCTGGATTTGGGCACACCTAGTATGACTTCTGCTCTGTCATATACTCATATTGTGGAAGAGCATTTACTGACCTGGAGAAGCATAGTTAACATCTAAGGAGAAAATAATGTAATAGAATATGATCCCATGTTTGTTAAAACACATTTTTCTCACTGTGAAAGATAACCTAGGAAGTTGTATATCAAATGGTATCCACGTTTCTAGGTAGTGGGAAGTGTTCATCTTATTCTGGGTTTTTAGGATTTCCTACAATATGTTCATTCATCAGCTATTCAACCTTCAATGCAACAGCCACTACACTAGATGTTGGGCATATATTGCAGGGAGAGGGGACAAGAAATAACCAGGTCCAGGCTATGCCTTCATGAAAATGAGACTTGTAATTGGGGAGAAAAATGATTATACATGCATAGGAGAGGAAGCTCATACTTATTTTATGATAAAATCAGTAAGATTCCAATAAATAAAATGGAAAGACTATGTACAAAAAGTATAGTGAAAGAAAAGAGAAGGCAAGGTGTCACTCATCCCCCTAAGATTGTTATCTCCCCCAAAGAACAACAATCCTCAGATATTAACTTCATGCCTCATTCCCATCCTGTCCTCCTTAAAATTAATAAAATCAGAAATGGCTCAGCTGTCAAAGGTTCCCTGCGCCTTTACTTCCTCCAGCCAGCAGGCTCTCCATTACTGTGGTAGGGAGGGCAGGGGAAACGATCTTCCTCCTGTTTCTTCTACCTAACATGCTCATCATTAAGCACGTAAAAGGACCAACAATTTTTTTTAATAAATTTATTTATTTATTTTTGGCTGCGTTGGGTCTTCGTTGCTGCACACAGGCTTTCTTTAGTTGCGGCAAGCGGGGGCTACTCTTCGTTGTGGTGCATGGGCTTCTCATTGAGGCGGCTTCTCTTGTTGCGGAGCATGGGCTCTAGGCGCTCCGGCCTCAGTAGTTGTGGCTTGAGGGCTCTAGAGCGCAGCCTCAGCAGTTGTGGCGCACGGGTTTAGTTGCTCCGCGGCATGTGGGATCTTCCCAGACCAGGGCTCGAACCCGTGACCCCTGAGTTGGCAGGCAGATTCTTAACCACTGCGCCACCAGGGAAGTCCAGGACCAACAATTTAATTAAGGATATGGACTCCTAATTCTGTTTGGTGTGTGTCCCTTCTTGCAAAGCCCACACCTCCTCATGAGAGAGAACACTCTCCTACTAGCATAGAGTTTCCAATCTGCATCCTCCAGGCACCAGGAAATCCCGGTTTGAACCTGTCTGTACTTAGTTCTGAGTCTCTTCCCCCAAAGGCTGTTGTATTGCTCCTCTGAAGCCTCCTGGATTCTAACTGATGGAATGGATCAAGATAATGGACGTGCAGGGGAGCATGGTGGGGTTATGTCACCAGCCCCCTGTTAGCAACAGCAAGGCCACCCTCAGAGCCGGCAACTGGTGTTGCCAACATACCAAAAAGCTCTGCACTGTGTTTTAAAATATTTTATTTTCTTTCTTTTTAAACACTTGCAAAAGGGAGTACTGAATTATAGACAATGCAAAGCGCCAAATCTCTTATGGAATTGTGTAATATTGGTGAAACTAAGAACTCATTTGGGGAAGGGATAAATTTGTTGTTGTTGTTTTTATTGAAGTAGAGTTGATTTACAATATTGTGTTAGTTTCTGATGTATGGCAAAGTGATTCAGTTATACACATATATATTTGTATATATACATATATTCTTTTTCATATTCTTTTCCATTATGGTTTATTACAGGATATTGAACATGGTTCCCTGTGCTATACAGTAGGACATTGTTGTTTATCTATTTTATATATAGTAATGTGTATCTGCTAATCCCAAACTCCTAATTTATCCCTCCCCCCACCCCCTTTCCCCTTTGGTAACCATGAGTTTGATTTCTATGTCTGTGAGTCTCTTTCTATTTTGTAAATAAGTTCATTTGTATCATATTTTAGAATCCATATATGTGATATCATGTGGGAGGGGAAATTTTTTAAGTCCCAATAATTCTTCTTAAGTTTAGTTTAAATTTCAAGTGATTAACAGTAAGTATATCTTATGAATCGTATTAAACCTTCTGTACTTGCTAGGCTCTTCAACTTGTTAAGCATGTTTTTCAATTTTATAAAATAGAAAAGGTTTTCATTTTAGATGAACAATAAAATGTTATGTCAAAAAGAGAGTCCTTTTCCTTCTACATTCATTGGCAGGAAAATCCAACTTGGGAAATTTACTGCTTATGACTGAGCAAAGTCAAACATTTAGATTTTACAGGAGAGTCTGTCTCAACCTGATTAACAAAACAAGGAGTGCTTGTTTATCTCTCTGTGTCCTAAACATCCTGGAACTCCCTGGTTTCTCTTAGTCTTTCTTCTGAGAAATGTGACTTACAACACAGTGGTTCAATAAACGAAGTATGTCCACATCCAAGTGATTCGCCTTCCAATTTTCTTTGAACTAACTTGATTCTCTGCCTAAATGGAGACTCACATCTCTCTTGATACATTGCGTCTTGCCATACTCCCAGCAGTGTATCCTCTGGTCAGACTTGCTGGATGAGCATACTGCCCAGAAGCAGAGACCCCACTTCTCCGAAGCCCCCAGCCTGATTCAGGAGCTCCAGGCTCACCAGTTACTTCCAGGGATGGGTAACTCACAGCATGGAGACCTGACCCCAGGTCAGAAGGGAAGCTGGGGCAGGTGCCACTCAGAGAAAGACTGGGGATAATGACGTGAGCCCCTGCTTGGCATACCTGCCCTTCTTGGCGTACAGACCTGCCCACCTCCAGGACCTGTACACTTGAGAAAGGCCTGGAATTACTGGCATTTGGACCAGTGAGAAGGTTTTAGGGTCAAGGAAAAACAGCCATGGCTTCCTGTGGTCCAGCTGGCTACCGCATGTCCTAAATGTGCTTCTCAGCTTCCACCAGGACTTCCCTTTTCCCCAACTCTAATCTTGTGGGATCCCTCAGACAGATGGGGAGTCATCAGCTGGGGAAGGAAATACTTTGTGCTTCCTCAGACCTTCACCCCAATCCCATCCCAACTGCAATGAGATTTATAAGCTCTAAGAATCTGAAAAAGAATAGATACCTGTATACGCATAACTGAATCACTTTGCTGTACACCTGAAACTATCACAACATTCTTAATCAGCTATACTCCAATATAAAATAAAAAGTTAAAAAAAAATAAATCCTGACTTTTTGTAATGCGTCGGGGCTAGCACCTCACCCTGCCTCTCAACTAGTATTCCCGCCTGGCTGACTCAGATGCTTTCTGTCCCTCTTATGATGTGTGTGGGGTTTTTGGTTGTTGTTTCTTTTTTTTCTATTTTCAACGTTTTGGCTTTCTTTTCTTCTTGAAATACTTGTAACAATAAGATGATTTCTGTTTAAAATATAGGTTTTCTTATTATTCGGGTATGGATGGTAAGGCCAACAGATCAGGAGACAACTGCCATTAAAAACACAGTGTGTTACTCACAGATCCCCAAAGAAGGGGACACATCACACCAAGGGGGACGGGGTGGCCACACGAGGAAGCACCCAGGGTGGGCCAGGGGACAGAGAGAGGGGGAGAAAACGTGACAAACGCCTTTATTGTGGTTTCTGTGGGAGGACCAGTGAGGCAGGGTGAGCGGGTTTAGGACCGGCTCCTTTGAATACTTTCAGCTGGCTCTCGCTCGGCATAGGGGCTGGTTCCTAGCTGTCTGGTACCTGGCTCTGGTGTGATTAGGGCAGGTGGATAGTGGCCCAGAGTGTGAGGGCGCAATAAAGGAGGTGGTTGAGGTGTGAGCTCTGGATTGGTTGGTTTGTATTTGAAAGGCTCACTCACAGGTTAGTTTACTATCGCAGGGTAGTTTACTAACCTGTAAGAATTGGCTACCTCTGGGAGAAGCAGTCCCTCCAGGGGCAGGGAGGCCCCAGGATGTGAAAGCATCAAAAACACAGATACAGAATGGAAAAACATGTTTAACACAACTTCTGAGGCATCCTTGGAGTGGCTCAGGCATCCCGCTGCTGCCAGATGAGCCAGGCTGTATGAGGCTCTTATCAGTGGATGTTGGATCCTTGCCTGGCTTGCTTTATCTTGTTGTAAATCCCTGTAATCTCTACTCCTCTACCTAAATGTCTCCAGTCTCAGTCCACACCCAGCGGTCCACTCTTCCCCCTCTGCAGAATGGTCAAGGACCTAGTGAACTCCTCAACGGCAGGTTCAACTATGTTCTAGAGTTCTTGTCAGTCAAAGTGCAAGTGCCTCCTCTTTTCTCGGCTTTTACACATTTTTGTCCCCAGCCTGCCACTCCACAATCACAACCCAAAAAGTGCACTCTCTATGTCCTCCGCCACCTGCCTGCATCCACCCCGCGGAAGCTTCCATTCCTACATCCCCAGTGTGTTCCATCCACTGTTCACACTCTTCTTTCCCCGGTCTGCACCACACCTCAAGTAACAATCCGGTCACCTTGATGCCACAGAGCACTGGCTGCACTACTTGTGCCTGTGCAGGGAGGATGAGATCGGATGCCCATTGGGTCCTCACCATCTCTGCCACATCTCTCATGAACCGTCCCCAGGTGCAGTCCAACACCATTTTAACATTGCCTGTAGGATGGTGAGACGGAGGGTGGTACACACACTTCTCCGTGGGTCCCCATTGCTTGATGTGAAATTGTTTCATCCAGACCTGGGTTAAGGATGATCTTCAAAGCTGTGTGGCCCTACCTCTCTGGTGCCTATTAGGGACATAACTGGTGCTGCAAACATCTCTCCGTTCTCTTGGTCCCTGGGGATGCCCTCTGGCCCAAAGACAGAGATAGCAGTCACAGTTGTCTCCCCCCTTGGGGTAAATCCCAAGATCACGCATCTCAGAGACCAGTGCATGTCCCCTCTTGGCCCTTATTTTTTTTCATTTACTTATTCATGGACCTTTATTCACCCATAAAAAATAAATCTGTTGTGTCCCTTAAAAAATTCCACTAGGAATTTTTGATTAGCATTGCACTGAATTTATAAATTAATCCAAGGAGAACTGATATCTTTACTAAGTTCAAACATCCTCTCCATGAACATGACATACATCCCCCACTTTTTATCCCTTAACAAACTTAAATTTTCTCTGTAAATGTTTGTGTATTTTTAAAGTTTTCCCTAGATAGTTAATGTTTTTGGTACTATTTTGTATTGTATTTTTTTAACTGTTAAGAATTGGTGTTGGGACTTCCCTTGTGGCGCAGTGGTCAATAATCCGCCTGCCAGTGCAGGAGACACGGGTTTGAGCCCTGGTCCGGGAAGATCCCACATGCCGTGGAGCAACTAAGCCCGTGCGCCACAACTACTGAGCCTGTGCTCTAGAGCCCGCGAGCTACAACTACTGAGCCCGCGAGCCACAACTACTGAAGCCTGCACACCGAGAGCCTGTGCTCCGCAACAAGAGAAGCCACCGCAGTGAGAAGCCTGTGCACCGCATCGAAGAGTAGCCCCTGCTCACTGCAACTAGAGAAAGCCCGTGGGCAGCAACGAAGACCCAACGCAGCCAAAAAAAAAGAATTGGTGTAGAGAAACACAATTGATTTTTTATGTGAAACATGGCAATCTCACTGAATTCTCTTAATGGCTTCATTAGTGTGCCATTTGATTCTGATGGGTTTTCTACGTAAAAGGTTGCATCATTTAGAACTAATGATAGTTTCATTTCTTCTCTTCCATTTCTTATCCTCCTCATGTTTCTTGTCTTAGCAATGGGCAGGTCCTCCAGGAGAATGTGAAACTGAGGTGATCAGAATAGGACATCCATGTCTCGTTCTTGGCCTTCTTGAGAATGCACCTAAAGTTTCTTCTTTACACATAATATTTGCTATAAAGCAATGATTCTCAAACTTTTTTGTCTCAGGGTCCCATTATACTCTTAAAAATTATTGAGGACCTCAAAGAACTTTTATTTATCCTGACTCTATCAGGATTTAACACACTGGAAAGAAAAAATGTTTAAGCATTTAAAAACACAATAATATATTGTGCTGTTATGAAGTTTTATGAGGATTGAGTTAATTTATGAAAAACCCTTTGCAGAGTATCTTAAAAAATGGTCAAATAAATAAATGAATAAATAAAAACACAATAATAAATCCATTACGTTAACATAAATAATATATTTTAATGAAAATAAGCTTTTTCCAAAACAAAAAAATTAATAACAAAAATAGTAGCTTTACGTTTTTGAAAAATTTTAAATATCTAGCTTAATAGAAGATAGCTGGATTCTCATGTCTGATCCTGCACTCAATCTGTCACAATACATTATTTGGGTTGAAGTATACGAAAAAATTCAACATCACACAGATATAACACATAGGTAGAAAACAAGAGAGCATTTTAATAGCATTTTAAGATAATTCAGGCAATTCTTTGATATGATACCAAAACTTGACAAGTGGTAGTTTCTTAAAGGTCAGTTGCAATGTAGAAATCTAAAACCATATCAATGAACATTTCATACCCAGTACACTCATGAGAAAAATGAGAATGAAAAAGGAAAAGAATATCTTAGTGTTACTGTGAAAATAGTTTTGATCTCACAGACCCCCCTGAAAGGGTCTTAAGAGACCCTCAGGTTTCCCTAGAACACACTATGAGAACTGCTGCTATAGATTATTGGTATTTAACCTTTATCAAGTCAAAAAGCTTCTCATTATTTTATTATACCTCTCTCTTTTTTTTTTGTCATAATAGGTGTTGACCCTTATGAAATGCATGGCTGAGAGGCTGAGAGGGCTTTCTCTGCCCTGGAGCTGAGAGCTCAGCACAGGTACACAGAGTGGTGGAAAGTGCTCAGGGCACACATGTGATTCGGTGGGGTGGCCTGTCAGTTTTGAAGCTCAAGGGCTTTACACATGAGTTCAAAGGATTTAATTTCTGACACATCTGCTGTCTGGCCCACCAGGGACCATCCTGAGGAAATGACCAGGAAAGCAAGGTCCAGGCTGAAGGAACATCCTCTAACCGCACACCTTCCAGCAGCCAGGGGGCCTCCATCCTGGAGCTCCACACCCTCTTCTCCGCAGCCCGGGTGGCCCGGGCCTCAGCACCTCCACCCCTGACAGTGGCCACCAGGCAGAACAGGACTTCCTATTTTCTCAGGGTTGCACAATGAGGAAAATGACCTGTGGATGAGGACAGCCATTGGACTCCAGTAAGTTACCCTTTGCAGTTTTGTAGGAGAAGTGACCTGCAGGGACTCTCCCCCAGGCACCAGTCCAGCTTTCCTTCTCACCCCATGACCCCAGCAGGGATGGCTCAGTATAAATACAGCCACCTGTCCCCAGCAGGTCGGCTCCACCGGTTTCAGGTGAGAAACTTCTCCAAGGAGTGCTTTCTTTGAAAACACTTACTTTAATTCTTCTGTTTTGTATTTGTCCTGTATAAGGTGAGTGCTGGCAGAGTGGTGCATGGGAAATGCTTTTTGATTAATTACAGGCTGCTTTAGCAAGGCACGACTAGGCCCCAGCTGCCCTCTTCTTCCACCATAGACACCTTGGTGACCTCTTAGACAGTCTTGGGTTCAGGGTTGGTGGGTTCAGCGCTGAGGGCTAGCGGCTCCGAGTGAGGTCCTACTGCAATGTTCCCTAGGAGGACCGCTGAGAGTCTAATGAGAACAAGTGGAAAAGAACAGATGGGCTCTCCTTGACATACAAATCCCAAAGTGGGTGTGCAAGGCTTGTCCGTGTCTCCCTGACCCTCTCCTTTCATTTCAGCACAATGAAGCTTTTCACAGGCCTCGTTCTCTGCTCCTTGGTGCTGGGAGTCCACAGCCGATGGTTTTCCTTCCTTGGTGAGGCTTATGAAGGTAAGGCTGGTGGAGGGGGGATGGCACCCAAGGGCCTCTGGGATTCACCCTGAGCACTCTTAAGGGTTGGAGCTACTGTCTTAGGCGGTGCCGCCCTATGTGGTAGAAGGTGCCAGGTGTTTGGGGAGCTTTTATTCAGACAGATTGAAAACCACAGGATTTATGTCAATCAGTTACTAGAGAAAGAACAATCATCATTCCCAGCTGAAATGGAAGTTTGACTGGAAGACACAAAGTAAGTCTTGAAATGGTACAGCATTTCCCTCAGACCAATTGCATGAAGTAGGATGAAAGCTATCCATCTATTTCCCTTCTCTTCTTCTCTCCCTCCATCCGTTTCTCCCTTCTTCCCTCCCTTTCTCTCCTCCTTCCTTCCTTCCTTCCACTCTTCTTCTTCGCTTCCTTCTTACCTTCCATTTCCTAATTGGATAATTCAGGGACCTTCAGCTTAGCTCTTGCTCCTGCTTCCTATACTCAGTGACACTGTCCCTGGTTTAGTCTGTTTCCCACCCTTTTCTAGCCTTTTAACTGACCAAAAAAACCGTGTGCGACCGTGGGGGGGGAACCTAATAACATATATCAAGCTTCCAGTAGGAACTCGGCCCTTACATGCACTTCAGGGTGACCAACTCTCCTGCTTTGCCCAGGTCTGAGGACTTTTCCAGGACACTTTCAACGTTAACTGGGGCGGTTCCAGGAAAACAGGGGCAGTTCTGGTTAGGCTGGGACAGTTGGTCACCTACTTACCTGCAGAATATCTCCGTGAGGGAGGCATCTTCCCCCATCTGAAGGGGAGAAAACCGAGGCTTAGAGCAGCCGAGTCCGTTGCCCAGGGACTAAGTGCCAGTCAGCAGGTGGCAGGACAGAAGTTTGAACCCAGCTGTGCATGAGGCCAAAGCTCTTGCTGGGTAGACTTGTCCTAGTACCACTTCCTCAAGCTGAGGGCTTATCAATCTCAGCTGCATGTTGGATTCACCTGGGGAGCAATGAAAACTATTGATGCCTGAGACCCACCCCAGAGTGTGTGAGGTAATTGGCCTGGGGTGTGAGGTAGGGCTCATGGGACTTTCAGTACCTCCCCGGATGATTGGAAAGTGTAACCAGGCTGAGGAAAAGACCCACTGCTCAAGGGCTTGCTTCCTCAAGCAGCCCACATCATCAATACCGTCCACTAGAAAGTTCTCAAGATGCCATTCACGTGTCTAACAGGCAGGGGAATCAAGTCACAATTAGCACATTCGCGCAGCAGGAATACATTTCTTAGGCGTCAGAGCAGAGGTGCTGCATGTCTGCCCCTTTCTCAGAATCTGTCTTCCATGTCACCTCCTCACTCACCCAAGTCCCCTGGATCTTATCCTATGCAGCTTCCTTTTATAACAGTGGTTCGGGGCCAAGGCAATTTTGTGTCCTGGAGATATTTGGCAATGTTTGGAAACATTTTTGGTTGTCACACTTGGGGAATAGGTTGCCCATTAGTGGGTAGAAGTCAGGGATGCTGTTAAACGTGTTACAATACCCAGGACAGCCCTGAACAACAACGAATTATCCGGTTTAAAATTTCAATAGTATGAAGCTGAGGAATCCTGCCCTATAGTGATAGCTCCCTTCTCTCCTTTAAACATATCACATAGAGCCCTAAGTGAGATGCAGTCCAGAGACGGCATCATAGGGGCCAGACAACCAGGTCCAATACAGCTGTGCCCCTCCCCCCATAACGACTCTCATTCGAGTTACCAGGAGCAGGAAACTAGGCTCAAAGAATGCTCTTCTCAACCTATGGCACTCATGGTGCTATGGCCACAGGATGAAACTGAGTCAGTGGAAGATTTTTCATTCCTTGATTCTTCTCTAAGGTGTGTCACAGCTTTCTGTCCACCTGATAATCCTTTCTCTTATATGCATTCCTCCCAGGGGCTAAAGACATGTGGAGAGCCTACTCTGACATGAGAGAAGCCAATTACAAAAATTCAGACAAGTACTTCCACGCCCGGGGCAACCGTGATGCTGCCGAAAGGGGACCTGGGGGCGTCTGGGCTGCTAAAGTGATCAGGTACCAGGGGCCCTGAGGAGGCAGGGGTGGGTGTGAGAGCCTCGGACAGCCAGGAGGGGCCAAGCCCTGGAGAACTTCCTGTAGGGCTGTGGCCTCTCCTCCTCTTATCCACCCTCACCCTCTGTGTCCTGTGCGGGGTCTGAGTGGCTGAAGAGCAGAGCAAGGCTGGCGGGACAGACGATTCCCAAACCTCCCCCATGGGTGCTGTTCACCCAGCATAAGGGGACCCGCAGGGCTGAGGTGTGCTGAGCCCGGGCAGCCTCAGGCTTCATCCCCTCTTTCCTAGCTCCTGTCAGAGTCCTTGATTCCTTGGAAAGAGGAGAGATGGGGAGGGTGGGCTGTTGCTCGTCAGCCCTGGAGTAATCCCCTACCTGCCCTCCTCCATTCCAGCGATGCCAGAGAGATGATTCCGAGAGTCACAGACTTTTTTAAACATGGAGACAGTGGCCACGGACTGGAGGACTCGAGGGCCGACCAGGCTGCCAATGAATGGGGCCGGAGCGGCAAAGACCCCAATCACTTCAGACCTCCCGGCCTGCCCGACAAGTACTGAGCTGCCTCTCACTCTGCTCAGGAGACGACGGGGCTGTGAGCCCCCAAGGGCAGGGACGCTGAGCTAGTGAGTTCTCTGTCCACAGATGCCAGCAGATCTAATAAATGCTTAAGAGATTGAATGTTGAAAACTGTGTGTTATTCTTTGATATAAGGACAGCCTGTTTGTTCCCAAGGGGTGATGGCTGGACACCCACGTGAAGGCCGAGTCTGTGCCTGTGTCTTGGGTGTCGGGGACACAATCTCAGCATCATACAGGGCAGACACCCTGCTCCACCCCTTCCCCTAATCAGACCCGCGCCCCTCCAGGCCCCTCTGGTCACAGTGGTGCTCTTTCTAGGCCCTTCTGTATTCAGGCCTCTTCACTCCCTGGCAGTTGTGTCCTGTCAGCTTCTCTGCCCTGGGGTCTAGTCCCCTTAGTTTGTCCTCAGTGGTGTCTGTGTGCGGGCAGGGGACACAGCCTCGGGAGGACTGGATCGTGGAATCCTGCTCCAGCAACTGCACCTTGATCTTCTGTTCATTTCTCAGCAACACCTACAAATCCATCTATGAACCAATTTCTGTCTGTGCCATCCAGAAGTGCCTCCAAAGCAGCTTCCCTTCGCTCTATATTCCTTGCCTTATGCAAGTGTCCAGGAACAAACATGTCAAGAAACGGAGGCATAGGGACAACATCAAGATTAAGTATCAGGAGGTTTTGTATTGCATTGGATATGTATCAGGTCCTTGAGAAGAAGTCATTTTCCCTCCCTGGACCCTTCCCAACAGAGGAAAGCCAGCAGCATGTTACTTTTTTTTCCGGTCATGCCGCATGGCTTGTGGGATCTTAGTTCTCCCCCCAGGGATTGAACCCAGGCCCACGGCAGTGAAAGCTCCAAGTCTTAACCACTGGACTGCCACGCACGTCCCAGCATGTTACTTCTTATTGAGGAAAACAGTGTCTAATAAAAGGGGTTTGGGCCTGTTAGAGCCCAGGAATTATGAGTGACTCTATAAATCACAAATTCCCAGGTAAACCAAGAACCTTCTTCCTTGGATAAAAACTTTGGTTTTGGTGTTTGGTTTTTTCAGATTACAGATTCCAAGACCTAAAATGATCTAACACTTTAAAGAGTGGTGAATAGGGGCTTCCGTGGTGCAGTGGTTAAGAATCCGCCTGCCAATGCAGGGGACACGGGTTCGAGCCCTGGTCCGGGAAGATCCCACATGCCGCAGAGCAACTAAGCCCGTGCACCACAACTACTAAGCCTGCGCTCTAGAGCCCGTGAGCCACAACTACTGAGCCCACACGCCACAACTACTGAAGCTCAGGCACCTAGAGCCCGTGCTCCGCAACAAGAGAAGCCACCGCAGTGAGAAGCCCACGCACCGCAACAAAGAGTAGCCCCCGCTCGACGCAACTAGAGAAAGGCCACGCACAGCAACGAAGACCCAAGGTAGCCAAAAAAAAAAAAAAAAAAAAAAAGAATGGTGAATAGACTTCTGTATCCAACTTTTATTTCAAGTAATAAAAAGGCTGATTATTAAATTTTTCCTATTTACAAAAATTTGGAGGACTTGCTTTATCCAAACTTTCAAGTCATCCATTCTCCTGCTTTTCCTTTCTTTCCCCTCATTTTGCAAAAATCTATACCTTCAGCACCTGGGATAGAAATCTAATAGCGAACATTCTCGTAACAGGAGTCTCCTTACAACCTGGGGTCTGTTGAGACTTTACCACTAGAACCCTAAACTCAGCAGTGCTTTGAGCCTGTTCTTGCCAGCCAATCTGCCACCGCACTCTCCCTCATCCCAGTTATCCTGCCCCTGCTTTATTCTGTCACACTCACTTTTCTGAGACACAGCCTTAATCCTCCTTAAACCTCTTCTACGTACACCTCTGACAGTGCCTTCTGATGGGAACTGGATGAGAAAGTTCTCTTGTGACTAACTACCTTATAGACACACTTTTTCTTCCTCCTTGACAAGGAAATTAAACTTGTCTTTCCCCGATAGAGATCATTTCATCATTAATCATCTCCCCTTAGGAGTGCTCCTCAATCCCACTTTCAGAGTAGAAGTGTGTGCCGGTTATCAGTTTATTAACTCTGAGCTCCACATCCACCCTTCTTTGCCCCGCTTGTGATCCTGGAACTGGACCCTGTGATCATTTCTTCTGTGCCAGCTGGGCACGGTGTTAATCTCTGTCCTTTCAGGGCGCAGGAGGGACGTTGCAGGACACAAACACTTCCTGGTTTGTGCTTTCCTTCCGCCCAGCTCCTGTGGTGCTCTCCTCTTGCACAGGACACCCAGTGACACTCACGCCAGGGAGGAAAATGTGCTTGTTCCTCACATGGGCAAAACCTTGCAGAGTCCAGACAGTCAGTAACAGCTTTCCCAATAAAGCACCACATTGAAAACCCTGACTTCAATCCGCATCACTCTTCACTCTTGCACGTTTTCCTCTTCCTCTTTATAGTCAGACTTGTTGAAAACCTGCCCATCTGCACTTTCTGATTCCTCGCTTCTGACTCACACTTGAACCCACACCAGCCTGACCTCTGTCCCCACCACTCAGCAAAACAGCTCTGGTCACCACTGACCTCCATGTTGCCAAAACAATTGACATGTTTCTCTCCTCGTATCAGGAGGCCTCTGAGCCATGCTCAGCCCAATTGTCCTCTCCCTCCTTCCTGGAAGGTTCTCTCTTGGCTTCACAGTACCACACTCTCCTTTTGCTTCCCTTCAGTTTTCCTTTACCTCCTTAGCTGGGTCTTTTCGTCTCCCCAAACTCTAAGTGTCCCTCAGACTTGGTTCTGGGCTCGCACTTTTTATTTCTCTGTATTCTCCCCAACAAGCGCAGCAAATAGTATCTACATGCTGACGGCTCTGAAACTTATATCTCCCCCTCAGAACCTGGTTCCCAAGCTCCATGCTTGTTTATCTGACTGTCCTCCTGAAACCGCTGATTGGATGGCTTCCAGAGATCTCACACTCTGCACGTCCAAAGGGAACGCTCATCCCCCTCCAGAACTCTTCACCCCCAGGCCCCTCCAATTCAGCAAAGGACACGACTCTTCCCTCTGTGGCTCACCCCAGATATTGGGAAATGTGCTTGATGCTTCCCTTGCCTTTACCTCCACATCCAATCCACTAGCAAGCCCTGTGATTCTACTTCCAAAATTCATCTCTAGCCCATCAGCCTGGTCTCACGTGCACCTCCACGGTCCTGGCCACACCTGTTCTCACCTGGGTTCCTGCAACAGCTGTCTCAGTAGTCTCCCCATCTTCATGGCTTCCGCCTCTGCTTCAGTGTGACTGTATAGTTTATCATCTAAGCCAAGTCACCTTCCATTGTGAAAGGGGCATTATTGATAATTATACCTGGATGACAGGAATAAATGGAACTGTCCTGGGCAAAACAGAGCATGTAGTTACCCTACCTCTCGGTCTAGCATACAAACTATACTCAGATCATGTCTCTCCCCTGCTTAAAATCCTTCAATGGATTCCCATGTCCCTTAGAATATAATCCAGGTGCTTATCATGGCTTACAAAGCCCAGTGTGATCTGTCCCTGGCCACCCTCCAGCAGCATCTCATGCCACCCCCTCCCAAGCTCCCCACTCTCCAGTATCACCAACAAACCAAGATGTTATTTGGACGTTTGCAGGTGACATTTTCTCTGCCCACACACTCCTCTCCTTGCTTTTCACATGGATGGGAATATCTCACCTGTGGGGCTCTCCCAAATTCACTCTTTCTTGAGAGAGGCCTTCCTGATCATCCTGGCTGACCTACTCTGGTTATTCTTCACATTTTACCAATTTTTAACATGTGGGATTCTTTTACTAAATTTTTTGGTTTATTCTTCTGATTTTTGTTTGGATTTTCTTTTGGTTCATCTTCCTCCCTGTATTATAAAATCAGTGAGAAAAGTGACCATTTCTCTCTTGTTCACCCCTAATATCCAGTACCTGGCATATAATGGCATCTCAACAAATGCTTATTGAAAATGAATAAATGAATGATTGACCTAATTTTTTATTTTACTAATACAAGAAAGGTTTTCTTTCAAAGAAGGTCAGAGTAGTTATAAGGAACAGGAAGGAGCTAAGGAAGAGGGAGATAATAAAGATAAAGAAGAAGGAATAAGAGCAGAGTCAAGGGGAAGCAAGAGGCAGAGGGATCAAGCCCACAAAGGATGGTTAACCCCAAGGGGAGCAGAAACCTCTCTGGCTCTGAGAAAGGAACGAGGGTGAAGAGAGTGGGGTCAGGGGATGCAGCACATTTGAGATGGACGACAGGGACCTGCGGGAATCTGGTTGTACCTGCTCTTGCTGTAGGTGACTGTCCCCGGGATGCGTCACACTCCAGTGTGTTTGCCCGTTTTCTTGTCTGTCTTTAGAGCCAATAGGTAGGGAACCCAAGGGCAAAGACCTGTCTCTTTCTTTTATTGTGTGTTGTCATTGTATCCACAGTGCCTGTCATAGGGCCTCACAATAGTAGTTGCTTTATAAATATTTGTTGAAATGAATGAATAAAGTCTGAGAAGAGGTATTGTTCAGAAGTGGACAGAACTGGGAGGAGGGTTTGGGAGTTGTAGAAAGTATGGATGTGGTCTGGATCTGCAGAATGTGGTAATGAGTCACTTTGAGGTGACTACTAAATCTGTACAAATATCATACTGACACCAGGCAAAATGATATAATTTTACTTCATCATAGAAAATATTTAGTTTTCTCCAACGATACTGTGCACACTCTCTCATAGAAATGAAAATTAGGAACACCATGTGCAAATAAACTGTTAGTCATTGTGGTAGCTGATGAGAACCCTTGGGAGAAATAAATGAATATTTTGAATTTCCAAAGTACTGTGCTGATTATCAGAGGGGCAAGTTAGCAGAGAACACTCTGTGAGACTAGAGGAGAGGGAAAAAGGACACACTGTATTTCTCCGAGTCTAAGACCCCTAGACTGAAAGATGTGTTACTATTTATACACCACCAAGAAAAAAGATGCTACCATTTAGATTCAGACATAATGTTTTCTTATCACTCTGAATTTTTATTTTACACTTACTGAGAGAGTTCTTTTAAACTTAGACATGGATTTTAATCTTACCTCACTCTTGTGTATAAACAAAAAGGAAAGCATACACAAAATTAATCCTAAAGCAATGACAACAATTTCATGAGGGCTGCCTGGTCATTAGTGAATGTAAGACACGTCCTAATTTCAGAAATGTATAATCAAGAAATGTGTGGTTTAGAAATGATGAAATATGAGATTTAAATGTAAACCTATACAAGTTCTCTCTCTCTCACTCTATTTACTGAGAAGAAATAATAATAAGCTTTGAGCTGTTATTAATCATCAGGTGTGATGGGGGTGCTCCTGAGGTGAGGTTCAGCTTCACACCAGCCCCTCAGCTATGGAGGACCTCCCCAGAGTGGAGCAGGTTATCCACAACTGGTCCTGACAATGGTCCACGTTCCAAGCTCCCTCCCTAGCTGAAGGGTCGCCTCACCTGGCGCAGCACTGCCTTTCCTCTAACCTCAGGGGTCTTTCCAATGGATTCCAGTGGAGCCCCCAGAATGACTGAGGGCCTCTTCTCTTCCTGCAGAGATGGCAGATGGGAAAGAGCTCACCCCAACTCCTTCCTAGTCCCACTCCACCACCGCCTCTTTAAATTCTGCTGGCATGGGTATTCCACCCTTTAGAAATCCCCAGAGCAGTCACCGGCTCCTACACATGTCAACTCTCTCAAGAACTCCCTCACCACACTCCCTTCTGCTTTGATAGGGGCACCAGAATGAGCTGGGAGTGTTTGCAGTGAGCATGCACCCAGCTGAGAACTGAACAGGCATTCTGCTTTTCTTCTTGGCACCCTGAACCAATTTGAGGAAATCACCTCTCTCCACAAATACTGCACTCCCCACAAGGCTGACAAGCCTGCCGTCTCTCCCTCCATTTCCTCTGGCGTTTCCTAAGTGGACCAGAGGTGGAATGGGTTGGGGAGGTGTTGATTGCAGAGGCCGGCACTGCTGCCTCTTTGTCAGCCTTGGGAGTTTACTGAGGTCTGGCCCTGCTTCCTGGATGCCCTCTCTAGGGTGTGGCGTACTTGGAGCCACTGCGTCCTCAGCTGTGGGTGATGGAAAAGAAGCATCACTCAACAGCCTGTTTTTCACTCTCGGGTGTAGAGGGAGCCCTTTCACAATTCTCTAGTTTCCCAGGTTTGCTTTTTGAAATCTGTAAATTATGGGAAAGAAGACCCAGGTCCTCTCTGAGAATAGTGTGCTTGGTTTACACACACATTTATTACCTAGGGAGCCCTGTCAAAGCACTCTGTTTAAACCGTATTTGCAAAATCTCCCTTCAATGACCCACTGATACGTTTCCTGAAAGAGTTGGGCAAACAGACAATAACTCAGGCTGGCCCACGTGGCTGGTGCCTGAACCATCTGACCTGGGAGGGAGCCGGTGCACTGAGATCATCCTTTACTCTCTGCAGGGTGGACTTGGGACTGTCCAAAAGATTCTAACAAAGAGTCTCTAAAAGCCTCAATTTATCCTTCCGGTAAAGATGCCTACAGAACTCGTTCGTCCTCTTATTCACTATTCAACACCCATTTAATGATCCCCCAGTATGTGGCAGGAACTGTGCTGGGCCCTGAGAATCTGAGATAGACAAGATCAGTGCTCTCATGCAGGTACATTTCACTGGAGAGGTATTATTAAGCTAATCAGTATTTAATGAAATTGAATTAAAATATATTGTCCAGTTATTTGTTTATGTGCTATAACAGCTGCCAAGTTCAGGTGTCAACTCTATAACCTATGGCTAAGAATCCAAACGCTCAGTCTTCACAGGCTGGATTTGAATTTCGGCTTTGCCACTGACTTTGTGGTAGGTAAGGGTAGTAACATGCAAAAATGATTATGATAAGCTGTGGAGTGAAAAAGCAGAACATAAAACGATAGTATTATATCACCCTGTTTTTGTGTAGGGGTTCATATGTCTACATGCACTGAGACAACAGATTGGAAACATGAAGTTTCTACAGAGGTTCTTCCTGCACACCGGCCCCCCCCACACCGCCCCGTCTAGGCTGATGAAATTAGTATTGCTTTTATTTTCATCTTTATACTTATTTTAAAATTTTCAATTTTCTTCAGTGAACATGTTTGTCCAATAAGATTCATTAAGTCTGCCTGTGTCTAGGCATTTTCCAAGGTACTGAGTATGATGATGAAGAAAACCAACAACCCAGTTCCTGTCCTGATTGGGATTCCAAGGATGAGACAAGGAAAAACGGCAAATGTCCATTTATAATATAGTTGACCTGTATATGCCTCTCTCTCTTTACACACACACCTCCCCACAACAACACTAAATGTGCAAACACATACATACACATAAATAATGCACCCAAATTAACCACAATTATAAGATAAGAACCGATAAATGTGTCAGAGTCACATAAAAAATGTATAATGGAAGATAAGAGGAAAAAAGATGTCCCTAATCTTCATGTGCCATATTCCATCTGTTAATAATCCTATTCTGACCTTTTCTTTTCCATATGATTTCTTTTTCTCTCAGGACTGCATCTCTTTCAGTGTTAAACAATGTGTTTCCAGCACTTGACCTTGAAAACTACAGGCCCTACTCATCTCTGGCGAAAGAAGTCTCCTCAAGATAAGAAATAGAAAACGTTCCCTCTATCCTGGAGCTGCAAGAATAGCAGATAGGATCACAAAAACTGCATCCAGAAAAGTTATTTCTAACAGAGGAGTTTTTTTAAAAAACAAAAACAACAAAAGAGACATCAGAGATTGTCACTGTGTCCTGTGAGAGCAACCCTGTAATATTTTATTTATTATTTAGACATTAATCTGTGTATTTGAAGCAAAATTCTTTTTTGATGGAAGCTTTTAGACTGGAAAAGCGGATAGCTGGGTCATGCCAAGGCAACGGCACTGAGCTATAGAAGTCCTCAAAACTGCTGGAGGGCATGTGGGCAGGGCTGTCCTCCTGGACAGCAGAGTGACACTTCACAGTGAAAATAAGGATATGCACACCAGCAATATCACTCCTTTGATATACATGGCACATTGCGGATGTCATCTTTTTTCTGGTCTAATGCATGTAACGTCTGCTTGTTTCATTTGCGTTTTTCTGGTTACTAATGATTTGTGCATCCCTCTGTGAGCTTATTACTTATTGTGTGTTGTCTGTAAACTATTTTTTGCGTACCTTTCACCCATTTTTCTATTGGGGTTGCCGTCTTTTTCTTAATGATTCACAAAAGTTCCTTGTATATTTGAAATATTAATCCCTTGCCGTAATTTAGACGTTGCCTTTTCCCATTCTCTACCTGAAAATAAATTCTTAATTTTCATGTAATGAAATTCACCATTTTATGTCTTATGTTTTGTGCTTTTGAAGTTTTGTTTAAGAATTTTCCCCCATCTCTACATCACAAATATATTATTTGATATTCTTTTCTATTAACTTTATAGTTTTACCTTCATGTTTACGTATTTAATACTTCTGAAGTCAACATTTGTATAGGTATTAGGTAAGGATCCAGTTTTATTTTTCTCTTTCCAAAACTATTAAGTAACCCATCCTGTCTTCAATGATTTGTGATGTCTCCTTGATCATATACTAATGTCCTATATGTGTGACCCTAGCTCTGCACTCTCTATTCTATCCCATTGGTCAATATATCTTTTGTTGAGCAAATACTACTGTTTTTTACTGTGCTCTTCTGTATGTCTTAACACCTCGTATGGTAAGTGCCTCTTCTTAATATTCTCCTTTTTTAGGATTGACTTTTGTATGCATGAACCTTTATTTCTTGATATGAATTTTGGAGTAATTTTCTTCAGTTCTGGGAAAATTCAACTGGAATTATCATTAGAATTGCATTAAATTTGTGGATTAATTTGGGGTAGAATCAACATGTCTACAATATTAAGTCATCCCATCAGTGAGCCAGGAACTTCTCTCCATTTGTTTGAATCATCTTTTAAGGTGTTTATTAGAGGTTTGAAATCTCCATTGTGGTGCTGTGTATTACTGGTGAAAAAAGTCCTTAGGAATTTTATAGTTATGTTGTTACCATGAATTGTTTATTATTATAAATCATATTTTCCATTTGGTTATTTCTGCTATGGAGAAATGCTTTTGGTTTTTGGATCAAGTGTTGGGCAACCTTATTAAATTTCCTTAGTAATTCTACAGTTTGTTGATTTTGTGTGCTTTTTGAGGTTGAAGATTATACTAACTGCAAATATGACAGTTTCATCTCTGCCTTTCCAATCCTTGTATCTCTTACTTTTGAAACTTTTCTGTGGCTTTGGCCAGGGCTTCCAGAACTGTGTTACACAACAGTGGTGATAGTAGCATTCCTTTTCTCATTCCAGATCCTGAACGGCAATGAATTAAAGGTTTTTCCATTAAATAAAATATGTGCTGTAGCTTTTTGGCAAATAACCTTATAAAATTGAGAAATTTCACTCTGATATGTAGTTTTCTAAAGGATTTTAAAAAAGAAACCATAAATATGCCTTCAGCTTTATCAAATGCTTTTTAAAAATCAGTTGAGATAATATTATTTTCTCCTTTAAGCTATCATTGTGGTGAATTACATTGATTCTGTAATGTTGACATTCCAAGAATAAACCACACTCAATTATGAGGCATTTTTAATGCTCATATTTGGTTTGGTAACACTATGCTGTGTTTTGAATTTTTTGCACCTTTGGAATTGAAATGGGACTATTGTTTTCTTGTATTGCCCATCTCTTGTTTTAGAACCAAGTTACTCTAGCTTCTTTAAAATGAGCTGTCCTACTTCATTCTTTACCTGTTTTCTACAACAATCTGTGTAACTTAGAATTAACCATCCCCTGAGATTTTAGCAGACTGTCTTGAAAAACCATCTGGCCTTAGTGGGGGATACTGGGAGGAGAGATCTTTGACAACCACTTCAACTTATCTAATACTTATTTGGTTTCCTAAAGATGTCTATGTCTCTTTGCATCAAAAGGATGCTTACTTGTCTGGAACCTGTGCTGCGACGGTGAGAGGCCTGCGCACCGCGATGAAGGGTGGCCCCCGCTTGCCACAACTGGAGAGAGCCCTCGCACAGAAACGAAGACCCCACACAGCCAAAAATAAATATAAATAAATAAATTTTTAAAAAAAAGGATGCTTACTTAAACAAATAACCTTGAGGGTGTTAGTTCATCTAAATTAACAAACGGTGTGTCACCGGTAAGTTGATTATATGAAGATCTGAGAACAGTGACTCTGTATTAAGCCCAAATTTGAACAAGGAAAGGGGAACTCAGATTAATCTCATTTGGGTCTATATAGGGAATCTCTCTGTCTCTGTGAACTCGTTCTAACTAGCTCAGAATAATGCTGCTGAAGAGCTTTTATGCTGAGAAATGCTATAGTCGTTTAAAGGTAGGATAATTATTGGGTTTGGTTGTGTTGTAGTTATTATTGTTGGTTTTTTTTGGCCGCGCCATGCGGCAGGTAGGATCCCAGTTCCCCAACCAGGGATCAAACCCAAGTCCCCTGAATTGGAAAAATGGAGTCTTAACCACTGGACCTCCGGGGAAGTCCAGTCGTTGTTGATTGCTGTCTTGTGGCTTCTGCCAGAAGAATGCAGGTGCAGTCTTACCTGTGAGCCACCAGTGGTTGACTGAGAGGAGAAACATGGTAGATCTATTCTCTTAAATGGCTGTTTCTAGGTTTGATAGTGAGTTGTATTAGACTTGTGTGTGATTCTAGGAAGTTGGTCATTTCTTTATGACACTTGCAGTCCAGTGGAGGGTGTTTTCCTGCACTCTTGGAGCATGGGAAGAGTGAGGAGCCCCCCACAGCACAAAGCACCCACCTTCTAGCAGGTTGCCTCGCCTCAGTATTAGGGAGCTGCTGCCCTCTACCAGATAAACATATAGGTAAGTGTAGGTCCTCGTCTCAGGAAGCTCAGAGCAGCTGTGTAAAAAATGTTTCCTTTTCTGATGTATGCATTTGCCCCCCATGTTTGTTTTCTTGGGGAGAAAATGCAGTCATATAATCAAAAGTGTACACAAGAATTTAATATTTCTTAAGTTGTTTGAGTGTAATATTCTCTTTTAATCTCCCTGAGTGAACTGAAGGATAGGGAATGGGGAATCCACCCTTTCTGGTGCTGAAGCTGTGTATTTGCAGAAGCTGCCCTTGCCTCAAAGATGGGTTTGTCAGTGCCTAGAAGAACAAAGAAAGGATCTGTGGAACTTGGAATTAGAAGTAGTCCCAGGCATGCGCTGGGAATTAAGAGGTGTCTCTCTGGAAGAAAAAACAAAAAACAAAAAACAAAAACCCTGACTTAAGTGTTTGTCAATTTCCATGGTGTAAATACTGCCACCACGGCTAATTTCAAATGACCAAGACTTAACAGTTGGCTTGCAAAATCCCAGAAAATTTAACAGTTAGCTCTCCTGAGCTACTATGAGCTGATTCCAGCACACCAGAAGGTAATCCACTTCCAAAGGGTAGAGACTACCAGCTATACCTTTGAAACTAAGTTGAAAGTTTCAAAGAGTTCCCAGGTGAAAATAGGAAGCAAACCAAACTCTTTTAAAAAGCACTGGCTTGGGACTTCCCTGGCAGTCCAGTGGTTAAGATTCTTAGCTCCCAATGCAGGGGGCACGGGTCTGATCCCTGGTTGGGGAACTAGGATCCCGCATGACGCACAGCATGGCTTAAAAATAAATAAATAAATAGATAATAAAAAGTATTGGCTTTTTAAGAAAACTCTCTTGAGAGAAAAATTAAAGTTTACTTCCCACAGTGCTTGCAAAGATAGCTACGTCATAGGTTATATATATTCTGTACCTTGAGCAAATACATTAATAAGTTATAGAAGTTGGTTGTCAGAGAATGAATAAGATAATTTTCCACTTTAAAAGATAATTCTTAATTGAAAAAAAGCTACAACAAAGGTAAACATTAGTGTTCATCAAAAGATACCATAAAGAAACTTTTTAAAAAAGCAAATTTATTAGACAACTTTGCAGTTGCTAGGATTAAACTTATTACTCTAAAAATTGATAAAGGGAAATAAAGCATTTTAAAAGAATTAGTGCATACCTGTACATTATAATTTTGTTGAATCATAAGTTTGTTAAATATAAAACCAAATACATTACTCCCATAAAAATGACTGAAAACATGAAAATAAAAGCCACAAACTGGGGGAAGATATTTGTAACATACATAATCAAAAAGGCTTTATATGAAGTATATAAAGAACTCCTACTAATCAATAAAAAAGGAAAAAGAAATAAATATAAATTTCACAGAAGAGGAAGTACAAATGGTTCATCAATATGTAAAAATGGGGAATCTCATTGACAATCAGGAAAACACAAATTTAAACTACAATGTGATACTATTTATCACTCACCAACTTGACATAAAAAATAAATATGGCCTAGGATGTGGAACAAGGGAGCCATGTATCCACTACTTGTGAGAATATAAATATATATTGTAAATATATATATATATAACCATTTTGGAAAGATAATTTGGTATTACCAACTAAAGTTCAAAATAATCATATTCTATTTCACTTCTAGGTCTGTACCATTTGAACTCTTGTAATGGGATATTTGCACAAGATTGCCAGAAGCAACACTGTAATAGCAAAACAGAAAAAACCCAAATGTTGAAATAAGCTGTGATACATTCATACTTGGCAATAGTCTTCAGCATTGAAAATGAAAGAACTACTGCAACAGTCATCAACATGCCTGTGTCTAAAGAACATATTGTTGACCAAAATAAGCAAATGACTAGTGAATCCATACAATAGAAATCTATTTACAGAAAGTTCAAAACCTGGAAAAATCTTAAAAATATACTGTTTATGGATATGCATATGTGATTAAAAAAACAATTTTTAAAAAAGCAAGGGAGGGCTTCCCTGGTGGCGCAGTGGTTGAGAATCTGCCTGCTAATGCAGGGGACACGGGTTCGAGCCCTGGTCTGGGAAGATCCCACATGCCGCGAAGCAACTGGGCCCGTGAGCCACAACTACTGAGCCTGCGCGTCTGGAGCCTGTGCTCCGCAACAAGAGAGGCCGCGATAGCGAGAGGCCCGCGCACCGCGATGAAGAGTGGCCCCCGCTCGCCGCAGCTAGAGGAAGCCCTCACACAGAAACGAAGACCCAACACAGCCCCGAAAAATAAATAAATAAATAATAATTAAAGGTGCTAATAATTAAAAAAAAAAAAAAAACTTTAGCCCATATCAATTTCATTCAAAAATCTCCCACTAAATTAAAAAAAAAAAAAAAAAAGCAAGGGAATGATAACACAAAGTTTGGGAAGGAGTTTACCTTTGGAGAAAGGGAGAAGCATGCAGCAGAGAGAGGGACACAAGGGGCTTCTGCGGTGTTAGTAATATCTTTTTTCCTGTGTTGCTTGGGGGACTTCCAGAGGGGGGATACTTTAAAAGTTTTAGATGGTAAAGTAATATATTAAGTTTAATTATTCTGCCACTGATCCTTCATATGAACAAAATTACATAAATTCTAAAACTGCTCAACAAAAGATATGGTCATAGCACACATGTTTTCTTTTTTAAAAATTTTTATTGAAGTATAGTTGATTTACAATGTGGTGTTAGTTTCAGGTGTACAGCAAAGTGAATTGGTTATACACACATTGTTTCTTAAATCATTCTAGTAATTTCCAAATAATTTTTTGATTTTTTAGTTGGTGTGTGTATTGTCTGACACAGCTGAGACTAGTCAAGTGGTGCCCTTTCTGTGCCATGATTTGACATGGGGTAGCAGTGTACTCTTCAATACTTACCCATCAAATTGAAGCTGCTGTATGATGTGTAGTCTCAATAAGTGGAGAAAGAAAGGGTCCATGGTGCCGAATTCTTTCTGTACCTTGTAAGGTAACATGTTCAATTAATTAATGCTGGGATATAATCGACATAGAGCATTATATTAGTTTCATGTGCACAGCATAATGATTCGATATTTGTATATAGAGTCGGCCCTCCATATCCACGAGTTCCATATCCGAGGACTTAACCAAACTTGGATCTAAAATATTTGAAAACCAAAATTTCCAGAAAGTTCCAAAAAGCAGAACTTGAATTTTTTGTGCTCTGGCAACTATTTACATAGCATTTACATTGCATTAGGTATTATAAGTAAACTAGAGATGATTTAAAGTATATGGGAGGAAGTGCTTAGGTTATGTGCAAATACTATGCCATTTTATATAAGGGACTTCAGCACCTGAGCATTTTGGTATCCACAGGGGTCTTGGAATGGATCCTCTGCAGATACTGTGGGACAGCTGTATTGTGAAATGATCACCACAAGAAGTATAGATAACATCCATCACCACACATAGTTACAATTTTTTTTCTTGTGGTGAGAACTTTTAAGATTTATTCTCTTAGCAACTTTCAAATACACAGTACAGTATTACTAACTATAGTCGCCATGCTGTACATTACATCCCCAGGACTTAATTATTTTATAACTGGAAGTCTGTACCTTTTGACCCCCTTCACTCCTTTTACTCATCTCCCACTCCCTGCCTCTGACAACCATTAATCTATTCTCTGTATCTATGAGTTCAGCTTTTGATTTTTTTTAGATTCAGCATACAAGTGAGATCATGTGGTATTTGTTTTTTTCCATCTGACTTATTTTACTTAGAAAAATGCTCTTAAGGTCCACCCATGTTGTTGCAAATGACAAAATTTCCTTCTTTTTTACAGCTGAATAATATTCCACTGTGTGTATATGTGTGTATGTGTATATACATATACACATATATATGTATGTTGTATATAAATAACATTTTCTTTTTTTTTTAACATCTTTATTGGAGTATAATTGCTTTACAATGGTGTGTTAGTTTCTGCCTTATAACAAAGTGAATCAGTTATACATATACATATGTTCCCATATCTCTTCCCTCTTGCATCTCCCTCCCTCCCACCCTCCCTATCCCACCCCTCTGGGTGGTCACAAAGCACAGAGCTGATCTCCCTGTGCTATGCGGCTGCTTCCCACTAGCTATCTATTTTACGTTTGGTAGTGTATATATGTCCATGCCACTCTCTCACTTTGTCACAGCTTACCCTTCCCCCTCCCCATATCCTCAAGTCCATTCTCTAGCAGGTCTGTGTCTTTATTCCCGTCTTACCACTAGGTTCTTCATGACCTTTTTTTTTTTTCCCTTAGATTCCATATATATATGTTAGCATACAGTATTTGTTTTTCTCTTTCTGACTTACTTCACTCTGTATGACAGACTCTAACTCCATCCACCTCACTACAAATAACTCAATTTCGTTTCTTTTTATGGCTGAGTAATATTCCATTGTATATATGTGCCACATCTTCTTTATCCATTCATCTGTTGATGGACATTTAGGTTGCTTCCATGTCCTGGCTATTGTAAATAGAGCTGCAATGAACATTTTGGTACATGACTCTTTTTGAATTATGGTTTTCTCAGGGTATATGCCCAGTAGTGGGATTGCTGGGTCGTATGGTAGTTCTATTTTTAGTTTTTTAAGGAAACTCCATACTGTTCTCCATAGTGGCTGTATCAATTTACATTCCCACCAACAATGCAAGAGGGTTCTCTTTTCTCCACACCCTCTCCAGCATTTGTTGTTTGTAGATTTTCTGAGGAAGCCCATTCTAACTGGTGTGAGGTGATACCTGATTGTAGTTTTTTGTTTTTTTTTTTAAATGTGATGATCCATTTATTTATTTATTTATTTATTTATTTATTTATGGCTCTGTTGGGTCTTCGTTTCTGTGTGAGGGCTTTCTCTAGTTACGGCAAGTGGGGGCCACTCTTCATCGCGGTGCGCCGGCCTCTCACTATTGCAGCCTCTCTTGTTGCGGAGCACAAGCTCCAGATGCACAGGCTCAGTAATTGTGGCTCATGGGCCTAGTTGCTCCATGGCATGTGGGATCTTCCCAGACCAGGGCTCGAACCTGTGTCCCCTGCATTGGCAGGCAGACTCTCAACCACTGCGCCACCAGGGAAGCCCCTGATTGTAGTTTTGATTCACATTTCTCTAATAATTAGTGATGTTGAGCAGCTTTTCATGTGCTTCTTGGCCATCTGTATATCTTCTTTGGAGAAATGTCTATTTAGGTCTTCTGCCCATTTTTGGATTGGGTTGTTTGTTATTTTAATATTGAGCTGCGTGAGCTGTTTATAAATTTTGGAGATTAATTCTTTGTCCATTGATTCGCTTGTAAATATTTTCTCCCATTCTGAGGGTTGTCTTTTGGTCTTGTTTATGGTTTCCTTTGTGTGCAAAAGCTTTTAAGTTTCATTAGGTCCCATTTGTTTATTTTTGTTTTTATTTCCATTACTCTAGGAGGTGGATCAAAAAAGATCTTACTGTGATTTATGTCAAAGAGTGTTCTTCCTATGTTTTCCTCTAAGAGTTTTATACTGTCCGGTCTTACATTTAGGTCTCTAATCCATTTTGAGTTTATTTTTGTGTACGGTTTTAGGGAGTGTTTTAATTTCATTCTTTTACATGTAGCTGTCCAGTTTTCCCAGAACCACTTGTTGAAGAGACTGTCTTTCCTCCATTGTATATCCTTGCCTCCTTTGTCATAGATTAGTTGACCATAGGTGTGTGGGTTTACCTCTGGGCTTTCTATCTTCTTCCATTGATCTATGTTTCTGTTTTTGTGCCAGTACCATATTGTCTTGATTACTGTAGCTTTGTAGTATAGTCTGAAGTCAGGCAGTCTGATTCCTCCAGCTGTGTTTTTTTCCCTCAAGACTGCTTTGGCTATTCGGGGTCTTTTGTGTCTCCATACAAATTTTAAGATGATTTGTTCTAGTTCCGTAAAAAATGCCATTGGTAATTTGATAGGGATTGCATTGAATCTGTAGATTGCTTTGGGTAGTATAGTCATTTTCACAATATTGATTCTTCCAATCCAAGAACATGGTATATCTCTCCATCTGTTGGTATCATCTTTAATTTCTTTCATCAGTGTCTTATAGTTTTTGGCATACAGGTCTTTTGTCTCCCTAGGTAGGTTTATTCCTAGGTATTTTATTCTTTTTGTTGCAATGGTAAATGGGAGTGTTTCCTTAATTTCTCTTTCAGATTTTTCATCATTAGTGTATAGGAATGCAAGAGATTTCTGTGCATTAATTTTGTATCCTGCAACTTTACCAAATTCATTGATTAGCTCTAGTAGTTTTCTGGTGGCAGTTTTAGGATTCTCTATGTATAGTATCATGTCATCTGCTAACAGTGACAGTTTTACGTCTTCTTTTCCAATTTGTTTTCCTTTTATTACTTTTTCTTCTCTGATTGCCGTGGCTAGGACTTCCAAAACTATGTTGAATAATAGTGGTGAGAGTGGACATCCTTGTCTTGTTCCTGATCTTAGAGGAAATGCTTTCAGTTTTTCACCATTGAGAATGATGTTTGCTGTGGGTTTGTCATATATGGCTTTTATTATGTTGAGGTAGGTTCCCTCTATGCCCACTTTCTGGAGAGTTTTTATCATCAATGCGTGTTGAATTTTGTCAAAAGCTTTTTCTGCATCTGTTGAGATGATCACATGGTTTTTATTCTTCAATTTGTTAATATGGTGTATCACATTGATTGATTTGCATATGTTGAAGAATCCTTGCATCCCTGGGATAAATCCCACTTGATCATGGTGTATAATCCTTTTAATGTGTTGTTGGATTCTGTTTGCTAGTATTTTGTTGAGGATTTTTGCATCTATATTCATCAGTGATATTGGTCTGTAATTTTCTTTTTTTGTAGTATCTTTGTCTGGTGTTGGTATCAGGGCGATGGTGGCCTCATAGAATGAGTTTGGGAGTGTTCCTTCCTCTGCAATTTTTTGGAAGAGTTTGAGAAGGATGGGTGTCAGCTCTTCTCTAAATGTTTGATAGAATTCGCCTGTGAAGCCATCTGGTCCTGGACTTTTGTTTGTTGGAAGATTTTTAATCACAGTTTCAATTTCATTACTTGTGATTGGTCTGTTCATATTTCCTGTTTCTTCCTGGTTCAGTCTTGGAAGGATATACCTTTCTAAGAATTTGTCCATTTCTTCCAAGTTGTCCATTTTATTGGCATAGAGTTGCTGGTAGTAGTCTCTTAGGAAGCTTTGTATTTCTGCGGTGTCTGTTGTAACTTCTCCTTTTTCAGTTCTAATTTTATTGATTTGAGTCCTCTCCCTCTTTTTCTTGATGAGTCTTGCTAATGGTTTATCAATTTTGTTTATCTTCTCAAAAAACCAGCTTTTAGTTTTATTGATCTTTGCTATTGTTTTCTTTGTTTCTATTCCATTTATTTCTGTTCTGATCTTTATGATTTCTTTCCTTCTGCTAACTTTGGGTTTTGTTTGTTCTTCTTTCTCTAGTTCCTTTAGGTATAAGGTTAGATTGTTTATTTGAGATGTTTCTTGTTTCTTGAGGTAGGCTTGTATAGCTATAAACTTCCCTCTTAGAACTGCTTTTGCTGCATCCCATAGATGTTAGATTGTCGTGTTTTCATTGTCATTTGTCTCTAGGTATTTTTTGATTTCCTCTTTGATTTCTTCAGTGATCTCTTGGTTATTTAGTAACGTAGTGTTTAGCCTCCATGTGTTTGTGTTTTTTACATTTTTCCCCCTGTAATTCATTTCTAATCTCATAGCATTGTGGTCAGAAAAGATGCTTGATATGATTTCAGTTTTCTTAAATTTACTGAGACTTGATTTGTGACCCCAGATGTGATCTATCCTGGAGAATGTTCCGTGCGCACTTGAGAAGAAAGTGTAATCTGCTGTTTTTGGATGGAATGTCCTATAAATATCAATTAAATCTATCTGGTCTATTGTGTCATTTAAAGCTTCTGTTTCCTTATTTATTTTCATTTTGGATGATCTGTCCATTGGTGTAAGTGAGGTGTTAAAGTCCCCCACTATTATTGTGTTACTGTCAATTTCCACTTTTACAGCTGTTAGCAGTTGCCCTATGTTTTGAGGTGCTCCTATGTTGGGTGCATATATATTTATAATTGTTATATCTTCTTCTTGGATTGATCCCTTGATCATTATGTAGTGTCTTTCCTTGTCTCTTGTAACGTTCTTTATTTTAAAGTCTATTTTATCTGATATGAGTATTGCTATTCTAGCTTTCTTTTGATTTCCATTTTCATGGCATATCTTTTTCCATCCCCTCACTTTCAGTCTGTATGTGTTCCTAGGTCTGAAGTGGGTCTCTTGTAGACAGCATATATATGGGTCTTGTTTTTGTATCCACTCAGCAAGCCTGTGTCTTTTGGTTGGAGCATTTAATCCATTCACGTTTAAGGTAATTATCGATATGTATGTTCCTATGACCATTTTCTTAATTGTTTTGGGTTTGTTTTTGTAGGTCCTTTTCGTCTCTTGTGTTTCCCACTTAGAGAAGTTCTTTTAGCATTTGTTGTAGAGCTGGTTTGGTGGTGCTGAATTCTCTTAGCGTTTGCTTGTCTGTAAAGCTTTTGATTTCTCCATCGAATCTGAATGAGACCCTTGCCAGGTAGAGTAATCTTGGCTGTAGGTTCTTCCCTTTCATCACTTTAAGTATATCATGCCACTCCCTTCTGGCTTGTAAAGTTTCTGCTGAGAAATCAGCTGTTAACCTTATGGGAGTTCCCTTGTATGTTATTTGTTGTTTTTCCCTTGCTGCTTTCAATAATTTTTCTTTGTCTTTAATTTTTGCCAGTTTGATTACTATGTGTCTCGGTGTGTTTCTCCTTGGGTTTATCCTGTATGGGACTCTCTGTACTTCCTGGACTTGGGTGGCTATTTCCTTTCCCATGTTAGGGAAGTTTTCAACTATAATCTCTTCAAATATTTTCTCTGGTCCTTTCTCTCTCTCTTCTCCTTCTGAGACCCCTATAATGCGAATGTTGTTGCATTTAATGTTGTCCCAGAGGTCTCTTAGGCTGTCTTCCTTTCTTTTCATTCTTTTTTCTTTAGTCTGTTCTGCAGCAGTGAATTCCACCATCCTGTCTTCCAGGTCACTTATCCATTCTTCTGCCTCAGTTATTCTGCTATTGATTCCTTCTAGTGTAGTTTTCATTTCAGTTATTGTATTGTTCATCTCTGTTTGTTTGTTCTTTAATTCTTCTAGGTCTTTGTTAAACATTTCTTGCATCTTCTCAATCTTTGCCTCCATTGTTTTTCCGAGGTCCTGGATCATCTTCACTATCATTATTCTGAATTCTTTTTCTGGAAGGTTGCCTATCTCCACTTCATTTAGTTGTTTTTCTGGGATTTTATCTTGTTCCTTCATCTGGTACATAACCCTCTGCCTTTTCATCTTGTCTATCTTTCTGTGAATGTGGTTTTTGTTCCACAGGCTGCAGGATTGTAGTTCTTCTTGCTTCTGCTGTCTGCCCTCTGGTAGATGAGGCTGTCTCTGGGGTGAATTTTTAATGCTCTTGTCCTGAAGGGTTTGCTGCCTTCTTCCTATTTTCTGTTTCAACTATGTTCTGTGGCAAGTGGTTTGCACTTTACAGTCACCTCGAGGCTAGAGAGCCCGGGACCGCCTCGCCTTCTGGTCGTGTTCTCCAAGCGGGTACGACCACTTAAAGACCAGCAAACCGAGCTCAATGCGGCATTCTACCACCTTCCCACCCCTGCTGCGCTTCCGCCTCCTGATGACTTACACCCACGGGTTTCCTGGGTTTCTATCTCCTTCCTTTCTGACTCTTGTACCCTGGGGTCCCAGCTTCATCCTGAGCTGTCCCTTGCAATGGCCCCATACTGCTCTTCCTTTTGCCCCGTATCCTCACATTCTTTAGGCAATCAACTCTTTTTTCTCATATTGATTACCCTTCACAGCAAATGTCAGTACATTATCATGTGGGGAAAAACAGCTTTCCCCACCAGGAGTGAGACTGGAAACAGATAGAAGCAGCCCACCTTGCTACACTCTTGAAAGTTGCCAGATTGCACAATCCAGGAAAATTAGATGTGTGAAGAATAACCCTGCTGTTTTGAAATGCTGTCAAGAGGGATTTCCCAAATTTCTTTCTTTCTTGTTTGTTTTTTTTTTTCTTTTGGTTCAAACCTGTCTTCTCATTTGCTCCACTAGCCAAGTGTCAGTATATAAAGCACCAGCCCCGTCTCCCAGGCAGGCAGCACAGGCAGCTCAGCTTCGCCGGCAGCCTCAGCAGGAAGGCACAGCCAAAGGTGAGGTGCTAGAACTTTCCAAACTTTTCCTCTTTGGAGATTCTCTCTCTTCACCAGCATTCTTGTGCTGCAGCCCAGCCCTCTGCTTCCTTCCTGAATCTACTATTCGGACAATCAGAATTCACCAGCTGTGAATACTTTGGGGGGTAGGGGTTCCATATGCTTCTTCTGTGTGAAGTCAGTGATAGGTAGAGCAGGCAGTCTACAAATGCTTGTGCATTGTTTACCTCATCTCATATTACAGAGAGGTATAGTGCCCAAACTCCTAATGCCTTTGGGAAACTTGCTGTGCAGTTGGGTTTCAGGGCTGATAGGGGATGACCGGACTGGAAAGTGGTTTATACCAAAAGCCCGCCCGTTGCAATCCCTCACACAGGAAATCATTGGGATTCCAATGAGACACACGGAAATGAGAACTGGATCCTCTGTAATGCTATCTATCTATCGTCTATATATTGAGATAAAATTCAGTGGAATTTATTTTTGGAATGCAAGGGTGTATCCACATTACAAAACAAAAACAAGAACAAAAACCCAGACCAGTCATCCTTGTTTGTGTCTGCTCATCTCCCTGCAGCAGGATGAAGCTTTCCACGGGCATCATTTTCTGCTTCCTGATCCTGGGCGTCAGCAGCCAGAGATGGGCTACATTCCTCAAGGAAGCTGGTCAAGGTAAGGATCAAAGGATGGGTCAGGGGAAGGATGCATCTGAAGCTCCCAGGATTCACCTGAGCAGAGGCCACATCCCCACAGGGCAAAGGCCATAAGAGGGAAAAAAAGGAGCTTGGTTTTCGTGGTAGCACTTCCCCAGGTTTTTCTGGCCAGCTTTGCACCCTTGGGATTCCCAAGCCCGAGGTCACATAGAGTTTGGGCCCCAACTTTCAGCAGGAGTGAGGAAGAGATCTGGGTTCCGGAGGTGCATGTTCCCTAAATACAAGTGGGGCTCCGCTGCCCCCTTGTGGGCAAGCAGGGATGGCTCATTTCCAAGTCTCAGGTACCATGAAGTGGATGCATTAAATGGGTGGGGAATGTTCACCCTCCCCATCCACTTAATAATTATAACTAAAATACCTGAGCTTTTAATACCTGCTAGGCACTGTTCTAAGAGTTTCGCATGCATGAGTGAACTCCTTGTCATCCTCATGTTTTAATCCTTTAGTCCTGCAATGTTGGTACCATTATCTCTTACCAGAGAAACTGAGGCACCAAGAGATTAAGACACCTAACAAAGTCCTCCAGCAGAGTGGGATTTAACCCAAGACATTGAGCTCCCCCAGACCTTGCTATTAACCAAGGTACTATATGCCTCCCAGACAAGAGTACACGTGGGAGAGTGAGGGATTTGTGAACACATGTCCTGCTCTGTATCTGAGCAAATGGCAAATAGTAGGGATGTGGTGCCTTTAGAAGACAACTCGATAGAGCTCCTCTCCCCATCATAAATGGCACAATGAATTATCTTGACAATGGTTCTACTGAGGCTGAGACCTGGCCAGAAACCAATAGCAAGAGATATGTACCTCACTAGCCAGAGTGAAGTAGCAAAAATGTTTATTTCACAGAATTATTTTGTGTTATTATTTTTCTGTGATAGTTACTGAATAATTGTTTTAAGAGTTTGCTGGCCATTCTATCTAAATTCTCACAGATCCAGCTAAAAATATTTTTTCATCTCTTAGGTCAGTGTTTTTCAAAGGGCTGTTCTAGGGCCACTTGCATGAGAATCACCTGTGGTCTGGGGTGCTTTGTGGAAGGCAGGTGCCTGGGGCCACACACAACCCTTCCCCTGAATCACAATCCCTGGGGTTGAGACTGGAAATCTGGCCTTTATTAAGCACCCCAGTTGATTTTTATGCACACTGAAGTGTGCACAGTACCTCTGGTTTTGCTGACCTTAGGTGACATGATATGCCAGGCATTTTGGAAATACTTTTTAAGAAAGTCTGGACTTCAAGGATCTATTTAAATCAGTAACTCAGTGGGAATAAGTATAGTAGGAATGTCATAACTCTCAACAAAACTATCTTTCCAAATGCCAGACATGACAAATATATAATATGAAGATAAGTTATCTCATAGAGTCATTATATAAACCCTGATTATAACTCTACATTGGATTTTTCTCTTTGTCCTGATAAGTTTTTTTTTTTTAACTTTGCCATTTAATTCTAGCTGATCAGAGTCCTTCTGTCCATAACTCCCTGCTCCTCATCTTCATTCTTTTTCTTTTTTTTGTCCCACTCTTCCTAAGGATTAGAGAGGTCATAGTATACTGAGCACCTACAACGTTTTAGCCGTTAAACGTGTATTTCCTCAGTTCTTCCGTGTAACCACTCTGAGGGAGGCAATACTCCTCCATTTTATTGGAGAGGACACTGAGCTTTAGAGTTGGTGCATCGGTTGCCCTTTTTCTGCATCTGATTACCCTGTTTCTCCAAAGCTCTCTTAGGGAACTCACCTTTATCACCTGCTGATTGAATTTTGACAGTTGGCCAGGTCCAAATATGCCCCGGACATTCAGATGTACTCAGGAACGAGTTGTCCTCACTTTGTCCACAGGGATGGATTTCTCCCCTTGACTAGGTTGGGAGCATCCTATGTCTGCAGCCTCCCTCAGAATCGCCTTTGTTCTCAAACTCTGGTCAGAGGGTTTCCTGTATCTTTCCAGGTAGAGGTTCATTGTACAACCAAACATCCCTTAAAGAGCATCCAACCTCCTCTTCACACACATCACACACAACCAAAAACGAAGTACCAAGAGACTTAGGATGGAATCAAGCAGAGTAAAACTTGCACCAAGTATGATTCTCATAACATTAACCCAGGGAAGTGAAAAGTAAAGGAATATTCATTTCAAACCAATATAATAATCTCCAAGGGCTTAGTCAAAGGCTGAAATCTGGACCCAGTGGGAGGGAAATGTTTTCTTTCTCTATTTTGCTGAGACGTGATCACGTTCATATCATCACTTTCTTTTCCTCCCAGGGGCTAAAGACATGTGGAGAGCCTACTCTGACATGAGAGAAGCCAATTACAAAAATTCAGACAAGTACTTCCACGCCCGGGGCAACCGTGACGCTGCCGAAAGGGGACCTGGGGGCGTCTGGGCTGCTAAAGTGATCAGGTACCAGGGGCCCTGAGGAGGCAGGGGTGGGTGTGAGAGCCTCTGACAGCCAGGAGGGGCCAAGCCCTGGACGACTTCCTGTAGGGCTGTGGCCTCTCCTCCTCTTATCCACCCTCACCCTCTGTGTCCTGTGCGGGGTGTGAGTGGCTGAAGAGCAGAGCAAGGCTGGCGGGACAGACGATTCCCAAGCCTCCCCCATGGGTGCTGTTCACCCAGCATATGGGGACCCGCAGGGCTGAGGTGTGCTGAGCCCGGGCAGCCTCAGGCTTCATCCCCTCTTTCCTAGCTCCTGTCAGAGCCCTTGATTCCTTGGAAAGAGGAGAGATGGGGAGGGTGGGCTGTTGCTCGTCAGCCCTGGAGTAATCCCCTACCTGCCCTCCTCCATTCCAGCGATGCCAGAGAGATGATTCCGAGAGTCACAGACTTTTTTAAACATGGAGACAGTGGCCACGGACTGGAGGACTCGAGGGCCGACCAGGCTGCCAATGAATGGGGCCGGAGCGGCAAAGACCCCAATCACTTCAGACCTGCCGGCCTGCCTGACAAGTACTGAGCTACTTCTCCCTCTGCTCAGGAGACAGGGCTCAAGGGAGTGGGGACAGTGCTGAGCTAGGTTGCTATATTCTGTATCTGTAGTTCTTTATAGTTGATAAAGAGCACATAAAAATGTTTAACAAATGCTTGTGAAATCCAGTTTGTCCTTGGCATTTCGAAACAGCATATGACAGTCTTCTTGGGAACATGAGCCTATTTAATACCATGGGGATGATCAATAAACATCACAGTTTTTAAAAAGGAGATAACGCACTAATAAACAATAGTAATAATTTGGGGTAAAACTACACAGTCATCCATTGGTATCTGCAGGGAATTGGTTTCAGGACCCCTGCGGATAGCAAAATCCACAAATACTAAGTGCCTCATATAAAATGCCATAGTATAGTTGGCTCTCCACATCGGCTGAGTGGAACCCACCCATGTGGAGAGCAGGTCAGCTGTATGTCCAGAACACAGACTCTACTATATAAACCATATATGTACCATTATATGGACCAATTATCAGTCCATAACTCCCTGTTCCAAATCATGGAAAAGATAATAAGAATACCATGAACAACTTTGGCAATAAAGCTTAAAACTTGATAAAAATCAACAAATTCTTAGAAAAATACAACTTACAAAAACTGACTCAAGAAGAAATGAAAACTTGGATTATTCTATAATTATTATAAAAGATCAAATCTTCCCCCAGAGAAAACAGCAGTCCCAGATGGTTCTATAGACAATTTAACACTTCAAAAAAACAAATGATTGTTTTTTTGTACAAACAATTCTGCAGAGTAGAAAATATCCCCATCCTTTCTGTGAGGGTAGGAAAATTTGACACCATGAAAATCGAAGGAAAATTTAAGCAGTCAGAACTTTACAAGACTTGCTTGGTGGTACAGTGGTTAAGAATCTGCCTGCCAGTGCAGGGGACACGGGTTCAAGCACTGGTCTGGGAAGATCTCACATGCCCCCGGGGAACTAAGCCCGTACGCCACAACTACTGAGCCACGCTCTGGAGCCTGTGAGCCACAGCTACTGAGCCCATGCACCAGAACTACTGAAGCCCGCATGCCTAGAGCCCATGCTCCGCAACAAGAGAAGCCACCGCAGTGAGAAGCCCACGCACCGCAACGAAGAGTGGCCCCCACTTGCTGCAACTAGAGAAAGCCTGCGCTCAGCAACGAAGACCCAACGCAGCCAAAAATTAATTAATTAATTAATTAAAAAAACTAGGTAGCTAAAAAAAAAAAAACTTTACAGAATATTACCAATAACAAGTTGTGAAGCTGAAAGAAACTTTCAGCCACTGGTAATTTCCTAAACTACCAATAATAATTTTAAAAAATTTAAACTGGGCTTCCCTGGTGGCGCAGTGGTTGGGAGTCTGCCTGCCAATGCAGGGGACATGGGTTCGGGCCCTGGTCTGGGAGGATCCCACATGCCGCGGAGCAACTGGGCCCGTGAGCCACAATTACTGAGCCTGCGTGTCTGGAGTGTGTGCTCCAGACAAGAGAGGCCGCGATAGTGAAAGGCCCGCGCACCGCGATGAAGAGTGGCCCCCGCTTGCCACAACTAGAGAAAGCCCTCGCACAGAAATGAAGACCCAACACAGCCATAAATAAATAAATAAATAAATTTTAAAAAATAAGTTGAAAAAAAAAAAGAATATGGCAGTGTTATTAAAAAAAAATTTAAACTATGCTAAAGACAGAATTACCTATTTTTTGTTACAGAAAATGATCTTACAAGGTCACTGTTATATAAAAAAATGATCAAAGAAACCTCAGCAAAAAGTATATTAAAAAAGGATTGTAAATAGGCAGAGCACAGAGGATTTTTAGGGCAGTGAAACTAATTACTCTGTATGATACTATAATGGTAGATATCTGCCATTATAAATTTCCAGAGCCATAGAATGTACAACACCAAGAGTAACCCTAATGTAAACTATGGACTCTGGGTGATAATGATGCGCCAATGTAGGTTTATCAATTGCATCAAATGTTGTACATTGTATCTGGTGGGGAATGTTGATAATGGTAGAGGCTATGTATGAATGGGGGCAAGGGTTCTAAGGGAAATCTCTATACCTTCTGCTTAGTACCGCTGTGGCTAAAACTGCTCCAAAAATAAAGTCTACTAAAAAAAGAAAAAGGATTGTAGAAGTGTGTCAGGCTACTTACTAATAAAAACAGTTGTATATTTTTCTGGATTTCATTTTAAGGTATTTGTTGGTTTCTTACAATTGGTGATTTACTGTGATTTCTTTTTTCCCATTCTAAATAAATATTTCCTATTGTAACAAATTTAATATTTGTAATTTTGTACTGTTTTCCCTAAAAGGAGCTTCTGAAATTGCATAATTCAGGCCCCACAAAACCTGGGTCTGCCCCTGCACAAAAGGTGAAAAAATGTTTATAATTATTTGAGCCTAGGATCTAGTTGTATTTTATGTATTAACACAGAGTATTTTTTGTCCTGTTTTAATATACCTTAAAAATTTCCATAAGTGCAATTGCTGTGTAAATTGGAACATTATTTTGTTAGAAATTTTACCATCATCTGTTCATGATTTTGAGAAGCAGGGTCCCTGAGGAACCACACCTATGTCATTCTGCATTTGTAAATGTGGGCTCACAGTAATTTGATGTGTATGTGCCAAAATCAGAGATCTTTGTTATATCTTCTACTACATTTGTGCCGGAGCATTTAAAACATTAAAATACATATTTTATTTAAAATTAATTTTATTTTTCCTTTCTGTAAGGGAATCATATTGGTATTATTGGAATTACATGTTGAGGTAGGTTATATCATCTATAAATTTCATTTCATTAAAGTGGTGTTCTGGGGCTTCCCTGGTGGCGCCGTGGTTGAGAATCTACCTGCCAATGCAGGGGACGTGGGTTCGAGCCCTGGTCTGGGAAGATCCCACATGCTGCGGAGCGACTAGGCCACAATTGCTGAGCCTGCGCGTCTGGAGCCTGTGCTCCGCAACAAGAGAGGCCGCGATGGTGAGAGGCCCGCGCACCGCGATGAGGAGTGGCCCCCACTTGCCGCAACTAGAGAAAGCCCTCGCACAGAAACGAAGACCCAACACAGCCATAAATAAGTTAATTAATTAATTAATTAATTAAAAATAAAAAAAATGGTGTTCTAAAATTTTTGCTGTGGGGTTTGGTGGAGCATTGGGTCTGATGTTGAGTACCATCAAACTAAATAGAAGCAGGAACTGAAAACACAGGGAGTTGTAATACTGACGTTCTTCCTGGTGACTTTCGTCTTTTCCACACCTGGGGAAGAATGATGTCTTTAAGAATGGCAAGTGTGCCCAGAGGTCAGAGGTCCGATAGCTTCACGTCTGTACTAGAGACATTGTCCTGTTCCGTGCCCGCACCCCTCGTCCCTTCCAATCAGACTAAGGGCTCTTGGAGAGATGGAATATCTGGTCCAGTGAGGGTGACAAATAACAATTATGAATATTACCGCGCTGGGGTCCTGGGTAGAGCGTCGGGTAAGTCAAGACAACTGGGCTCCCTAGTCTGATGGGCATATTGCTCGGGCACTCGGACTGGCAGGGCTCCGGCAGCAGGGGGCGCTGTGGCGGGAGCCGCGGTGTGCCCTCTGGCTCCTGGAGGCCTCTCTCCTCCTCCGGCGGCTTCCGGAGCGGTTCTCGCGCGCTGGAGGCGGCCAAGTCATGGACCGCAATCCTTCTCCGCCGCCGCTGAGTCGGGACGGGGACGAGGAGGAGGAGGCGGCCGGGGGGGACTGCATAGGCAGCACGGTCTACAGCAAGCACTGGCTCTTCGGCGTCCTCAGCGGGCTCATCCAGGTGCGGAAACTCGCGCCTCGCGTGGGCTCCCTGTGCGTTCCCCCAGACCCCCACCCCGCCTCTGGCAGCCCCCTACTACCGGGGGAGACGCCGTCCCCACGGCGACCCCCTCCCCAGGCCCCAGCGGCCGGGCCTCACCCTTTGCGTCCTCGCCGTCTCCCGGACCCCAAAACTGCCGGGCGCCACTCCCTGTACCCCTCAACACAAAGGGAAGTGTAATGGCAGGGATGCTGGAATGATTCTAATTAAAATGTTTTACTTTTGAAAATTTTCCAAAACTACGTGACCATGTAAATTCATTGCTAGGGTTTTTGCTTCTCATTCCCACTGTCGTTTCTGAAGCCCAGGTCCTAATTGATCTGTTTCGAGGACTTTCGTTGTAGTAGAATAAATGGTGATTTTGCGGTCAAACAGCCCTGTTGTCAACAGCGCGGCTTGCCCAGCGTGACTTTGGGCAAGTCGCCTAACCGATTTCTTTCTCAGTTTCTATAAAGTGGGGTAATATTTATATTATTGTATATAGAGTTACTGCGTAGATTATGTAAGATTATAATAGCCATAGAGTGCTTACTGTAGTGTTTGCCTCATAGGAGCCTCTCAGTAAATATGAACGTTCTTATGTTTCCCTTTTTTCCTACTTCCAATCACTGTCCTCTCCACTCTATCTTCTACACAGCTGCGAGAATAATCTTTAAAAAAAGGCCGTCTATGGGAACTCCTCAGAGTTACCTTTGTCTACAGGAGAAAAATACATATTTCTTAGCTTGGAATCCAGGACTCTTTGCAACTTTTCCAGCTTCATCTGCCCATGACACACTAAACTGCTCACCATTCCCCACACATGCTAGGCCCTTTCTTAACTCTGAACTCTTGTACTTTCTTCTGTATGCTCTTCTCCCTTCTTCACATGACAAACTTCGATCATCCCTCAAAGATTTAGCTTCAGTATCACCTCCTAAGAGAAGTTTGGGAAAACTTCTCCCAGACGTAGGTCATTGGTCCATCATTTTTGTTCTCACAGCTCTTTGTCCACAATTCAGTTGGATCACTTAGCTCTTTCTGTTGTGATTATCAGTCTATATGTCTTTTCCCCACTGGATCCTAAACTACTTGGAAGTAAGGGATTAAATCTTGTTTATCTTTGTATTTCTACCCAGTGCCTAGCAACAGTGTTTACCCAAGGTACCCAAGGTACTAATTTCCTTTTTTTTTTTTTTTTGGCGGCACCGGGTGGCATGCGGGGTCTTAGTTCCCCAACCAGGGAACGAACCCGTGCCTGCTGCAGTGGAAACTCGGAGTCCTAACCACTGGACCACCAGGGAATTCCCCCCCACCTTTTTTTTTTTTTTTTGTGATCTCTAAATGATTGTGGGATAATAGTACTTGAGGAGTACTGTGGACAGCCTTTATTCATCTCCTTCCTTTGTGTTTCTGAAGATTGTTAGCCCTGAAAACTCCAAATCCAGCTCAGATGATGAGGAGCAGCAGATGGAGCTTGATGAAGAAATGGAGAATGAAATCTGCAGAGTGTGGGATATGTCAATGGATGAGGTATGGGGTTGGAAATGGAACTGAAAAGACTGTTGGGTAAGGAGGTGGTGAATGGATTTTTTTTTTTTTAGGTTCAGTCCTTAAGTCCTTTTGTCTTTGAAGGCAGAAAATCTGAGTGTCATTAGATTTGGGCTATGTAGATAGTTCTCATGAATGCGGGAACGCTTGTAGCCCAGGAAAGTTCTGATACTTATCTACCTAAAAAGAACACTGGCCTTGTATTTGAGAGCAGGTTAGGAGTTAGGAGACCACTGAGGTGCCACAATTAAACTAGAAGAAAGGGACAAGAAGGAATTACATGTATATAATTGCAATAATATTTTAATATTTGTATTGTACTCTGTAGCTTGAAAGCCTTCTATCTGCTCTTCACAGTAACCCTGTGATATACGTAGTATCCTTATTTTACAGGTAAGAAAAGAGGCAAAAAAAGAGGTTGATTTACATAATCTCTCATTTTATTACTTGGACTTTTGCAGTAGATTTCTGATTAAAATCCTTGTGTTAGTCTCTTTCACCTCCCTCTGTCCTCCACATTGCTACCCAAGTTATCTTTTTCCTAAAACACAGAGTTACTTGTATTAAAATTCTCTCTTAAAATTTGTCAATGGCTACTCATTGTCTTCAACCATTTTTTAAAACAGCTTTATTGAGATATTATTGACATAAAAAACCTGCATATATTTTGAGGTATAATTGAAGTATAAAAACTGCACATATTTGAAGTGTACAATTAGAAAAATTTTAATGTATGTATTTGCGCATGGAACCATCACCATAATTAAGACAGAGAGCATGTCTTCAGCCCCAAAAAGTTTCTTTATGCCCCTTGGTAATCCCAGTATCTTACCCCTCCCTGCTTCTACCCTCTCCAGGCAACTACTGATGGGCTTTCTGTCACTTCAGAGTAGTTTGCATTTTCTAGAGTTTTGTATAAATGGGATTGCATTCTTTTTTCGGATGAGTCTGGCTCGTTCACTCAGCATCAGTATTTTAGATTCATCCATGTTGTTGTGTATATCTATAGTTTATTATTTTTTATTGCTGAATGGTATTCCATTATATGTGTATACCATGATTGATTCTTTGATGGATATTTGAGTTGTTTACAGTTTATTACAAATAAAGCTTCTGTGAATGTCTGTGTATAAGTATGTATGGATAGATGTTTTCCTTTCTCTTGGGTGAGTACCTAGAGTAGTGTGGCTGGATTATATGGTAGGTGTATGTTTAACTTTTAAAGAAAAGATCAAATTGTTTTCCAAAGTGTTTTTTACACTTCATGTTGCCACCAGCGGTGTATGAGATACAGTCCAGTTCCAATTTCTTCTCATCCTTACCAACACCTGGTATGGTTAGTCTTTTTAATTTCAGCCATTCTAATAAGTGTGTTGTGATTCTCACTATAATTATGATTTGGATTTCCCTAATTACTAATAACGGTGAGCATATTTTCATGTGCTTATTTGCAATCTGTGTATTTTCTTTAGTGCAAGGGGCTGTTTAAATCTTTTGCCCACTTTTTTTTTTTTTTTTTTATAAATTTATTTATTTATTTCTTTATTACTTATTTTTGGCTGCACTGGGTCTTTGTTGCTGCGTGCTGGCTTTCTCTAGTTGCGGCGAGTGGGGACTACTCTTCGTTGCAGTGTGCAGGCTTCTCATTGCGGTGGCTTCTTTTGTTGCGGAGCACGGGCTCTAGGTGCGCTGGCTTCAGTAGTTGTGGCTCGTGGGCTCTAGAGCGCAGGCTCAGTAGTTGTGGTGCACGGGCTTAGCTGCTCCGTGGCATGTGGGATCTTCCCGGACCAGGGCTCGAACCCGTGTCCCCTGCACTGGCAGGCAGATTCTTAACCACTGTGCCACCAGGGAAGCCCCTTTTGCCCACTTTTTAATTGTGTTGTTGTTGTTTTTTTTCCTGTAAGTTTTATGATTTTAGGTTTTACTTATAGGGCTGTGATCCATTTTGACTTAATTTTTGTGTTTGATGTAAGGTATGAACTGAATTTCACTTTTTTTGCCTAAGGATAACCAGTTCTAGTTAGTGTGTTTAAAAGACTATTCTTTCTCCACTGAATTGCCTTTGCACCTTTGTCAAAAATCAGTTATGCATACATGTACACATGAGTCTATTTCTGGACTCTATTCTGTTCCATTGATCTATTTGTATCTTTTTGCCAATACCACATTGTTTTGATTACTGTAGCTTTGTAATAAATCTTGAAATTAGGTAGTGTTAATCTCCAACTCTGTTCTTTTTCAAAGTTGTTTTGGTTGTCCTATGTCCTTTGTATTTCCAAATTAATTTTAGAATCAGTTTGTCAATTTCTACAAAAAGCCTTCTAGGATTTTGACTGAGATTGAGTTCCATTTATTGATCATTTAGGAAAAGAATTGATAAATTAACAATAATGAGTCTTTTGACCCATGAACAAGTTCTATCCCTCCATTTGTTTAGGTCTTCTCTAATTTCTTCAGCAAAGTTATGTAGTTTTTAGTATTTAGGTCTTTCACATCTTTTGTCTTTATTTCATATTTTGGGGAGCTATTGTAAATAGTATTTTTAAAAAATTTCAGTATATAGATATACATTGATAGTATATAGGTAGTATATAGATATACAGTTGATTTTATAGACCCTGATCTATCTTGGTAAATGTTCCATGTTCACTTAAAAAGAACGTGTGTGCTTCTGCTGCTGGCGGGAGTGTCCTGTAAATGTCAATTTGATCAAGTTGGTTGAGAGTACTGTTCATCTTCTCTCTACTTTTTCTACAGTTATTAAGAAGCTATGGTTTTAAAACATTTTTTAAAAGAAACAACCTGTTTTTCAAATGAAATCTTAGTGTGAAATCCTCAAATATCAAATAGGTAAACTAGAGCTGCTGTTTGAATGAGATTGTCCGTGGAGGCAGGGTCATGCTCTTGGCCTCCTCTTTGTCCTCTCATGGTAGCTCTTGAAGCACCTCTAGAGAACTGAGCTGCCCACTGATTCACTGGCATAAATTCCCTCCAATGAGACTACATCTCACACTTATTGCCTGCCACTCAGTGCTTGAGCAGGACCAGAGACTTCCAGATGCTTCCTGCATTTTCATGTACTCATGCTCTGTTCATGCCACTCTGCATGGAATGTCCTCCACCTGCAAGATTTTTCCCACTTTTTATGGCCCACCTCAAATGTCACCTCCCCTGTGATGCCTCCCCAGACACTCCAGGCAGGATTCTGCTCTTTTCTGTGCTCTCATGGAAACTGTTCATTCTATTACATAATACTTATCCTGTTATTAAGTGATTGTTTTGAGCCTGTGTCCTCTGATGGATTTAAGTTCCTCCTCTTAACAGCTTAATGTCACCTCTTCAGAGATACTTTCTCTGATATATCTAGAGTAGCCCCCCTAGTCTTCATTTCTAGCACACACCATCTTGTTTATCTTCTTTGTAGCACTTAGGATTTATGTAGTTTAGTTGTTTATATGTTTATTGTTTGTTCATCCCTCTAGAATGAGAACTCCACTGAGGCTTTATCTATCTTATTCACTGATGTGTCCCCAGAGCCTGAAACAGTGCTTATTACTCAGGTTTTTCAGTAAATGTTTTATGAAGAGGTAGTCAATGGATGAATACCTGACAGTTACTATGGTGTGCTGGTTAAGAGCGTGGACTTGATCAGACTCATCTGGGTTCAAATTCTGGCTCTGTTCTCCTACTGATTGTACAGTCTTGGGCAGGTTGCTTAACCTTTTAAAACTGCAGTGTAATGGGGTTAATAATAATTACTTCATAGGGTTGTTTGAGAATTAAGTGAGAAAACATGCAAACCAATTCACTGGGCCTGGCATTTAATACTTGTTCAATAAATGTTAATTGCCATTATTATTATTATTGGCATTGGTATTATTAGGCTACCTAATTATTGATATTATTCCTGCTACTCCAGGAATTATTAGCTATCATTAAATCAATAAATCGCTGCATGCTACAAAGAGTTGCCCACACGACAGACAGCTTGATCACTTAGAGTGGAGAGCATCTGCTGCTTTGACTTTCAATTTGGAGTATGTCTTTGAAATATTCTCTCTGATCATGATCTCTTAATAAGTGCAGTATATCTCTTCCAGTCAACAGTCATGCAGGTTACCCCAATTTCAGCTGCTCTGAAGGATTACTCCCTCTCTCTTTGAGAGCCCTTCGAAGGGCATTTTTCACATGAGCCATATAGCCTGTGTTCTAAGTTAAGCTATTGCGAATACACACCTCAAGTTTGGTGAAAATCCGAGGCAATAGACAGCCAGAAACTTAATTTTATCTAAATATTTTACAATGCAAATCTCCACAGCTAATTGATTTAGTTTTGGGGCCCACATTTCTAGCGAGATTGGGCCACATGTCCACTCCAGGTTCATTCACCTGTGTGGTGTGTCCCTTTAGACACTGGGGACTGGGCAAACTCTTTAGGAAGATGTGAAGCTGTCACAGTTACATTGTGATCAGAATTTTTTTCTGTTGAGGATTTTGAAAACAAAAGTTCTGGTTTTGGACATAACCCAATAGGAGTTTTTAATCTGTTTTCTCCATCAAGTTTTAAGCTCTTAGAAGACAGAAATTATGACTTTTACTTTTTTCCCTTATCCTATCTTCTAGCATGATACCTGGTAATCAGCAAATGTGCTTGAATGAGTTAGGGAGAATTCCTGGTGGGTAGAAAGATCATTAAGATAAATACATACAAGGCAGTAAAAGGAGGACAGTCCTTTGGAATATCACAATTAGTTCAGATTTGTTTATGGAATTGTTCCATTGCCTTGAGACCAGATACCACAACACTAACATTACTTTTGTCTACTGACACAATTCCTAACCTTGTGGGGTTTTTTTCCTTGTGCTTGAAAGGAGGTATATGTGCAATTATTATTTTTTTTTATGGTTGCCTGAGCTATGGTGTTTAAGGAGGAATATTCAGCATCCAAGTTAATAATCATTTTTATTTTCAGGATGTGGCTTTGTTTCTCCAAGAATTTAATGCTCCTGACATATTTATGGGAGTATTGGCCAAATCCAAGTGTCCTCGATTAAGAGTAAGTATGTGCATTTCTAAAGCTGCCTCTTTGGAGCAATAACAGCAGATAGTGCTGGATAGTCTTTCATTTTTCTCACTTTAATGTTCTTAGTGGCTACAAATGAGTCTGCAGATGTTTATTGAACATTACCAGGTACTAAGTAATATGCTATTTAAAATTATTACAGTCATAGAATTTTAGATTTGGGCTGGACCAGGGAGATCAACACTTTAACAGATGTGGACACTAGATAGTCCTAATCATCATTATGCCACTAATATGTGGCTGAACAGGGAACAGTGCCCGGACCACCCATTTCTCAGTTTATTGCTTTTTTTGTTTTTTTAAGTCATAAAATCCTCTATTGCTTAAACTCAGCCTATTGCTCAAGACTCTCCACAATCTGAATCCAATTCGTCTTTCTAGCATAAAATATACCCTCCAGATAGTCTTCTAATTTAGCATGGCCTGTCTACTCCTCACCTCAGGAGCTTACTATGATCGTTGCCCTCTCCATGCCTTCCTTGTATGCCTTCCATCCCCTCTCAATATTCACATCTATTTTCCCAAGATGGTACTTTACTTCCAAGCCTTCCCAAATAAGTAAGCTCTCAGTGGCCAGTGATGATAGTGAATGCACCAAAACAATTCTGTACTTCTCATTAAGTCTTCTATGCTTTAGTGCCATTTAGGTTGCCATCTGCTAGGTATATCGTGAGTGATTAGCAAATATTTATTAAGTAATTATAATCATGAATAACTGCTATTTACTTAGTATTTCATTTTACTACTCTATGAGGTAAGCATTTATCTCTACTTTGTAAGTAAACGAACTAAGTCTCAGGTTAAGAAATTTGTCCGGGGTCATACAACTAGGAAAGAATGGAGCTGGGATTTGAGCGTAGCCTGCCTGACTTCAGTGTAACCACTGTACTGTATTGTCTCTCTTTTTTTGAAATTATGAAGTGAAGAATTCTGTAGTATATTTTTACAAATTGAATGTTGAATTAAAATTTTATTTAAGTACAGTGCTCCACCTGAGTTGGGGTCTCATGAACCAATGAACCACTTTTTCCTTGAGTTGTTATGTTAATATAAAGATTTGACAGTTATATGATTTTCTCCTGGAGTTTTCTAACTTAGGTACACTGACTCACGATAAGTACTTAAAGAAAATAAGCTAATTTTAAGAAAATAAGAATTGCTCCTTTCAGGAGTTAGTCCTATTATTATATATGTCTGTGAACCATAGCCTGTCTACGACAGCGATCCTCAGCCGTGACCACAAGTTAGAATCACCTAGGATGTGGGCTTTCCAACTTCAGCATGTCCCAGAATCACTGATTACTGAGTCCACCCCCAGAGTTTCTGATCTGGTAGTTTTGGGGTAGGATTGAGGAGTTCTAACAAGTTTGCAGATGATGTTAGTCAGGTTTTGACCAGCACCAAGGCCCAAATTTTGAGAAGCTTTGCCCTAGGGAGCTTTTATAAATCCCAAGTCAGGCCATTCTCAGATCAATTAAAATAGTCTCTCCCAGTGTGGGACTCCAGACAGCTTTTAAAGTCCCCCCAGGTTATTTCAGTGAGTAGCTGAGACTGAAAAACTTGATCTTTGATTGGAAGTTCAATTATTCCCTCTTTAGTTTTTAAGGGAAATGTATGTGTATCTCTTCTGGCCCTATTCTCTTTTACTCTTTTCCCAACATTTGACCACCCACATTTTATTGAAACTCTTTACTCCTATAGCTTTGGTGCCACCTCACTCTGCTGGTCTCTAGCCTCTCCAGTCACTTCTCTGCTACTTTTTTTGACTTTTTATTGATACTTTCTTCCTGTGCTGAGTGTGGACTCCTTTTAAGGTGTAGACTCAGATCCCTTGTCCTCTTTATATTCACTTCCTTGGTGAGTTCATCCACTCTTTACACCTTTGGGAGTAAATCTTCCCTGTGGGATCAAGGCTACGACCTCCCTTCTGATTTCAGGTGCTATATCTCTAACTTTCTTTAGGCATTCTTTATTTGCATGTTGCATTTTCCGATCCAAAAGTCCATATGTCCTAACTCAGTGTTTGTCGCACTTATCCAATCATATAAATCATATGATGTGCTTGGTAAACAACTTCCCGGACCGTACCCTGGAGATTCTGATTCAGTAGCTCTGAGATAGGACTTGGAAACTGGTATTTTTAACACACTCCCTGAGTGATTTTCGTGTTCGAGCAAGTTTGGAAACACTATCCTAACTGAACTCATTGTGTTCTTTCCTATGCTTTCTTTTCCAATTTTTTTGTCAATGGAACCAATCTCTCCTACTGGAGAAATGAAACAACTTGAAACCTAGGAGTCATGTTCAACTGCTTTCTCCCTTTACTCCCATCAAATTATTCTGCTTTCACCTTGAGTCTTTCTCAGCTTCATTCCTTTCCATGCCTGCCATCACCACCCTCATCTTCCTTCACTTGATTTCAGAGATGCAGTGTGATACGGTGAAATGCTCAGGCTCTGGAGCTGTGTTATTTCCTAGTTGGAGATCTTCAGCAAGTTGTTTAACTTCTCTGTGATTTGGTTTCCACATCTGAAAAATGGGGATAATAATGGTACATACCTCATAAATTATTGTATGAAATGTTGCGTGGAAAGTGCTTAGGGTAGTGCCTGGGTGTAGTAAGTGCTAAATAAACATTAGCTGTTACTACTGAGGTTATGAACTTCTTTTAAAGTTTTTTCGCTATCATTTTGCTTCCAGAATAATCTACCTAAAATAACATTGCAGTATGTTGACCCCTTCCTTGAGGACCTTCATGTCTCCAAATAACCTACTAAATTAAGTAGGCATTTAAGGCCCTTAATCCTGATCCTTTTTACCTGCTGTATTTATCTCATGCTCTCCTCCCACTGTGTGCTACTAATAACTGTGTACTGATACAGACAGCTTTCTGTATTAGCCTTTGTCCACTCTACATTAGTCCCTTCCTGCCTTTGCTGATACTTTCCCCCGTGTTTGAATGTCTGTCTTCTTCTTTGTGTCTAAATCCTACTAATCATTTATGACTCAGTTCATCCGTAAGATTTCTTCTTCCATAACTCCTGCCTGCCTTGGATCTTTCTTTTTCTTATGTCTTTCATGTCCTCTCAAATACTCCTGGAAACTTGTCAAATTAGGGTGCAGGCAATATACTTCTGTGCGCTGCCTCTCCTTTTCTCTCCCCAAACTTGGCTCAGTGAAAGTTTTTTTTTTTTCAAGTTGTTACTTTTGTATATGTGTCTTTTACCTCAGAGCGACTGTGACCTGTGAAATTTGATTTGGCAGGAAATCTGTGTGGGAATTTTAGGTAATATGGCCTGTTTCCAGGAGATATGTGTGTCCATCAGCAGTGACAAAAATCTTGGGTAAGTTTTATTACATAACAATTATGTTTTTTAAAAATAGGTTCATATTTCATATCCCTAAGGAAATCCTAATACATAGGACAGATAGGGAAACATTATGAAATGTAGTACTTCCTTTCTCCTGATGAGCAATCTCCAGGAACTTCATTGTGTGTTGATGATGGCTGGGGACTTGTGCACTATTTATGGACATGATTCAGGATTTAGGCCTGTTTTCTGTATTGGTTGCAAAGGGGCCTGAATCGTCAGCAGGTGGTAAGCCACATGGGATAAGAACCAGTGGGGCAGAGCTTGGAGATGGAGGCACCTGACCAGAGTCCAAAACAGTTTAGGCTCAGGGAATCCAAAGGCTCAGGGCTAGAGTCTGTAAAAACTAGACTTGTTGACCAGTGTCACCCTGACACTGGTCAACAAGTCAGTTCTGACTTGGATGGTGGTGATGGGGGACTTGCCAACAGACTAGAGGATACAGCGTAGCCCCTGTGATTCAAATGCTCTCATACTTCTGCTTGGAGGCCAGTTCTCTTCTACATGTAGGAAGTTTTGGCAGAGGATTTCTAATGGTGGAAACCCCGGTGGTTATTTTAAGAGGTCTGAGAACACCCTGGAATTATATGCTACATTTTATGAGTATATTCATTTTCTAGGCAGAGGGTTTATGGCTGTTAATCAGAATCTCAAAGAAATTTGTGCCCACAATAGGTTAAGAAAACTCTTCTAGGTGGTTATTTTCAACAAGGGCTGTAGGGTTTATCACAGGATTCAAGTACCTGGGGCTCCAAAATAGAGGTTATTACCTCTTCTAGGTGTGAAAGACTTCAAGATCCTAGTTTAAAGTATTTATTCTTCCGTAACTTATAATCATTCATGCAATAAATGACTCAGGATTATGTTTGGTCTCTAGTGATCCCTATTAAAAATCTGTGAATGAGTAATATTGACAAGTTTTATGAACTTAATTAAATGCATATCTTAAAATTAATATGAAACAGTATACATTGCTGATGAGATATAAATTTGCTCAACCACTTTGGAACAGTTGGGCATTACCTAGTCATATTAGAAGGTCCACATACGCTATGACCCAGTGATGCCACTCATAGGTATATGGTAAGAGAAACCGTGCACACGTGTATCAGTATACTCAGATAAGAAGTATTATAAGACTATTGCTTGAAAGCCCCAAATTGGAATCAACCCAAATGTTCATCAGTAGTAGGCTGGAAAAATAAATGGTGTTATATTCATACAATGAAATGTTCTGCAGCAATGAATCTGCAGCTACTGGAACAAGATGGGTAGATCTTAAAGACATGGTGTTGGGCCAAAGAACTCAGACTCAAAAGAATACATACAATATAATTTCTTTCATACAAAGTTCAAAACCAAAATATATAAAATGAACTATAGAGTAAACCAAGAAAATGATTGCTGGATAAGTCAGGATAGTAGTCATTTCTAGGTGGGAAAGAGAATTGTGATTTGTAAGGGACACGCAAGGGCTACAGAGATGCAGCTCTTGTTTTTCTTGCTTTATAATTATTCACTAAGTATAGATTTGTATCTTACAGGTTTTTATGTATATTTGCTATATTTCACAATTAAAATGTTTAAAAAGTTAAATAAAAACTCTGCTTTGATATTTGAAATGAGAGAAGTGAGGCATATTGGGTTAACATTTTTGTTTTTGTAGCCAGGTATTATTGTACTGTTTGTGTGATTCAGACCCTCCTACTCTGCTGGAAACAAGCAGGTATGCTTTCTTCTTTTTATGGATTCTGTATACTTACCCCTAAGGGAAACTAGGAAAATAGAGTTGCTCTTTCACTCTTGAATTTCCTTTACTGTTTTTGAAAGATAGATACTAAGCTCACATTTATCACGTAGGTTGTTGCTTACTTGCCTTTCCCAGACAGAAGTGGCCATTGTCTGGGTTGAAAGAATCCGAGAACATCCAGCTATTTATGATAGCATTTGCTTCATCATGTCAAGTTCAACAAATGGTAAGTCACCATGTAATGTAGAAAAAAATATTTTTTTAATTATATTTAATTGTTAGGAAACCAGGTAACTATTTCTGGAGGTCAATTAAAGACTAAGTGTTAGGTGAGAAAGTATTTCAATTCAAGATATGAAGTTTCTTAAACTCTCTGGATACTGATAAATCCCCCACTTAAAAATGATGGAAGCCAAGCAAATTTAAACAAAGGAGGTAAACAAATTGCCCTTGGAATAAGTAATGCTTTGGCAAGATTTGGCTTTCTTGGAATAGTTTTAAGAATTTTGATTAGACTTACTACTTTAAAAATTTTGTTTCTTATTTCAATATCTCTTTTATTCTCTGCAGTTGACTTGCTGGTGAAGGTCGGGGAGGTTGTGGACAAGCTCTTTGATTTGGATGAGAAGCTAATATTGGAATGGATTAGAAATGGGGCTGTTCAGCCTCTGGACCAACCCCAGGAAGATTCTGAACAGCAGCCAGTGTTTCGAATTGTGCCCTGTGTACTTGAAGCTGCCAAACAAGTACGGTAAGTGAGCTCTTTTGTGCAAAATGTTCTGGGAAAATCCAGTTGCTAGAAGTACCCTTAGATATGTCTTTTTAGTTTCCTTTCAATAGGATGAGTAGCACATAGCTGATCTGTGTCAGGTTTGATTCACTACTGATATTGGTAACAATATATTTGCTCTTTGCAAGAATCATAATGGTTGCAAAGTACTTGTTCTAATATTACTTAGCGGTAGGCTGTTTATTGTTCAGCATTAATTATGGTTACTGTTTTAAAATCTTCTGCAGTTTTGTATAATTTATATCAAATGGAAAAGATTTTCTTTGTGCTTTATTTTCCACTGGTCATGTGACAACTTCTTCAGTTAATGTCAGACATCACTTATTTTCTTGCTCCTTGTGTGTATGTGCCAGTCTTGGATAAGTGACTGGCTTTTGGGCTCTGATGTCTTCCCAAGAGCGATTACTAGGTGTTGTAGGTCATTGAAACTGTTTATTGCTAGTCACTAGAACATTAATTTATGAATTGATCTGCTTATTGGTCAACTGTGCGTTCTTAGTGCTTTATAATCCACATTTTTTTTTTTTGGCTGTGATGCGTGGCTTGTGGGATCTTAGCTCCCCAACCACGGGTTGAACCTGGGCCCTCAGCAGTGGAAGCGTGGAGTCCTAACCACTGGACCACCAGAGAATTCCCTATAACTCACATTAAAACCTTTTAATTTTATGTCCTTTATCCAAGTGAGCATTAAACTCATCATCTTTCCCCCAAACCTGCTTCTTCCGTATTCTCAATCTCAGTAAATGATGTAATCATTATTCCATTTGGATAATGTGGGAGAAACGTGGAAGCCATTACCGATACTTCCCCATCCCAGTCTTCTCCCATGGCCAGTCAACCTCCAATCCTTCTTCCTGACTTTTTCTGGGACTCCATCTGTGCCACCACCAGGCCACTGTCTCTTACCTGGATGGCTACAGCATTCTCTTACCTGAGTTCCCAGCCTCAAGACTAGCTCCTTCCAAGCCTAGACTGTAGAGCTGTTTTTCCAGAACATACGCTGGTCATCTCACTTTCATGCTTCAAACCCTTCAGTTGCCTTCCTTAGGATGAGGTCCAGATTTTTATGGCTTATAAGGCCCTGTACTGTGCTTCTCCATCCTTATTCCTTGTCTTCTGTTTCAACTGTATGAAATTTCCTTCATTTCTTCAACTGAACCAAGCTCTCTCGACACCAAGCCATCGCACACCATGTTGTCTCTGCCTCCAGCATTTCTTTGCCCCTTTGGGTTTCTGCGTAACCATTTCTCTTACGATACATTCCCTGATTCTCCAAACTAAATTAAATCCGCTTGCTGTGTGGTCCTCTAGCACCTTGGACTTCCGCTAGTATTACATTCATATTACTTTATTGTTATTACTGCTTTAATTATTGTCTTTCATTTTAGACAGTAAATTTCATGAAGGTAAGGACAACGTTTTATACATCTCTGTTTTCCCAGCCCCTAACATAGTGCCTGCAAACTATAGGCACTTAAATATTTGCTGAACCATCTTTTAATTGTTCACTATCTTTTTCACTTAATTGTATGGTTGAAGAACTAAGATTGTGAGTTTCTAGGAATCCAAACTGTTGATCACAAAAATTATACTTACCTGGTTTTAGTATTCTCAGCTCGGGAGCTAAGATGATCCTGTGAAGTTTTAAGAACATCATTATTGTCAGTGCTTGGTGCAGTGGGCCTTACATTCATTCTATAAGTCTCAGTCATTTTTTGTCCTGATTATTCAAGTAAACCCGAATGGTGAAGTATCACTTGATAGGTTTCTGCATTGTTGCTTTCATGGGACAGGGCCAAAAAGAATTTTTACTTCTTGTCCTGTGTGTGTTGATTGTACTACATAATATTTGTTTTTTGACTGATTTCCCCATCAGAATGTAAGCTCTGGTGAACACAGAGACTTTGTTCTGTTCCCTGTTTTATCCTTAGCATGTAGGGCAGTGCCTAGTACAGAGTGATAAATATTTGTTGAATAAATGAATGATTACAGTCACATAGACAGTAAAGTTGATTGAGCTTTTGCTTTTTGTATTTAGTTCTGAAAATCCAGAAGGGCTCGATGTTTACATGCATATCTTACAGCTGCTGACTACAGTGGATGATGGAATTCAAGCAATTGGTAAGATGTTATATGGGGAAGCATGATAGTTACTCATTTAATTGTTTTCTGTCTTTGAATTACTACTTCCTTCATCATTTTTATTAAGTACAGTGTCCTGACACTGGAAAAGACACTTGGAATTTACTCTTTGACCTGGTGTGCCATGAATTCTGCCAGTCTGATGATCCACCCATCATACTTCAAGAGCAGAAAACAGTGCTAGCCTCTGTTTTTTCAGTGTTGTCCGCCATCTATGCCTCACAGGCTGAACAGGAGTATCTAAAGACAGGAAAAGGCAAGTATAATTTTAGTTCACTAAATTAAATTCTAGTCTATCAGATGTGTTTGCTGTTCATTTTATTTCTTGCTCCCATTTTTTTAGTGCTTTTAGCCCCTTGAATACAAAAACATCATATGCCCAATACAAAAAAAATTATAAAATTTATAAAAGGAAGCCTAGTGCTTGTAATCTGATCATTCAGAGATAACTACTATACACTCACATCCATATGTATTTTTTTGCCTGTTTTTTAGGCAACTTTTTTCATTTAGAAATATAAATGAATATTTTCCTATGTAAACAAATCGTCTTTCACAGAATGATTTTTATGACTAATACAATTAAATCCATGAACCATCTAGAATTTATTCTGGTGTTACATGTGAGGTATGGTTTCAAGTTTTTTCCAGATACCCAGCTGTCTCAACATTATTGAGTAAGTAAACCAGTTTACCGACACAGATTTGAAATTTCATCATTACTATGTTTTATATTTCCCTATATATTTTGTTCAGTTCCATTGCTCTATTCATGTATCAGTAGCCACAGTGTTTTGATTATTAAAGCTTTATATTTTGATACCTAGTAGGGCTAGTACTCCTGCATTCTACTTTTTCAGAATGTTTTTGACTGTTATTATTCTTTTTTTTAAACACTGAATTAGATTGACAAGTTCCAAAAACAAAACCAAAAAATCTTCCTGATTTTTTTTATTGAGATCATGTTAAATTTATAGAGTATCCAAGAACATGTGCTTTTCCATTTGTTCAAGTCTTATTTTATGTCTCTCAGCAATGTTTTATGATTTTCTTCATACAGATCTTGCATATTTCTTGTTAGGTTTATTGCTAGATATTTTATCTTATGGATTGCTCTTGTCTATGGTATCTTTTCTTCTGTTGATTATTGTTGTTGGAATATATGAAGACTGTTGGTTTCTGTATATTAATGTTGCGTCTAGTAACCTTACTGAATTCTCTTACAGTTTTTAATGGTTGTTCCAGTGGTAATTTTGGACTTTATCTAATACTACTTTGGGTTTAACTTAGATATGTCTTATCACTTTTCTACCTCTTCTTTCTTTTATTTAATGGGTTGCCTTGGACCTCTGGGGTTAAGTAATAATGGTGATCCTTGCCTTTTTCCTGACTTTATTGGCCATGATTCTAGAGGTTCATCATTAATCATGATACTATTTTGGGCTTAAGCTATTTATGTTGTACCATTCGAGGAGATATTAATCTATTTCTATTTTATAAAGAGTTTTTTAATCAAAAAAAATGATGACTATTTTCAAGTGTCTTTTCTGCATTTATGGGTAAGTTACCTCACTGAGAAGGTGACATTGAGTACAAACCTGAGGGAAGTAATGGAGTGAGTCATGTAAATACTTGGGGAGAAAAGCATTCCAGACAGAGAGAACAACGAGTGTAAAAGCCCTGAATTAGAAGTATGCCTGGTATATTTGAGGAAGAGCAGTGAAGCCCTGTATGGCTGGGGTGGTTTCAGTGTGGGTAAGAGGAATGGAACCTGGGACCAGAGAGGTAACAGGGGCTAGAGTGTAGAGGGCCTGGTTTTGCCTTTTACTTGGAATGAATTAGGGAGCTGTGGAGGGTTTTAAGCAGAGGATGGACAGACAGGAGCCAACTTTAATAGGCTCTCTTTGGCAGACGTGTTGATGAGAAATGCATGGGGAGGGCAAGGGTACAAAAGGGAGACTAGTTAGGAGGCTGCTGTGACCTTGAGGCAAGAGATGGTATAACTTGGATTAAGGTGGTAACAGGGGAGGTGGTGGGGAAAAATAATCAGATTCTGATCACTTTTAAGTAGTGCCAACAGGATTTGCTGACTGGTAGGATGAGGAGGGTGAGAAAAGTCAAGCTATGTCTGGCATTTTTGTCCAGAAGAGTTGCCATTTACTAAGATAGGAAAGACTGGTTTTAAACATGATAAGTTTGAGATGTCTACTCAGTGTTCAGCTGGAGCTGTTGAGCTTACAGTCTTGAGTCTGGAGCTGAGGAGAGAGGCCTGAGCTAGACTATAAATGTTGGAGTTGTCAGTTGTTATGCTGATTACTTCTTCCATAACCTTAGTTATTTCTATCGATTTGATTTGATGTGGAAAGAGAGGAAAATTAATATTTTTTACTGCCAATATTTTGTCCTTTTCTTTTTATCATTTGTAGTTCTTAATGAATGTTGATGGCATGTTATTTGGTATATAGACATTCATTATAGATTGCCCATAATGCTTTTTTTTTTTGGCTTAAATCCTTTTATATCAGATACAAAGGTCACATCCCCTGTTTTCCTTTTGTTTGCATTTGCCCCTAATACCTTTGTCTATCTTACTCTTTTCAACCTTTCTAAATACTTTGTTTTAGGTGTTTTGATTTCTTTTTAATAGATGAGTTAAACTCATTTAAACGTAGTTAATAGTTATGTTTGATTTGAATGCTGTCGTATTATATTTTTCATTATGTATATTTATATTGAAATACTTCAATATATAATTTATTTGCTTTGTTTTTGTGAGTATTTCTGGCATTTAGTAAGGGTTGTGTTTTGGGTCTAGTGGTTACCTTTATAACTGGCTCAAAAAAGAATTATAACTGCCCCCCCCGTTTTTTTAATCCTCAATATCTGATAACTTAAAACATATATCTCAGTGTTGACTATTCCTTATCCATTTTCCCTGGTACTTTCAAATTTAAGTCTTGGGGGATGAGGGGCTGTTCCAGAATTACATTTTCAGATATCTATTCTTTTTCATCATTTTGGGTTTCTTCTTCAATCTGTGTTATTTATTTGCTTATTTGAGAGTGTAAAAATGTAAGCCTCTTGAAGTCTGAGGCCTTGATGATCTTGTTTACCACCATATCTGCAGTACCTAAAATACAGTGTCTAGCAATAGTAGGTGTTCAGTTCATGTGCAGGAATGAATGAATGAATGAATGGTAACCAAATTTAACTGGCTAATGCCATGCCTCTTGATTTGTTTGTACAGTAGATCTTCCTCTAATTGACAGCCTGATTCGTGTCTTACAAAATATGAAACATTGTCAAAAGAAACCAGAGAACTCAGCAGAGTCTAACACAGAAGAAACTAAAAAGTCTGATTTAACCCAGGATGACTTCCACTTGAAAATCTTGAAGGATATTTCATGTGAATTTCTTTCTAATATTTTCCAAGTTTTAACAAAGGTAGGAAAGAAGTATTAATGCCTTCTTCAGTAAAAGAAAGTATGGATTGCTTACTGCTCCAAATTTTATTATTAATGTTTTTATTTTTTAACTTTACGTAAGTTTGGGAAAATAGAGACAGAAAAAACTTATCATAAGTTTATACTCTTAAACTAACAGCTGATGTAGTTTGGTATATTTATTTATGGGTTTTTCACATACTTATCACCAGTATATACAATTTTTGGAGGCTGCTCTTTTCACGTAACATTACAAGCACTCTTCCTGACTCCTGATCAGTACACTGAAAGATTTTTCACTGAGAGCCAGTTTGTTTAATACCCAATTTGCCAAAAAATCAGTTTTCAAAATTTACTGTAAACTTGTTATAAAGAGTATTCTTCCTGAATATGTGCAGGATTATTAACATATTCTTTCTTTGAGCATATTCTTTCTATCCATATATTTTAGGAAAAATATATTTATGAATATAACTATGAAGAATATATTCATATTCATTGACTTTTTTAAGAAGAATAGTCCTTAAAACAAGCTTCAGTTATTCTAGTGATTGATTTGTATTTTTGGTGAATTATCTTGCTTCCCTTCTCCAGATTTGGGGTTATTACCTTAGCATAGGTTTTCAGAAGTTAGATTGCTGGTTTCGACATGATAAATGTGAAGCTGACTGAGGCATAAATAGCTATATATTGCCAAAATGCTTTTGACATGTGAAAATTTGGTTTTACTTGACCCTTATTATTGTGTATTATAATTTTTATATCAAGTAAAATTCAACAGGTGATACATTGTGCCTTGTTTTTTTTAATTTAATTTTTTTGTGTTTTATTTATTTTATTTATTTATTTTTGGCTGTGTTGGGTCTTCGTTGCTGCGTGTGGGCTTTTTCTAGCTTCAGCAAGTGAGGGCTACTCTTCGCTGAGGTGCGCAGGCTTCTCATTGCGGTGGCTTTTCTTGTTGCGGAGCACGGGCTCTAGGCGTGTGGGCTTCAGTAGTTGTGGCACGCGGGCTCAGTAGTTGCTCACGGGTTCTAGAGTACAGGTTTAGTAGTTGTGGCCCACGGGCTTAGTTGCTCCGCGGCATGTGGGATCTTCCCAGACCAGGGCTCGAACCCGTGTCCCCTGCATTGGCAGGTGGATTCTTAGCCACTGTGCCACCAGGGAAGCCCCAAATTGTGCCTTATTTTGATTTGCATTTTTATTATTAGTGAGATTGAATATCTTTCCATATATTTGTATATTATTTGTGTTTCCTGCTTTATAAACTTACCCATTTTGATTGTTTATATGAATTCCTTGGGTAATTCTATATCTATATCTTTTGCGTATTCGTTGCAAGTATTTTTCCCATTGCTTGTTGTTGCTTTTGTTTTTTTGGAGGGAGGGATGTAGATGTTTCTTAATTTTTATGTGGTAGGAATATAGGTGGAAAGTGGGCTGAGAATAAACCAGAGGTATGTCTTGAAAATTCGGATATGCCACTTAATGGAATTTGGACTTAATCTTGAGGAAACTGAGGAGCTACTAGAGATTTTTTTTAAGCATCAAGTGATGTGATCTGTTTAGAAAGATTACTCCAAAAGCAATGGAGAGAGAGGATTAGAGCGAGTTGAGGCTAGAAGTCAGGAGACCAACCAACCAACAGGCTCTTGTGGCTGGTAATCTTCAAGAATAATCTGAAAAATAATGAAAGCTTAGACAGTGGAAGAGTGGATGGAGAGGAGGAGTGGGATGAGAGAGATTTAGTAGAGTAGAATTAAACACTTAGGGTGAGCGGCTAGCAGCAGTGGAGGAAGAAGTCTTGGCTGTACCCCACATTTTTGGTTTGTGCAACAGGCTGGGTGGCTGGTGGTGCCTTCACCAAAATAAGGGCTGCAGTGGAACACATGTTGGGGTTACACAAGGAGGAATGATGGTGGATTTAGTTTGGGACATTTGAAATGCATGTAGGATCAGTAGGGAGTTGTAAATACTGATTTGTATTTATTCACCAGATATAACTTTAGAAATTTTCCTTTTTTGACATCAGATCTCTTTGTTTGTTTTAGGAGACTGTAGCTCAGGGACTAAAGGAGGGACAGTTAAGCAAACAGAAGTGTTCCTGTGCATTTGAAAACCTTCTTCCTCTCTATAACCCTGTGGTGAGTATGAGTTAATGTATAGGTGGCTGAGTTTCAGGGGATTACTGAGTAAAATGTTTTAAGTAAGCACTTGATCTTTGAGGCCTTTGTCAAAAAAGATAGTGCATATAATGCGCATGACTTAATGCCTTTGTCAGATAGATGACTGCTGGATAATTTGTGGCACTAGCCTGAGTAACAGTTTAAATGTTAAGAGAAAGGAATCAACACTGAATTTATAGTACCCCTTTCTGTTATAGCATATATATTAACCAAAAATAAGATTCTTAGGTAGGTACAGTCAGTAGGTTTTTATGGTCCTTCAAATTATGTTGCATTTGCTACCATTAGAGGCAATTTCAAAATAACTTTTTTTAGGAAAATGAAGTATGGAATGTGGGAGTGAGGCGGGGGGTCAGCAAGGAGGATGATAATACAACTCTGGTAATGGACCCTCAAGGGGAATCAGTAGGAGGATAAATACTAGTTTAAAAGAAAACAAAATGGAAAGGGCTAGTCATTTCCTTGAGGTTTCAGAGGACCATCCAGGAAGTACCATTATTGTCATCTGACAAGCTGTCAACATTTCTTTTCCATTGGACTGTTTAGAAAACATAGGTAGAAAAAAAAAAAAGAAAACATAGATAGAGCATTTTTACAGACAATAGTCAGTATCTTAAAACATCTTTTCCTCTACTTATGTTTATTTGGTTCTTTTGTTTGACTCACAGGTAGAAGACTTCCTCAAAATCCTACGTGAAGTTGATAAGACCTTTGCTGGTAACCTGGAGGAAAGCTTCCCAAGTTTGAAGGTTCAGACTTAAAAACTGTTGGAATTCCTCTGCTGAAGAAATGAACTCTATTTTCCTTGCTGACAGTTGAAATTGACAAACAAGAAATATTAGACCATAATTGTTTGGTTTTATACTCATGCCCTTCTCCTCCAGCCTTATCTCATTTTTGTTTGGCATTGGAATCTAGCTTCACTACCATCAAACATCATCTCCCCCGCCCCCTGCCACTTCTTTTTTGTATTGGTTGTGCAGTCTTTTGTCTTCTTCAGGTAAAGAAGACAAAATACAAGCTTATCATTGAGGTTCTTTTTAGAATATTTGAGGGGTTGGTGAGGATTTTCTTTGTAACTCTTAATTTGATTTTTACTCAGAATTTTGTATTCATATCCACTACAAGTACATTCACCTGCACTAGTAGAAAACCCTACTATAGTAGTTGCTTAATCTGATAACTTGTATGTATTTTATGCAATAAGAAGTCCAGAGGTGGGCAGTCCAGCCCTGATAAGGTGGCTCAGGGACCCTGACTCCTTTCACCTCCATGTGGTCTGCCAGGTAGACCTCTGTGTTCATTTTTATTGTCTTGTGGTTAAGGGAACTATAATATCTCTGGTCCTTTCTTCCACATTCAGGGAGGAAAAGGGAGAAAGAAGCAAAGGGGCTTTCTTCTAGCAAGTCTTTACCTTTTTATTTGTAAAGGACAGCCCTCCCTGGCCAGAACCATGTTTCATAGCCATTCCTAACTGCAGGTATTTGAAATCAAGTACTTTTTTCTTTCTAGCCTGTACAGGAGAGAAAGGCAAGAGAGAAGGGAGATATGAATGGCTTTTGAGTGTACCCAATCCATGGTGTTTGCCACAATATGCAAACCTGTCTATCCATTTTACTTGTATTGACTCCATGCTAGGTTGTTAGTAACAATTAAAAGCAATTACTAGTTTAGCTTTGTTATAGTTCAGTTTTTTTTTTCCAATGTTTTATGTATGAAGATGGAAATGCTAACATTATGATAAAAGCACATTAGCAAAATTCTCTATCTTCAGAGAAGATAGAATAACAGTGGTTTAATTTCAGAAAGTGATTTGCTTGAGTGACTTCAGATTTTTAAAATTAAGATTGAGGGAGTTTCATAACTTCTGATTGTTTATAAACTGCTACACGTGATTTCCCTCTCATACTTTATCATTCTTTATAGTGCTTCTTAATGAAATATATTCAGAGAATCAACCAGGTACACTTATAGGAAGCACCCAGTTTGCATTATTTCAGTTACTGAAAGTGGACTTTTAATAGATTTTCAGAAAATATCAGTTATGAATGAAAAAGCCAGCTTTTTAAACCTCTCTTCTGGTATAGCCTCTTTTCAGTTTATTGCAGAATCTTTTAGACTTTAAAGCATTGGTCTTGCCTCACACTTTGTATTCTTTCCTTGAGTGACTTTTGCTGATAAAACACAGGGGTGTCCTGTGTTATTTATAAGAGATATATCAATATAATTTCCAGTTTGGGGATAGTTTTATTGTTGAAAGTATCCCTGCTGAAAAGAATTGAACTATAAAATTAAAATCGTACCGATTAAACTCTAAATTGGTAGGTTTACTTTACGTGTATCTGTATGTCTTTGGTGATGACCTTATCCACAGGTTGAACGTGACTTTAATGTGAGCTTTCAAAGGCACCGATGAAATCACTCCTACCTGCTAGCCAGTGCTAAAAATTCCACTCTTGTTATCTCTTGAAGCTTAAGGTTAAGATGCAAATAACCCCATAAGAGTAACACTCCAAGTTATTGTCATGTTTACCTCAGTGCATAAATTCATAGTCTGTTTTCCTGAGAGCACATTTTAAAAGGGGGAGCACAAGGATCTTGAGTTTCTGAGCAAGAGTGCCCCGCAGAGTGGGTAAGTTACAGAGGGAGAAAAAGGATACATCATGGGGAGGCTCGGGATGTCCAGGTTATTTTCTACTTCCCATTTCTGTCTTGAACCTGCCTTATTTACTTGTTACTTCTTGCTATTGTAACATTATGAGGTGGTACGTATTTTCATAGTACTTTGATATGTTTGAAAACTTCCTAAATCTATGAATTATAATAAATAGTTTTTTTTTTTTAAGTGAGCCGTGTTAAAACTTTTTTAATGCTACGCGGTTTGAAGAATTTACCAAAAAATTTTAGTGCTTGCATCAGTTACGGTGATATTTTAAAATGGCGCTCTCTCCAGAAGCATAAATATGAAATTTGGAATTTTATGTACAAATGAAATTGAAACTCATTCTTCCCCCATACATTTTTGCAGAGGAGGGAAGAAATTACAAGAGGAACTTCAGTGAGCATTTGTTAAATGTGTCATTCTATTTCTAATTAAATTTGAGTTTGATTTTTGAGGTATTTAAACCACTTAAGACAGACACAGAAGATATGTTTTCTCTCTGCCTTTTTTTTTAATTCCCTGCAGTTAATGGGATATAGCTAAATTGTTCTCTTGGCTGATCCAACTTTCAAGATCAAAAGACTTTTTCCACTCTCTCTCGAACATTTCTCTTGCCTTGCTTTGAATTAGTTCCCCTGAATAACTTTGGCATGAAAGTGGAAAAAAGTTTGAAAACCATCTCTCTTGTATACTTCTTAAGTGAAGCATATGTAGAAACCAACCATAGACGTTAAGAAGCAACCTCTGTTTAGGGTTCAGAAAATCTTAAGTGCATGAAGTGTTGAACAGCGTTTTCTATTCTGCAGGACTGGGCTATAGTGATGCTGGTTCTGACAGTTAACTGTGAATTTGAATAAATTGAAGAAAAGGAATATTGGGGTTATAGATTATCTTGCCTGTTTTAAATAGTATTTTTTAAAAAGCTCATCAATAGCTTTTTTTTAGAAAAAAATAGATCTATATTAATTTAGAACTCATCTCTGTATTCTCCTTGAGAATATGTTGTCGTTTTACCACTTTGCAACTCCTCTTCTCTGCTCCTGGCAAAAGTTTTAAGAAGGAAAAAATAGGTAAACACCCCTCTTGAATTAGTCCATATCAGTATTTTTCTTTTTATTGCCGGGATGAGATTTAATCTGAGAACCATTATTAAAAGTTATATATTTATAGTGAAGTGGTATGATGTCTTGAATTTTCTTCAAAATAGTCTGGGACAAGGGGAAGGAAGTGGGTTAAGGGAGTAGATGAAACAAGATTGGCCATGAATTGGAATTGCTGAAGCTGGGTTATGATGGCATGGGGATCCGTTATCCTATTCCCTCTCTGTTTGTATATGTTTGAGGTTTCCTATTAATGTTTTTTAAAAGCAAGTAAATCATACACATAATTTTAAACCTGAATTTAATTACAAATGATGCTTGTTTCTTTTATGTCTAAATAAAACTAACACTATTGTATTAGCATTAAATACTATTGAATTCAGCACAGTTGAAACCAACACAAATACTTGATAGAAAAGATGATCATCAGTATATAACCAATTATGTAAAAATTATTATCTTCACTGTTTTAACTGACTTGACAATGAGACTTTTATCATGAGGAATGTGAGTGACTATTAACCAGTTAGGAACTGAGGTCATATATGTTTTAGCACCACAGTGGGGTACTTCTACTAACAAAAGTTCTTTTTTAAAAATATTTATTTATGGCTGTGTTGGGTCTTCGTTACTGTGCATAGGCTTTCTCTAGTCTAGCTCTCTCTTTGTGTTGAGTGGGGGCTACTTTTCGTTGCGTTGCGAGGTACTCTCATTATGGTGGCTTCTCTCATTGTGGAGCATGGGCTCTAGAGCGCTGGCTCAGTAGTTGTGGCGCACGGGCTTCGTTGCTCTCTGGCATGTGGGATCGTCCCGGACCAGGGCTCGAACCTGTGTCCCCTCCATTGGCAGGCGGATTCTTAACCACTGCGCCACCAGGGAAGTCCCACTAACAGAAGTTCTTATTGGTGATCTTTAATGGTATATTTTGTGGGTAGAGGAGACTAAGAGAGAGAGGCAGAATCATAGAATTTTAGAGATGGACAGATTATTAGACACTCCCTGTGTCCAGTGCTTATTCATTGGGCTAGTCAAGCCTACAAGAGACTGACTGGGTCAGTGTAGTCCTGAGGGCCAGGCCAAACCTAAAGCAGCAACCCAAGATATCAGATTAGGACTAGAAGCAAGAGGAGACCTTGTGGTGGATGCTTCCAGCCTTCCATTCTACCTCATGGTTTTTGTTCGTCAGCCAGACTGCTCTATATCTCTGTGTAGAATTCAAAGGCTGCGTTGCTAAAATATTATGATGTACCTTAGGTTAATATGCATAAAATCAAACTTGCATAAATCAAATTTTGTGCAACTCAGGGAGCATCTATAATATAAAAGCTGAAGAGCCTCCATGGGTTTCTAGTTAGTTTTCAAAGCCAAAGATTTTATTAGGCTACTCCTAATATCATAATTATTGTGCCCATGTGACTGCCCTTTTTTAACAGCTGTGTTTTCCTTAGAAGTCTAGGCCTGCAAGACTTAACATAATTTTGGGAATTCCCTGGTGGTCCAGTGGTCAGAACTTGGTGCTTTCACTGCTGTGGCCCAGATCCCTGGTCGGAGAAATAAGATCCTGCAATCCGCACAGCGCGGCCAAAAAAAGACTTAACATAATTTAGCAGCATCATGGAGTAGGCCATTCTCATTTTACTCTAATTTTCCATGCTTCAGGGCCCTGGCAAGAAACAAAGTTCTGGGAAGGGGCCATGCCACACTGAAACCAGACCTGAAAAGGAGAGGATCTGTACATCAGGTAGTTGTGGGTCACTGACCGGCCTGTGGATTGGCTATTTTGTGCTAAGTGTGCACTCCTAATACAGTCAACTAAAGTGGAAATTAAAATGAATGTGAATCAAAGTTTGTGTGAGGATACAGAGCAATGTAGTAGACACCAGACCTACATGCTTGGCAGAAGTAGCCACCACTTATTGAGAGTTTACTGTGTGCCAGGCACTCTATAAAGATCTTTACATATATTTTCTTATTTAACTCTGAAACGATCTCAAAAGGTAATTGTTTCCATTTTACAGATAGGGAAATGAAGATTCAGAGTGACTAAGTAACTTGGCCAAAGTTATATAGACAGTAAGTAGTTGACCCAGGGTTTGAATCCAGGCTGCCTGACCCTAAAGCATTTTCTTTTAACCACTGTATTATACTTGCATCCTGTAGGTAGACATGGACCAGATCATGAAGGGTCATCATATGTATCCTGTGGGGTAGACATCTGGGATATCTGCTTATCCATGCCCCCTTCTCTGAAAATTGTCTCTGACCTACCTACATTTTTCTTCCGGTTACAGTGTATGGTTGATTCCTGATCCAAGCTGGGCAAATCACACTGGTTCAGGAACATTGGACTCTAAAGATCATGTGACTTGCAAGGCTGAAGACCCTATTTGGGGGCAGCCAGTCCTGTTTATTGTCTACTATGTACCAAGTATTGTTCGAAATACTAGGAAGACAGCAGCCAACTAAACAGACAGGATTTGCATACTGGAAATACTGTAGTGGACAAAGACAAGAATCTTGCCCAATGGAGCTTGCATTCTAGAGTTTTCTGCAGAGTCACAGGGGAAGAAGCTGGTCTGCATAGAGCAGAGGAGGTCATGCAGCTTATAGCAGATTAGATCATTGTTCTCAGTTCTTCACCTCTGTGTATCCATTCTCTTGCCATGGCTTCTTGGTGAATGGAGTATACTTCCCTGTCCTTTGATTTTGAGCTTGGCAAAGTCATTTTGCTTTGGCTAATGGAATGTTAGTGAAGTTGATGTAAGCAGTGTCTCAGTATGCCAGTCTTTTTAGGGGCTGAATAGTATTCCACTCTATGTATATGCTACATTTTCTTCATCTGTCAGTGGGCATTTAGGTTGCCTCTGTGTCTTGGCTTTGTGAAGAATGCTGCAATTAACATGAGAGTGAAGATACCTCTTTGAGATCCTGATTTCAATTCCTTTGGTTAGATACCCAGAAGTGAGATTGCTGAAGCATAAGTAACTTAGCTAAGAGAATAGTTAATTCATCCCCCACCCCCCAACTCTTCTCCTAAAATAATGATTTTTTTCCATCTTTGTCAGGATAAGACTGATCTGGAGCACAGTAACCCTGATTGACTTGTCCCAATATTACTGAGATGTCACTTTCTGTTTGCAAACAGTGTAAACTCTCTATTTGTGCAGCATTCTGACTAGGTATGACTAGTTTTTATTTTTAAGTTTTTGAGGAACCTCCATACTGTTTTCCACAGTGGCTGCACCAATTTACATTCTCACCAACAGTGTACAAGGGTTCCTTTTTCTCCACATCCTCACTAACCCTTATCTTTTGTTACCAACACTTGTATATGTATAATAGCCACCCTAACTAGTGTGAAGTGATATCTCATTTTGGTTTTGATTTGCATTTCCCTGATGATTAATGATGTTGAGTACCTTTTCATATTCCTGTCGGCCATTTGTACGTCTTCTTTGGAGAAATGTCTATTCAATTCCTTTGTCAAATTTTTAATCAGGTTATTTGTAGGTTTCTTTTGCTAGTGAGTTGCAGGATTTCCCTATTTGAATATTAACTCTTTCTCAGATATATGGTTTGGAAATATTTTTTTCCCATTCCGTAGGTTGCCTTTTCATTTTGTTGATTGTTTCCTTTGCTGTGCAGAAGATTTTTAGTTTGATGTAGTCCCACTTGACTATTTTTGCCTGTGCTCTTGGTGTCATATCTAAGAAATGATTGCCAAGATCACTGTCAAGAAGCTTTCTTCCATGTTTTCTTCTCAGAGTTTTTACAGTCTAGGTTTTACATTTATGTTTTTATCCATTTTGAGTTAATTTTTGTGTTTGATGTAAGAGAAAGGTTCATTTTCATTCTTATACACATGGATATCCAGTTTTCCCCAATACCACTTACTGAAGAGACCATCCTTCCCCCACGGTATATTCTTGGCACCTTTGTCAAAGACTGGTTGTATGTGTATGGGTTAATTTCTGGGCTCTCTGTTCTGTTCCATTGGTCTATATGTCTGTTTTTAAAACAATCCCACTTATAATAGCATCAAAAAGAATAAAATACTTAGGAATAAGCTTAACTAAGGAGGTGAAAGACTTGTACACTAAAAACTTTTAAAACACTGATGAAAGAAATTAAGGCAGACACAAATGGAAAGACATCCATGATCATGAATTGTAAGAATTAATATTGTTAAATTGGCCATACTACCCAAAGTAATCTGCAGATTCAGTGCAATCCCTATCAAAATCCCAATGATATTTTTTTACAGAAATAGAAAAAAAAATCCTAAAATTTGTATGGAACCATAAAAGACTCCAGCCAAAGCAATTTTGAGCAAAAAGAACAAAGCTGGAGGCATCTCACTTCATGATTTCAAAATATATTACAAAGCTTTTTAGGTTTTCTTGAATGAGATCTGAAAAGTCTCAAAAATCTGAAAATTCTACAACCACATTTATTTTTCACTAGAGATAAATTAAGTGAAATACACCATATTTGATACTTCATTGCAAATGTAATTTGTACTAGAACATCAAGTACAAATCATATCAACATCTCTAGCTGCAGTCTTACTGTATGCCTCTTGCTGCCTCTAAATACCTTTCCTGTGCAATGGTTTTTTAAATTAACTTTTAAACACCAGCTTCCTGTGTTCCACTGCTAAGGCTACAGCATATATTCATAAAAACATTTCTGCTCACTAGGACGCCTAGTTAATTACATACTGAGCTTGTATCAATACTGGGCTTGTTGACCTGCAGGCTGTTTAGAAGTTGGAGCCTTAGGAGACCATCTGCCAATCTCTGCCATTGGAAGTGCTTTTCTCTATTACTGTAATGAAATCACTAAAATCATTTCCTGTTTCCAGTCCTTGTTCAGATCTTCTATCTATTGTCAATAAGAGGATATTAAAATCCTCAGGAAAGTCCACATGTCCTTTTCATCCTAGTCCACAATGTAGCAAGTGTCTTTGTGTTTTAGTATTGGAAATAATAAATAATGACGTCAAGTCTATTGTAATAAAAGAAAGCCTTATTAAACTCTAGCTGCTTTTCCTTTGACATCACGGGATCTGTTTATAATTACTTTTATGGGTTTTCCCCCTTACCATTCAGGGTTTATATGATTACATGAGAAATTGAAGCGTTTTTGGGAACAGTCCCTTGATAGAACTGACAATTTCCTGCTCAGGCCCATTGTGCATGCAAACTCCAACAACGAGATAGTGAGAAGAAAGGAGAAGGAGGCTTTCTGTATCCTGGAGGAGTTTGACTTCCTGAAGTATGGGCTTGCTTCCGCGAAGGAGTGTATGTTGAAAGCAAGGTGTGTGGGTTGGTGGGGAACTTACATTTATCATAGTCCACAGTTCAAGAGAGTGCGTATAAAAGTCACTCAGTCGATGTAGGATCATGTAATTTTGTTTTGAATGGCTCCTACTGACCCCATAACCATTTGAGGAATTTGGCATCTTTGGAAATTAACTCTCCTAGGAACTGTGTTTGGGAAGGCTGGTGGCATTTGTAAACCTATGAGTGTGCTTTTTTCACAATACAACTGGTGTTACCCAGGAACAAGCAGTCACGTGGCCAGTCAGCAAGCACTTCTACTGGAGCAAACTTATGTCCTTTAACTTCTCCATCACAGAGAAGCCTGTATTCTGTCACCACTGGTAGGAAAAAAAAAAAAAAAAATCTGCTGATGTTGTGGACCCTGGAACAAAGTCCCCAAATTGAATTCTCTAATTTCTTTTTACGTTTGGACAAAGCAGGTACCTGTCCTGTGTGTCCTAAGTAACTTACAGAAGTTACTTTAATTTTTATGATTATAGTATTCAATATTTAAAGCAGTTTGGAGACTTCCTGCTCCAAATGCACCCCTTTGCTTGTTGCCCACATCAAGTGATATCTGAATGGTCTTTAAAAATCCAAATTTCACATTTTTGGATGAGTCTTGAGTGATCTGAAAATCTTAGTAGATTTTTCTCTTTCTTTTCTATTTGGACATGTTTTAATGTGGTTTGGCAATTTCTTTAGGGCAATTGCTGGAAAACACACAGTTTTCCAGAACAACTCACAAAACACTCAAGGATTATTTTATCTTTTTAGGAAGTTGCCACAGGTCGTGCCCTGAGCACTTAGAGCCCAAAGGAAACCAGGAGGATCATGCTGCAGAAGCCCTTTGGAGGAACGTGCCAGCTGCTCCGTAACCACGAGTTGGCTTTCCTTTGATGGAGAGATTAATAGTTTCCATAATCATATCATCCTGGTTGCTCTGTGCCCAGAGTTTACTCAGACTTGAAAGAAATGGAAATTAATTGAAAAGGAAAAAAAAAAATTCTTCCTCTCTTGCCTCCCCTCCAAACCTCTCATCTGGAAAAGTGATGAGAAAGAGATTCAAAGGTTTGTAGCCAGTGGGAGCTGAGATATTTATTTTCTTTTGCAATTCTGGATATAAAGGACCAGAAGAAAGCAATTGGACGGTGGGGAGGAGGCAGGTATGGGAAGAGAGTCTAATGCCTAAAGGCCTAAATAATTCCAAACAGAACAGAAACACTGGGCATTGGAAGCAGGATACACACAGAGGGTTGTCTGTGAAGCCATGAGCATCTGCTCCTGGAAATAAATGCAGAGGGAGCAGAAAGGGTTTTTTTTTAGCTGCTGTGATTGTCATCAGATGAATTGGGTTGGTTTAGTGATTTTTAAAAAAATTTTATTAATTTTATTTTTTGCTGTGTTGGGTCTTTGTTGCTGCGTGCGGGCTTTTCTCTGGTTGCGGCGAGCGGGGGCTACTCATTGCGGTGGCTTCTCTTGTTGCGGAGCACGGGCTTTAGGCGTCCGGGCTTCAGTAGTTGTGGCACGTGGGCTCAGTGGTTGTGGCTCGTGGGCTCTAGAGCGCAGGCTCAGTAGTTGTGGCGCACGGGCTTAGTTGCTCCACGGCATGTGGGATCTTCCCAGACCAGGGCTCGAACCCGTGTCCCCTGCATTGGCAGGCGGTTTCTTAACCACTGCGCCACCAGGAAAGCACTGGTCTAGTGATTTTTATCTGTGTCTACTTCTACCACAGAGGAGCTGCCATGAGTTTATTTGCCACATCCTGAGTTTGGGAAATAACTTATCTTTGGTTAAAATCTATTTCTTTTCCGGCTCTGAAATTTGAGCTCAATTCTTTTTAGCCTGTACCATCACTGTGGCCCAGTTCTCTCACCCTACGTGCTCATGTTGATTTCTGTTAACATTGCTGTTGAGCCTTGAAGTATTTTAGTGGCAGAGGATTTAGTCTTCTGTGAGAGAAAATGGATGTTCATAAAACACAGGTCTCTTGTCACATCTTTAATCAGGGATAAACATCCAGTATATGATCAATAAGTGCTTTGTTGGAGTTTACTGAACCAGTAAGAGAGAAACTGAATTGTGGATGAACACTTCTCATTCATTCATGCCCTGGTATGTTGTAATGTGTTGAACTTGCCATGTGTTAAGCACTGTGCTCAGTGGGACTAAAAAGTTGACAATTCAAGACAGGAGGAAAACAGAGCTAGTTAATAGACGTTTATTCCATTAATTTCCAGAAGTCAGAGTCCATGTCACTTCTCCTGAAATGATATACTTTCACTTCTCCAAGTTACATGCTAGTCAGAGATTTGGGGCTCTCTTGAGACTTACATAACTATAAGAGATATATAGGTCCCTTTGTGGGTAGACAGCTCCTTGCAGTTAAATGCAGGCCCAACAGCAAGCTCCCTTCCACTGTTGCCCATCCTCCATGACAATTAAGGACATCAGATAAATGCTTGCCCCCACTCTTCTTACGGGACCTTGTAAGGAAAGCACCTCCAGCCGAGACCTTGGCTACATCCCACCTGCAGAGGGAGGCTCTGAGAGCAAGTGGCGATGCCAACAGGCCTGCTGTAGCAGAGCATGGTGATGCCACAGCAGAGGCTGGAGGGAGGGGAGGCCCTGGTCCAGGGGGCTGGAGGAATGATGTGTATGTAGGAGGCTCAAGGGTTTGTTGCCAGTGGGAGCTGAGATGAGGCCTAGTCACTCAGGGAGCACTATGGAGCCTGACCCAAGCCCAAAGAGACAAAATCCTGAATTTACAGAAGCTGTAAGACACAACCTCAAATGATGGTGAAGCACAAGCACTCCGGAAGCTAAGAGGTCAGAGTTGGAAAGAACGTAATCTTCACATCCACCATGAGGTCTCAGCTACACCCCTCCTCTCCACACCTGGACAACATCTTAGGAGGCAGCTTGTAAGACACCCAGGCTTTTAAATTTTTTTTTAGTGAAAGATTGCACGGTCTTGAAGGGCCTATTTAAATTATTGGACCAGAGTGAATTTAGACGGAATTGGATCTTTGGTTTTTTAATTTTCCTGCTACTAACAGATAGGGATCCAGAGAAATATCGTATTTGTTATGGTAACAAAATGAAGTTGTTACTTTTTCTCTCCGCATCTGAGTAACAGTGTGAGTTGAATTTTTTTTTAAGGTCAAATATAATTTTAGTTAAACCTGAATTTATTATAAGATACCTTCTTTTTTTTGAATTTTATTTATTTTTTTATACAGCAGTTTCTTATTAGTTATCTATTTTATACATATTAGTGTATATATGTCAATCCTAATCTCCCAATTCATCCCACAGTGTGAGTTGAATTTTGAGACCCTGTAACATGGGGAAAGAGTCAGAGGAGATGAAGTTGCCAAAGTTTTAGCAGAAAGTGAGAATCCTTACAGATTCCTTTTGGAATTTCTATAGTCAGATATACTCAGTATTTCTCCACATAGATTCATTTCCAAGAAAACAAAGAGGAGGACAATAGATGAAAAAGATATTTCATTACATTTCAGGAGGCTTGCTGGCTGACATCTTTTGTATCTAGAATCCATAGGGACCACCTAATATGTATGGTGGAGCCATGAAGGATCTTTATCTTGGGGTTAAAACCAGTGTTCCTTTAAAAGCTGACACATCTAAAGGAAAAGAAAAACTGGAGAATTCCAGATCTAGTGTACAACCAGTCTCCTCTGTGAAACAGGAGAGACTGCCTGAGTAGTGTTCATTGATACATTCAGCAAGCATTTAGTGATCGCCAGCTACATGCCAGGTGCAATGCCAAGTGCTGGGGATACAGTGCTTGGAATGTGGCAATTGTTCCACAAATGTTAAATAAATGAATGAAAACTATGCTCCATTTCCAGAGGCAGGCTTACCTGAAACTAATAAAGCTTAAACTTAAAGCAGTGGTTCCCAAACTTTGATGCACATAGGAATCGCCTAGGGATCTTTAAATCTTTAAAAAAAATACTGATGCCCGGCTCTCACCTCCAGACATTCTGATTGGTATGGGGTGCAAACTGGGCATCAGGATTTTTAAAGCTCCCCAAGTGGTTCTCATGTACAGCAAAGCTTGGGGACCACTGGTTTAAGGACCCCTCACTTGCTTAGGCCTCTTCCAAGACTGTTGTATTGATTGGATTTCATGGTTAGCACAGAGTCTGTGACTTCATAGCATTTCCAGTGCAAGGCCTTTTCAAGCAACACACTGGTCTTTTTACTGTGTCCCTGGAATTCTGTATGTCACCATCCCCCCTACCTTTCTTGGAGGAGTTGCCTGGTGACACTTATGAAGCTGATTTAAAGCTCTACAAACTTTATTCAATGACTTTATTACAGAGGCAAACAATAACCATGTCTGCTGCACATGTGGGCCAGTTGGCAGAGAGGAGGGCCACGTGTGGAACTTCCTCTTCTTTGCCTTTGTCCAGATGCACACCTGGGAGTGTATCTCCATGACTCTCAATAGGGTGAGCACGACCACAGTCTGTAGAGGAAGAAGTGGAGCAGCTCGCTGTGCAGGAGCTGATGAGAGGCTCTCAGTGGTGTTTTGAAGTGGCTTTGAACTTGCTAAGTGGCTGTGTGACCTGTATTTACCCATATCATCCACGGAGTACAAAGGCTGCTTGGGGTTCTCTGAGGCTTCCTTTTCCTGGCCATGCTTTGGTGTGAGTCCTCTTGGCCACTTCTGTGTATCAAACACCTACTTAGCAGGTCACATCCAAGTTATTAATGCATCTGATTATCAGTGGCTTTGTTGCCCTCTGAGGAAAATGTTATGTAACACATAAACCAGAGCCCCCGGTGATGACTAAAGGCAGATTAAGGGCATGGCTGCTCCTCTCTCTGTAGGGAAGGACTGGGACTTTTTGGATTAACTTCTGCCGTAATAGAGTCTATAAAGTCTTCTAATATCTGACACCTAAGAAAATGTGCCCCCAACTAACCTCTTCTGGGGTGGGGTCTGGGGTATTAATGCCATGTAGATAGGATTTTTCTATCTCTCCTTTCTGACCCTGTGGAACTCCAGGAGTGGCATTCCTTGTCTGTCTGAATGGTATACCTTCCTCTCTTGACTCTTCCAAGTGGTCACTTATAGAGTCTTTCCGAATCTTCCTGATGACTGTGAAAGCTTGGCCACACTGTCTTGAGCTCAGTTGGAGAAACATAGGAGAAGGGACGTTAATCATCAAGTTTGCTCATTTTCCCTGTTGCAGACTCAGTGATACCCTTTCATAGACGCTTCAGAGGTCATTAATTAGACAAATGGTACTGGCTTTGCTTTCTGTAGCCCCAGCAAATACTATTTGACTTGTAGGAGGAATGACAAGTTGCATTGAATGAGAGGGGTGATAATGCCAGTTTAAACAGTACAAAGCAAACATTAAGACGGCAGACACTGGGGGAAACCAAGTGTGCCCAGGCAATGGGCCCTGTTTCTTCAAGCATAGTTGTTTCTCATGCTGTAAGACAGTCTCTCTCGTCCTAAAAATCTGAATAGCCAGCACTTCCTAATAGTGGCATTTTCTCACACTGTTTGCTTTACTAACTTGAGCAGGAATGCTGTATTGCAGAACTCCAGGGAGCACCATTCGCATTGTCTTTTGTAAATCATGTTCCCTGGATTTAGAATGTCTTGGGTCCTTCAGATGGTATTGGGTGCTTTCATAATTACTTCTCAATAATGGACTAGGGGGTTTCCATATGACTCAGAGCCCAAAGTCAAAGAAGTCTAGAAACCTGAAGAAACTAAAAACAGGTATAAATCCTTTGGGTTCCTTAGTCCATTTTTTTTTTTTTTTTTGAAATTTTGTGGTACATGGAGGTGAAAAATTCTCTGGGTTAAGTGAGGTCTTGGATTCTGGCCCCCCTCTGTCACTGCCTGTGTGACTTCAGGCAAGTTATAATGCACAGCAAGTAGAAGGCTTTGTCATGACCGATACTAACTGGCCTTGTTTTGCTCAATGTGTTTGAAATGACCACAAGCCAGCGTTTTTTGGAGTAATGTGTTGAAGCAAAGATGTTCAAATGATAAACAGAGTTGCAATTGTAAGTTGTTTTTTTAAAATTTTTATTTATTTATTTATTTATTTATGGCTGTGTTGGGTCTTTGTTGCTGCACGTGGGCTTTCTCTAGTTGCAGCGAGCGGGGCCTACTCTTCGTTGTGGTGCGCAGGCTTTTCATTGCGGTGGCTTCTCTTGTTGCGGAGCTCGGGCTCTAGGCGCACGTACTTCAAGGCTTCAGTAGTTGTGGCTCACGGGCTCTAGAGCACAGGCTCAGTAGTTGTGGCGCACGGGCTTAGTTGCTCCGCGGCATGTGGGATCTTCCCGGCTCAGGGCGTGAACCCGTGTCCCCTGCATTGGCAGACGGATTCTTAACCATTGCGCCACCAGGGAAGCCCCAATTGTAATTTTTAAAAGTGGAATTGAGAATTGAAGCAGATTTGAAATGAAACTTGTGTAAAGCTGTGTGTAAACAGACTCTTACATGTGAGTCATTTGGATGTTATCAGAGACGAGTGAAGGCACCATGTTGTAAAGATTAATGTGTTTTTGGAGCGAGATTTAGTAGATTTAGATCTTGAGGACTCAGGAGATTACATGTGACCTGATCTCTCTCCTCATCCCTTTGCATCATCAAATTAATTCCATTTGAAAATGGGTAGAACCCCATATGGCTTCTAACATCTGAGGTCTTACTGCACAAAAAAGAGGACGTCCTCTGTATATTCCATACAGTATACACCCACATTTGATATATTATTTAATGACTCAAAACTAAAAATTCAACATGACTTTGGCTATCTTAGAAGTGTGGCATCTTGGGACTACAACTTTTAAAAAATAATTGTGCAGATCACGAATGCTATTGTTACTTTTCAAACTTTGATAAGGTATTTGTATTAAGGTTTTAGGGTTAAGACATGTATTAAAATAAATGTTCCTGTCTGTGGTGATATTCTAGTTTATATTCAAGAGCCATAAGGAAGGGAAGATGAAGGAAACTTCCAATTATTGAGTGCTTAGTGTGTGCTAGGACCTGATCTGGGGAATTTACATACATAGTCTTATTAATACAACAGTCTCACAAGGGAGATAATATCATCTCTGTTTTCTGGATGAAGAAAGGTTCAGAGAGTTTGATAAATTTTTTGATGATCACAGAGATAGTAAGTGGAAGAATTGGAATTTGAATCGAAATTTGTCTGACTATAAAGCCCATTTTCTTACCTAAAAATTCTTCCTTTCCTACATCTATTATATTGAACATTGAACTGCCATCATGTGAAATGCTGTATCAGTTTTACTTATTTTTCCCAAGGAGACACATGAAATGACAAAGACAGCAAGTCTCCAGAATTGGAACACTTTCCCTTGTGTGAGTATTCTGAAAGTATAATACCCATGCAGTCTTTCTGGAAAAAAAAAAAAAAGTCAAGGATATACTTCAAGAAGATAAAAAATGAATTCATGGTAACATAGCCTTTGGTTTAATAAAAAAAAAAAGGGGCAAGCTTCGGGTATGGCTGGTTCCAGACATTCAAACAAAGTCATTAGTCCTAGTTTCTCTTCATGTTTCAGTAGTAGTCTTCTTCATGTTGGTGTCATTCTCCACTGGCTAACTTCCATTAACTCCAGGCTTTTATCCTCCAAGGTTAAAGATAAGAAATAGAATCTTCTTCTAAATTAGAAACAAGTCTTAGGCCTGATTCTCATTGGCTCTTATTGACCATCACTGAACCAATTAATCTGGCTAACGGCTTACAGTGCTCTGATCAGCTGTTTAGAGTCATGTGGCTACCCTAGGACTGGGTAGGGAGCAGGTAGAATGAGGTCCACCCAAAGCAAATAGACTGAGACTGGGAGAGCTGTGGGTCTCCAGAGGAAAACCGGGGTTCAATTAATGGAAGAAGAAGAAATAGATGCAAAGCATAAAAACAGTAATATCCTCTACAATCAATGAACCAATAAATCAGGAAATGTGTCAGTTAAGATCAAATAATCACCGGGACTTCCCTGGTGGTCCAGTGGTTGGGACTCTGTTCTTCCACTGCAGGGGCACATGTTCGATCCCTGGTTGGGAAACTAGGATCCTGCAGCGTGCTGCGTGGTGCAGCCAAAAAAAAAAAAAAAATCTCAAACAATCAGTGATAAAGTTAATGGGGCATTTGATGCAATTGTTAAATGTTAATGTACTAACAACTTGTGAATATAATTCCAGATGATTTCAACACATAGTTGAAGCTCAGTAAAGAATTGTTGAACGAATGAATGAGACATTAGGAGGTTCAGGGTGGAGTGGGCAGAGTAAAACAGAAGTAAGAGCATTCCAAGTGCCTTGTCTTATTAAAGAGAAAGGTTATAGATACTGACTAATCTTGGTGTTGTTAGGATTATATACATTTAAGTATGTCAAGCATTCAAAGATGGTTACTATTGAAATAAAAAAAAGATGTGGAATTGCTAAACCACTAGTTTAAAAAAAAAAGGATCAAAGAAAATTTGATCTATCCAGCAAAATCAGGTTAGGAAAGAAAAATAAATATACATTTTAGGACTAAATATACCCATGATATGAATGAGTTAAATCCCATTATTAAAAGATAAAGATTTTTCTCAGAGACAAAATCAAGTTTTATGTTGTTTATGAGAGACAAACCTAAAACAAACAACACTCAGTAAAGGGGTGGATAAAGATAAACTAGGTAAGTGATAAAATAGAAAGCAGGAATTGAAAAACTAAGAATAAAATTAACAGCAAAAAAAAAGAGATACTTGGACTATTTTATAAACTATAAGTGATACAATTAATAAGATGTAACAATTATAAACTTTAGAATACCAAATAGTAGAGGGAAAAAAATATAATGCAAATTTTGTTAGAAATACAAGGAGAATTTTTTTATTGTAGGAAACTTAAACTTACCTCTCAGAAATGGACAAGCCAAGTTAGAAAAAAAATCAAAGTAAATTAAAAGTAAAGACATAGAGAATGTGAATAACAATATTTTTAAATGTTGATTTTATATATTTTAATTATTTATCAAATCTATGTGCCAGGCATTATTCTAAATACTTTATAAGTATGAACTCATTTAATCCTTATAACAGTCTTCTGTGACAGGCATGTTAGTATCTTCATTTTACAGATGGGAAAACCAAGTCATGGAAAATGTAAGTAACTTGCCTCGGGTCACACAGCTGAGTAAATGGCAAGACTGTGTATGGCTCAACAGTCCAGCTTTTAACTCCTATGCTCTGAATGCACACATATATAAACCTTTGTACTCTAAAGTAAAGAATATTTGGGGAACTTCCCTTGTGATGCAGTGGTTAAGAATCTGCCTGCCAACTCGGGTCACGGGTTTGAGCCCTGGTCCTGGAAGATCCCACATGCTGCGGAGCAACTAAGCCCATGTGCCACAACTACTGAGCCTCCACTCTAGAGCCCGTGAGCCACAACTACTGAAGCCTGCGTGCCTAGAGCCTGTGCTCCGCAACAAGAGAAGCCACCGCAGTGAGAAGCCCACGCACCGCAAGGAAGAGTAGCCCCTGCTCACCACAACTAGAGAAAGCCTGCGCTCGGCAACGAAGACCCAATGCAGCCAAAGATAAATTAAAAAAAAAAAGTATTTAGGCTCTCCATATTTCGTTCTTATCTTCTCCCTGGACTTAACAGAAGACTAGACTTCAAAGCTCTCTTGTTGTAAGGAGGAGCAATGTGATTAGTTATAGCCAATGAAATGAGAACAGCGATGACAAGTATCAATTCTGGGCCAAAGCATTTAAGAGCTGACATACCACTATGACATTCTTCCTTCTCTTTGTGTGACAGCCATAGCTTGAGGTGGCAGAGCCACGGGATGAAGTTGCTCAAATCCTTGAGTGACCACACAGAGAACCACAGGCAGAGGAGCTTCCCTGGAGTCACCCAATACATGCTGGACTTAGAGTGAGAGAGACGTAAACTTTTATTGTGTTAACATAATAAAGGGATTCATTACTGTAGGATTGCTTACTCTGCCCTGATATTACATACCCCCAAATGAAGTATTCACATTCTCTTCAAATTTAATATAACATCCATAACAATAGATAATGTGATGAGCCACAGACATCCTAATAAATTTCCATAAGTAGAAATCATACAGACACATTTTTTGACTCAGGAGCAATAAAGAAAAAAATTTAGAACGGAGGAAAACCAGAAGAACATAACCACATGGAAACTGAAAAAAATTTTTTCTAGGAAAAGACTCAAAACTAAACCCAGAAAGAGGCAGAAAACCTTAAAAGACTAATATTCACATTGAAAATGTAATAAAAGAACTACGCCATCTCTACCTCAAGGCAACAGAAAATGGTGGGAAATTTCTGAATTATTTCTACAGAGAGAACAAAACTGGATAAGAACAGTCACACACACACAAAAGGAAACTATAGGCCAATCTTATTTATTAATATGGATGCAAAAATTCTAAACAAAATGCCAGCAAGTAAAATTCAGCACCATATTAGAAGATATATAAAAATATATATTTAAAAAACCTATCATGATCAAGGTGAGTTTATCCCATGGATGCAAGGATAATTTAACATTAGGAAATATTTTCATGTAATTCATTACATTAATGGACCAAAAAAAGAAGAGCTGTGATCATTTCAGTAAATGCCAACAATTCACTTGATAAAATTTTACATCTGTTTCTAAGAAAAACCCCTTTATAGTCTGAAATAAAAGAAAATTTCATTAACATAATACCTATAGCAGATACGATTCTTAATTGAAACATTAGAAACATTCCCATTAAAGTCTGGAACAAAACAGGATGTTATTATTGAAAATTGTTCTGACAGCCCTACTAATAGAATGGGATGAAAAACAAATAGGTATAAGGTTTAAATATTAAAAAGAAAGGCTCAAAATGTTATTTTTTCATAATTTCTTTTGTTTTTCATCAGTCTTTTTCTTGTCAAGTAGCACACAGAAGCAGAAAACGGAATCTTATTGAATTATTAAAAAGCAAATAATCCTGTTTCCATCACCCAGCTCAAGAAGTAGAACTTTTGTCAGTCAACCAGATGCCCCTCTATATGCCCTCCAAACCACTGTACTGACTTTTATGACGATCACTTGCTTAAAAAGTGCTATAATTTTTTTCAGGTTCCCTTTCAATGGATATGATTATATACCTAAGAAGTCAAGAGACTCACCTGACTAACATATTAGAACTAATGAGATCAGCGGGATGGACTTTGCTCTTACAATTACCTTCTCACTTTCCTCATTCATCCATTTCTTCTGCCCTGTTGGATCATTCTTCCTCTAGTATCTCCTGTTTAAAAAACAAAAAAAATCCCTCCCTTTACCTCACATTCCCCTCCAGCTGCTACCACATTTTTATGCTCCTCTCTACAACAGAACTCCTGAAAGAGCTGACATCATTTCTGTGGCCTAATATCACCTCTGCACATGTAAACTGGATTCCCTCTGCCCCACATCACTGACATTACTCTTGTCAAGGATCCCAATGACTTCCCTGTTGCTGAATCCAGTGGTGACACTTCTATCCTCAACTCGGAGTAGCATTAAAGGCAATTGAAGGTCTTTTTTAAAAAAATTTTTATTGGAGTATAGTTGATTTACAATGTTGTGTTAGTTTCGGGTGTACAGCAAAGTGAATCAGTTATAGGAGAAGCGGGGGGAGGGCCGGGAAGGACCCGGTTGTCAAAAAAAAAAAAAAAAAAAGTGAATCAGTTATACATAGACATATATCCACTCTTTTTTTTTTTTTTTCAAAGGAGTGACCCAGAACTTGCACCCTATGCTTTCTTTTTTTTTAAATTTATATATATATATTTTTTATTTTGGGCTGTGTTGTGTCTTCGTTGCTGTGCGCGGGCTTTCTCTAGCTGCAGCGAGCGGGGGCTACTCTTCGTTGCCATGTGCGGGCTTCTCACGGCGGTGGCTTCTCTTGTTGCAGAGCATGGGCTCTAGGCGTGTGGGCTTCAGTAATTGTGGCACGCGGGCTCAGTAGTTGTGGCTCACGGGCTCTAGAACACAGGCTCAGTAGTTGTGGTGCACGGGCTTAGTTGCTCCGAGGCATGTGAGATCTTCCCGGACCAGGGCTCGAACCTGTGTCCCCTGCATTGGCAGGCGGATTCTTAGCCACTGCACCACCAGGGAAGCCCCACTCTTTTTTTTTTTTTTAGATTCTTTTCCCATATGAAGTTCTCTTCTTTTTAAAAAAATTTTAATTTTGATTGAAGTAGAGTTGATTTACAATGTTGTGTTAGTTTCCAATGTACAGTAAAGTGATTCAGTTATATATATATATTTTTTAATTAATTTATTTTTTGGCTGCTTTGGGTCTTGGTTGCTGCGCGCAGGCTTTCTCTAGTTGCGACAAGCGAGGGCTACTCTTCATTGCAGTGCGCGGGCTTCTCATTGTGGTGGCTTCTCTTGCTGCAGAGCACGGGCTCTAGGCATGCAGGCTTCAGTAGTTGCGGCACGTGGGCACAGTAGTTGTGGCTCGTGGGCTCTAGAGTGCAGGCTCAGTAGTTGTGGTGCATGGGCTTAGTTACTCTGCAGCATTTGGGATCTTCCTGGACCAGGGCCTGCATTGGCAGGCGGATTCTTAACCACTATGCCACCAGGGAAACCCCTCAGTTATATTCTTTTTCATATTCTTTTCCATTATGGTTTATTACAGGATACTGAATATAGGTCCCTGTGCTATACAGTAGGACCTTGTTGTTTATTTTATATATAGTAGTTTGTATCTGCTAATCTCAAACTCCTAATTTATCCCTCCCCCTGCCCTTCCTCTTTGGTAGCCATAAGTTTGTTTTCTTTATCTGTGAGTCTGTTTCTGTTTTGTAAATAAGTTCATTTGTATTGGGGAGTTCCCTGGTGGTCCAGTGGTTAGGACTTGGCACTTCCACTGTGGTGATCTGGGTTCAATCCCTGGTTGGGGAACTAAGATCCTGCAAGCCATGCGGTGCGGCCAAAAAAAAAAAAAATGTTCATTTGTATCATATTTTAGATTTCACATATAAGTGATGTCATATGGTATTTATCTTTCTTTTTCTGACTTACTTCACTTAGTATGATAATCTCTAGGTCCACCCATGTTGCTGCAAATGGCATTATTTCATTCTTTTTTATGGCTGAGTAGTATTCCATTGTATATACATACCACATCTTCAAAATAAAACCCTATACCCATTAAGCAGTTACTTCTCATTTTCCCCTGCCAGCTCCACCCACCCACCCAACACACTGCCCTTGGCAACCACCACACTGTATTCTGTTTGTATGGATTTACCTATTCTGGATATTTCATATAAATTGAGTTATGTAACATGTGACCTTTTGTGTCTGGCTTCTTTCACACAGCATAACATTTTCCAGGTTCATCCAAGCTGTAGCATGTGTCAATACTTCATTCTTTTTTATGGCCGAATAGTATTCCATTGTATGTATCTACCAGCTTTTTTATCCATTCATCCATTTTTGGATATTTGGATTGTTTCCATTTTGTTTATTACTATTGTGATTATTGCTGCTGTGAACATTTGTGTATAAGGACTTGTTTGAGTGCCTGCTTTCAATTCTTTTGGGCACATACCTACAAGGGGAATTGCTGGGTCATATGTCAATTCTCTGTTTCACTTTTTGAGGAACCACCAAACTGCTTTCCATAGCGGCTGAACCATTTTTCATTTCTACCAGCAATGTACAAGGGTTCAAATTTCCCCACGTCCTCACCAACATTTGTCATTTTCCCAAGTTCACTTTTGAATATGTTAAGATGACAGTGTGTCATGGAAGTGGAGATATAAAATAAGTTATTGGATATAAAGGTCTGGAGTTTAGAAGGGAGATTTGGGCTTGAAATATACATTTTGATGTTGTTAGCATATCAAGGATGCTTAAAGACATGAGAGGGGATGACACTGACAAGGAAAAGGGTATGGACTGAGAGGAGAAGAGGGCCTAGATCCTTGCCTGGAGGAGCCCTGAATATCTGGAGGGAAGAAAGGAGGAGCTGGCAAAGAAGATAGAAGGACCAATTTAAAGGTACCATCAAGCCAGCTTAGCACGTGAGAAACTGGAGATTAGGATGCATCACCTGTCAAACATGTTCTGCTGAAGATCCAGGCAGTGTAGTGAGGTTTTATTGTTTTGTTTTGTTTGGTTGTTTTTTTACCATCCATGGAGTCAGTACTTCTAATATCTCAAAAGCCACATCTCAGGGTCAGAAAACTTTTGCCATAGATTCTACAGATCAAGATGATAGGACCAACATAAGGAGATACACAGTATCTCCATCTGGGTACCACCCAAAGCTTCTCATTTTGGTACAAAGATGTTCATGTCCTAATTTCTGGAACCTGTGACTGTTATCTTACATGGCAAAAGGGACTTTGCCGATGTAATTAAATTAAGGACTTGGAGATGGGGAGATTTTCCTGGATTATCTGGGTAACCACAAAGTATTCACAAAAGTCACGTGTGATAGAGGAAGGCAGGAGAGCCAGAGAGAGATTCAAAGATGCTGCATTGCTTGCTTTGAAGATGGTTGAAGGGGTCATGAGCCAAGGAATGCAGGTGACCTCTAGAAGCTAGGAAAGGCAAGAGAACAGATTCAATCCTGGAGCCTCCAAAAGGAACATAGCCTAGCTGACACCTTGATTTTATTTTTGTTTTTGTTTTTTTTATTCTGCTAAGATATAAAAATGATAATCTTATTTATTTGTTCTTCAAAACATACTTATATATTATCTTTAGCTTGTATTGTTTTCTAACTTATTAGCCTTGTCCCTCTAATTACATAATAAAAAGCTCTTCAGGCAAGAAAGATTATTAATTCTCCTCATTTCCTTCACAGTACCTAGCAACACACTGGGCAAATGCCAGACACTCAGTAAAATTTATGCAAAATGTGTAACATGTAGAAACTCAACTGTTCTTTACAATCCTTCCTCCCTCAGCAAAAGGTGTTTCAAAATTGTGAAAACACAATAGCTAAAAATGGAATTTTGTCGATATCTAAAAAACAAGAGATGCAAATATTTTTAAAGTCCTTTTTGCCAACAAAAAGTAGTGGAGGGAAGTATGAATTTACTAACTCAAAACACAGAGAAGGAGACATGGATAAAGGATAAGAAAGCACTCATGTTCACTGTAACACTACTTTTACATAAGCCGAAATGCAAAAGAAGGATATAAAGATTACAAAAGTGAAAAACTGAAAAAATGCTCAAGACTACAACACATGCTTCAAGTAAAAGTGATTGTGGTCATGAATAATTTGAAGAGCTTGATTTTTCTAAAGAGGAAAAAAAGCCTTTTTCACAAATCAAATGCAGAGCTCTTCAATGTTTCTTTCAGAGAAATTTCACGTTATAATTGAAGTTTAAAGTCCCAGAGTGTTTCTAACTAGTATAATATAATCAGGAAGTTTTATATTAAAAACAAAGCCAAATGGACTATAAAAAGTAAAACCACACAACACTCGTTTTGTTCTTGGTTAGTAAAAGTAGTATTTTATCTGATTCTTAACAATGTTACCAGTTCTTCACTTGAACACGAACTAAATTGGTCTATGTAAGTAAGTTGACAACATTTCTTATTCTTGACTTACTTCAAACATTTCAGGCAAATTGAAAACAAAGTGTGAAAACAAAATGTAAAATTGAATTTCATCTGAATTAGTTGGAGAATCTAAATTGACTGCTTATATTGTTAACTTTATTAATGACTCCTTAATTAGCAAGGCTTTAAGTACCTGTAGTTTGAGGATTAACACATATTAAAAGTAAGTGTGAAATAACCCAATTTACAATATCAGGAGATGATAATGATTTTGTAGAGAGAAATAAGGTCTAATAAAAATAATCTAGATTCCTAATACCACTTACTGACAATCACAGCTTTATATCATGCTAAAATTACATACATATCTCCTCATTAGCAACTAATCTCACTCTTCTTGCCAAACCAATTATGAGAAATTTTCAGACTCAAAGGAATTAATAGGACACTTGGACCTCTCTCAGTCTTCTCATGACTCAAGTAATTAGCATGCACTTGAATATAAAATCCAAATTGACACCTTGATTTTAGATCAGTGAAATCCATTTTGGATTTCTGACCTCCAGAACTGTAAGATAATAAAGTTTTGTTGTTTTAAACCACTAAATTCATGGCAATTTGTTACAGCAGCAATGGAAAATGAATACATTCACTAAGACTGCTTCTTCAAGTGTCTTGATTAATTTACCTCTTTCTAAACTTCCATGGAAATGTCATTTTTTCACTCTGTGGTATCGGTTTGGCATTAAGAAGTAATGAAATGCTTCTAATTAGGCAAATATATATATTTCTGCACTGATAGTTCTTTCTCTGTGCCTTATCAGAGTATGTGAATTTAATTTAAATTGTATCATTGAGTCCAGTGAAAATTCTTAATTGGTGGAATTCCAGGCACCATGCTGGAGATGTTTTGGGAAGGGTCAGGGTCATGTTAGAATTCTGTCAGAGAAGTGGGAAAGCACACCCAGATGCCTGGAGTCTCTCCAGGGTTGTGGGAGTTGAGTATGCTCAGAGAGGCTCAGAAAAGATTCCTGCTTTGCTCAGTCCTTCAAGGTGACCTTAGATGGGCTTCATTTATATCAACTACTCAAGCGTCTCCACCTCAGGGCCAGTGCCCAACCTATTCTCCTGATTTCCTTGGTGATGGATTCACTGAATGACTTGGCCCAGTCTCTCTTCTTTAACAGAGGTGGTTCAAGCCCTCTCATAGACCCAACTTTAGGAAAGCCATCTTTCACCCCAGCTTGGTTCTGAAAGGTCTCTCTACCTGGCCAGTGATTTTCATGGTATTGTAGTAAGAGCACCAGATTTAAAGTCAGAATGCTTTTGTTTGATTCTTGATTCTGTTTACTAGTCTGTGCCAGAAAAGAGTCATAGAGCCTCCCTGAGCCTGAGTTTCCTTATCTGTAAAATGAGGATAATATTTACCTCATAGAATTATTATGCAGATAAAAAGAAAAATGTGTTTGAAAGCAGTAGATGTCCTGCATTTTATTTATTTATTTATTTATTTATAAATGTATTTATTTTATTTTTGGCTGTGTTGGGTCTTTGTTGCAGCGAGCGGGCTTCTCATTGAAGTGGTGTCTTTTGTTGTGGAACATGGGCTGTAGGTGCGCAGGCTTCAGTAGTTGTGGCTCGCAGGCTCTAGAGCACAGGCCCAGTAGTTGTAGCACATGGGCTTAGTTGCTCCGCGGCATGTGGGATCTTCCCGGACCAGGGCTCGAACCCATGTCCCCTGCATTGGCAAGCGGATTCTTAACCACTGTGCCACTAGGGAAGCCCCTGCATCTTAAAATATATCCATATTCAGCAGTGAAAAAGAACAAATTACTTATAGACATGCAACAAGATGGATGACGTTCAAAAGCATCATGTTAAGTGCCAGGAGCCAAAAACCACATACCATATGATTCCATTTATATGACATTCCAGAAAAGGAAAAACTAGAGAGACATAACATCAGTGGTTGCCAGGGGTTGGATGTTGGGGGAGAGAATTGAAACAAGGGAGCTTTTCTGAGATGATGGAAATGTTCTATATTCTGATTGTTTGATGGTTACACAACTGTATATGTTTGTCAAAACTCACAGGAATGTACATCTCAAAAGGGTGAATTTTACTGTGAGTAAATTATACATCAACAAAGTTGACTTTTAAAAACTCGAAGCAAAAAATGTTCTACAATATAATGTGTTACATATATAGTTCTTTAGGACAGGATCTTATGGACTGAGCACTCAATAAATAAGCTAGTCCAAATTTTTGGCTTCAGTGCCATGTTGTTCACATATGATTTTCTGCTAATATATCATGCTCATCCATTTGCAGCTTTAAAGTTTCTTTAATTGGAAAGGTACTGAGCACTTCTCTTCTAAAAAGGTCAAGTATTGCTTTGCCTTAAGGAACAAGGGAAGTCACCAAGAGAATGATGAGGCAGGGCTGGACTATCAAATAACCTAGAAGCACAGACATATCTGGAAAGTGGAGGGGGTTGGGGGGATTCCTGCTTTGGTCGCCAAACGGGAGAAGCAGTACAAGCCTACGAGATGTCATATGCCAATAACGGATGTTATCTTGGTTTGGAGGGAATTTCCAACTCGATCGTTTAATATTAGTCAGACTTCTGTAGTTAAGGACGGCCTAACATTAGCTTAATTAAAACACCAGTCAGATACACGTGAAGGCAAAGGCGTGCGAGTCTCGGCTCAGGCTGGCGGGGACCGTCAGCGCCCAGAGGAGGTCAGCTCCCTGGGCGCTCCCCAAACCCGGCAGGCGAACCCCTTTCTTATTGGCCACTGCCTGGCCGCCTCGGGCGCCCATTGGCCGGCCCCGACGCCTGCTTCTATAAGAGGCGGGCAGCGCGAGGCTGTGGGCTGACCCAGCTCCCTGCTAGCGGCGCCCGAGGTGAGTTGGGTGGCCCCTTCCCACCGGGACCAGGGACCACCGTCGCGGATTTGGGGGCACTGGGCTGGCTCGAGGAAGAGGCAGGGTCATCCTCCAGGAGATAATGCCCGTGGGGAGCTGGGCCTGGGAAATCAAAGTCGTACTCCTGTGGTCACTCACTCTTCTCCTTTCCTCCTACCCTCTGGTGAGAAAAGACACTGTTTTTGAGGGCCTCCCGTGTGCCAGAAACAGGCTCTTTACATGTCATCTGATTTCACCTCCCCAGCAAACCCTGTGAGGTAGATAGCTCTTGAATTTTACAGATGAGGAAACTGAGGTTCAGACTTGAACCCAAGTCAGTGTGCTTCCTCTATGCTAGCAGAAACAGACACGTTCTTCCTTCTCTTCTCTGTCAAATGGCAGCATCTCCTTTTCCCTTCTCCTCCTGTAAAGGGAAGCTTCCCTTAGACACCCCCAAAGAAAAGGGAGTCTCTGAGGCAAAGCTTTTCAGCATCACATCTCCTCACCTCCACCCCAACATGGGGCTAAGAGCTGGGGTGCAAGGTTACAACTGACAAAGAGGCATAGGACCTAGTAGTTCAGATCCTGTTAATAGTCAAGGTAAGTTTAACCTTGCCTCTGACCATTTGGTTTTCAGGAGTTTAAAATTAACTCCCCACTGATGCTCTACTCTAGTTGACTTGGGCGAAGAAGACTAGAGTCGAACTTTCTAGCCCAGTGAAAGTTTGTGCCTGTCAATTAATTCTCAAAGAAAGATGGAATTCACTTATTTGGTTTAAAAGTAGAAGTGAGCACAGCTTAAATTAACTATAAATGGTTCTGTAAAGCTATAATCTGTGGCCTATGAATCTGATCACTGGAGTTAATTTGTACACATATTATTATCATATTAGATTATCTTCAGGCAGGGATGTATCTTCTATTTCCATTTTCTTTGCTGGTGCCATTATTTCCTGCAATAATGCTTTTCATGTTTTCTTTTATATTTCATCTTTACTTTCAGCCTCTTTCCCTTCCCCCATTCAGAAAAGAAAATCAAGATTCTCTGGAGGATTCTCTCCTTTCACACCAGTCTTTCCCAAAGCTTTTAGTTCTGTCTTCAAACAGCATCCATGCTTTCAAAATACTTTAATTCGATAGTGCTTTGTGCTTCCTAGATCATAGAAATTTAAATTACACTGTTACTGATTAAACTAAGGGGAGAAAAGAGTTAGTCAATTGACCTCTACTATATTAAGGGGCTATTGATCTTCTGACCGACTTCTTGGTATGTGTTCCTTATTTCCAATGGCAGGTCCTGCACACCAGTGCATCTTTAGTCAGGTCAGGAAATTCGATAGGAGAATGACTCCCGGCCTCTCACAGAAAAAGGGGAAGTACCAGCTGGCATTGGCCTATTAGAGTATTGCTTTAAAAGTAAAATATATACTTCTTCATGAGACATGGATCCAAACAAGTGTGACCTATTGGACACTTCATAGCCTTTTATCTTACCAGGCTAGTACTGTGGGTTTTGCCCCTGAAGGAGTAGGAGGGGGTAGGTAGCCGGAAGAGGGAAAGGGAAAAAAGTGATGGAGGAAATGCTGAGGTTCTGAAAGGGGTTTGGGAGTAACGATAAAAGCAGAATAAAGATGCTTCATAAGTTCTGTCTATCAGGCCAAGCTGTGGCCAAATTTTAGTAAAGGTCAAAGCCTTGTGCTCTTAAGCTTATTTTGGGGTGGGTGTGGGGGAGGAGTGAGAATTCTTTTCTTCTAGTTTCTAAGCAGAAGTTCCTTTTGAGAAACTTCATTCTTACATTGACTTAACAAGAGGGATAGGAATATTTCCAAATCTCAATGTAAAATGCCTTACTCATCATAAATATTCCATTCATGTATCCTTCACCTTCCTTTACCCCCACCCATTAGGGAAATGTTGGTGGCAAAACTAGATCCATTTTAGAACCAGGGGAAAAAGAGAATTATGAACCCCAAAAGGTTGGAGTTAGATTAGCCATGACTATTAGTACCCTCTTATAATGGCTCCTGCCAGGGGAGCTTAAGGGTCAGTTTTGAAATGTGAAAGAAAATCTTGATATAGTTTTATATGAAGAGCATTCTAAGCTCTGAGGGATCGTTGAAGGATGAACTATCAGGAGATCTGAAATTCTGTTGGTGTTACCACTGACTGGCAAAAATCACTTTTCTTTCCTGTTCTCTGATCCTTGCTCCCAGTTGTTAAAGTTTGCTTACATTATGAAAATAGTGGTAGAACAGGAAATAGGTTATATTTGCAGAATCCTTTTACTTCAGCGTGTTATGGTGACAATATGAGGGAAAATGGGGACTCAGTAAATATAGGCTGATTCAGTAAATTGTACTTTGGAGTCTTCATCTGTTTGTTTGCAAAAGAATTGCTAAATTATTCACTTGAGATTTGGAACTTAATACACTTTAGGGGTTTCATAATAAATAAACTAATGAAACTGAAAATCACCTTAAGACAAAAGAATACTTAAATTTTATGTCATAACACAACCTTTCCATGTGCTTGTTACTATAAGAAATACGTTTATAACTATCTTGTGAATGCTTAATTCCCAGGGTAAGAAAAATTTTTAGCCAGGAAAGTTTAGAATGTCCACTTTATTACATTTAACATTTTCTTTTTTTGAAGATTGGGAAATTTGGGATGCACTTCCCATTATTAGAGCTAATATTTATTGAGTACTTAGTGTAGGTCAGCATCGGTTCTAAGGGTTTCATATATTATACTCCTCCTCCTTATAGCCACGAAATTGGTGCTAATTAGCCTCCATCCAATTTTGCAAATAAGGAAATTAATGCACATAGAAATTATAGCTTGCCTACATGGATTTGTAGTTGGATTTATTACTAGCAATTTGCTTTATTATTTTACATCTCTCTTATTGTTGGCAACTGTATACTATAGGACAAAGTCACCCATACTCTGGAAGAAAAAAAAAGTGCATGGTCTTTGAGGGATAGTTAGACACGTAAGAAATGTTTCCAAAGGTTTTCACATCTCCAAAAGCATTTTAAGGATGCGTATCTGAGACCATCCCTGAATTTTTAGCCCCAGAGCCACCAATTCAGAATTTCCTGTGTATAATTAAGTTTACCTTAAGAAACGGTCAATTCCTTTGAAGCTGAAAATCTCTCTCAGGATGTCTTGCTTCCCATCCATAAATCTCTTCTGCTCAGAGACTTAGGGATGGGCCAGAAGTCATCTCCAATCATCTTCAGAATCTCATGGGATATTGGTCACGGGGTTGGGAAGTAGGTGGGGTTTCATGTGCTCCTCAGATATCATAGCCGGGATCTCAGGATACCGTTCTCTTCTCCTTATTTGGCCTTACTGGAAAGTCAGTCTCTCCTCCTCCCCTTCCCTCATAATAAATCTATGAATTCCTTGGAGGCAAACAGTCTTCTTTGTTTTTTAATCTTTACTGCCCTAACACTGACTATGGTATGTAAATGTGCTTGGGTTGAAATTTCATTTGTTTTACCATTAGTAATCATTTGAATCACAGAAAAATCCACATTATTATTAAGTTTAACTGGTCATTTGGTTTTAAAGCATTTGACATAGAGATTGTTTTAGTTGTAGAGAATAAATTGACACAATTAGAAATATCTAAGCAGTTTTGATTTTAAACTCAATGAATCAGTAAGTATTTGTTAAATTTTGAATTATATATCTCAGTCTCTTCTTGGTACCTGAAATAGCCTAGTTTCCTCTGTGGGGAAAACACCAGAATACCAAGTCACATTATGTGTTTTAAAATGTATAAGGGAGTTTTTGGATGCCATGAGTTTCGGTTAACTGTTTGGTTACTTTGCTGTATTAGAAAAGTTAGGTAGTGTGCCCAAGGTCATACACTGACAAATGTTAGACAGTGATTAGATATCTCCTTACACTGTTTTGCAGTGTAAATAAGTGGTTGAGAGATGCCAAAGTAGATATCTAGTTCATCTGAGAAGTCAGCTTTCAACTAGATTCCAGGAATTTTGTTCTACTTTCTGCCTTTCTGAACATTTTTAGGGTAATTCTTGTGAAATTAGATCCATATGTTAACATTCATATTTCCAAGGACATAGTTTTATTTTTTTTATTTATTTTTTATTTTTTTTATACATCTTTATTGGAGTATAATTGCTTCACAATTCTGTGTTATTTTCTGTTGTACAACAAAGTGAATCAGCCATATGCACACATATATCCCCAAATCCCCTTCCTCTTAAGCCTCCCTCCCACTGTCCCTATCCCACCCCTCTAGGTGGTCACGAAGCAGTGAGCTGATCTCCCTGTGCTATGCTGCTGCTTCCCACTAGCTATCTGTTTTACATTTGGTAGTGTATATATGTCAATGCCACTCTCTCACTTCATCCCAGCTTACCCTTCCCCCACCCCCGAAGGACACAGTTTTAAATATGTGTTCTTACATTCTCTAGCTGTGTGACCATAGACAGGTTAGTTAGTTTCTCTGAGCTTCAGTTTTCTCATTTATAAAATGAATATAATTCCTATCCCCCTCCACCAAGATTTTATGAGAATTATATGGGATAATATTAGTACATGATATATATAGACATTTGACAAATATCAGTTCCCTTACCCACCTCTTGGTTTGCTAAGATATAGAAAACAAACTGGTGGTTACCAGTGGGGAGAGAGGAGGATGAAGGGGCAAAATAGGGGTAGGAGATTAAGAGGTACAAATTACTATGTATAAAATGGATAAGCTACAAGGATTATATTGTACAGCACAGGGAATATAGCCAATATTTTATAATAACTTTAAATGGAATATAATCTATAAAAATATTGAATCACTATGTTGTACATCTGAAACTAAAAATAAGACCCAGTATAATAAAGTGCTAAAATTGTAAGGGGAGAGGAGGTAGGCTTTCATACAGAAAGAGTGCCCAGTTCGGGCCACAACAGTCAGGAAGACTGCAAGAAACCCATGGGCTTGAGTCATGCCCTGAAAGGATTGGATTAGAAAAAAAAGAAAATTACTAACATGTATTGTATGCCTTTTATATTCTAGGCACATGCTAGGCAATGTTTTAGCTTATTGTGGTCTCATTACAGTTTTGCAAAGTATATATGTACATCCATGTTTTACAGGTGAGGAAACTAAAACTTGGTTAATGTTATCAGATATTGTCTGAGTTTCAAATATTATCTATGCTACCAAATATTGTCTACATTGTACAACTTTTTTTTTTAGAACTTTCTCTCTATTTTCATACTTTATTTTTAGAGACGTACACCAAATTCATCATGATTGAAGACAATAAGGAAAACAAAGATCTTTCCTTAGAAAAGGGAAGAGCAACTCTCATTTTTTCCTTAAAGAATGAAGTTGGAGGACTTATAAAAGCACTGAAAATCTTCCAGGTAAGCAGTCTCTGTATTTCTGCATAAAACTGTTATAAAATGGGTCTGTAAGATTATTTGTAAATTCTTCAGAGGTGGACTACAGAAATGTTTTAAACACTTACATTTCTAAAATACTGCTCGATTCTATCAAATGGGCAAAGGATACAAACAATTTATAGAAGAGGAGGTACAAATAACTAATTAAGAAATGGGGGAGGAAAGATTCACTTTACAGATTTTGAAGAAGCAAATTTTAATTTTATTTTAATTAAATGAAATATTGAAATTTTAATGATATTATTTAATGGTACATTAATAATATATTAAATGCTATTATTTTATATAGCAAAATAACAAAGATTCTACAATTATACTACTCCCTACTGTCAAAGCTTCAGTGCATTTGGCCCTTAAATACACCTTTAGTGTGAGGGAAAATTGATGTGATGTGTAGGGAAACAATCTGGTAATATGTATTGTGAGTTTAAAATGTTCACATATTTTGACCCAGTAATTTTACTTCCATAAATCTATCCTAAGGAAATCAGGGTCAGTCAGTTAGAACAGGAATTTTTACTGAGTACTTACTAAGTGCAGCGTGTCCTGCTAGATATGAAGGTGTGTACCCTAACAAAGCAGACACAGTTCCAGCCCTCACAGTTGTGTATAATCTAGTGGAGAAGACAGACACTAAACAAATAATTTCAGTAAACAAATGATTACATGTGTGTAAACTGACCTGAAAGAGAAGAACCAGGTACTATGATAGCATTGAACTGGGAGACCTAACCCAGTTTAAGAGACACAAAGATTTATTTATAGGAATTAAAAAATTATAAACAAACTACTTGTCCTAAGGTATGGGACAGGTTAAATTATACTACTAGAACATCATTGGTATTAAGCTTGTAGGCTCTGAAGGCAGGCCACCTGAGTTCAAATCCTTGCTCTGTCACTTATTGGCTGTGTGATGGTGGGCAAATTAATTAGCCTCTCTGCGTTTCACCTTAGCATCTATAAAATGAGGGCCCTACCTACCTCACAGGGTCACTGTGAGAACTAATAAAATTAATATATTTCAAGTGCTTAGGATAGTTCAAAGTAAATTATCAATAAATGTTAGCTATTTAGAAATCAGATTTATATCCATATGATATACTATTAAATAGCAGTTTGAAAATAATATTTCAAAGAATTTAAAATTCTAAATATAACAAATAGTCTAGAAGAGTTTGTGATAAAAAGCACCAGTTTTTTACCCAGCACCTCAGTTCCACTCCCTAGAGGCAATCTCTTTTAACTATTTCTGTTCTTTAGTTCTTTTAGTGGTGAATTTATAATGTCTAAATATTGTCCTGATCTCTCTGAATTATCAATTTACATGATACTTATTTACTCTCTATTGTGAATGATACTGATACTGATACTTCCGTCCCTTCTTCCTCCTTCTCCTCCCCATATTTGATAATTACGTGATTACTGCAAGCTCTTCTTTTGATTACCTTGGAGTCTTTAAATAGTATACCTATATTTCTTCCATCAACTTTCTTTTTTATTTTGTCTTTCATCAAATAATACTTGTGCATGGTTTAAAAAGTCAACCCCACACTATAAAGCTTATAAAGAAAATAGCAGTCTTCTGCTTCATCTCTCTTCATTCCTAAATTCCATTTAATTTTTATGTTGACCTAGGTGCAGAGGGTTGAGCTAATCACACTCCTTAAATCACGTGGACACTGTCATCACTGATGGATACAGCTTCCTCCTGTTTTATTCCATCTCCATTTCTCTCTTCTGATAGACAACTGCTCTGATACGTTTGATCTACACACTGAATTGTTTTTTATGTTACTTAGAATCTATGTTGAGTTTTTGCCTGTGCATGGATTGGTAATTTATATAAATGTTATTGTACATACACTTTTTCTTGTACTCAGCACTGTGTTTTGAAGACCTACCTTGCTGCTACATATCCATGTCATTCGTTCTTCTGACTGCTGCAATGGTGTTGTGGGCGTGAATCCACCTATTTTTACTTATCCTCTGCCTATAGGGGGCAACCATCTTCAACGCTTTTAATTATATTTTCTCGTAGTAGTGTCCATATTTATAAACAATATGCTTATTCTGCTGCTATTCCTTGGTTTTTCCATTTGTAGATATTACCTATTGATTTTCTCCAGCGGAAGTGAAGGGTTAGCTTCCTTGGCACAGCTCGCTTTCCAGCGGCCCCTCAACTTCCCTTCCCCCCATCTTCACAACGTAGTTATGCCCCAATTTTTGGCTATATCAGTCTTCAGTGTTTTCATTATGAAGATGATGTAAATCTTGTTCAAAGAAGAGCCATATTATCCATTATTCTGACTCTTCTTTTCTCGTACAACAGGATTACAACATAGTTTTTAAGGGCATAGACAATGGAGCTAGACAGCCTGAGTTTGAATTCCAGCTCTTACACTGATTAGCTGTGTGCGTTTGGGCAAACTGCTTAACCTCTCTGTGCCTCTGTTGCTGTAATTGAAATATCTGATAAGGAATGTCTCACTTGTTACTTTAACTCTACCTGAATTTTCCTAGACCTTCTTGACTAAATTTTCTTCCAGGTAAGAAGAAAAGAAGCTAAATAACTTTTAAGTTATTTAGTTACATTTCCTCACCAAATTCCATCAAGTTTTTCATTTTGATAGCACTCAATTTTAGATTACTTTAGGAAGAATTGACGTTTTGTGTCTTTTTCTCCAAAAACATAATTTATAGCTTTATATTTATTCAAGTCATCATTTGGAAAATATTTATGAATATACTTAGTCTAAAAATTCATAAGAAATAGATTCAATAAAACCCTCCTTTACTCCTGATCAATTCCAATATATTTTATAACTGGCTCTCTTGTATTGATTCCATGATAGAGTCTACATTCCAGGATAAACCCTGCCTATTCCAATTTCCCAACATCCCTGACATTCACTCTCCTTTCTTATTTATCAAGTTAATGTTCCCTGATAATTATCTCATTCTTACCTTTGCTCATACAAGTTCCTCCTGTTTGGAATCTTACTTCTTCCCTTTGTCTTCCTATTCTATCTATTTTTTAAGACTCATCTCAGTTCCTATCTGCTCCATAGAACCTTCTACCTTCTCAAACTCCTGATGTTTTTTCCCGTTTCTGAAAATCTTCTGCACCTGAACACTCACTATTTGTATTTTCTCTTAGTCTTTCATGTGTTAGTCAACTAGATTGTAAACTACTTGTACGTCTTGCCCTTCTTTGTATGCTTCACAGCCATTACTTGGCTACACAGGTGTTCACTAAGTTAATTTAGATTCATCTGGTTAGTATTGGAGATCATCTACTCTAACTTTCTCGTTTTTTAGATGAAGAAAACTGTTGGGTGACTGATTCTTATGTTTCATGATTATGTCACCAGGGCTTTTCCTCAGCACCCAGATTGGTAAGAGAAGATACCTTCCCCCCACAGGTTTACACATATGGCACCCCACAGCTCAGGCTGGCACGCGAAGAGATCAGAAGTAGCAATCTGATTCAGCTGGTTACTGAGTTTGTAGCTTAAGATATTGGAGGTATTAAATATTCCATGTTCAAGCTGTTCATCTAATTGTATTAAACGCATTATTGCAAAGGAGACTTTTCTTTTTAAAGGACTAACACTAGATCACTTAAAAAAAAACCTAGCCTTTATTTGTGAGAATTTTCAAAGGGTTCTTTTTATCTAGGAGACTAAGTCTTTTGATTTGAAGGCCAATCAGTTCTGGCAACCTGAGGGACTTTCTACTTGGTGTTAATTTAATTAGATTCTGGAGGGTGTGATGAATTTTTCAAACTTTTTTTGAATAGTACCTAATATTCAGGGGGAATTATTTTGCTGTTGATGGCACTAAAAACAGCCTTTTTTCCCTTTGGCTATTATGACAAGTGATGAGACTGATTTTTAGTGGTAATGGAAGTAATCTGCTCAGAGACTATAACCATTTGAGGCAGTCATGTATAATCTTCATCCTCTGCTTTCCACAGGAGAAGCATGTGAACCTGTTACATATTGAGTCCCGAAAATCAAAGAGAAGAAACTCAGAGTTTGAGATTTTTGTTGATTGTGATATCAATAGAGAACAACTGAATGATATTTTTCATCTGTTGAAGTCTCATACTAATGTTCTCTCTGTGAATCTACCAGATAATTTTACTCTGAAGGAAGATGGTAAGTTTGAAAAGTGAAAATACTACTCAGAAGATTAAGTTCATAATGTGTGTCCTATCTTATGTTTAGCTTGAAGGCATGAAAGTAAAAATAAAACACTGTCTATTCAAATTGCTTACAATCTGATAATGAAGAAGATACAAAATGTAATTGCTCAAAATGCTAAAGAAAAATTATAAAGCAACATTTTATCAAGGGCGAGAGAAGTGAAAAGGAAAACTTGAGTACAAGAAAGAATTTAGAATAGTTAGAAATCCATTGTTATCTCAATTTCCAAATCATCAGGCATTTCTTGATTTCACAAACCTCCAATTCCCAATCCTTGAGCACTTAGTAACTCTTACAGGGCAGATACCTAGCAGATATTAAGTGAACATTTGAATTTGTTGAGAATGTTGACAATTACTGACAACTATGATGTGAAATACTCTATATATGCAATACAACATTCTTCCTTGTCCTCACTTCCACCAAAACCAAATGGAAAGCTTCTAAGTTTTCAGATACTCAGGTAGCACAGAGATAATCTAAAATCTTCTACTGTGAAAAAATCCTTGCAGTTTACTTGGGGCAAGAGACAAATGGATAAATCAGTCACATTTTATATATGGTACTCAATTTAAAATAATCCCTTCAGATTATGTCACAATATTTGGGTGTAATCAGGGCTGATATTCATCTGTTATGTATTCATATGGCTGTATAAGGTATTAAAATATCAAGATTCTACGTCCACGTCTGGCTGGCAGATAGCTTTTCCCCTGAGTCCCTTAAGTGCTCCTCACCATGCCTGAAACCCATGTGCCCCCAGTTCTCCCCTAGGAGTCCTATGCCCACCACAAACAACTAGAGGATTAACACCTGGTAGAGCAGGAGCCTGGGACTCTGCTTGTGTCTATTTTGAGTGATTGGTGCCCCTGTTGTTTTGTTGCTAAATCTCTTGAATATCACTTCTGGGTATGTTAGAGCATTAAACTGGAGCAAGAAGAATTGAGTCCTAGTCCTCTCTGTTCCATTAGAGATGAATGATCTTGGATAAGTTACTTCACCTCTCTGGACTTTGGTTACCCCATCTATAAAATGAAGAGTTTTATAGAGTCTAAATGGTTCAGCTGATTTTTAGGGAACACCAACTTGTATCAGATATTTCTACTAAGAAATGGGGATACAAAAAGAAATAGTCCTACCCCTGGAGTCGTTCCCATTCTTTTCTGTAAGACAGCCATATGCAGATACATTATAGTAAAACATAGTAAAAGCTTTCAGAGAATTGGAGTCATAGTCATGGGAACCCAGATGATAGAGAATTAGCACCACCTACAGGGTCAGGGAAGGCTCATTTGATTTGGGTCCTGAAGGAGGAGAAGGATAGTCTCAAGAAAACAGAAGGATGAGGTGCAGCAGGATGTGGCATGGGATAGGTATTCCAGGGAGAAGACCAGCATTCACAAAAACTCAGAGTTTTAGGAGAGCGTGTATGTATGAGGGATAGTGAGAAGATCAAAGTGGCAAAGACATAAATGATCTCTAGGATCCTTTTAATCAACAAAAATAAACATTCAGAGTTTTAATTAAATTTGCTAATTAAAAATTAGCCTTACTTTTTAAGGCTAGCTAAATATGTAGCTTAAATTTTTTTGAACTTTTGGTCTATTACTAAAGTACATCATTTCTGCAATGCTTAGGAAATTAAGGCTCAAAATATTTTTAAACTCAAAAACTTTGAATAAGATTTACTTATTAAAACTAGACCAATTTACTTGTATACATTGTGCCTCAACGTACAAGCTAAAATTAAAAATCTCATCCAAATGCATTTATGACTTTCTTAATTTCTTCTTCTTTATTGCCTAATTTAAGATGGTCTCTTCAACTGTTACTGTTTTTTGTATTTTTCAGGTATGGAAACTGTTCCTTGGTTTCCAAAGAAGATTTCTGACCTGGACCATTGTGCTAACAGAGTTCTGATGTATGGATCCGAACTGGAGGCTGACCATCCTGTAAATATTTTACATAAATATTTTCATGAAAATAATTTAAAGCAAACTAAAAAATTAAGGGTATTATTTTTCTTTGCTGGAGAAAGTGCTTATTCTAGACTAAATAGGATCTCGATTAATCTGGGTTTCAGGAAGTGTTATTAGTCTTTCATGTTGGTGGACTTCAAACCAAGTGACTGAAGAGCATCCAATCTCATTGGCTCCAAAACATCTGTATCATGCCTGGAATTCTTATCACTAAGAGCTATTCCAAGAATTACACTACAATGAACACCATATCTGCAGTGGGTTTCTATCAAAATGGGCATGGGCTATTGGAGAGGGGAGTAAAGATAGGAAGGGGAAAATCATCACCCACACTGCCCAGCATAATTGGTTTATTATGCAGTTGATGAATTAGGAAGCTGTTTCCTTGGAAAATCATATGGGATACAGTACAGGCATGAGTTGCAGAATTAGTAAGTCTAGAGCATTAGGACTTCTTATGGAGCTCTAGGATCCTAGGAGGGGAGGAGAGAAGAGAGTCAGCAGTAGAGTCGCACAGACCAGGGATTTAATCTAGCTTCTACCACTTATTAGCTGTGTGAATGTGACCGTATACTGCCTTAGACAACCCCCAGCCGATCCATCCATTTATTCTATAATATCGTATTGAGTAAGTATTGGAATTAATAATTTGCTGTACCTGCCCTCTGGGAGCTTCTAGTCAAGTTGAAAAAGTAAATCACACACACACACACACACACATATATATAAACACACATACAAGATTTAAATATGAAAAGTGTGCTAAGTGGCATGGACAGACTGCTTTGAGATATACACAAGAGAGTAAACACTTCTAGCTGAAGAGGTCAGAGAAAGGCAACCTCGTTAACTTGGCCTTAAAGAATTTTGGCAGGAAAGAGATGGAGAGGAAGGACAGTTCATTGCCAAATGAGCAAAGGTTCAGAGGCAAGAAAATCTGGGGCATGTTTACGGAAAGGTGTGTAAATCAGTTTTACTGACCTACTACCAAGTCCTGCTGATTTTCACCTCCAAAATATTTCTTTAATTTGTTCCTTGTTTATTCTTACTACCACATCCCTTAACTGGTCTTCCTGCCTCCAGCCTTGCCGCCTCAAACCTGTCCTCCTCATAGTCACTAGAACGATCTAAAGCCTCAGTGTGACCGTTATCCCTCTTGTGCCTAAAAACCACCAATGGTACCTCAGTACAGATCTAAGAAAATTGAAAACATAAGTCCACGCAAAATCTTCTACACAAATGTTCGTAGAAGCATTATTCATAGTAGCAAAAAAGTGGAAACAACCCAAATATCCATCCACTGGTGAATGGATAAGTAAAGCATGGTATGTCCCCAACATGGAATATTAATGGCCATTAAAAAAGCATGAATTACTCAACATGCTACAACAGGGGTGAACCTTGAAAACACTGTGATAGTGAAAGAAGCCAGTCACAAAAGGCCATATATTGTGTGATTTCTTTTACATGAAATATCCAGAACCGGCAAATTCATAGCAACAGGAAGTAGATTACTGGTTGCCAGGGCTGGGGGTGAGGGAAAATGAGGATAGACTGCGAATGAGTAGGGTGTTTTTTTTCAGTGTGATAAAATGTTCTGAAATTATGGTGGAGGTGGTTGCACAACACTGTGAATATCCTAAACCCCCCTAAGTTGTACACTTTAAAATGTCAGTTTTAAGGTATGTGAGTTATATATTGATAAAGCTGTTATTTTTTTTTTAAAAAAACCCAATGGCTTCCAATTACCCCAAGACTAAAATCCAAGCTCTCAAACAGACCTTTACTAGCAGACCTGTAACTAGTCTTCACCATACTCCACCTCACTCTCCAGGCTCCAGCAACGTTGCATTACCTTTATTTTCTTAGGCACAACATACTGTTTTTCATTTCTGTGCTGTCCTTGGTGCTGTGCTTTCTGTCCTCCTCCACCTGGCTCTCTCCACTCCTCTTTTAGCTTAGGAGTCATTGCTAGGGACCCTTTCCTGACCCCCACTACCCTCTTCGCATACTCTGGTTTATGAAATGTTTTCTAAATCATCTGTTAAGTATTTTTTATGCATATTTAAAAACTTTTCTTTAATTATCAGGGCTTCAAAGACAATGTCTATCGTAAAAGACGAAAGTATTTTGCAGACTTGGCTATGAACTATAAACAGTAAGTGTACTATAAAAATAACTTATTCAACTTTGAACTAATGAAATAAATGGAGTAAATTATGCCTATATAGTAAATAGAAAACAAGATACATGCTACTGTTTAATGGATGCTAATTCAAGATAACTTCTCTTTATCTCATTAGTGGAGACCCCATTCCTAACGTTGAATTCACTGAAGAGGAGATTAAGACCTGGGGAACTGTGTTCCGAGAGCTCAACAAACTTTACCCAACCCATGCCTGCAGAGAGTATCTCAAAAACTTACCTTTGCTTTCTAAATACTGTGGATACCGGGAAGATAATATCCCACAATTGGAAGATGTCTCAAACTTTTTAAAAGGTAATGAACTGATTAATTTTTTGTAAGGGAAATATTGAACTCCATTTCAATCACAGTAGAATTTTTAATAGAGGACTAAAGTCCAGTTATTTGGGAGGTCAGAATTTTTCTGTATTCTGTCCTGGCAGTTCTCCAGGCACCACATTTGAAGAGGGACATTCATAACCTGGAGCAAATGTAGAGGAGAGTGAGCAGAATTGTAAGAGGATTGGAAAATGTATCATATAAATAAAATTTGAAGGATTCTCAGGGTGTTTAACCTGGAAATTTAGGGGACTTTATAGATTTATTTAAATATTTGAAGGTCGTCTTATGTTATAGAGGGATTCCTATGTGGCTCTGAAGTAAAGGACAGTAGGATAGAAACAGCAAACTTTTAGTTCGAAATGGAGAACATCCTGTTAAAAGAGCCATTTGAAAATGGGACAGGCTCATGAGATGGTTAGTTCCACATCCATGGAAATGTTCATGCAAAAGTTCCACACCCACTAGAGGGATGTGATAGAGGAGATTCAGGCACCTTCGGGAAGGTTGGAGTAGATGATCGCTGAAGCCCCTTTCCACACTAAGATTCTATCATTTTCCTAAAGAAGATGATATGTTAGTAGAAGCGTAAACAAAGACTAAGGACAATTTTGCTCCTTTTAGTTCATCATGCTTATTTGGTCCAGGCTTCCTTATTTTTTCTCACTAGTATAGGAAGTAAAAGGATCAGTGATCTCCAGGATCTACAATATGTAAGAAAAATAAATATCCCCCTTTGATCTCAGCAGATTAGAACCTTAGGGAAAAAATAGGCATTATGTTTTTGACTCAAAGGGAGTTTATCTTATTTCCATCATGATCTGAAATTACTATCTTTGAATTTATTATATAGACTGTTATAAAAATACACATATTTATTCAAGTCCATAATTCTCATTACTCAACCACTATACACAAAACTAAGAACTAAACAGGAGAGGGCAATATAGTTTTTACAAGGGAAGAACTCATATAAGTGGTTCCTATAAAAACTAGATTTAAAAAAAATAGTGATTCAGAATGGCAGAGAACCAAAGCACATGACCTTGTGTGGCTTAACGAAGATGGACTAGCATATGCTACAGAAGTTGTTATCAAATCACACTTGCATGCGATCTGGAGGAAATATTTTGTTATAGATGCGAAACTGAAAGCTGGTCACTTGGGGTCTGGAGCTTGAGCAGGCTGCAGAGCTTGTTGCTAAAGGTGTTTCAAGGGAAAGTGTCAAAGAGAGAAACCAATATTAAAAGACAGTTCAAACAAAACACGAGTTGGAAGGGGCTACCTGCCCTGGCAAATATGGTGGCCACTAGACAACCATGGTTGTTTAAATAATTTAAATGAATGTAGGGACTTCCCGGTGGTCCAGTGGATAAGACTCTGCCTTCCAATGCAGGGGGCATGGGTTCCATCCCTGGTTGGGGAACTGAGGTCCCACATGCTGCGTGGTGCGGCCAAAAATAAATAAATAAAAGTTTAAACAAATAAAATGAATGTAAATCAAAATGTTAGTTCCCCAACCACATTAGCCACATTTCAAGTGCTCAATAGCCACATGTGGCTAGTGGCTAGCAATAGGCTAGATGTTGAACATTTCCATCTTTGTGAAAAATTCTTTTGCCCATCGGAGTGGGAGAATCCAAGTACAAAGCATTGGGGTGGAACTGGAATTACCAGAGTGTGAGAGTTTGAAATGAAGGACAAGATCAGAGCTTATAGAGGTCCCCAGAGCCACTGCAGCCTAGTGGAAGGTGACTTTTACAGTGGGCATGCAGACTCAGGTATTGGGGAATGAAAGAGCACCATCCAGTTTAGATAAAATAAAGAAACTACAAGAGGTAGTACTGGCTAAAAATGACATAGTTTCAAAAATGGTTCTGATCTAAATTAATAGATCTTGTTAGTGAGTTTTTTTAAAAAAAAAAGATTGTCTAGGGGATAGTCTAAGCCCTTCAGGGAGACAGCAAGGTGTAGTGTAAGGCTTGGGTTCTCATCCTACCTTTATCATCTACTGTGTGGCCTTGGGCACATTACTGAGTCTCTGAGCCTTAGTTTTATAGTTGTCACAATGAGGAGACTAAACTTTAACTCATATTGTAAATATGAAAGGAGATGTGATGTGTAAAAAATCTAACCCATTGCCTGGCCATGGTAAGTGCTTAATAATTATGACTTCCCCGAAGTGCATGTATGATACATTTTAGTTTCATGTTCTCTCTCAAAGTGTTACCTCGTGCCACTGGCAGAATTAAAATGTTGCAGTAAATAGTCTATTCTAGTGAAGATTTTCTCCTTTGCTTTGCAGAGCGCACAGGTTTTTCCATCCGTCCCGTGGCTGGTTACTTATCACCAAGAGATTTCTTATCAGGTTTAGCCTTTCGAGTTTTTCACTGCACACAGTATGTGAGACACAGTTCAGATCCCCTCTATACCCCAGAGCCGTAAGTACTTCTACTGCAGCATCCATCCATCATTATGGTACCTACGTCATGATTTTTTGTGAGGATCAAGCGAATTAGCACATGTAAAGCATTTTGAATGGTGCCTGGCATGTAATACATGTTCCATGCTCTATACATGTTAACCATTATTATTACTATTGTTAATTGACAACCTATTAGGTGCCAAGTGCTGTCCTAAGCATAGGGGATGTAAGACTGAAAAAAATCAAAGTTTCCTGCCTTCATAGAGCTTATATTCCAATGGGAGATATAGATAATAAACAAACAAGTAAATATATATATATATAAAATTCAGATGGTTATAAGTACCATGGAGAAAAATAAAGTAGGGAAAGAGGACAGAGTTGTGTGTGGGTGGGTGTTTCTATTTTGAAAAGGGTGATCAGAGAAGGACTGACTGAGAAGGTCACATTTGAGCAGAGACCTGGTTTGGGGGTTGGTGGGGTTGACATGTGGATGTCTGTGCGTATTTGTATGAACTTATGTACGTATGTTTGTGAGTGGCCAAGGTTTTGAACCAAAATAGTTCCTTTACTGTAATAGTGTCCTTTGTGGTCCATTTCCAAAGTAATACCACCTGATCAATTTGAATAAAAGTAACATCAGGTTTTGATTTGATTGAATGGTTGATTATGCATTTATGTTAAATGTCACAGTGTGACAACTTGTACCTCTTTTTCAGAGATACCTGCCATGAACTCTTGGGTCATGTCCCCCTTTTGGCTGAACCTAGTTTTGCTCAATTCTCCCAAGAAATTGGCCTGGCTTCTCTTGGAGCTTCAGAAGAGGCTGTTCAAAAACTGGCAACGGTATAAATCTGGAAATAGCTGTATAGATCAGTAATCTTTAACTGGGGTGGGATGTGGGTATTTGTGTAGTTTAAAAGTACCTACTCAAGATGAGCATTAGAAAATTTGTCTTTGCTCATATTTAATTTAATTTAAATAATTTAAATAAAATTAAAGGAAGATGTAAAAATTTAAGGCTTATCCAAAGAAGACCTGAGCTTTAAAAAAAAAAAAAAGGCAGAGAAACAGAGAACACTAGAATACAATAATGTTAACAGTTGGTATACCTTCTTTTTTTAGTAAAAATGATAGGTTCCCTAAAAATGATGCTAAAAATATTTTTGAGCACTAGGTACAAAACATGCTGGAAATACAAAGATGAATAAGGCCTGGTTCCCACCTTCAAGGAACTTATACACAGACACTTATGTTAGAATGAGAGGAGATCTGTAGAGAAGCTCAGGCAGGGTGCTCTGGGAGTGCAGAGAACTGCCTGGGGAAAGTTTCATGGAAGATGAACATCTGGACCAGCCCTGGGAAGATGAGTAATGTTTTCACCTGCCAGGAAAAGAAGGAAGAGCATCTCAGGATGAGGGCACACAAGGAAAGACAGGAGGTGCTTGGTGTACCTGGGGAAATGATAAGAAGCTGGAGCAGAGTGTGTGAGGGTCGGGGAGGTGGTGTGAAATAGGCTAGATGGTTAGAACAGTGCCCTCAAATTCTGGTTTGGGGACCCCACAGGGTCCTTGAGTAAAAGATCCATTCAAAATGCAGAGTGGATTTTAATGTGAGAGACAGAGTTCATTGATATGGTTTCAGATTCCACATTACAGCTGTACTTTAAGAAACTACCACTTGCTGAGTTTTGATGTTGTGTCAAAGAAGAATAGCCACAATTACCTGAGAAGGCTATTACAATATTCAACCCTCTTCCAACTACTTATCTGTGTGAGGCTGACTTCTCTCTACATACTTGAACCAAAACAACCTATTGTGACAGGTTTAGTACAGAAGCAGATGTGAGAATCCATCTGTTTTCCAGCCAGACATTAAATAATATCAATCCAGACACTAAAAAGATTTGTGACAATATAAAACAGTGTAACTTTTCTTACCGTTTTTTTGTACAATATAGTTACTTTTGATTAAAATGTTATTTGTGTTACCATAAAATGGTTTATTATAATTTTGACATTAATTAGTAAACATTTAAATTTTTCTCAGTTTACATTTTTAATATGGTAAATATAGCTAGCTCTATCCCACATAAACAAAAGGTCTTTGGGGTCCTCAGTAACTTTTTAAAAATATTTATTTATTTATTTACTTATTTATTTTGGCGGTGTTGGGTCTTAGTTGCCACACAGGGGATCTTCGTTTCATCATGTGGGATCTTTAGTTGCGGCATGCGGACTTCTTAGTTGAGGCATGCATGCAGGATCTAGTTCCCCGACCAGGGATCGAACCCGGGCCCCTGCATTGAGAGTGTGGAGTCTTACCCACTGGACCACCAGGGAAGTCCCTCCTCAGTAATTTTTAAGAGTATATAAGAGTTCTGGGAACAAAAGTTTGAGAAGTCTGGTTTGGAACTAGGCCAGATTGTAGAAATACTTGTGAGCTATCCTGGGGGTCTTGGATTTTATTCCAGGGTACTTTGGGTCAGTGACTAAGAGTTGTAATTTGTTTTAAATTGAGTCCTTCAGGATGTGAAAGTAATACTGATGTCCTTTTGCAGTGCTACTTCTTCACTGTGGAGTTTGGTCTATGTAAACAAGAGGGACAGCTAAGAGTCTTCGGTGCCGGCTTACTTTCTTCCATCAGTGAACTCAAAGTAAGAGCTGTAAATCTTTGCACATAACCATATTCACTTAATGTAATTGATACGACCTGAAACAGTTTCTGGATTTTAATTAATTTATTTTTATTATTTATTTATTTATTATTTTTGGCTGCCTTGTGTCTTCGTTGCTGCGCACGGGCTTTCTCTAGTTGTGGAGAGCGGGGGCTACTCTTTGTTGTGGTGCACAGGCTTCTCATTGTGGTGGCTTCTCTTGTTGTGGAGCACAGGCTCTAGGTGCGTGGGCTTTAGTAGTTGTGGCACACGGGCTCAGTAGTTGTGGCTCGTGGGCTCTAGAGCGCAGGCTCAGTAGTTGTGGCGTACGGGCTTAGTTGCTCTGAGGCATGTGGGATCTTCCCGGACCAGGGCTTGAACCCACGTCCCCTGCATTGGCAGGCAGATTCTTAACCACTGTGCCACCAGGGAAGCCCTAGTTTCTGGATCTCAATAAGAGCTTACTGTGGAAAATACTTGGGGTGGCAGTAAACATTACCTAAGAGGCATTTTTCTCTATTTCCTAAGTTTTCTGAATAGATATAGATAACTATTCAGAATGTAGTTATATCTTTTAAATAAAAAAGTATTTTAAAACAAAGTCTTGCTGTTTCCTCACCATTTTTGGTGTGCTAGCAACAACTTCAGTAATTTCTAGGGAATTCTTTGAGATGTATTACTTATCCAATAAAGGAATGAACTTATGTTTGTTGAGTGGTGGATGTGCATGAAATATTGTCCACGGTACAGTCTTTCTCTCAAGGAGCCTACCACCTGCTGGTGGGTACAAGTCATGTATAGGAATAACTAGTGCAGGGTAGAAAGCAGATGTCATAATGCAAGAATAAATAAATAAAGATCCATGGGTACCTCCTACATGGAGAAGAGTGTTAGAACAATGGAGTTGTCTTGGGGCATTTATAGGGAATAGCAAGCCATTTGTTTTGCTGGCTCTGGCAGATGTGTGTAGAATGTGATCATGAAAATAGATAGTATCCTTTGATTCACTGACTCTTCATCCTCTAGCACGCACTTTCTGGACATGTGAAAGTAAAGCCCTTTGATCCTAAGATTACCTGCAAACAGGAGTGTCTCATCACAACTTTTCAGGATGTCTACTTTGTATCTGAAAGCTTTGAAGATGCAAAGGAGAAGATGAGGTAAAGTATATCTTCCTCATGCCTTAATTTTCCTCTGCAAAAGATAGGTCCAATAATGGTGACAAGTCACAGAAGTAAGCAGCTGGATAATTAGAAGCCCACCAGGCACCTTTTGCCTGTAACACATCTCTCTTTCACAGTAAATATTTAGGGTGTGTTGTTTATAATGATGTTCAGTGTTGCAAATATGAGTCAGATACACTGAGAAATTGGTTACTTCCTATTCCTTCCTATCAGAGAGTTTATAATCTAATAGGAAAAATAAACTGTATGCAAATTACTATATAACAACTAGGAAGCCTTAAAGAGATACAGGTGAAACACTGTTCTGCATTTTATTCAGGAGCAATTCATTCCAGCTAGGGGAACAGGGAAAGCTTAATGGCATTTGAGAAAGGACTTGAAGTATACACAAGATTTAGATATGTTAATTTTTAGACTAACGGACAGTATTTGGTTTTTATCATTTTCTCCCTAGAAATTGATTGCCTCATATTTGTTTTCTTAAATAGAGAATTTACCAAAACAATCAGGCGTCCATTTGGAGTGAAGTATAATCCGTATACACGGAGTATTCAGATCTTGAAGGACACCAAGAGCATAACCAGTGCCATGAATGAGCTGCAGCATGAGCTTGATGTTGTCAGTGATGCCCTTGCTAAAGTCAGCAGGCAGCTGAGCATCTGACAGTTGCCAGTCCTAATCCCGAAAGCATCTGAGCATTCAGAGGCCTGTGGGCCAACTGTTGCTTTGCTTGATGACCTGGTTGTGGAGGAACAGCAGCCAAATAATATTCTCTATTCCTATTCCTTAATGGACCATTAGTCTTTGAAAATGTGTACCTGGATACTCTAGCCACTACTTTTTTTTTTCTTTTGGTAACAGCTTTAGTGATGTATAGCCTAATTTTATTTTCCCCAGTTCTTCTTGAGTAAAATGACTTTGATGATCACTTAAAATACCTTGGTGGTTACTATGGAGCTGATCCATATTGTTACTTAAGATTCTCTTATTTCTACAATAGCTTACTTATAACTGAATTTGTGCCAAGCTTGGTCACATTCACATGCCCAAATTTAATAGGGGATCAGCTGTCTCTGCTGCTAGCCTGAGCAAAAGCAGAGAGGCCTTTGAATATGAAACATACCTGGTAAAGAGCAAATAGTCTATTTTCAAGTGTAGTGTCTTGTAGGGAAAAAGGAGTATCTAAGTCTAGAAAGGTTGATTGGAGTATAATCCTTAAGTCCAGGTGAAGAATTTGTGACTTTATTTTGAAGGCACTAGGGAGCCCCTGCCCGAGTGACCATCCTCCTTGAAACTCTTTTCTTTCTGTGGCATTGCATATGTTTTACATTATCTGTCCTACTCAAGAGGCCAAAGGGAACTTGCAAGGCCCTGAACTCCGACATGCAGCCCCAGAGAATATCCTCAGGTTAGCAGGAGACAGTGTTGTCAAAAGGAGAGTTCAAACTGAGACAGATGAGAGGCGTGCAAAGTTTAAGTTGGAAAAGCAGTGCCAAGCACTTTATTTCCAAGGTATAAGGTGAGACCATAAATAGGAAGGCCAGGCGTGACAGTCGAGTGTGGGGAAATGGGGAGGAGATGGTGTAAGAAAAGCCAAGAAGAGCATTTTAGGACTGACACTGTAATAATGAAGGCTGCAAACACTGGCTTTTATGTGGTATCAGCGGTGTAGTACAGGGAACAGGCTTGGTATAAAGCGGTAAAGCTGGAATCCCCAGGATAGGCTTGTGTCTATTCAATTTGCTCCTTTCCTCCCCCCACCCACTAAAGGAAGACTTTCCTCAAGTTTCTGTCTTTAGCCTTCTTCTCTCTCTGCTCTCTGTTCACGGGAGATGTCATCCGTGTCCATGACTTTCTTATTTCGTATGTCTCCCATATTTGCAATTCTAACCCTGACATCTGTCTTGAGTTTTTGCCCCTTACATCCAGCTGCCTGCCAGATATTTCCATCTAGATGTCCCATGAATTAGGCCAATGTTGTGTAACTTCTTGTGGCACCATTCATTAGAATGAAACGGGGTTATGCAACATGGCAGCCCTGCCAAGTATCTTAAACTCTATAGGTCCGAAAAGAAACTCAGAATCACCAGAATATTGTGCCCCATCAGTTTCCTCTCCCAGTGATCTCATTTCTATTACTTGTATTAAGGGTCATATTTTCAGCCAATTTCCCATTCTTAGTCAGCTATTTAAAGACCGTGTCCTTAATTTTTTCACATTAATAGTCAAATTGAATACCATTTAACATGTTTTATTTCAACAGACAACTAGGTATTTTAATCCTTTTTAGGCCTCAAAGGAAATTATTTTAAAAACTCTTAAAAATTTATTTCATTTTGTGTTATACAAGGAAATAGAATTAGGAAGAATAATTCATGCTACTTCAGATTTTTACATTACTTATAAATTTTAATAGCTGATCAACTGTTAAGTATACCTTTGATAGTACTAGATCTAAGTCAGCTAATCTAAAACCTTTTGAAATATTGGTTAGGTAGTTTATAGTTAGTGTATTTGGTTGCAAGGAAATCTATGAAGCAAACTATGATAGATAGCAAATAACAACAAATCATGCATACTGTATCTGGTTTGGTTATTTTCATATAACTTTGATCATTGCAAATAATCTTAGTTATTGAATTTTTAAATGATGGTATTTCAAATCACTCTATGATAAAAGCACACTAAAGTAAATGTTAAAGACACAACGATTATAATTCACATCTTCAGAATAATGGAAATATTTAATGATTGGTTTCAGTTCTTTCTTCTAACCTCTGAATTTATGATATTTGGTAAATGAGGAGTTCTGAGAGTCTTAGAGTTTTCATGCATTTTAAATATATTTCTTCAAATATATGAGAACAGAATTGAACCAAAAGTGTGGTTCATAATTCTTAATCAGTGAGTTATTACTCAGAGACATAGATGGTATTTTCCTGACTTTTTGAAGAATGCTCCAAAATCTGGTTGTCAGTTGCCTGCATTTCTTAATCTGCCTATTTTGTCATTTGGAGTTATACAGTGGTTATGACACACCAAAGTATACAGAATTATAGTTCATTTTTAAATTGCCTTCCAAACTGAAAAAATAAAAAATCCTGGAATTGTCTAAAAGAACACATAATAGAGTTCATATATTAATTTCTAGAAAATGTATAAAGATACTGTGGTCTTATTTCAGTCGTCTTTATTTTACTATATGATATACATTTATGACTTGCAAGTTTGTTATTCAACTGGATAATAAAAGGACACAAAATTCATGTACTCACTAAGCATTTTTTTTGTCAAATGTATGTTAAAAACTGATTTAAATGTATATTAGCAATTTCATTAGTTTCAGAAATCTGTAAGATCCTTATACTTCTCAGAAAGCCTATAAATATGTAAGGTAAGGGGAGCCAAACACACCTGGAACCTAGAAACCACTTTTTGGAATTCTTGATAAAGTCTCAGTCTCATGTTCCTCATCTGTAAAGTGAGCTAAATCTACTTTACTGGGTTACTGTAAGAATTATGTTGTGAGAGGACTTGTAAAAAGAAACATTAGCCATATGTAAAGAATCATTAATCTCCTAATCAGAGATCCCCATAGCTTCTGGATGATTTTTATCTTCCTTCAGAGGGAATTAACTTTTGCATCAAGCAGATAGCGTATAATGGCAGGGGAAGCTCGTCTTAGTCCTAGCAGGGATTAAGCCAACTTGAAGCTGCGTTTCAGTCTTTGTGAGGGCTGGTTTGTTTCCAGTTCACCTCTACTCTTAGGGTGCAGCCCTTTAGGGATCTCAAAGGAAAGCTACATGTGTGTACCAGGGCTTCTCCTTGGGGACCCTGGACTCCTAATTTTCTCCCCTCCTTTACTCTCATTCCCCCCCACCTCCCGACACCATAAAATTGCTAACAGTACTGTTCAGTTTCTCAGCTTCTCAGCTGCTGCTTTCAGCCCAGTTTCTTAGCTCCAAGTCACTGCTTGCTAATTAGCAAATGCTTCAAGCAGAAAAGTAGTGCCAAATATAATCTCTCAGCTTTTAGATCTTGGCCCTCCAAGTTCTGGCTGCTTTGATAGCTCTCCGATGACTTGAAACAGATTTAAAAAATATTTTCCCCCAGTTTTTCTAATTGTTTTTGGTGAGAGAACTGGTCTGTAGCTAGCTAATCTGCCTTTATTTAAAGTGGAAATCTGACCTTGGAGTAACTCATTTAACTTCTTTGAGCCTCAGTTTTCTCATCTATAAAATAACGATTCCAACAATACTTATCATACCAGTACTATTGAGAGGATCAAATAAGATCATCTAAAAGAAAAAATTTCCTAACCTGTATAGTATAGAGAGATACTCTGTATACTTGAAATACTTTATATTTTCCTCTTATGGGAAGACAAATCACCTGAAAGTGATACCAATTTAAATCTAGCTCCATTCAAGAACTGCAACTCAACCAAGCTGCTAATGGGAAGAGCTAGTCAGTGGTACGTACATAGGTGAAATCATAGCTGCATTTCAACACATCTCAACACTTCCAAGAAATTGTATTATGGGACATAACATAATAATATAACTGTAAGTTGAAGTTACAGTTAATATAAATTGATGCATATATATTCAAGGGATGAAATTGGGGAAAAAACTGTATCCTTCCAGACCCTCTCTCTATGAAAACTGACTCTGGGTAGTTCCTTCTTGCCCCTTTGGATGAAATCTCAGGTCACTGTCTTGAATTTTCTGCTCACTCTAAGTCCTTAGCTTCTAATCTCCCTCTCCCCCCCACCCCATTTCAGTATTTTAAAATTCCAGTGTGCTGTAAAAGTTCAAAACATTAGATTTTAAAGTTAAAGTTTTTCTTCTTCTCTAGAACTGAGAAAGGAAGAGGTGTGCTTTGTGTCTTTATTTTCTTGCTCCTTTTTTCTTACTCACAAGAAGCCTCTGGCTTCTCCAGGGTTTGGGAATGGTGGTGGAGAGAAGAGGTAAGGAGTAGGAAGTTCTTTTTGGTCTGATACTGTTGTGAGTTGGCATATGTGCTTTCTGTACTTGGTAAACATTTAATGCTGACTCATTCTCTGTGGGTGTTTTGAAACACCTTCCCGCTTCTTATTTCTTGGGATCTCTTGATGTGGGTAAACATACCTCTTTGACTGGGCTGTTGAATTCATCTCGCTCAGCCTGTAGGAATCTAGTAGTCAACTCTCCTGTGGGTGTCCCTTCAGCTCTCCAGAAATTCCCTTGGACTGGGTCTAAAACCATCCCCTGGCCAATTTGCTCATGCTTGGGAAACACTCACATGGGAGATACTCAGACATTCTTTGTCTTAAAAAAGACATAAAAGACCTCTGGGCATGAAAGACCTCTCCAAAGCATCAATCTCTTTGCTGAACTCTCAGAGAAGTTATCTGGCCACAAGCCATTGGACATTTCTCAGCACGAACTGGACAGCAACCTGCCCGGCCCCAGTCTGGAGGGATACATGCCAAGCTCTCTTAGTGGCCCTGCTGACGCATGCCTTTCCTTAGACACGAGATGGGCAAGACTCACAGCACATTGATAACTACCGCCACACATCCTATCAGAATTCTCTCTCAGCCTCTCCAACCTCTTTCATAGCCTGCAGGTCATACACTGGTTTCTAGACACCTCATTCACAAGTTCTGCTTTGGTGGTTTTGTACCTCACTCTATAATGTGGGAGGTATTGGCACTTAATACCTTAGGGTCTTAGCCAAAATGGCGATGGGAAGGGTCCCATTTTTACAATATTACACATGCTTAAAAGGAATGGTCAGAATAAAAAAGGCCACTCATAAAACAGTCAGCAAACAGTATAGATTTTGCACATCGAGTTCTCTTGAGAACGAAGAGCTGCTTTGCCTTTCTAAAGTTTGCATGTTTATTTGCATGGTCCTCCCTGTTCTCAAGATGCCACAGGCTGGAGAGGTAAAGGTGAGGTGCTGCCCTTAAGTGGTCTTAAGGCAGAAACACCAAGGAGTGGGTGAAGTGAAAGAATGGGAAGGACTGTAAGAGCTCAGGGAGACACTTCTCAGGGCCTCCAGGCATAAACGGTGATGAGTACTGGAGGCTTGTGTCAGTAGAAGGGTCAAGAACTACTGAATATGGATTATCTTCGTTAATGTGACCCCATTTGTACCCACAAGATAATGTGTGGCTTGGAAAATGTGGGTTATGTACAAAAAGTACAAAAAAGAAAATAAAAATGACCTGTAATCCACCACCCAGCGTGTGTGTGTGTGTAAAATTGGTATAATATTTACTTTAACGACATATCATGAGTATTTCCCTTATTTACTATCTTCCAGAACATGTTTTTAATGGCAACCTAGTATTCAATTGCATGGCTATATAATTTAATCAATATGATTTTGGATTTTAAGGTAGTTTCTAAGTTCTTTACTATCATATGTAACCCCATAATGAATAACTTGCAGTCTAAGGGTTTGTGCATAGTTCCATTTTTTTTCTTGTGATAGAGGAATAGAAGTGGAATTACTAGCTAAATATCTAAGTATCTATCTTCATATTCCTAATATGCTTTGCCACATTTTCCTTCAGAAAATTGTGCTTACTTAGCTCCCACCGGTAGTGTGTGAGGGTGTCTGATAAAAGCCATTTTATATGAAAATTTTTGGTGGGTGAAAATTATCCCGTTATTATCCAGGTTATTACCTTGATGATCGGAATCCGGGCCAGGGCCATGCTGGGAGCGCTGAGGGTTAGAAGGCCGCCCCGGCAGGAATCAGTGAGAACCAGCCTCCTTAGTTGTGTCGGGGTGTGTGTTCTCGCTCCGTGCCAGGCGCTGAGGGCGACGGCAACGATGCAAGACACTACACTCGCCCACCAGGAAGCTCCCTCCGATTTTGCAAACTGCACACCAAAGCGGGCCCAAAGACAGTTCGCCCTAAGACACTGGGTCAGGACCCTTTCCACCCCCTCCCTGGCTCAAGTTCTTCCCCATCAAAGGGTGATGCAATTCCCGTCCTGTCAGCCATTCTGGGCTGTCGTGGAACTCTAACCTGAGGGAGCTTTGTGAACTGTTGAGCGTAGTACACTCGTATAGAATTTTTACTCAAAATGAGTGCGAGGGGAGGAGGGAAAGAGAGGCAGAGCGTCCCAGCGAGACCGGAGGCCGGGGGCGGAGACGCTCAGAGCGCGCCGGGACTGGGTGACTGGGAGGCGGCTCCGTGAGGTGCTTATTTTCTCCCGCGGGCGCCAGGTTAGCGGCAGCAAGAGGGAGCGGTCCGCGGCCCCGCCCACTGCGCGGCCCCCTTCCAACCACAGACCCCTCCCAGTGCCCGCCCCACACCCCAGTCACCAATCCCTCCCCAGGCCGGCCCCTCCCTTGGCAAGCCTCTCCCCCGGCGGGTCCCGCCCCCTCGCTGGCCCCACACCTCAGTCACCAATCCCGCCCCCGTGCCCGCCCCTCTCCCTGAGAGCCCGCCCCCGCGCCAGCCACCACCCCCCCCGCCCGGAAGTGCCGTCGGAGCGTTCCAGCATGGAGCGCGAGCCCGGGGCTACGGCAGCCGCCCCTGCTGCGGCCGCGCTCTTCGCCTGGGTACGTGACTCCGCCTCCGGGCCGTGGCTGCTGGGACTGAGGGGCTCACAGACGCTGGGAGCGCCCGGCCTCGGCGTGGGCGGTCCTGGGGCCAGGCAGCCGAGGTCCGAGAGGCGCTCCGGGTTGGAGGATCCTGGGCTGGGGGCTGAGGAGGAGAGGGCGGGGAGGGAAGGGTCTTCATGGGGTGACTTAAGGGCTTCTGGCTGGTGGGGTCCAGACCGGAGGGGCTGCGGCGCAGTGGGAAGAACCTGCCTCCAGGACAGAGCGTCTGGGTCCGCGACAGACTTCAGGCCCGGATAGCGCCGGGAGAGGCGGAGCGGAGGGCTCTGTGGAGAGAGGATCTCCCCGTCCCAGAGCCCCGTGGGGCCACCTGTGCACCTCACCCTCCCACTGCCAGGAGGATGAAGGCCTTTCCCCAGCCCCACCCCAGCCTGGCCGGAGCAGCCTTTGGTGTGAGGCCGGCGGTGTTGGGCCGTGCACAAGGCGGAGACCCTGCATAGTTACTGATACTCGGCTGTGACTGGGTCTTGCCTGCACGGGGGGGTATGGGAGTCTGCGTTTGTGTCGGTCTGACGGGAGCACTGAGAGACAGGGTCATCTTTATGTGTCGTGGCTGGAAGAGAGGAGAATCTGTGCACAGGAGTGTGTGGCAGGCAGCCGACCAGATGCACGGGAACAAACACATAGTGGGTTGTAGTTCTTCATAGCACATGCTTGTAATGAAACGTATAACTTGTTAATGTCGGTCTCCTTGGCCAGAATGTAGGCGTCATGAGGGTGGGTGCTGTGCATGTCTTGTATGGTGCCTGGCTTGTGCCTGGCACATTGTAAGGTGCTCAGTACGTATTTGTTGACTAATGGATGAATGAGTACCTGTTGTGTGCCGAGCTATGTGCTGGTCTTTTGGGAACCACAAAAGAGTGAAAGACTTCCAGCTCTCGTGTTGGGGGCGGTGGGGGGAAGAGAATAAGACCTTTACTGCTGTTAAAACCAGTATGTATAGACTAATTTACAAAATGGCAATTATCAGTACAGGCAGCATTTATTGAGTGCAAGACTGCTGCAGACCGGCAGAAGGGAGAGCGTGGTGTGGCCCGAGGTGGTCTGGCTGTGTCTTTGGGGTGGCACTGGAGCTGGGGGTGGAATTAGGGATTGAATGTGTGCCTGGGTGGGTGCTTTTCCCAGGCCAGGGACTGGGGTCTGTGTAGACAGAGGAAACATCTGACAGAAAAAGCCTTTCAGATATGGCCTTGTCAGTACTGAAGCAAAAATACTGTTGAACCTAACCTCGTTGCTGCGCTTGGAGGCTTGCTGGTGTTTTCTTCCTGCTGCATTTTCTGTGTGGAGGGGTGTATTAGTTTGCTAGGGCTGCCATAACAAAATACCACAGACTGGGAGGCTCAAACAATGGAAGTTTATTTTCTCGCAGTTCTGGAGGGTAGAAGTCCAAGATCAAGGTGTCAGCAGGTTTAGTTTCATCTGGGGCCGCTTTGGCTTATAGATGGCCTCCTTCTTGCTGTGTCCTCATGTGGCTTTTTCTGTGGGTGGGAGCATTCATGTGTTTCTTCTTATAAGGATACCAGTCATATTGGATTAGGGTCCCATCCTTATGACCTCATGGAAGCTTAACTACCTTTTTAAAGGCCCTATCTCCAAAAACAGTCACAGTCTGAGGTACTGGACGTTAGGGTTTCAACAAATGAATTTCAGCGGAACACAATTCAGTTCATAACACGGGGATTTACCTTTTTGGATGGGTGTGTGTGTGTGTGTGTCTTATGTCTGGAGTGTTTGTAAGGAAGGCAAATACAGCTGTAATAGATTGTATTAAAATTTCCTTTTGTTTTGCTTTATCATGGATTTAGGGCCTCTTGCTGCATTACAAAAATTTGGTGCCATTGTTTGAATCGCATAATGCTGGCTCAGCAACCTGTAGCCCTGGTAATGGGGCAGCCATGGAGATCTCATGGCTAACAGAGAAATCCTCTGCACATGCTCTCCACTTCACACCATGCAAGTCTTTCATTTGCTCTTTCCTGAGGGACTCATAGGGTCATACATTAATTCACTGTAAAATATATGCACACCTTCTTTGGGCCAGCACCATTTCAGATGCGGGGGAAATAGCAGTGAGCAGAACAAAGCTCCTGCTATCATGGAGTTACTTAACTCTCTGAGCCTTAGTTTCTTCATCTGTGAAATAAGTGATAATGCCCCCCACCCCGTGAGAATTAAAGGGGAATGTCCAGCACACAGAGAAGCACTCAGTAGTTGGTAGCTAACATTGCCCTGAGGGCCTCTGGGACCTGTGTCCCTGCATGGCTCCCTCGTCCAGCATGGAGTCCTTGCAGCCCAGGATGGTTGTGGAATAGACCACAAGGGGCAGGAGTTTGTATTTATGTATGCATTTTTTGGTAGTTATTTTAAATCATTTTTTTTCATTCAGGTGTCTTCAAACACAAACACATTTTAAAAGTTTTACTACTCAAGAACCAACCAGCCGTCGGTGATTGGAGAAATTATAAGGATTTCCAAAATCTTAATAAGATTTTCCCTGCGGGTCCATAATCCCTTATCTTCAATTTTGAATACAAAAAGCTCTGTAAACCCACAACTGACCTGACATGAGGCTGTTTATAGTCTTTGCCCACTAACTGAGTATTTGTACCGTTTACTGCAGAAATAATACTGTTTTACCTATGGGGTGCTGCTCCCAGACCTTGCAGCAGTGTATATGATTTATATACTGTATTACTTTTCTAAAGTCTATAAAATTCTGAGTCTGATGTACATCTGGCTGCAAGGGTTCCAGATTAGGGATTCTGGACCTTTATCATATAATAACGACAACAGACATATTGCCCACCAAGGGGAAATCTGTTTCCTTAGAGGAATCTCACCACGTGAATCTTACAGTAACAAAACATTGTACTTGGAAAGGCCCTTAGAGATCGTTGCCAACCTCTTTCACCTCTTTCAAATGAAATAACAATGGTGTGCCCTGCTTGAGGGCACAAAATCCTCAGCTAACTTTGATTCCAGAAAGTCATTGCCAGTTTTCCCAGCGCGGGTGTGGGGAGAAGGGACAAGAACTAGTCCCAGCGTATTTCCCACCCACTTCGTTCCTATTTTTCTTGATTATTTCTTTCCGTAGCTTCCCTAGATAATTACCTTTTATCAGAAGGAACTCCTATGCTGTCCCCTAAAGGCAACACATGTAGGCTGGGGCATTGGAAGGGGAAGGTGAAGAGTATCACTGGATGAGTTGTGGATGTATAACAACTTCTTAAGAATGAGCCTATGAAATCTCATCTGTTATAGGCTCTGAGAGGAACGTGAGGGTGAGAAAGGTAGGGACAGGTAAATTCAAATTGACAGTTGGGGTTCCCATAGTTTTTCATCCTTGGCTTATTTTATCCCTAGGGTGCAAATAGCTATGGGCAACTTGGCCTTGGCCACAAGGAAGATGTGCTTTTGCCCCAGCAGCTGAGCAACTTCTGTAATCCTGGATGTGTCAAGAGGATCAGGGGAGGAGGGGGCCACTCTGCTGTTGTCACAGGTAACTTCCTTCAAGAATATATCGCCTCTCATTTTCTTATTTAGACATTCTCCCCTAGGGTGTTATATTACTATCTATCAGCCTTTTGTATTTTGCAGAGGACAACATTTTTGTGAAGGAATCACATTACCATCAGAGAATGGCAGATTGTCAGAGCTGAAAGGATTTCAGAGATCAAGGCCACCCCTCTTTTCCCCTCGCCCCGCTCTCCAAATGAGGCTCAGAGAGGAAAACTGCTTAAGGTTACAAGACAAGTAGTGGCCGAGTTGCAACATATATTACATTTTATACCATAGATTGATATTTAACTTTCATATATGAGTTAGAAGTCTTGGCAGTTAAGTTGAATATTCCTTGAGAGGAAGAATTTTATATTTTCCATAATCTTCCCTCAGAGTACCTAGGATAGTACTTAATAAGTATTACAAGCGCTATAATATTGCAAAGGAGGGCATATTGCATCCTGGTTAAGAACATAAACTCTGGAATCAAACCATGTGGGTTAAAATCCTGGTTCTCTTAGTTGTTAGCTGTGTGGCCTTGGGCAAATTACTTAATTTCTCTGTGTCACAGTTGCCTCTCTGTTACATGGGGATAATAATGATGAGAACCAATGAGTTAACAGGGCTGCATTATGACTTTCATGAGTCCTTGACACTTTTGCCTTTGTGGACACCTCCTTCCATAAAGAAATATTTAAAATTATGTTTACAGCTGCACTGACATAAAGATTAATATAATCCAGGCCAGATTTAGTATTATATATTCCTATTACATATATTTTTTATTAAAAAATGAGATTAAAACATTTTTGTGGGCTTCTACAAGTATGGTGGGCCCCAGACGCTGTGCCTAAAGGATAAGTCAGCCCCACGCCTGAGGCCCTCAGAAGAGTACTTGGCATATTCTGCGTCCTGAATAAACGTTGGCTTTTATTGTTACAGTAGATGCTCAATTTGGTAATTAATTGGCCACTGCTGTAGGACTTGGAGTTTCCATTTAGATATTAGATTGGAGCCCCTTGGCCTTGTGCCATTTGGTCCAGAGCACATTAACATGCATGGCTCATTAACTTGGGTGGGAAAAAAGTTAGTGGGTCCATGACTCCAAATAATTAATGAAATCCTTTTGCTCATCTTAGCAGTTGTAATTTCCCCTGTGCACACTACCACTAAAACCTTTATATTTTGCAGATGAAGGAAGCCTTTTTGTCTGTGGCCTGAACAAAGATGGGCAACTGGGGCTTGGTCACACCGAGGATGTCCTGTATTTTACCCCCTGCAAATCCCTCCTTGGATGTCCCATCCAACAGGTGGCCTGTGGCTGGGATTTTACCATTATACTTACAGGTGAGTGCACTCCTAGGTAAATCTTTATCACCACAAAGGCTTTGGGTGAGAAGGCATGATGATGGGCCCTGATTAAATGAAATCCTCTTTGTATTTAAAACCACAAGTGTTGTCTCTGGTTGTCAAGAAAAGTTGCAGGGTGCATTTTGCAAGGAGGGTTTTAACAGTAAAGGAGATAGGGCTGGAAAATCTGGACTGTAATTATTAGAATCTAAACAATAGCTCTCATTTATGAAGTACTTAGTGTGGGCCTGTGTCAGAGTTGTAGGGAGTCAGTAGGTGACACTCTGTTTCTTGCTCACATTTGGGATCAATTGTGAGACAAGCACAGAGCAGTCAGACAGGTAGAGATCAAATTATCAGCTTTTTACTGATAAAGGCTAAATTGGAGGGCAAGGTTAATTGTCAGGCCAAGAGGTTCTGCTAATACTCCTCTGATCCAAACCCACTCCCCAAACTCTAGGCCTCCCCCGTAGGGGAAACCCTTACTATGTGTCAGCCCAGAGTGCCTGAGAGGAAGGTGCCAAGCAGTACTGTCCTGTTCCTTCTCCCAAACTCACCAACTGGCTAGGTTACCCATCCTCCCCTAGAAAGCAGTGAGGATGGGGAAGGGCAGGGAGAAAGGCCTGGAGTATATTAAAATTATGGAAATTCCATCTCATGGAAATATGAAAAGTGGGAGATAAGTATCCTCCATCCCAACACTAGGCACATGGCTAAGCATTCTCCACAGCTAACTTGTCATTAATTAGGTGGTGTAGTGGATAGCCTGTGTAAAACGCTTAGCCCAGTGCCCACTGTTTTTGTTCCTAGGGGGACAGAGTAGGGGGTATGGACTGAATGTGCTGGAGCACAGGTCCCCACTCACTCCTCTCATTCCTTTTGCTCTTCTCATCCTTCATCGTTTACCCATTGGTCACAGATGTCTTACTTCTTAGATTTGCAATTCAAGTATTTGTATTTTGCAGAAAATGGTCAAGTTCTATCATGTGGATCCAATTCCTTTGGCCAATTAGGAATTCCTCATGGGCCTCGAAGATGTGTGGTCCCCCAGGCCATTGAGGTAAGGACAGCCCCTAATATTGAGCTTGCCTATGTACTGTGAAAGTGTCTCCAGGTATCACAGTTATCCCTCCCTGGACTAAAAGACTGGCTGGGTCCCTGAAAACCCATGGGGTAGTTAGAATTTAAGTTGAAAAACTCAGGTTCTCCTGGGAAAGATTAGGTTGGAGGGATGGATGTTGTGAGTGAAAAGCCTCTGTTAGCTCTCATACATGTTATAATTTTTTGTGAAATAAAACAATAAAAGTAATATATCTTATAATGACATTTTACAGTTCTAAAAGTCGTCATAGTGGAAACTGTGTTAGAAACAGGTCCAGTGGGAATTGACTCGCCTAAAGACACTAAGTGAGGCAGATGGCATAGGCCCGCACTGTCCAGTGGGAATGTCGTGTGAGCCACATACGTAATTTAAAAGTGTCTAGCAGTGCCATTTAAAAAAGTAAAAAAAAAGGTGAAATTAATTTTTAAAATAACAGCTTTATTGAGATATAAGTCATATACCATAAAATTTATCCTTTAAAAATGTATGTTTCAGTGGTTTTTAGTATACTCACAGAGACGTGCAGCCACCACCATCGTCTAATTTTAGACCATTTTCATTGTCACAAAAGAAACTGCATGCCCAATAGCAGTTAACTCCCATTTTCCCCTCCCACCAGCCCCTGATGACTGCTAATCTGTATCTGTGGATTTGCCTATTCTGGGCATGTCACATAAATGGAATCATACAATATGTAGCCTTTTGTGGATGGCTTCTTTTACTTCACATGATGTTTTTAAGTTTCACCCGAGTCATGGTATGACGTGGTAAAATTAATTTTAACAACTTTTAAACTACTCTAATGTAGCCAAACTATTATTATTTCATTTTATATGTCGCCAATATAAAACTTTATTAATGAGATATTTTATATTCTTTCATTTATATGAAGACTTTTTCTGGTGTACATGTTTTACTTGGAGTATATCTCAATTCAGTCTAGTCACATTTCAAGTGTTCAACAGCCATGTGTAGTTAGAGGCTACCATATTGAACAGCACAAGCGTTAGATAGGACTCCTGGTTTTAGTTCAGAGCTCTTTTCACTGCATCATACTTAAAATGTACACATTTTTGTGAAGATTATATTGTAAGCAAACTTTTAGAGGAATTATGCTGGAATCTAAAATGAGTTTCACCACCTAAGCTGCTCCACTCATATCTAATTTCCTTAAACAGTGACTAAGAGTGGGAGATCTGTTTTCATTGGAGAGAGCTTAGGTCTGCCCCTATCACTTTGCTGAAATCTAATTGCTGGTATTGTGGGGTATTATTTGGGGTCATGGTTTGGGCTGTTCTAACAAAAATATTATAGACTGGGTGGCTTAAACAGCAAACATTTAATTTTCACAGCTCCAGAGGGTGGGAAGTCCAAAATCAAGGCACCGGCATATTTGATATTTGGTAAGGGCTCACTTTCTGGTTCATAGACAGCCATCTTTTTGCTGTGTCCTTACACGCCACCAGAAGGGGAAAGGCGCTCTCTGGGGTCTTTTTTATAAGGGCATTAATCCCATTCATAAAGGCTCCGCTCTCATGACCTACTCACCTTCCAAAGGCCCCACCTCCAAATACTATTATGTGTTGGGGATTAGGTCTCACCATGAATTTCCTAAGAACACAGACACTGAGTCTGTAGCACATGGTATGCATGGAAGTCTAGACTCTGTAGTCCCTGTGGTAAGAAGTTCTACAGCTTCTAGTTGCAAATAGGTAGCTTTTTAAGAACCTATGTATAAGTTATAATTAATTTAGCTTAAGTCACATGGTTAAAGAAGACAGAGAGGAGCAATGGTTAAAATATGTTGGATGACAGAATCAGAAGGTAAAAACATTTTGACACACTGTGTCTTATAGAACAATGGGAGGAATGTGCCAAAGTGAAGTATAAGAGAAATTCATTCATTTATTTAATAGCAACTATTGTGTGTAGGTGCTGTATTTAGGCAGGGAGGGCAAAGGTGAGTAAGACCCAATCCTAGCATTCGAGGGCCTTGTAGTTTAGTAGTACATGTTAGATACAGAAATACCTAGGTGCATTACCATGTTAGAACTATGATAGATGCATGTATAGCCTCGAAAGGGAGTACTGAACTCTTTCTAGGGGAAGGTGGGGTGAGAACAGACTTATGCTGAATCTTGAAAGTTGAGTAGAAACTTCCCTGGCTCGGGATAGGAGGATGTGCAGAGTAGGTACAAAAGAAGCACATTACAAACAGAAGGAACTTTGTGAACTAGGGTATAGAGCATAAAACAGGAGGGCATGGGATACTGCAAGCAGTTTAGTATGATTGGAATATAAGGAAGTGGTAGAAGTGCCAGTAGGGATCGGGCAGGCAGGGAGGTAGTGTCTGATAAATGGTAAGAACAGTGAGTTAGAGAGGGGCCGCATGGGGTAGTGTGGGGGGTGGATTGAAGGAAGGTTACTCAGAAAACTCTTGCTAATAATCCAGATGAGAGATGATCCTGCCCCAAACTGAAGCAGCAGTAGTGGGGATGGAGAAGAAGGAATTGAGGTTAGTTGGTTTGAAGAGAGTGACTCCACATATAAAGCCCTTCAGTTAGCTTTGAAAAGGAAAAAAAAAATTAAAAAATGTTCAAGGGTGGTATATTCAAATTGTATGAGCAGTAAGATTTGATCTTCCCCAAAGCTAATGTGATTGTGGGCTGAGTTGATAAAAATATAGTCTCCAGAAGAAGGGAGGCCAGAGCTCTGTCCTTCTTTGTGCTGGTCACACTGCATCTAGAATGTTGTGTCCTGGTGTGGGTTTGGTTCTTAGGCCCTGGGCACTGAGGTGAATAAGACTCAGACCCTGCCCTTGAGGACTCTAAAGTTTAGAAAGACACTGTGGATCTGTAAATAAGCAAATATGGTAAAGTCCCATAGGGGCTGTGATTGGTGCATATACAGTCCCTTAAGAGAGAGACTGAGTAACCAGAGCATAGAGGAGAGAAACCAAGAGGGGGAGGGAATTTGAAACTAGGTGATGGCTGATGGAATTGGGGATGTTTTTCCTAAAGAAGAGATGTGTATTAGTTATCTATAGCTGTGTAGTAAGTTACCCCAAAATTCAGCAGCTTAAAGCAACAAGCATTTATTATCTCACAGTTTTGGAGGGTTAGGAATCTGGGAACAGCTTAGCTGGTCTCATGACTTTGCAGTCGAGATGTCAGCCAGGCTGTACGAGGTCTGCTGGAGGCTCAACTGGGCTGGTTCCCCTTCCACGCTCTCTCATGGGCAGGAGGCTTTAGTTCTTTACCATATGGGCCTCTCTATAAGACTGTTTAGACATGGTGTCTGACTTCCCTGAAGAGTGATGAGAGAGAGAGAGAGAGAGGGAGAGGGAGGCAGGCTGGTCAAACAAGAAGCCTCAGTGCCTTTCATCAGCTAGTCTCGGAGCCACTTATCACTTCCTTATCCTATTCATTAGAAGCAAGTCACTAAGTCCAGCCCACAGTGAAAGGGAGGGGAATTAAGCTGCACATCTTGAAGGGCGGAGTCTTAAAGAATTTGGGGACCACAAGGTGTCTTAGGACATGACAACTGTCTTCAAATGTTTGGGAAGCCTTGTCAGAAGCAGTAGGCAGATAGGTTTGGTTCCACCTAAGGAGACAGATGGAACCGTGCAAAGATGAGCAGGCATCTGGGGAGGTGGTGAGCCCATGTCACTGGAAGTAGGTATTTGACAGGGGTTGTATGACCACTTGGTGGGGTGTTGTAGATAGGTTTCTAGCATTGAATGGGGATTGGACTAGATCAGAGGTCAGCACACTAGAACCCTTGGTAAATAAAGTTTTATTGGAACACAGCCATGCCCATTCATATATTTACTGTGTATGTTGCTTTTATGTTACAATGGCAGAGTTGAGCAGTGTGACAGAAACCATGTGGCCTGCAAAATCTAAAATATTTACTATCAGGTCCTTTACAGAAAATGTTTGCCAACCCCTGGACTGGATGACCTTACAGGTGCCTCCTAGCCCTGAGTGGCATTGTAATATGGTATTTTAAAAAGATTTTGCCTTTTAGGGATACATATAGAGGCATTTATGAGTGGAAATGTTGGGAATTGGGAGCTCCAAACCAATCAGACACATAATGAGGATCATGCTGTGTTGTGTTTGGGCATAAATTACATAAAATTTTGTAGATGGATAATTCTGAGATTGCCATCCTTTTCTTTGTTTTGACAGCTCCTGAGAGAGAAGGTTGTTAGTATTGCTGCTGGACTGAGGCATGCTTTAGCTGCAACAGGTGATCATTTTGCTTTTATTTTCTTGATAAGCATGTAATAAGGAGACACGGAGCTTTGGAAGAAATAAACTTTAAGATTCAGAGTGTCCTGCTATGCTGCAGTCTGATTAAAAGGAGGGGACATAAGGCAGAAGTCATGTGGGAAAGCCTTTAGCAGGTAGGGAGGAAGGAAATGACGTTGTCTAGCTCTTTGTTATGTTCTTAGGCATGGTGCTAGGTTCTCTTGATTTAGTTAGTACCTCATTTAATCCTCATAGGCACACAGTGATGTGAGTTAAAAATTTTTTGTATTGAGGTATAGTTGATTTACAATATTATGTTAAGTTTTAGGTGTACAACATAGTGATTCACAATGTTTAAAGATTATACTCCATTTATAGTTGTTAGAAAATATTGGCCGTATTCCCTGTACAATATATTCTTATAGCTTATTTATTTTATACATGGTAGTTTGTACCTCTTACATATGAAGAAACTGAGGTCCAGAGAGGCTAAAGTGTTTGTCTACAGTTACACAGGGAGTTAGGAAATAAAAGGTGAGCTGGGATCAGAGTCTAGGACAGGCTGGATTCCAAGACCCACATTCTTTGCCATGAACTGCATTGCTTTCCTAGTGGATGTAAATGTTTATTAATTTAAATGCTTCAAGTGAGCTTGTCTCCTGTACCATGAGAGGGTGATGCACATAGGGCTGACGGTGTGTGTGAGGTTGAGGGTGGAAAGCGGAGGAGGCAGTGACCCTTTTTTCTCTCTTGCTCATTTTTCTGCTTTCCGTTCCCACTTCTTTGGGCTGAAGGACAGCCCGAACTGGCTATGGCAGCCGAGGCTCAAGCGTTGGTGAGTCCAGTTGTGGAATGGGGAGAGGAGTGGAGGCGAGGAAGAATCCAGTGCATCATGGTGCTGGTGGTCACTTGGGGCTTAGTGTGATTATAGTTTTTGAAAAACTAAACTTTTTATTTTAAGGTAATTGTAGATTCACGTGCAGTTGTAAGAAATGAAATAGATCACACTCACTCTTTACCCAGTTTCTCTCAGTGGTAACATCTTGTGAAACTATAGTGTAATAGCACAACCAGGATGTCTTGACACAGTCAAGATACAGAACAGTTCCATGACAAGGATCCCTCTTATGGCTCTTTTGTAGCTGCACCCACTTCCTACCTACTCTCACCCCTTAGCTCTTTCGTTCTCCCACAGTAATGTTGTCATTTTAAGAATGTTATATAAATGGTATCATACAGTATATAGCCTTTTGGGGTTGGCTTTTTTGTTCAGCATGATTCCCTGGAGATTCATCCAAGTTGGGAGTATGAATAATTTGTTCCTTTTTATTGCTAAGTAATATTCCATGGTATAGAGGTACCACTGTATTAGTTTGCTAGGGCTGCTGTAACAAAATACCACAGAGTGGGTGGCTTAAACAATAGGAATTTATTTTCTCACAGTTCAGGAGGCTAGAAGTCCAAGACCAAGATGCCATGAGGGTTGGTTTCTAGTGAGGCTTCTCTTCCTGGCTTGTAGATGCTACCTTCTTGCTGTCTCTTCACATGGTTTTTCCTTTATGCACGCATGGAAAGAGAGAGAGATCTCCAGTGTCTCTTCCTCTTTTTAAAAGGACACCAGTTCTGTCAGATTAAGGCCTCACTATTATGACCCATTTAACTTTTATCACCTCCTATAGGCCCTATCTCCAAATACAGTTACACTGGAGTTTAGGACTTCAATATATGAATTTACGGGGAACACAATTCAGTCTGTAACAACCACGGTTTGTTTAACCAGTCACCCATTGAAGGACATTTGGTTGTTTCTGGTTTTTAGCTATTAAGAATAAAGCTATAATCATTTGTGGACAAGTTTTTATGTGAACATAAATTTTCATTTCTCTGGGATAAATGCCCAGGAGTGTGATTACTGAGTTGTATGGTAGTGATTACGCTTTTATAAGCAGCTTCTTCTCTTAGAAATTAGAAGGACCAAAGAATTGCCTGTCATTGGTTTCCTTGCCCCTTTCCTACCAACATTTTGTGATTGCTAGCCTTATGTGTACATTTTTGTCCAGTTAACAAAGCAGCACAGTTCTCATTATGTGTTTGATTAATTTAATTGTAAGTCCTCCCCTCCCCCATTTAATCTGTAAATATTTCTGCCCACATCTCTAAAAGATAAGGAATTTTTCTGAAAACATTACCAAAAGATACCATCATCATACCTACAAAAAATTATCAGTAATTCTGTAATTTCATCAAGCATCTAGTCAGTATTTAAATTTCCCTGATTATCTCAAAAATATTTTTTTTATGGTTTGTTTGAATCAGGATCCAAATTAGGTTTATCATTGCAATTGGTTGATATGTATCTCAAGTCTCTCTCTCTCTCTCTTTTAAAGTTTATTTATTCCTTTTAGTTTTTTACTGTGATAAAATACACATAAAATTTATCATCTTACCCATTTTTAAATGTACAGTTGAGCGGGATTAATTACATTCACATTATTGTGCAACTAGTACCAAAATCTATCTCCAGAACTTTTCTCATCTTGCAAAACTGAAACTCTATATCCATTAAACAATAACTCCCCATTCCCCCTTCTCCCAGTCCCCGGCAACCACCATTCTACTGTCTATTTCCATGATTTTGGCCACTCATACAGGTACCTCATATAAGTGGAATCATACAGTCTTTGTCTTTTTGTGGCTTATTTCACTCAACATAATATCCTCAAGGTCTATTCATGTTGTAGCAAATGTCAGAATTTCCTTCCTTTTTAAGACTTAATGATATTCCACTGTATGTATATACCACAGTTTGCTTATCCATTTTTCTATTGATAGACACTTGGGTTGTGACCACATTTTAGCTATTGTGAATAATACTGCTATGAACATGGGTATACAAATATCACTTCGAGATCTTGCTTTCAGTTCTTTAGGGTATGTACCCAGAAGTAGGATTGCTGGATCATATAGTGATTCTATTTTTAATTTTTGGGGGAATCTCCATACTGTTTTCCGTAGTGGCTGTACCATTTTACATTCCCACCAGTAGTCACAAGGTTTCAGATTTCTTCACATCCTTGCCAACCCATGTTATTTTCTTCTTCTTTTTTTTAATAGTAGTCATCCTAATGAGAGTAAAATGGCATCTCATTGTAGTTTTGATTTATATTTCCCTAATGATTAGTGATGTTGAGCATCTTTTTATGTGCTTATTGGCCATTTGTATATTTTCTTTGGAGAAAAGTCTTTTCAAGTCCTTTGCTCATTTTTGAATCAGGTTTTGTTGTTGTTGAGTTTTAGGAGTTCACTGTATATTTTAACTATTAATCCTTTATCAGGCATCTCCAGTCTCTTTTAATCTTTATGTGCCTTTTCCTCTCTTTTTATCCTCTTGCAATTTATTTGTTGAAGAGATGGTAAGTTTTGTTTTATTTCAATACTGTGTTTTGCTCACATTGTGCTCAATCATCATCACTTATATTTCACAAAGCAGGCTTGTCTGTTTACAGCCTAAAGGACCATTGGGTATAGGATACTTCTGGAGGAGCAGTACCTTAATGTTGCTGTTGGATAGTGAATCCTAGTTACACACATCTGACTGTAGACAAAATATACAATATTTCATCTATGCATTTGTATGAGGTTCAGAACATGGGTACATGAATTAGAGTCAGTGAATATGGAAATAAAAGGCCATTCCATTGAAGTAGTGGCTATTAAGAAGCTATCTTGCAGTCATAAATATGTATTTATTTGGCGATTAGGAATCTTTGAATTCATCTTGGTGTAATAGAAAAGGCACTACATTAAGTGTAGGAGAGTTAAGTCCTGGTGTTTTCTCTGCTACTAGCTCCCCATATGACCTTGGACAAATCACATCTCCTCTACAGGGCCTCAGTTTCTCATGCAGTAAATGTGAGGAATGGACGTGGTAAGCTTCAAGGTTCTTTCCTGCTCATTCTGGAGTCTCAGTTGTCCTTTCAGGTTAATCATGAAAAAATTATCATTCCAGTAATTTGACTCTGGAGGAGTGTCCTAGAACTTTCTGGAGGGAGTTTTACTATGTTGGAATTTCCTTTGATGGTCTTAGATTGCCCTGAAGACTGGATTTGTGATTGACTTGGTGGTAATGCCTATGACCAGCCATAGGGCCTCTTGAGGCAATAAGCTTTTCCATAATATGCATGTTAACTGAGCATGAATTGGGAATCTCTCATGGCATTGAGGTTCAAAGAGCAATCTGGTCTTAATCCAGATAAAGAATTTCTTTTTTCTCTCCTGCTCCGCTGGGAAGCTAGTGGCACGGTGTTCCAGTGGGGAACTGGTTTGGCATCATCTGGACGGCGGTTGTGCCCTGGGCAGACTCTCCCACTGTTTTTGACAGCAAAGGAACCAAGCAGAGTGACAGGTAAGGTCCTTACTTCTTCTGAATCCTGTATTTATTCTTAGTTTGGAAATGGAGACACAGGCATGCAGAAAATGGGTAAATGGAGTTTTGCTTTTGCTATTTCTTGGTCTCTCTGTCTTAACTCTCTCTATTGGTTGGTCTATTAATTTGCTGGGATTTTTGTGGGCCCAGTAAAAGTACCCCTCTTTGCTGCCAGAGTTTGGAACCCATTGAGAAGTAGATGCGAGTCAGGTGGGTGGAAATCAAAATGGTAGCTCTAGAGCTGTTAAAAGTTAGGTTGGAAGACATGGCTTAGGTGTTTGGAAATAACGTGTAGCATTAGTGAGCCTCCAGGTTCTGAATCCCAGATTGAATTTACCCACCAGGCACTGGAGCAGCTGTATGCATTCGGTCCTGCTAAGCTCATGGTGCAGCTGAGAGCACGGAGGAGGCGCCTTCTGCAGGCAGGCGCATCCCAGAGGGAGAACCCACAAGGAATGTGCCTGCCTGCCCAGCTCCTTCTCCTGAAAGGAAAGCAGGAGCAAGTGAGGATGTGGAGAGAGGGGCTAGGAGCGTTCCCCGAGGGAAGTCTCTCTTCATGGGCACACGAGGAGCAGGTAGGAAGGGTGCTGCCCACAGGACTCTTGGTCTCTAGGACTTTCTTTCTCTGTCTCTCTCTCTTTGTCTGCTCTACACTCTCTTCGTGGGCCTTTATCTCTCTGTTTGTAGCACCATGTCTCCACCTCCTCCTCTTCTTCCTCTCTCGCTCTGACTTTGTGACCCAGTTTACTGAGGGTTAGCTGTAGGAAAAACCTGTCAGGAAACCTCTACTCTCCTCTAGCTCAGAACAAAGGAGGGATTTTTGAGGGTGGTAGGAAGTGGGGAAAGAAAAGGGAAAGGTGAGCCGCAGTGGGAGTGTCGTACAAGTTGTTGGGATCGTTCTGATTCTCTTAAGTCCTTGAGGCATTCCCCTGTTGCCGGTGTGAGGTTAGCGCCCTGAAGCCCACGTGTTGAGTTGGGGAGGGTTCTCTTAGAGAAGGAGAAGGGGCCACTGAACACAGGACAGTCTACTTCATATTGAAAGCATTTGTAATATAAACTCATACTTCCCAAACATCTTTCCTGCCTCACCAAGGTATTCACTGCTCCCTGGGCATGCGCTGTGTTCTTATTCCTCTGTGCCTGTGGGCAGACTGTTATCTCTTCCCAGGATGCCTTTTCCTTCCTGTTCCCCTTGGGAAAATCCTGATCATTTTTCAGGTCCTAGCTCAGCTACAGCTTTCTCAGGAAAGACTCTTCCTTCTTCTCACCTCCATTGCATTTTCTTTATGTGCATTGATAGCACAACGTATTGTATTGTTATGAGTTGTTTACATGTTTTCCCAAATGCCAAAGATGATGAGCTTTTTAAGGGTAGGGATTATGTCCACTGTCTGTTTTAGCACAGGTTTTGTATCTAAAAGGAATCAGAAGTGTTTTTGTTTGATTTGATTTAAACGACCTGGTTGGGATCTGCTTGGGGCACAGCTTAGATTCAGAGTTAATTTGGGGGAATTTTCTGATGAGATGTTAGAGAAGATATCAGCTTCCTGCCCTCAAAGTCTTTCACTTTTTGTTGTCCCCTCTTCACCTCATTGCCATCTGTTTTGGAGCTGGAACCCTGGATGTCCTCTCCCGACCCGGCCACTAGGGGACCAGTGCTTCCTCTCTGGTGAAAGTGGCAGAAACATCTGCTTTGTCCCTTTCTCATTCCACAGGATACTTGAAGGCATGAGGGGCATTTTATTAAGACACTAGTAAATTGAACAGAAGTGTAAGAAGAAAGAGTTACAGAGTAAGACTCCCATTTCTCTGCATGCCAGACAAGGCGACCACAGCTTCGAGCAGAGTTGATTAGGGTTTACACTGTTGTTGAAGGCAGTGTATTTAAGGGTGGAGAAGTGCTGGATTTGGATATGGGAGGCAAGTTCAAATTCTAGTTCTGCCTGTGTGTTGTTAGGAGGCCTGGGCTTGTGTTTCAGTGTCTGCATGTGATAGCAGCTGAATGTATGAGATGTCATTGCTTCTAGGCCCGCTCCGTGGACAGAGCTAGGAAATATACATGTACACACACGTTTATACATATGTACACCTATGTCTGTTTATCTCTAGTAGAAACCACAAGTCTACACTGACTTCAATTACAATGCAGTATCACATGGTCAGTTCTAGCCTTTAACCTTTTCATATCTGTACCTTTCTTCTCCTTTCTGATAGTGAGAAATCTGACTCCTTTATCCTCAAAATATTTATTTATTTGTTCAACCTCCTGGATATAAGCAGTCTCCCTACCATGCCAGCCATCTTCTTGGCCAGTGCCACTGACTCAGACCTTCCTGCACTGGCTGAGAGTTTCTCTCCAGGTGCTGTTGTCACTGCCTATGGACCTCCTGTGCCCAATTTTTTCTGTTACAAATGTGATTTCAAAAGAATTTTTTTTTTTTTTTGTAGGCCTAGAGAATTCTCAAGCAGTATGTGTTCTTGCTGGCTCAGACCACTCAGCTTCACTGACAGGTAGGTAACATGCCATTCAGAATTCTGGGTGTTTCTGCCTCAAGTGATGCTATTGGGATACAGAGGGAAAAGCATAGACTTTGGGGTCAGAATTCTGATGCCACCACTGGTATGATCTTAGGCAAGTCGTTTTACCTTCCTGAGACTATTTCCTCTTCTATAAAGTACTTTGTGGATAGTTCTGAGAATTACATATGATAATACATGTAAAACACTCATGTGAAACAGAAGCTCACTTCCTTTCCTCTGAGTTTGTTTTCTTAGCTGTACAGTAGGGATAAAAATATCTTCCTTTAGGGTAATTGTGATTGTCACATCATATAACCAACAGTAAATTTATGTGTAATATGTTGTTATCTTATCCACCTAATCTATTTTGATGTCTAATATAACTATCTAAGCTCTCTAGCTGTCTATTTTCTCTAGCTGTTTAATCTCAGACTAACCTATTTTATCCACCTATATCTTTCTTCTCCATTTATCTGTCACCCTGTCTGCTCTCTCTATTTATCTACTCTATGTTATTTAACTATATATCTCTATTTTTATTTATCTTCCATCTTTGTGTCTTCCTATCTAACCTAGGTCTCCATAATCTCTAAGTCTAGTTGTGTATATGTTTCTGCAATCTATTTTATATTTTTATGTTTTTCTCTAGTTGATCTCTCTATTCCATCTCTTTAATCTGTCTATCTATCTAGTCTTTTTTCTCTCACACAGTGTGTTTATCTCTCTGTCTTGGCCATGTATCTGTCCATCCATCCATTTGACACACCCAGCCAATATAGTATAAACTTTCTAGTGATAATGCAGCATTTTCTTGAAAGTGAAAGTTATCCATCTCTCCTAAAGGTTTTTTTCAAAGCTCAGATTGCCCTGACCCCTGCTGGTAGACTGGATACTCTAGCTCCAAGAGATTTATGTTGATAAGACCTCTCACCCAGAGTTGAATGCATTACATTTTTTAAGCAAAGGGAAATGACTTTCATACAGTGTTTCTAGTGTTTCACGTGGAAATTAAGATGTGTACACAGTATCTGTAAATTAATGGGGGCATGCATTCTTCAGCATCAAATTTGTAATGCAGTCCAGCTGAGGAGCTGTTGCTGTTTCCAAAGCACAAGAGCCGTAACGTGAGATTTTAAATACTTAACAGATTCTGAACTACAAATAATTTGATATTTAATGAATTAAAAACAACTAACTAACGAAAGAACTAGCTGCTTTTAGCCTGTGTCTCATGTTAGGTAGATTTATAGATATGTTAAAAGAGTTGAGTTAAAATGAATGCCAGCTCTAAGGGACTCCTCTCGGCATGGCATGTGGTCCCCCCTCCCCTTTTATGGGGAGGGGGCAGAAGGCCCCAGGACAAGAAGTGACTAGTTCATCCCCCACAGTCCTCTCTAGCACTGGAGGAAGGCATTCTTTTCTGAGAATAAGAACAGACTAAGAGAGGTTTCTTTTTTTTTTTTCGGCCATGCCATGCGGCATGTGGGATCTTCTCTGACCAGGGATCAAACCCATGCCCCCTGTGTTGGGAGCACGGAGTCTTAACCACTGGACCACCAGGGAAGTCCTGAGAGATTTCTACTCTGTTCTAATTAATTTGAAATGGCTGGTATTTTGTAAACCTAGAGATTCTTCTAGTTGCTTGCTAACATCGATTTCTTAAAAACTCTTGTAATTAGTAAAGCTATTTTTTATTTCATATGTGGAGCATTTTTACTATGGTGTTTTTAAAACATAGATGTTGGATTTTTTATTGCGATATAATTCATATATGAAATTCACTCCTTTAAAGTGTGCAGTTTAGTGATTTTTAAAGTATATTCACAAAGTGAATTGGTTTTGGATATTGTGAAAGTGAATTAAAAAGGGTCAAGATTAATATCCGTCTTTCCTGGTCTAGTTTAAGCTGTTACACATTGGATTTTGTTCAGTGTTCTTTAGACCTTCTGTCTGGAGTTGTAGATTATGTAACTATTTGACATTGCAGCAGAATTTAGTTTTGCCTGCTGATGCAACAGTGTAATGATCCGCATGTAGAAGACAGTTCGTCTTTGCAAAAAGATGGTTTAGACTTACTAAGATAAATGAAGGCTTATTACAGATGCAGGCTCATTGTCAGTGGTACCTTGGTAGCTAAGCACTCCATTTAATGGGTTGAAGCTTTGCTGAGGGGTCCGCTGCCCTCTTGTAAAGGATCCTCATACTTCATACACCCTGGTGAGGTCCAGGGAGGTTGCCCTCTCTCTAGGCATGAAATATACCAAATTCATTGTATAGCACTGCAGAATGTCAGTGCTGCAAGGTCACCTGGGTGACAAAAAGGCTGCACTGATTTATAGACCCTCAGACTCTATGAAACAGAGACCCAGAATGTGAAGTGATGTGCCCCGTGTCACAGAGTGATCCAGTAGCAGATCTGGGACTTGAAGCCTGAATCTTGGTCTAATATCCTTTAATGGTACTGTTTGGCTTCTGATCAGTTTTGGAGAATAGACCGGACTGCCTCAGGGCAAGCAAAACTGTAAACCTTTATTGGGAGGTCACAGAATGCCGTGGAAGCAAAAACCCTGGCTTCTGGTCCCACTTGATCCCTTATGAGCTATGTGATCTTGAAAGTCACTTAACACCTCCGAGCCTTGGTTAATTTATCTTCTAGAAGAGTGTTGTCTAGGAGAAATATAATGTGAGCCGTATTGCAAAAAGTAAAAAGAAACAGGTGAATTAATTTTAATAATTTATTTTACTTAACCCAGTATATCCAAAATATTATTTCAACATGTAATCAGTATGAAACTTATTAATGAGGCACATTCCTTTTGTTTTTTTTGCACTACGTCTTTACAATCCATTGTGCTTTGTTTGTCTTCAACATGTCTCATTTGGACTAGCCACATTTCAAGTGTTCAGTAGCCACATTTGTGTACCGTGTGCTTACTGTGCAGTGTAGAACCTTGGAATGTTAGGGTTGGGAAAGCGCTTAGAAATCATCCAAGGAGTCACAAACTGTAGATTCATGAGCCAAATTATGGTCTATGGCCCCATTTTGTTTGACTTCCAGTTAAAGATTTGTTGAATGTGAATGCCTTTTGGACAAACATGTGCCCTCTGGTTTGCTGCCGTCACCCACAAGTATCTCCTGTTAACAGTGTCATCAGTTATATCGTCTGCCCTTCTTGACCAACCGCCCTCCCCTCCAGTCTTCAGCTGGTGAAACTAAGGCTTGGAGAGGAAGTGGTTTGTCCAAGGTCAGTAGCTAGTTAGCAGATCCAAGAATAGAAGCCAGAGTCACTTGACTCTGAAGTTGCTCTCTTTCTATTAAATCACAGTGTCAGTCGCATTCCTGCTTATATCACAGGATTATTGTGAGGTTCAAATGAGCTTAAGTGCTATGCGGATGTGATATAATAACATTATATTTTCTGCTGGACAGGGCATGTAGTGAAATCATCTTATATTTATAAAGTTTAAGCTTTAAACAATTTATCTTTTAACCTGTTATTTAAAAAAAGCTAATATATATTTTTCCTGACAAAAGGTAATGCAAGTGTTTATTTTAAAAATGTAGAAAATAGAGAAACATATGTCTTGCACATGGTAGATGTTGAACAAATATTTGCTGAGTGAATTAATGAAAAAATAAACTCACATTCCTATTCCTTGACAAACTGCTAAGAACATTTGGCCTTTTTTCCTATTTAAAGAATTTTTTAAAATCTTGTGTATTATTATGCTATACATGAATTTGGTATCTTGTTTTGCTCTATTCAACATTGTAGGATTAAGAGTAATACAACTTCTTTTAACCACTTTTTTTTTTTTCAAACTTGGGTTATTTTCCATCATTTTGGACTAATGTTCCTTCACCTCTTTTGTCCCCCTTTTGTTTGTTTAAGATGCAGGAGAGCTGTTTGTTTGGGGAAGCAACAAGCATGGGCAACTGGCTTCCCAGGCTGCTTTCCTTCCTGTGCCCCAGAAAATAGAAGCACATTGTTTTCAGAATGAAAAGGTCGCTGCTGTCTGGAATGGGTGGACACACCTGGTTGCTCAGACAGGTGAGAGTGGCAGAGAGTTTGTGGTTGGGAAGAGCAGCTGGGGGACAGCTGTCTAAGTAGCTATGAATGCTTGGGATTAGGTAGTTTGGTTTTTACTGATGAAAAGCTTTAAGGGTTGGGAAGGGGAGGACCTGGGATCTAGCTCTGCAGTCAGCCAGATATGTGGCTTTTCCTCTCTGGATCACAGGTTTACACCCAAAAAGGCAAGGCTGGCTTAGGTTAACTCCTTCTGGCCCTAAGAGTCCATGAGGTTTTGCGAAGGAACCCACTGCAACAAACATCACGTAGAAATTTGTCCAGGTTGTTGGGGAGTCTTTGCCTTGTCATAGCTAAAAGGATGACTGTATTTGCATTTTCACTTGAGTCTAAATTAAAGGTGTCAGAAACTATTAAGTTAAATATTTTAAGATTGAGGCAAAAGCATTACTTTGAGTCATAGGTGGCATGGTATTTTGATTTAAATTTTTATTAACCCTAACAAACTTTGTACATTGATTCAAACACCCCACATATTCCTTCAGATGTTATCTTACCAGGCCATGCCATCCAGCTTTTGGCATCTTTATGTTTTCTTCATAATATCTTCGTTGATTTCTCATCTTAGGGCAGTTCTCCTTGCCTGGTCTTCATATTCCTGACTTTGTTCTCGGGGTTTGTTTTTTCATGGCCTCCCTTCTTCCCAACCTTTCTAGAGCTCTTGCTGACTGACACAGTTTCCCAGACCAGCAGTTTGTAATTCTTAAGAACCATTATCGTGTCAAGGCCTTCTGAACTTCAGGGGTTCTCAGGAGTCCCCTTGCCTGCTCTTCGCCTGCTCATTAGTGACACACAGATCTGTAGACTCTCAAATACCTGGTGACTTAATCCAGTACTTTTGTAGGTTTTCAGGTCAGCTTCAGTTATCCGGGTAAGTCACACATACTACACGTTTGAACACACAGACATAGACTTATGAGTATTTATATCCATGGTGCTTTTAACTGGGTCTTAAAAAATTTTTTAAGATTGTTTTGGTACAGAGGCCTATATAACAAAGGTGTATAATAAACTTTCCATATTTACCGCTTCAGCGGATGCTCTAATTATGTCATTCATTTGGAGGAAAATCATGACTTTCCTCAAAGAAGTCCAGACTGCTTGAAGATTGGGACCATCGACATACATTTTTCTTAAAGAGACCCTGAGCATAGTAGCCGCTTATTTGTATAATTGCTACTCTCTCTCTTCTCCTCCAGACAGTGAGCTCTGTGATAGGAGGCACCATATTCATCTTGCTCACATCTGTATCTCCAATGCCTAGCAGAGAAGGTATTCATTGCCTACATTAAACTGTTTCTAGTTAAAAGAGACTAAACATATTCAAATGCATAGGAGGCAGGGTAGACTGCGAGGATTTCTGACCTCTTTCCTTGGACTCGCTGGTCCATGATCAGAAGGCTTCAGTTTATCTCTTTGGATTCAAGAGTCCAACCAAATCGGTTCTTGTTTATTCGGAACCTTTTGAGCAGTGTGCTAAGCCTTGAAGAAACAGAAAAGATGTGGGCCGTGCCCTCCCACTGCAATGTGTGGACAGGCTTAAGTCTAAGAGTACAGAAACAGAAGACTTTATCATCCATCTGTCCATCATACAGATGGTGAGGATCTGTTTATGTACCATGCCTTGTACTAGGTCCTAATCCTGCCCTCAAGGAGCCCACTGTCACTAGGGGAGACAGACCTGCTATCAGATTTCAGTGCAGCAGTGGAGCCAAGTCAGTGTGCAGGAATGGCACAGACACTAGCAGTAGCCTGAGTCACTGGGTGTTAACAGGTAGGCGTTTCATGCTTAGTCAGTCTTCAAAGAATTGCAGTGCGGTGAAATACACTTACTACCAAACCATAGTGAGTTTAGTTGAGTCTGTCAGTAAATCCGTTAACTGGTTAGGCAGCTGACTAATGAAAGACATAAAGATGTTGCTGCTTTGATTCTAGCTTTGCAGCATTGTAGCTCATGCTGATTTCCACGTCTGGGCCAACAGCCCAGCACTCAGGGTGGGAGGTTGGAATCGATGTCCCTGACACTGTCTGAGTCACCCCAGCTGCTCTGGGGCTCAGCTTCAGGTCTCCACCTCCACTTGAGAGCGTGATCTTTGGGTAATGTTTCAGCTGTTTAATTAACTTGTTAATTCAGATCTCTTGTTTATGCACTTTGTTATTTTCCCCTTTCTCCTGAGTCCAGAGTGGTTAAAAGCTGGGATGTTTGAGCGTCCTGGTTGTTGCACTGAGTTTTGGGTAGATGAGCGTCTCCTGCTGTTTGGTTCACCAGTTTTGCCCTCCTCCTAGCAGCCGTGGAAGCCTTTGCCCTGGCACGGTGTCATTGGCAAGAAACAGCCAGGGCTTCCAGTTTAATCAGACCCAACTGCTCATTTTAATGGGAACAAGATTTGCTCACATGGTCAAAAGCAGCTCATTATTGGGCCAAGGAGTTACTTGGCTCTAGTTGTTTTCACAAGCTCCAGTGGAGAATTGTTCCTGGGACCTACCTGCAGCCACATCAGCACAGAGGCTGCCCCCAGTCTCCTTCTGGAACACATAGGGGTGTGTTATTGATTAAAAACAGCTTATGTGCAGTGACCATAGATCCGTCCAGTAAGGTGGGCTGGGCTGGGCTGGGTTAGGATGGAGACGGGGAGTAGACTGTGCTTTCTCCCTTCTCATAGTCCCTACACCAACTTTGTCCCTTGGGGGACATTTGCAGTGTCTGGAGCCATATTTGGTTGTCATAACTGGGGGTGGGTGTGCTACTGGCATCTAGTTGGTAGAGGCCAGGGAGGCTGCTAAATGTCCTACAATGCAAGGGCAGCGCCCCCCGACACAGAAATACTCAGCCCCAAATGTTAGTGGTACCATGATTGAGAAATGCTGCCCAAGACTGCCATCCCCAGTGGTAGGTGCTTAGCGAGGGCAGTTCACATGGTATCAAGATAACTTTACTTTAGTTCGTCTATGTGGGAATCTGGGATGCAGTCTCTGTCCTCCCTCTTCAGGAGTCTGGTGCCTACCTGCAGTGCTTGCGATGGAAAAATACTTTTCTCCGTTAGAGACACTTGGAAAGAGTCCAAGAGAACCTGTTCTAATCTGGGAAAGCTGGCAAGGTACCTGTGTCTCAGACTGGTGGAGCTGCATTCTAGAAACCTTTCCTAAGCTGCTTAATGTCCCCGATCATTGTTCTCGGGAACTTCATGGGACTCCTGTGTGACTTTATCCAGGCTCGGTGACCTGCGGCTGTCTCCTCTGAGATTCATGAGTTCCCGGCCCGAAGTGCTTCTAGTGAGAACTGGGTGGTGGATCTGTGTGCCTTCCTAGTTGGGTGACCTTACTTGAGTCACTTCACCTGTCTAGGCCTCAATTTCCTCCTCTCTCATGCAGGATATTAAAACCTACCTCCATTCTACAGACAGCTGCTGTGAGGTTCAAATGAATGAATCTGTGTGAAAGATCCTAACTAACTGTAAAATGCTGTACATACCTGTACAGGGGGTGCCTGTGCTTGGGATGTGTGAGAACATTAAGGAGTTAGCAGTTGCTTTTAGAAAGGCTTCTGTTTCGGCAGGGTCTGTGCAGGGCTTGAGACGCACCAGCTTCTCCCCTCAGGGCTCATGAACTGGCCAGGTCTGACAGGCAAAGTTTCCTGAGGTCTTTCACTTACATGCAGCCAACACGTAGCTCTTATATATTATCAATATAAGATCATCATGGCCTTACAGGTAATTTTTCCTGTTAAAATCTCTGATCACACTATTCTTCCTTCAATGGATTGTATACATACTACGAAACTGTATTCTTCCTACAAAATGGATTGTATACATCCATTTGCATTCTTATTTGTTTAATGTCTAGACTGTAAATTCCATGAGAGCAGTGTCTGTTTTGTTCACGGCTGGATCCCCAGCCCCTGGCACAGGCCCGGCACATAGTGGATGATTAGTAACTGATTGCTGAACGAATGAATAGATGGCAAGGTAGAGAGAAGCGTGGCTTTGAAGTCAGACAGGCCGAGGTGTGACTCAGCTCTGCCAGCCTCCTGATTGTGCCAGTTCCTCTCCATCACCACCGTGGTGCAGGCCACTGTCACCTTCTTGCTGGATCCTGCAGCGGCCTCTGCCTGGTGTCCTCATCTTCCCACATCGCTCCCTCTCCGCCCAGTCTGTTCTCCATGCCTCAGTTGGAAGATCTTTTCAAACCCATGTGTCACATTCCAGTGGCTTCCCATTGCTCTTATGATAAAGACATAGTCCTTAGTGGTCACCAGGCCCTGCGTGGTCTGCCCTCTGCCTGCCTTTCCAGCCCTGTTTCTAACTGAGCTAGCTCTTGATCTCTGGCTGACCTCTACTCTGGCCTTGGTACCTGGAATGGATCCTGGATTTTCCAATGTTCCCTCTATTTGCCACACTTACCCTGCTCACCTTCTTCATTTTGACTTAGTTACATCCTTTTTTTTTTTTCCCCCAGACCTCAACTTAGTCATCACCTCCTCAGGGAGGCCTTCCCTTGACATCCCTGACTCATCACTTTTCCCTTCTATCTCTTCTCAGGGCACTACAGCCTCTCCTTGGTGCTATTTTCTTTTTTTTTAAATTAATTAATTAATTTATTTATTTTTGGCTGTCTTGGGTCTTCGTTGCTGCGCGCGGGCTTTCTCTAGTCGCAGCGAGCGGGGGCTACTTTTTGTTGTGGTGCGTGGCCTCATTGTGGTGGCTTCTCTTATTGCGGAGCACGGGCTCTAGGCTTCAGTAGTTGCGGCTCGCGGGCTCTAGAGCGCAGGCTCAGTAGTTGTGGTGCAGGGGCTGAGTTGCTCTGCGGCACATGGGATCTTCCTGGACCAGGGCTCGAACCCGTGTTCCCTGCATTGGCAGGCAGATTCTTTTTTTTTTTTTTTAAACACATTACTTCTTCTTTTTTTTTTTTTTAAATTTATTTTTGGCTGCATTGGGTCTTAGTTGCTGAGCGGGCTTTCTCTAGTTGCGGTGAGCGGGGGCTACCTTTCATCGCGGTGCGCGGGCTTCTCATTGCGGTGGCTTCTCTTGTTGCAGAGCACAGGCTCTAGGTGCTCAGGCTCAGTAGTTGCGGCATGCGGGCTCTAGGGCTCACAGGCTTCAGTAGTTGTGGCGTGCAGGCTCAGTAGTTGTGGCACACGGACCTAGCTGCTCCACGGCACCTGGGATCTTCCCAGACCAGGGATCGAACCCGTGTCCCCCTCACTGGCAGGCGGATTCCTAACCATTGCGCCACCAGGGAAGTCTCAAGAGGTGGATTCTTAACCACTGCACCACCAGGGAAGTCCTGTGCTATTTTCTATAGGATTCTTTAACTAATTCCCATCCCACTAGACTGTAAGCTCCATCTGGGAAGGAGCCATGTCTGTTTTGCTCAACATCGTGTCCTCTGTGCTTAGCAAAGTACTTGGCACATCCGAGGTAGGTACTCAGTGCATGCTGGACAAATGAATAAGCCTCATTTCTCTGAGCTTATTTCTTCATTAGGAAAACGGGGAAATATTGCTGACCTTGGATGAGGATTAAATGAGATGGTGTATCAAAGCTTCCAGCATCCAGCACAGGACAGGGCTCATGTCAGTTCAGTATACGGTGGCTTCCTCTGCCCTTTGAAACTGTGGAACCATCAGGAGGTCAGATGTCCCATATCTTCTCTTTCCAGCAGAGGTCTCCGTAGGGCTGGATCTGAATGTCTCTGGATTAGTAACAGGTTGATTCAGGACTCTCCTGGCGAGTGCAGAAAGATCAGTGCTTACAAATGCTAAGTGCTGGTTGCTGGTGATTTATTAGAATTTCAAGGGGAATGATTTACACATGATCCAAACCTTAACATGGGGTTGGTCAGAATGTTTAGAGCCCGGTTGCCTTGGGGATGCTGGATGCTTTCCCTGGGCCACATAGTATCACAAAGCAGCCTTGTGGTCTCACAGAGGCTATGGATTGGAAAAGTGGGCCCCAATACAGAGTTCCTGACATTCTTCACTCTCTTCAGTTTCACCTTAAAAAGTCCTAAAGTCTTATAAGTTTTAGAGAACCAGAAATGGAAAGAGAAACTTCCTCACTTGGCAAATGAGAAAACTGAAGCAAAGAGGCAAGACAGTGCCTTTATGTCAGCATTGAGATCTCCCTGTGCTATGCGGCTGCTTCCCACTAGCTATCTATTTTACATTCGGTAGTGTATATATGTCCATGCCACTCTCTCACTTCATCCCAGCTTACCCTTCCCCCTCCGTGTGTCCTCAAGTCCATTCTCTACTTCTGCGTCTTTATTCCTGTCCTGCCCCTAGGTTCTTCAGAACCTTTTTTTTTTTTTAGATTCCATATATATGTGTTAGCATATGGTATTTGTTCTTCTCTTTCTGACTTACTTCACTCTGTATGACAGACTCTAGGTCCATCCACCTCACTACAAATAACTCAACTTCATTTCTTTTTATTAAGCCATTAATTTTTATACTAGAATCCTTAGAATGTCAGGAATGGATGAGAACTTAGAGCTCATCTGGCCTGACCCCCTCAGCTTAGAGATGGAGAAACTGAGGACTGAAGAGGGGGAAGCACAAAGTGTGAGGGAAGGAGGGAGGACAAAACTCGGGTCTCATGGCCTCGGTCTAGTGCTCTTTCCACCTTGTCATTTTCTCTCCAGAGATGAGGAGGAAATGTGGATGGCTTAACTACTCACACCCAGCGACTTGAACCAGGAATAATAGTTCCTTCTGTATGTGAAGTTCTGCTTCAAGAAAACACTAATTCTTACCTGAAATGTGTAGCCAGAGATTCCCTTAATGGAGTTGTGTGTGGAGTAGAAATTAGGAGATGGTGCTCCAGGAGCGTGGGTCTGGAGGCCACCCCAGGATTCACAGAGGCAGCCACGTTTCCATTTATGATAATACAATAGCAGTCATAGCTCTTGTGGACTACTTTTATCACTGTAAAGTGCTTTCATCTCCATTTTCTCATCTGAAGGTGGCAAGATGGGTGTTATTATCCTTGCTTTCCAGACAAGTCCCTAATTGGTTAACTGCACTGCCTTGGTTCACATAGTTGGGCAGAGTTAAAACTTGAACCTGGTCTTTTGTCCCCAAGCCTGCTACTCTAACTCCAAGTAGTGTGTATCTCAGAATGCTCTAACCCATGAACTAAACTTCTTTTACTTTTCAAAGAAACATTTTTTTCCAGCTTTTGCCAGTGATTCTCCCAAGCAGTAAGGAAGAAAATTCCTAGTTATCCTTGATCCTTCAGCAGGTATCTGTGGAATGCTTACCTAGATATATATAGCACTATGCTACAGACTACAAGGAAACATAAAATCCAGAACTACCTTCAGGAAGTTTATAGTTGGGTGAACAAATGAAATATTTAGTCGAAGAATGAAAAAATATGGCAGAGAGCCAGAGGAGTGGCCTAGACACTGAAGGCTCTAGGGTTTCAGGGGAAGGGGAAGTCAATGTGGGAGAGGGTAGTCAGGAAAGGGTGTGAAATCCTTTGGAAAGGTCCCATTTTAATGCGTGGAGAGTTTGGGACTTGGTTCTGTTGCTTTCTTTGTCCTCTGGCAAGACACAGAACTCTCTGGTCCCCTTCTTCCCATCTGGACAATAGGAGGTTGTGGACATATGATATCCAAGGGCCATTCCAGCTCTGAAATTCCATCCTATAAAAAAAAGTAAAACGGGCCTAAGGAAATTATTATGGGTGCATTGGGAGATTAAGTATAATGCCATTCATTGTAGCCTAATTTATAATGACAAAAACAAATACATGGAAACAAATGAAATTGTAGGGGGAACTAGTTAAATAAATTATGGTACAAATTTGGAATATATGGTATGTTGGAATATATTGCCCCTAAATAGAATGTTTTAGAAGGATATTTAATGACAGAGGAATACGCTCATGATAAGGTAAGTAAAAAGAGTAGGTTACAATAAGGTACTAGACTACAACTTCTAATTTTTTTTTTTCCAAAAAGAATGTTTGCATAGAAAGACCAGGAGGAAATATGGCAGAGTATTATCTCTGATTGGTGGGATTATGAGTGAATTTTATTTTCTTTTATATTTTCTATGCTGAATATGTAATTTGCAGTCTGATTATATCCCCCATAAGTGTTAATGAATAAACTTTCTCAGTGCAGGGAACTGGCCTCTTTGCTGGTGTACTCCTGTGTATATATATGCCCTTGACACATCACTTCCATGGACCTCATCTGGGAGTTTGCATGGAAAAGAGGCAAGAGGCTGAAGGAGGCAGGAAAGCGGGGATCTATTTTTGGCTCAGTCATGAGTCAGCTTTGTGACCTCAGGCAAGTCCCTTCTGAACATCCCTGAGCCTTGGTTTCCTCATCTGGAGAGGGGAATTGGAGGTCACAAAAGGTCCTTTGAGCTCCAAGATACACTCATTCCTGAAGATGGAGAATTTCTCCACTGTTGCGGAACCAGCTCAGAGGCCTCATAGGTTCCTTGAACCTGGCGTCCTTTTTTTCTGTCTTGCTCCACTGTACCTGCGCTTAGCTGCCTAGCTGTAAGATGATTTCTCCCGTTCAGAGTTCAGGGTAGGATGGAGTGGAGTTGAGTTATAGGGCTGAGCTGAGAGGGTGTAGTGACAGTGTTACACCACTAGAGGGAAGCATTGTTTGACTACTTCCCCCTTTCTCACTGTCCTATTTGCTCAGCAGGTGAAGAGTGGCCTTGATTTGCCTCAATTTGGTTTCAAATTCTAGAATTTTAGGTTTAAAAGGACTTTGAAGATCATCCAGCAGAACTCAGTTATGCAGATGTGAGACAATAGAGACCAGAAAAGGCAAGTGACCTACTTGAAGTCACACAGTAATTTTTTCAGGGTCTGTACTATAGGGTTTAGAAGAAGGCTGCAGACAGAGCCAAGAGTGTGGTCAGTTGAGTCCACAGAGCGTGGACAGTTCCCATGGTTGTGCGGGAATCTGAGGGATCTGCCTGTATATACGTTTACCCAGCTCCTCTGGCCAGGTGCCAAGAGGCCTGGAGATAGAGAAGAAAAGATAGAACTCGACCCTGAGGATCAGTGTCTGGTGGGGGAAGCCCATGCAAACACATTGATGCTACCTGTGTGTTTTCCTCACCCTCTGTCGCCCTCTGGCGGTCTGCCTAGCCTAGGATCCAGGCTGTGGTGGTGCTTGGAGACTGGTTTACAGAAGACCTGCAGGCGTCCTCATGAACGATGCCCTCCAAGGTCAGGAGGTACCCTGGCCACCTCCAATTTGTTATTTCCAGTGAATTTCTGCAGGCAGTGCTCACATATTCACATGTCCTATCTTACCATTTCTTGAGGTTTGCAAGGAATCCTGACAGTTTGTTTCCCACCTTCCAAAGGTTTTGTTTGCTTGACCCTGGGCTGACTCTACTTTTGGTTTCCAGGGTGCCCACCAGCCCTAAGCATTGTGGTAAAGCAGAATTGGGCGCTGGTCTGGGAGCCAGGCAGCTGTGCGACCTTGGGCAGGTTACTTCCTCTCTTTGGGCAGGGAGGTCAGGCTCTCAGCTGCAGCTGTGTCATCTCTGCTAGAGAGATGAAGTTCTGGTGTTATTTTTGGTGTTTGTGTTTGGCAACGAATACCCATTGATCTGTGGTCCAGAGGAGTGCAGTGTGTGTCCAGCTGCAGCAGAAGCAAGATTCACCCTTTGAAGTAGGTGCGCTCGAATAAGGGGCTTGCAGAGAGCCTGGCCAAAGCCAAGTGCAGCTAGGCCTGGAGAGCCACCAGATGGCAGCAGTGGGCAGGCAGATAGCCTTGTGGGTGAGGCCGGTATGGCCAGCATCCAGAGTCAGAATTAGCAAGGTCAGAGCTGAAAGGACCCCAGAGGTCACTACCAGGCCCAGAGAAAGAAGGAGGTTACCTAAGGTCTCCCTGTGAGTTAATCTCCTCGCTTGTTAGAAGAACTGAGATGGGTTTGGCCTCTAGCTGGCTGCCCCACAGGAAGAGTCAGGAGACAAGAACCTGGGCCCTGGGCCAGTGAGCTGGAGGTGGGAAGGGAAGGGGACAGCAGTTAACTGTCTGCCTTGACTGTGGTTTCTTTGAGCATCTGGTCCTAATGATCTCCACCCTCCCACCTGCAGTAAGGGCAGTGTCCTTTGTCTTTTCTGCTCCCCTCCTGTCCGCCCAGTTGTCCTCTGGTTCAGGGCCCTCCTCTTCGTCAAGGGTCATCTCGGAGTCCCCACACCCAACAGATGGGCCTTGCCAGAGGTACGTTGCAGTAAGTTAGCACAGTTGGTTGAACAAAAAAAAAATTTTTTTTTAATTTCCAAGGGGGTCAGAGTAGGGCAGGGAACCAATCTTTGCCAAACACCATGTACCAGGTGCTCTGCCAGGTGCTGCCACTTACATACTCATAACTCTCTGAGGTAGGGTTCATTTCCCCTGCAGTCCAGGTGAGGAAATTGAGGCTCAGAGAGGCTGAGTGGCTTGTCTAAAGTAACACAGCTAGTTAACCAAGCAGACACTGGAACCATGCTCTGTTTGATGTCAAAGGTCAAACTCATTTCATTTCCTCATGCCACCTCCCCTCAAAGCAAGTGCACTGGAAATGTAGCAAGCGACTCCCAGGCTGGAGGGCAGGGAGGAGCACATATGTTTCTCTCTTCTGTGGAGAAAGCTTGTGGTGGGCTGCCGTGGGGAGGAGGCCTGTGAAGCAGTAAAGGGCAGGTATTCGTGGAGCAGGTTCGGGGGTGGTGTCTGGCGGTAGAAGGCCTTCTGAGAAGAGGTCAAGTACCTTTCCTCTCTGCATCTGGACCCCAGCGGTTCCCTCTGCCAGGAGTGCTGGTCTCCCTGAGCCCCACCCATGTAGCGACTGCCACATTGCCATCACTCTGCCCACTGTCACCTCCCACAGAGGCCCTCGCTGTGCACCCCACTGAAAGTGGCTACCTCCACCCGTCTCAGACCCACTCGACTCCGCGCCCAGCTTTATTTTCCACCAGAGCAGTTTTCACTGCCTGAAACTACAGTATCATTGTTTGTTTACTCTTTTGTCGTCATTCTCCCCTCACCAGGTGTGAGCCCCAGGGGGTTAGGGACTTGGTCTGTTTCATTCCCCCTGGATCTCCCCTGGCGTAGAAGAAGGGCTCCATGAGGGTTAGTTGCATGGAGTGGCTGCAGTTTTCGGATGTGGGAGCGATGCCGTTTTCAGTGGCTGTGCTCAGGAGACCGGCCTGTGGCCCTGCCCTCTTCCCACCTTCTTGGAGAGGCCCAGGGCAGAGAGAGCTTCAGCTCCCTGAGGCTGACAGTGATGCCTGGTGCCCTAGGGTTGTGGGGTCTCGGCTGCCCCTTCTGTCCCTGGGGCAGGGGGTTGGCGCACCGGCCATGCTGCGAGTTCACAGGGTGGTTCTGGTAAGGGCTCGGAGGTCCCTGGCAAGAGGGCTGAGTTTCCATTCAAAGAACCCTCCTCCTCTTTCCTGGTGGGGATTGATTTGTTCCAGGAGCTCTCTAAAAGTGAGCATTAAGTGACCGGCCTGTAATTGCGCCATCATTTTTAGGTTCTTGACAGATGGCACTGTGCTTGCCCTTTCTCAGGGGACCTTGCCTGTCTCACGGGAACTCTCAATAATCATAGTGACAGCCAGTGCCTTAAAGTGCTCTCGGACGTGTGCCAAGATGAAAGCGGCCCATTTTTAGGAATCTTGGATCAGCTTTTTCCTAATCTAAGAGTGACTTTTTACCTTAGGAGGAAGCCTGAGGTAGCCAAAAGAGCCCTGAAGAGCCAGGTTCAAGTTCTAATTTGGCTGCTTGTTGGCTGTGTGATCTTAGGCAAGTCAATAACCTCTCTGGGCCTGAATTTCCTCATCTGTTAAATGAGAATCATAATCCCTAATTTGGCTGCCTCAGTGGGGGTATATATCATGTCATTCACTCATTCACACATTCCTTCTTTCATGCCTTCACTCTGTTATTCAACAAATATTTATTGAATAGCCGAGGTGAGGGCAGGGCATTCCAGGCAGAAGGAATCCTGGAAACAAAGGTATAGAAGTGGGAAGTGCACCCTGGCGTGGTTTGCTTAACATGGAGCCAGAGAGGATCAGAAGGGACTGGAATCCCTCAAGAATAACAGGCATGGGTCCTTATTCAGGCTTTATTCTGTGAGCAGTGGGAGGAGCAGCTGAAGGTTTCGGGGTGGGGGTGATATATATGAACAGGGGAGGGAGGGCCCTGCCTCGGGGCAGCTCTTACAGGCTGCTTTCTGCTCACGTCTCTCTGTGGCTGATTTTGAGGTACTCTGGATTCCCAGGGGGACCCTCTCCCCCATGACTTGGGCAACCATTAGAAAGGCCGAGACTGGTAGGGACTGGAGTTACCTGGCTCACTGGTCCACCCTCTGGGGAGCTGTCTCAGGCCACAGGGAAGGTTGCGTTTCCTTCCATCTTGAAGCGTTTCATAAGGGCCTGAAGATGAGCAGCTTCGGGGTTTCTCCCACACGTCCCCGAGGAGATGGAGGGTGTGGGGAAGGGTTATTCATGTTTACCAAGGACGCACTTGTGTGCCAGGCATTTTGCCAGGGCTTTGCAAAATCATCTATTTAATCCTTACACAAAGTTTGCCGAGCAAGGCTCCCTCCCGATTTTACGTGTGAGGAAACTGAAGAGAGGTTAAGAGACATGGATTCAGCCCACCTAGTTACTTGGCCTTACCTTGCTCAGAGTGAAATGGGGTCAGCATTGTCACCTTGTCTACCGGAGGACATTGTGAGGATCAAGTAAGATCCTGGATGTGACAGCACTTTGTACATGCAAAGTACCGTGTGCACAAACGGGATCATTGACAATACTGTACTGCTTCCCAGAGAACTCTCTGTGAGTCGCTTGGGCCTTTCCTGCCTGGGTGATAGAAGGTACCAACCTCTGGTTTCTCCTCTGTATACCTTCCTCCAGCCAGCCCCTGGGTCAGGGGCTCCGTTCAGCACTTTTCTCATTTAGCCTGCAAGTATGAAGGCACTGCTCTTCTTCAGAAAATTAACTCTACAGTACAAAATTAATATCAAAGTATGCTTACTTTTTTTGCCATTTTGGTGAAAACAATAAGAAGTCATGGACTTTTAATGCTGGAAGGGACCATCTCATCCTTATTTGAAATTTAAGGAACCAGAAGCCCAGGGAGACGGTCCCATAGCTAATGGACGCAGGGCCAGGATTAGAACCCATGGGTCTCTAGCCCAGGGCTCCTCCACTGCCCTGCAGCGCCTCTCCTAAGAGAGACTGTAATTGCTTCGTCTCCTTTATGGAGGAAGGAAGAATCCAGTTTAATAAATTTCATTACACCAGCCCCTTTATGTAACAGGGCTGTTTCCGGGTCCTGGCAGATGGTCCATAGTAACAGTGCTTTGCTGATTTGGTTGGAGCTGATCCTATGAAATGAAAAATCCTGTGTAGCAGATGCCTTTCCCAGTCCCTGGCCATGGAAAAGTCAGCCTCTCCAGGGAAGGCACTATAGCTTTGGTGCTCACCATCTCTAGTGGGACTCAATGTGAACGCCTCGGAGGTCATCTTAAACCCAGTCAGGTTTTTACAGAAGGTCACATTGGTGGAATTTCTTGGTGGGTGGGGTGCTGGTAAAAGGTGTTTTTTCTGGGGCCTGAGGGACAGATGGGATCAGGGAGCAGAGTGAGAGAGAGATCAGATGTGGAAGGGAAGGAAATACAGGCTGTCTCACCGTGCATCTGGCCTGGTGGCCCTTCACACCACGAGGCCTTGGACCTCCAGATGAGCAATTTGAATGTAACCTGCAGGGCCCCTTTCATTGAAATTACTGGGACTCCAAGTCTGATTATCTTCCCTTTCCTGATGGGTGCTTGATCATAACAGGTTCTCCTTATGGCCTCTTCTGGTGGTGCTCCTTACTGCCACTGCTTGAGGCAAGTGGCAAGTCCCTAGACCACTGACAGTGGGCGGGTGTCACTTCCACAGACTCCTCCTGACCTTGTCCTGCTGCTCTGTTCTCGCTCTCGCAGGGTCCTTACATGTGGGGGTGGGAGAGTGCCCCCCATCTGTGAGTGCAGCTCACCTAAGGCCCCAATAGGTCTTTTATACTCAATTCTCCTGAAGAACCTGGGACAGTTCCCAGGGGTAGGGTTAGAGGAAATTTGAGAGGCACCATCCAGAGTCATGTCCCAAGATGTTCTCACTGGTTGACCACAAACTGGCATCCGGGACAGCCTCCCTCCCCTCCTTGCTCCTACCCCTGGGTGAATTATTTGCCCACCCAAGGATCGGGGGCAACCTCTGTCTCCCTGCTTGAAGATCTTAATCTGGGTCTCCCATTAACTAACAGCCAGTTTCTCTTTGGAAGCCAAGGATGCAAATAGTATTGGGGGATCTCTTGGGTTTTCAGAGGTGGGACCCTGGTTTCCTAACATAACAGCTTGGATACCATGGTGAGCTTTGCAGGATGCACTGGCCCCAGGTAAGGGTTTGTCCCTGCTCCTGGTCCTGCTGGACCTCAGGATGGTCTGCAGGGGGCGCTGTGTGCCCACAGCCAGGTGCTGTGACTTTACCCAAGGGACTCAGGCAGCGCATCTCTGCAGGCCCAGGCGTGCTTGGGAACTGCGGCTTTCCCTTGGCTGTGCCCAATCACCCAAGTCTCATTCCCAGCTCCAGCCTCCAGCTCGGGCACTGTGAGTCATCGTCATCAGTGGAAAACGCAGCTTCACCAACAGCTGGGCTCAGTGCTTGGCCTTTTTTCTTCTTTTTTTGTAACTTCACAGAGATGGAAACTGCTGATGATCTTTTGCAAGAGACAGCAATTGAAGGCAAAGTCCAGGGCTAGGTGGGGAGAGGAGAACCCTGAGGCGATGGGGGTAGAGATGTGTGTCTTTCCATTACCCTGCTCTTGGGCCTTCCAAGAAGCCATGCTAGAGAAGCAGGCAGTGAGGAGCCCTGTGGACCTTGCCTGTCTCTGCTCTTTTATGCCAAGGAGCCCAGGAGGCCTTTGGTAATTAGCTAATGCAGGTGGCAGTTGAAGCTTTGAGAGGTTGACGTATTTTTCTAAGAAGCTGTGAGTAGAATGTGCTAGAAGTCAGGGTGACCTGGGTTCTAGCCTTGCTTTGCTTCTAACCCACTATTACCTTACCTTGGGTAAGTCAGTTACTTTCCTTACTGGGCTGCACTTTTCCCAGCTGAAGCAGACGGTAGGGTTAGAGTACTCTGAGGTCCCTTCCTGCTCTGGTGGTCTGTGAGTCTGAACTGAATGTAAAGAATTTTGAGCCTTGTTTCCATAATCATCTTGAACATCTGAGACCTGTAGCTGTTTCTCCTTATGCAGTGAGCAATGCTCACGGAGAATGACACAAGTACAGGTTCCTTCTCTCCAAGGACTTCACATCTGCCTTCTTCCTCTCCTCTCCCCACGAGGCAGTGGACAGAGGTTCCTGGGAAGCAGGAAACTGGGATTCGGGTTCTGGCTTTGCCAAAATATATTGTGTGTCCTTGGGCAAATCCCTCACCTCCTTCAGCCTCGTTTTCATTTTCTCCAAAATCAAGGATTAGACTTGCTTCTTGGCTTCAACTCCCCCCACTCCCTCCCGCCGTCCTCCCCCCCCCACCCCCAACACCTGCAGCCTCCTGCTAGCTTTTCTGCAGGGTGTGATTCTTAGCTGCAGAAGCCCTGGGGTATGGTTTCCTTTCTTGCCGGGAGGGAGAGAAGCAAGATTATTTTTTTAATTACGCAGCTAAGATTAGGCAGCAATCTACATTTTAAAGTGTTATTAATAAGAGTCTAAAAGTGTGCGAAGAAGCTTGGGAGTTGGAATGTGAAATGAGTTGGGAAACATCTGCAGAGGCACCGGCCTCAATCAGGGATGTTTTTTCTCTGGGTGCCAAGTGACTGCTAGGTGTGACTGGCAGCCTGATGTGCCGCTGGGCTCCTGGAGGAGCAGGAAGCCCAAATACTCGGCCAGAGCAGGGGCCAGAGCCCCTCAGGGCAGGGGCTTACGGTCCAGCCTCTCATGATGGTTCTTTGCAAACTGGCTTTAGAGAAAGAGTGATAGTCATGATATTTCCAGCACCTCTATTTAGAGTTTATAAAGTGCTTTCATGTTTATTGTCTCCCTTTTCATCATAGTCCTGAGAGGTAGTTCAAACAAGTCTCACTGTCCCTTCAGGAGTTGGGTGAGGGCTCTTCAATTTAACTTTCTTCCTTTAAGAAAGGTGGTGTGCTATAGACGAAAAGCCCTGGACAGGAAGTGGGGAGCTGGGCACCTGTCCTGGGCCTCCACCTCCCTCCCCAGCTCTTCCTGTCCCCTTTTCCTACTTTGTATTTATAGCACTTAAAGTCGTTTGCCAGGGGATATGTTTTATGTGATTTTTGTCCATTGTCTGTCTTCCCCCTGCTAGAATGTAAGCTTCGCCAAGGAAGGGAGTTTTGTCTGTTTCGTTCACTGCTGTGGCCCCTGGCACCTGGGACAGCACCTGGCTTATAGAAAGTACTCAGTAACCATTTGTTGAATATTGAGAGTGCCCGACTCTGTTTCCGAGTAGTCTGTGTGAAGAGTCATTTGTTTTCCTTAGTTTTGTATTCCCTTTGGGGAGTTGGATGGGATGGTCTCTGACATCCTTGGTGGCACATAAAAGCTTGTGGTAAGAGCAATGCCTGTAACTCTTTTTCCTTCCAGCAAACACTGAGCACCTGCTCTGGGTCAGGCCCTATGCTAGGTGCTGTGAGGAATACAGACAGCATAAGGAAGGATCATTGTTCTCCACCCTTCAGTGGACATGATGGTTAATTTTATGTGTCACCTTGACTGGGCCATGGGTGCCCAGATATTTAGTAAATGTTGTTCTGCGTGTTTCTGTGAAGGTGTTTTTGGAGATTAACATTTACATCAGTAGACTGAGTAAAGCAGATTGCCCTCCCTAATGTGGGTGCGCCTCATTCAATCAGTTGAAGACCTGAATAGAACAAAAGGCTGACCCTTCTCTGAGTAAGAGAGGATTCTCCTGCCTGACAGCGTTTGAACTTGGACATCGGCTCTGCAGGTTTTGGACTTGCCAGCCTCCATAATCATGTGAGCCAATTCCTTATAATAAATCTTGCTCTATAGAACCTACTGGTTCTGTTTCTCTGGAGAACCTTGACTAAGACAGTGGGCAATGTAAGACATGTCATCAAATGAGCTTATATTTGGTGGCATAGAATAGTAGTTAGAACAGGGGTACAAGCACCATGCCAGTGGCTCCTAAGGAACGGATGGCCTATTCTGACTAGGGGATGATGGAATACTTTAGGGAGGCAGTGGCTTTTGAGCCAGGCCCTGAGGATGAGAAGGAATTCTGTGGGTGGAACAAGCAGGCCGACCAGCAGTGCAGGCTGGGGCACAGCACAACCCTGAGGCCTGGGAGGGAGGAAGTGGAGCAGGCCCTTGACAAAGGGACAGTCACCCAGCGCTAAGAGAACAGAGGTGCTTGGAGGGAGGGGCTTGTGGAGGGCGAGGGAGCCAAATACACGAACAGTCTAGGACTAGGGCTTCCTGAGATGCCCTCACCAGGTTTGGAGAAGAAACCAGTCCTCCCTGCTTTTGTCTGGGAAGCCCCCATCCTGCGTGGTACAGACAGTCCTACAGCTGGTCCAGGGGCTCCTCAGGTGCAGTCTGTCTGGACTTCTCTTGCCAGTGCCCCTGATTTGACAGCTAATAAAGTGAGTGGTGAAAATGGAGCAGCCGTGTGGAGTGCCTGGCATGTCTTAGGACTCTGATCTTTGTCATATAGGCCGAGGGTGATGCTCCCTTAGTGATCTGGCCGGGCTGTCTTTGTGCCCCTAGCCCACACAGGTGTCCCTGTGACTCTGAACAACCTCCAGAAGTCCTTGGGGACTGTCCACTTTTAAAGAGGCAGTGTGGGCCAATGAAAAGTGGAGCTGGGGTCACACGGACTGGTGGGTCCCCTGCAGGGCAGTGACTGGGGGCACCGACTGGGGGCAGCTGGAGGCTCTGAGCTTGAGACTTCACCTCCCTCTATGCTTCAGTTTCCTCCCCTGTAATTTGAGGATTATAATAATGCCTTCTCACGGGGTGTTTTTGTGGACTAAATGGGACAATCCATGTAAAGAGTTTGGCATGAAGTAAGTGCTCTCAAAACATTGGTTATTGTTATTATCATCATCATTATTGCAGCTTTGCCACTTCCAAGCTGTGTGATCTTGAGCAAGTCATTTAACCTCTGTGACCTGTTTCTTTTTCTGTAAAATGGGATTCACACCAATCATTCAGTGTTGATTAAATTATATAACTTCATGGCAGTGCCTAAAATAGAGTTTTACACAGAGTCAGCTCTCAATAAATAATTCTCCCCAGGCCCTTATGTTTTTTTTCAATCTCTTTGCAGGCTGCTTCTTCTCTTCGTTTTAGTTGGACAGCTCATGTTTGGAAATTTTATTCCTGTATTAACTAAAAAAAATTCCAAACCTTTTGTTATGTGATATTATTCATGATACAACTTTGGAGACTTGGGAAATTTTACAAAAGCAAACAAACAAACAAGATATACAGCCAAGTTCCCAAATTTTAAAATTGGTAACCATAACATTGTAAATCAACTGTACTTCAATTTAAAAAAAAGAATGCATATATATGTAAAACTGAGTCACTTTGCTGTACAGCAGAGATTGGCACAGCATTGTAAATCAACTAGACTTCAATAAAAAGAATTGTTAATCATATTAGTGGTCTTTGATATTAGAGTGGATGTTTTATTCAAGGACACTGGTCAGAGTAAATATTCAAAAGGTGCCAAGAAAATTAGATTGTACACCACTCACTTTGACCCTGAGGATTTTTAGACATCATTATTAAAGTTTAGACCAAGAAGATGTCTCAGAGGTCATCTATCCCAGTCCTCTTATTGTATGGATAGGAAAAATAGGGCCCCTGGAGGGAAGGGATGTGTTCAAGATCACGTAGCCTTGGAGAGAAGCCAGGATTAGGATCCAGGTCTTCTGAGGCTCTGGTTAAATCTTCTTATCTTCTCCAACTCACCTTGCTTCATCTCTTTTCCATTGCTCTCTTCCACTCTCTTCCTTTTTACCCCCTGGTTTAAATTTATTTGTGTTGTGTGATACGATGTGCCGTATACTATGCTTGTATCTTACAAAAATCCCAAAATCCAATGGTGAAGCCTTCAGTTCTCTTCCTCTTCTTTATCAGTAAGATAAAGAAGATGACTTACCTAAGATTTACCTAAGATGTCGGTAGTTGGCAGCTGGCAGAGAAGGTTTGACAAATTGGTAGAAATTGGGGGTGGAATGATGGAAATCCTTGGTAAGGCTGTGGTGTTCAGTTTGGGAGGATAGTAGTAATAGGGGCTAACATTTACTGTTATGTGTCATGCACTATATGAAAAAGTATCCTTGCAGCAGCCCTACAAGGAAGGTGTTATTTTTCCATTTTTCAGATGTTGAGTAATTTGCTTAAGATTATGGAGCCAGCAAATGATAAAGTTTAGTAGTTGGGAGCAAGAAGTAGGTAGGAAGAGATGGTTAGATTGTTCATTTGTTCATTCAAGCAACAAATACTTTATTGAGCATCTACTCTGTGTTGGGCACTTTTCTAGGATACAGGGATGGGCAGAAACAGTCCCTGCTATCACAGAGCTGACTCTCTGGAGGATGAGACAGACTTTAATCAACAGTCCTCCTAATGAGCATACATTTATAAACTGAGACAAGTTCTCCCAAGATGAGGAACATGGTTCTCTGAGATTGTTGCACAGAAGAGTCTGATCTGGGTTGAGGACTGAGCAGAGTTGAAGAGTGAATACAAGTTGACTAGGTGAATGGGCTCAGGGGTAGAGGAGACAGCGGGGGGCGGAGGGAAGGGGTGTGGAAGCCTTGAGGAAGAGCAGGATGGCACGTCTGCGTGGGGGAAGCAGCCTGGTGTGCCTGTGTCCAGCCCCTGTCCTCTGAGCTCTCCCCTCTCCTCCTCCTTGCACAGGAAGACTAAGCTTGGTGACTCTCGGGCAGTTAGTTTGGTGTTCGAACTTCTTGGTTTTTATCATCAAGTGCCTTTTAATGAAGTCTCTGTCCACGTGGCAGAACAAAGGATGGGTTATAGAAATGAGGTTCTTACACTCTAAGGACTTAGAATTAATAACCCTGAGAGTAACAAGTGTTTGCAAATGGATCAATTATATAATAAATATAACTCATAGGTGCAGAGAGGCCTCCTCGTGTGTGTGTGTGTGTGTGTGTGTGTGTGTGTGTGTGTGTGTGTATACTCCAGAAAGCATTGTACATTTGAGGTGGGAGGGACTAAAGAGGTTGTGTGGACTTTTTTCTGCCTGACCCATGGGATTCTTTTTATAACATCTACCTCTATTTGCTATAACTCCATTTTGATATCTTCAATGGCATTCTGTTTCCTTCTGGGACAGATTATGTTAAGAAAATATGGATGTTCCTTATATCACACTGTAATCTATCTTCTTATTGCCTTCAGGACCCCTTTTCCCAGAACAGGGTAGAAATTCCTCTTCCCCTGAGGACCCAGATACTGCTGGAGCAGCTTCTCACTGTGCCTGTTGCTGTGGCTGCAGCACCTGCCCCTACCAGCATCCTGGGCAGCCCTCTGGCTGGTGAAGGAAGCTGGCTCCGCGACCATTCCCCATCCACCCCCCTTTTGCGTCTTCTCTGATCCCAGAGCACCCAGGGCTTTGCACCTCATTTTCTTTCTCCTCATTCACTCCTCCTTTATTTGTATTTGACCATTTGATAAGATGTTTGCACAAGGCTCCAGAAGATTTAAATCATTTGGTAACAATAATATTGCATGACTCCTGTCAATGGAACCCCTGATCTAGCACCCTCTGCGCCTTTTTAAATTTTTTTTTTTAACATCTTTATTGGAGTATAATTGCTTTACAATGGTGTGTTAGTTTCTGCTTTATAACAAAGTGAATCAGTTATACATATACATATGTTCCCATATCTCTTCCCTCTTGCATCTCCCTCCCTCCCACCCTCCCTATCCCACCCCTCTAGGTGGTCACAAAGCACAGAGCTGATCTCCCTGTGCTATGCGGTTGCTTCCCACTAGCTATCTATTTTACGTTTGGTAGTGTATGTATGTCCATGCCACTCTCTCACTTTGTCACATCTTACCCTTCCCCCTCCCCATATCCTCAAGTCCATTCTCTAGTAGGTCTGTGTCTTTATTCCTGTCTTGCCACTAGGTTCTTCATGACCTTTTTTTTTGCCTTTTTAAATTTTAATGGCACACCCCCACCTTCCCACTAACCTTGAAATCCAGAAATCTCAGAGTGCTGTGTATCTCCTCCCGTTCCCTTTCTCTTACGTCAAATGGGGTGCCAAGCCTTGCAAATTCTTACCCCCCTGCAACGATTTCAACCTTGGCTTTAGCTGATGCCTCTTAGGCTTGTGTCACTGTAGTGGCTTCCTGCCTTCCTTCCCTTTTCACTTGCTCCTTCTGTGACTTTGCTTGTCCCCTCTCCCACTCCTAGAACCTTCTCCCTGTCAGTAAGATGGGGCTGGTAAGAATACCTGTCTCACGGGGTTGTTGGGAGGGGTAAACAGAATACTGCATAGAGAAAGCTTAGAACAGTATATAGAGAATTCCTAGAACAGAATGCTTAGGCACATAGTGGTGCTGGAGAGGGAAGTGTTAGGTATGAATATTATTATTACTGGCCCCCTGCAATCCTTTGCCAAATGTACCATCCCCCAAACACTCATTTCATCAGGCCCCACCCCTGCCCAAAAGTCTGCAGTCTCCCCATGGTCTATGTAGCAGTAGTTCCTAAAGTGAGCATGCAAGATGAATTGCCAGGGTGTGGGAAGAGAAAATTCTGACTTCTTTTATGTTTTTATCTCATTGTTTTAAATTTTCTACTTTTGGAGTGTGTTTTCACTATACAGTTTTGAATAAAGGTACCTTTATAATTCCCATATGTGTATAATGCAAGTGCATACTTTAATAAATAAATGAATATACATGTATTAGAGGTATGTTAAAAATATTTTGCTGATAGGGGAGTGCAAGCAAACAAGTCTGGAAGGTCAAGTCCAGACCGTGAGCCTGGCGTTGCCTTGAGGTGGCCCCAGCCTGGCAGCCCCGACTCACCTCCGCCGCCCTGCCTCGTGACCCTCCCTCTCTCCACCTGCCCCACCTTGTGCCTTTGGATTTCTGTCGTTGCTTATCCCCTCTCCCCACTCCTGGAACGTTCTCCCTGATCTTCCCATTTTCTTTTCCTTTCCAGAAGTTCACCTTAATGCCACTTGTTCCATCAAGCCTGCCGGGGCAATTCCAGCTTGGAATTCCAAGCTTGCTCCCTGCAAGCTCCCTAGACAGTCTTTGTCAATACCACTCATCTGGCCCCGTTGTTTTCTCCATTGCATTGGGACCCTTGGCCGTGTATATTTCTTGGCTCCCTAGTTATTCTGTTAATTTTCGCATGCATGTGCCTTTAAATTATATTTTACTTGCTGACTTTATTTTGAGCTGTTTGTCATTTCTCCCATTTATCTGGAGACACATACCTATACTCGTTGGATGGCATTAATGTATCTATTTTTTGTCACAGTAATATATAATTATTTAATCTAAGGTAGATTCATTTGTCATACATTTGGGATCTGAATGTCCTTGGATTTGCCAGCTTGCTTCAGCTCGAGGCAGACATTTATCTACAGTGCATTAATGAACATCTTTTGTATGTGGATTCATTGTTTTCTTTTACTCCAGGTGACCTAAAAATCGTAATCCTTGTGCTTAATGCCTTTATTTCACTGCTTATGGTTCTGAGGTCTGCATGGTCTCTTGGGAAGGAGGCCATTCTAGTAAGGAAAGCTGGATGGTACACAGAACATATCCATTTAATCTGAGTTTCCCCCCCACCTCCTCAAACACTGTCAGAATGGCTGTTTCATCAGCCAGGTTTCATCAGTTTGTGACAGCAGCTGTGCAATCATTGGATCTGGATCTGCCATTGGTCTTGGAATCAGAAGACAGAGGTTTATAATTTGCTTTTACCACTGGCTGGTTTTTTTTGGACTTGATCAAGTCATTTAACCTCTCAAGTCATCTAATCTCCTCTGTAAAATAAGCTTAATAATCTATACTTCACAGAATTTTTGTGAGGATTAATTGAGATATTGTCTGTTAATGTGCTGGGCTCCTGGGAGGTGGTCAATAAATGTCTGTTTAAAGGAAAAAGAAAAGAGCCTCCTTTGTCCCCTGTGAGCCTTCTGATGCAGAGTATATTTTGGGGAGAAGCAGACAGACAGCTTCAGGGAGTGTACCTACCTGACTGCACAAACTTAGGTCGGAACCCAAAGTCTGGCCATCCAGTCAGCCTGGTTGTCTCTAATAAAATGTCTGTGGCCTCCCCAGGGAGCATGAAGATTAATTAGTTCATCTTTGTAAAGTGCTTTGAAGGTGAAAAGTGCTACGTAAGTGGAATGGTTGAATTGTTATTGGAAATGTAATCATGGTAGCACCATATTCTGGCAGTCTTGCCTGTCTTGGACATCAATAATCAATAGCAGAGGAGGTTCTCAGATGTTTTACTTGATAAGAAAGGATTCACGGTGGGGTTTGTGATAACATAATTCTCTCTGTAGTCTTGCAGTTAGCAACTTGCCAGTTCTTCTCAGCAGAGGAACGCTAGGACCCTTTAAGAAGTGACAGTCTCATCCTCTGGCTTCTTGGGAATCTCCCTGCTAAGGCAGTCTGGTTGTAAATCCCAGCCAGCTCAAGCAGAGGGACAGTTTGCCAGTTTGGGATGCTTTGTGGGTCCTGGGCACATGAGCTTTTTTTGGGCTAATCCTACAGAAGTGAAGGAAGTGTGTTTATGCAGTGATGTGGGCCAGTGTGATTAACCAATACAGAGTGGTACCATGGGCTAGTAGAAGGAGTGTGGCTTAACTGTGTGACCCTGGGCTGGTCACTCCTTTGAACCTTAATTTTCCCACCTGTTAAATGGGATCCTAGTAGTTGATGAGTACAGTAGTAAAGGTGGCTCAGAGGAGGGAGGGTTTCACCCGTTCTGTGGAGAATTAAGAAGTCAAGAAAGGTTTTGCAGAACTGGTGGTCCATGAGCTGGACTCTGAAGGTTGAGCCATAGTTTATCAAATGAATGATGTAAGGAAAGGGCATCCATGGCAAAAGGAGCAGCACTTGTGAGGCCATGAAATAACACATCTGAATGGACCCTCTCCCTGTCCTTGTAATATATCTGGTACCCCATGGGTTGCACAGACTTTGTTCCCTCTTTGAGGAAGCCTGGAAGAACTTCTTGGTATCTATTTTGGTGTCCGTGAGCAGATTGATCCTGAGAACTGTATCCCTGCAGAGCCCTGTACCCCTTCAAAATTCTGACATTTCCCCCATGAGTCTCTGGTTGTTTTTTAACTGACACTATAAACCGTATGTTGAATGTGGGACCAGATGAAGCTTTGATACTAAACACAGAGTATGTAGTAGATTTGTCTAGAATTTAATATGCATTACTTGGTGTTTTGTCTCTTAAGCAAAGTTTCTCTTTGTTAAAATAAACATGTATAAAGAATTTATACAGCGCACATGGTTATGCATATTTATTGCAGAGAATCTGTTAATAATCTGTGCCTCATCAGACTTTGCATTTCTGTTGAAATAACAAATGTGGCACTCGGTACAACTGAATAAGTTTGGTGAATTCTCTCTTATCTGGGAGAAAAAAGGCCATTTCTTTTTTCCAAACTTCATTTTCTTCATTCGTCTTTAGCACTGGCCAGCTTCCCAGATGGTGCATCTGGGGGACTGGATGCTTTTCTGGCTGTAAATGATTTTGTCTTTTTTTTCCTTCTCTCACTCCCTTCCCTCTAGCACACATAGGCACTCACCTTGGGACTATTAGAATTGGTCCTGTGGGTAAGAGCATAGACTCTGAAAGGTCCTCGATGTTACATGGAGGGAAAAACACATGAAACTGGCCATTAATTGAGCTCAGAGTAAGGCCCTGAGAGACTGTGGCCTGGGGCAAGTCCGGAGCCTGGGGAACCTTAAGGTGGCTGACAGAGGGCTCTGGATTGGGTGAGAGGGAGGGGAGCCTGAGAACAGACATCATCTGTCCCTGCAAAGTACAAGGAGGGTGGTGGGGAGGGGAGTGGGCGCGTAGGCCATACAGCGCCGTTGAGGTGTTCTCTGTGGCCATGTCCATATCTGTTAAAATGCAGGAGCCCAACCTGTAGAAGTAGCCTCTGTTGGAATCCAACTTTGGCACTCAGCCCTTGTTTGATCTTGGTTAAGTCATACAGCTCACCTCTCTGAACTTCAGTTCCCACATCTATAAACACGTGAATATGCACACTTCTTTACAGGAAGATAGGAAGGCTCCTGCTACATGGTAGTTGGTACCAAAATTAATGATCATACTTTCTCTTGTAATTCTTCGCTTACCCATGAGAGCACAGCTGTGGAATATAGCCTTAATTCAAATATTTTTTTTTCTTTTTTTAGAAACTGGCAAGGTGTTTACCTGGGGCCGAGCAGACTACGGTCAACTGGGGAGGACATTGGAGTCTGATGAAGGCTGGAAACCAAAGAAGCAGGATCCATCCCTCCGCTACTCCAGGCCGTCAAAGAGCACACCCTCCTCTCTGCATTGCTTAACGGGAGCAACTGAGGTAGGAAGTGACCTCTTTCCGCAGAGGTGATGCGTTTCTTTTCCTTATCTTTCAGGGGAGCATTCACTGAGAGCCTACTGTGTGCTTATAGTTTAGGCCTTATGGTGGGTTCCATGCAGAAGCCTGAAGGGGTCCTTGCTTCAAGTTGCTCGGGTTTAATATGGTAGAAAAGGCAGTTACCTGTCTACCTGTGCCACAGGGCAGACTGTGTGTGACTCCTTCAAAGGTTCCAGGGGCTCTGGATCCACTTCGGAGAGTGAGAGATGAGTTCAGGGTACAGGATTGGGTACGGCTTTGAGCTGTGCCTTGGAGGATGGGGAGGCTTGAGCAGGCACTGTGAGAGAGAGGAGGACTTTCCGGTGGGCACAGCAGCTGGAGCAAAGTCATGGGGGTGGGAAAGTGAAGAAAGTGTTTGGGGAGCACTGGTAGTTCTGTCTGGCTGGAGCACGGTGTGTCTGTGGGGCTGAATATGAAGTAATATCAGAAGGTTGGAACCTGATCAGAGGGGCCGTTAATACTAAGCTGAGTATTTTGCTCTTCTGTTTATATTTCCCAGTGTAGAAAACACGGTAGTTCAGTTGTTTATTCAAGCCCCTTTAGTTCCCTGAAATGTCTTGAATTTCTGCATTTAAGGCAAGAGTCTTAATTTCTCCAGGGTATGTGTTTCTGTTACTAAATTTTACTTTACTGCTGTCCTTTAAAAAAAAAAAGAAAAAGAAAGGTCTAGGTTTTTGAGAAGAATGGGGATGGCCACTCAGGAAATGTGCCTCTGAACCCAAGTTGTCTTAATGAAGGAATTCAGTCTTCATTCAGTCTGTCAAAAAAAATTAATAAACTAGTGAGACTTCTGTAATCAGCATCAGACTAATTACAACCCTCTCCATACCTAGAGGGCTTCCCTTCCCCTGGGGCCTGCCTGGCCTCCTCCTTCCGGGTATGTAGGACGGTTCTCAATTTCTGCCTTACATCCCAGCCCTGGTCCTCCTGGGCCTTTCCTTGGTGCTGGGTTGAGTCTGTCAGTCTGTCTGTCTCTTTTTCTTTAATTGTAAAGGCACTGAACAACACCACAAGGACAATTTAGACATGGTAATACTAGTAATAAAACCACCCATAATCTTACCACCCTAACGCAGCTACATTCCTTTTCTGCATATACACATGTACATACTTTACAAAGTTATAGTGATGGCATTTATAATGTTTTCTATTCAGTGGTAATTTATTTTATCACAAATGCTTTGCTTTGTTTCATCTTGGTCTTTAAAGATCATTTAAAATGGCTGTATAATATTATATGATTTGAAGATTCTGGGATTTTCTAAGTCATTCTGTGAATGTTGGACATTTAGATCATTTCTCTTTTTTTTGGTCACTATAGTGAACTCTGCAGTGAATACCCTGTTGAACTGTTTCTTTAAGGCAAAATCTTGGGAATGAAATTGCAGGGGCAAAGGCCATGAGCATCTTCATGGCTTTTGCTGTGTTTCTCTAGATTCTGTTTGAAAGAAGTTGACTCCAATGAAAGAGGGAATGCAGTACTTAAGCTAGTACTGTCTGCTTAGTGAGGGAAGGTGCTGAGAGCTTGATATATGGTGCTTTAGACTCTTTAGCTTTCCTTTTCTTTCCCAGAACACTTAAGACTTAGTGGTCAGGTAGCACAGCAGAGGCATAGAGGCTTCATGGGTTTTTCTGAGTCTCTGGTTTTATTGGTAAGATGAGGGTAATAATACCTACCACAGAAGGTCATCGATGAGGATTACATGCCAAGTTCTTGGCACTCTCCAGGCACTCAGTAACTGTTGGGTCCTTTCTCTTCTTCCCTTTGAAACCTTTGAATGCTGTGTGGTGGCCACGCTGTGCAGCACTGTGACAGACATGGCCAGTGTAAGCATATAGCCAAAGAGCCTCACACTGATGTGACTTAAATTATTTAGCTTCTTGGCAGGGCAATGTGAGGAGTTGGCTTGAGCCCCGAGCCCTATGGCAGCTTCATTTTCGTGCTCCCCTCCATCTGTGCTCTGGTCTCTGGGGAGCTGGTGCTCGTGTGTGTTCTCACTGGTCTCACTGCAGGTTCAGACCCCAGGCTGTTTCCTGCTGGTAAATTGGGTCTGGGAATTCTCTCTGCTGTTCATGTCCCGGTCTGGCCTGTCAGGCATCTATTTGCTGGAGGGCCAGAGCTATAAGCTGCTAGGGGTGGGTTCACCTTGGAAAAGACAAGAGCTGTGCTAAACTGGGTGATACCCTGGCAGGGGCTTGGCCAGGGAGGTGCACAGACACCTGGGGAGACAGGAACAGCCATGGACTAAACTGATAATTCCTGACCTTCAAGGACCTGAGTGTCCCATTGCTGGCCAGTTACCTTCTTCTATATCCAGGGATAAGCAGAGGGAGGAGTGAGCTGTCTGGGCTGAGGCCTCAGGTAGGATGTCTGCCCAGAAGGGTCCAGAGAGACAGCCAAGTGAGAGGGGAAAGCACAGGTAGACAGAGCTAGACTGTGGTATGACCAGCCCCTCCCATGAACAAAAGAAAGCAAATAAACACAACGTTACTTGGTGGTTATTATGGTCTAGGCAGAGTGCTAAATGCTTTACATATATTCTTTCCTTTTCACAATAAACTTGGGCACAGGTGTTATAATCACTGCTTTAAGAATAAGGAGACTAATGGGTAAGTCACTGGACTTGGATCACATAGTAGGTAAACAGTGGGGCTGGGGCTTGGACTTGAGGAACTTGAAACTCACATACTTTCTGTATGGATGAAGTAACGGTGCATATGTACCCTCACCTGCAGGAAAGTTCCGGGAGTCAGGGTCTCTGATTCCCTGAGAGTCTCACTTCGTGCGCTGTCAGCTTTGCCTTAGGTACTGGCCCTCTCTAGCCCCTCTTGGAAAATTCCAGGGAGAGCCCCGTGGTTGGGATTACCCCCGTGAGCATGTCAGGGCAGGGTGCGTGTGAACAGGTTTGTTTGCTCCCTGACAGCAAACATACACACCAGCACCTTTTTGCTTTCCAAGCTCCTGGTGGGGCTGCTCCCTGCCCATTTCCTGTGGAACACTGGCTCTGAAGTCCACTCAAAGGTGGAAGCCTGCACTTCACAGGAAGAAGGGCCTGTACTCACTTAGTGGGTACCGTGGGGCTCCCCCAAGATTCTGAAGCAGCTACAGCAGGGTACCTGGTGTGTTAGTGGGACCATCAGGAGGCCTGCTTGACTGACGGTCAACAGCCTCTGGGGGACAAGGTCTGGATTGGGGGTCAGAAGGCCTGGGTTCTAGCCATGGTTCTGCCCTGACAGGGTGAACTTGGGCAAGCCCCTTTCCTCCTTACCCTTAGTTCCCCGATACGTAGGTTGAGGTTGTTAGACCAGGCGATTCCTATAAAGTTGCTCATAGATCTAAGACTGTCTTCCATCTCTGATTCTTATTTTATGGAAACGATCACTACTTAAATTTGTAATGACTCCTGCCTCTAGAGTCCCTTGGTGTCATAGCCAAGCTGCTGGCTCAACTTTGGCAGACCTGGGAACGTTAACTAATCTAGAAGTTCCAGACTTCAGTACTGCTTGAGCCTTGCTCTGCCTCTTCGCCTTGGCTCTGTTCTCTGCCCTTGTTCCTTGTCCCCAGGGCTTCCTGTTCCATCTTAGGTCACTGGGACTTAGTATGATGCTCCCACCTGGCCCTCCCAGGACTTGCAGTTTGGCTTTGACTCCCGTCCCTGTGGCTGTGACCTTATTGCCGGGAACAGGCAGACCTTGGTGACTCTACCTTCCTGAATTCCCCTCCCGCCACCCCCTCCACTGGCTCTGTGCGTTCTGTCCCACCTGTGTGCGTGTCTCCTGGGTTTACCCCCTGCTTGGCTTTGGGCTCTTGTCCATTCCTTGTCAACCCAGTGAATACTGGTTGACACTTACCATATACTTGCTTTGACCACACAGTGGCGGTGGGTGGGGAAGTGGATACAAAGATAAAGAATAGTCTTTGCCCTCAAAGAACTTCCACGTACGTAAATAAATTCCTTACCCTGTAGAGTGAAAAGTACTTTTAGAGGTGTGTACGAAAGGCTAAGGGAGCAGTGAAGGTGGAATAATTTATTCTGAAGACACTAACAAAAAGAAGTGTTTGGACTGGGTTCTTAAAAATGAGCAGGAGTTTAGCAAAGGGAGAAGGACATTCCAGGCAGAGGGGACAACACGAACTAAGGCTGTGAATCTGGATCTGCTTTTAGCTCCTGGTACAGTCGGGATGCCTGTCCCTTCCAGTGGTCCAGCCTAGTTTTGTAGTCTGGCTGCCTATTTCACCTGCCCCATCACTGCCATCCATCCTTCTGATAGGAGTATGTCTAAAGGAAAATAACTCTTGCATACGTTATCTCTTTTGATCCCAGTGTGATGCTGTGAAATAGGCCAGAATAGGAATGATTACCCTCGTTTTATAATTGAGGAAACTGAGGCTCACAGAGGCTAGCTGGGAATTAAGAGAAGACCTGAGACAAAGAGCCCTCCCGGTGTTTCTGAGAACCTTGCTCTGGGCTCAATCTGCAGCCATGGTCCTGAGTCATGTTCCTGGTTTGAATTCTGCCCACGTTTGGTTGAGGAGCACCAAATCCCAGCCAGGGAGCTCAGTGCACACGTGCACGTGTGTGCACACACGCAGCCATTGGAGCAGCAGCAGGAAACGTGGAAATAAACAAGAGTCGAACCAGGGATTGGGTAATTGTCAAGCCCAAATGCCACCAGCCCTCATTTTGCTGCAGGACTAAAACTGTTTGTTGGAGAATCAGCCTGTGCACAGGGTCTAAGTGAAATCTGTCAGAATGAGTGGGAAAGAAGCTATTTTTAGTTTGCAGAGTCACTCACTCGGCTGTGTTAGCTGAGGTTTGAGCCAGTCCCCTACGCTTTCCACAGTGTTATTTCTGAAGGAGAAATACCACTGGAATGCTGTGTAAAACACATTAATGAACCTGGAAGTTTCCAGGGTGTCTTTGTCCTGCAGCTCCCTCGGAAGGCTGCCTTTTCTGAATGACCTTCCTCCTTTCCTATATTTAATGCATTTCTAATTTTAAGTTTGTGTCAAGACTGGGACTTTGGTGCCCTAAATAACACAGAAATCTACCACCAGCAATCAGCTGAGTCCGGAGGGCTCTGACAGAATTGAACACAACCTGAAAAAGCATCCCCAAGTAGCTCTCTGGTAAGTAATCCGCAGCGTCATCGCTCTTCTCAGAGGGGCAGGAGGTCTCTGAGACCATGGTGGCCAGGTTGCCCAAACCTTCCAGGTGTAGCGGTTTCAGAGGCCTCCCCAGATGGGGTGGCAGTGTTCATCCAAACACGGTTTTGCTGGAGATTAGAGAAGCTAGCACATCTGTGCTGTAGCTGCTGACCTAACGGGGAGAAAAACACAAAACAAACCTCAAAGCAGGGGACTGGATTTGTCCGTGTGAACACTCAGGAGAGAGAAAGAGCTACCAGCCAGGGCTGTTTTGTTTGAAAGAGATGGTAAAGCATCTGATACAGAAGCATTTATTTACTACCTGCTGTTTTCTTTTATTTGTATTTATCATCTCTTCTCACTGAAATATAATATCCAGGAGGGCATGGGCCCTTGTCGTCTTGTTCAGAGCTGTGTTCCCAGTGTCTGGAATAGCTCCCGGCACCTCATAGGTGCTTAGTGGATGTTTACCGACTGAGCACATGAGGAGGAGGTGGTCTCAGAGGGTGAGGCCCTTTACAGCTCCTCTTCTCTCTCTCTCTGTCGCTGCAGTCTGTGCCTCTCAATCCCAGGCCAGTTCCGGAATAGGCATTTCCATGTTCTCAGGCATTTGGGCATCAAATGTCATGCAGAGCCAGAGGACAGGCACCAACCCTGTAATGTGCCTGAACAACCCGGAAGGTTCTTATGAAGTCTGTTGATGGTGAGGCTTCTAGTTCTTTAGTGCTTTCCAGTTTACCAAGTGCTTTCACGCATATTCATCTTCGCTTTTTCTTCTTTTATCTGGCAAACGCTTATGTGTGCCCGTCTGTCCGGGCACTACATTCATCGAATGGGGGGAGCAGAGAAGAGTGGGACAGATCCTGTCTTAGGAGCTTGTGAGCTGGTGGCAGAACTAAGAAAAGTTCATTGCAGGACAAGCAGAATGTGACAGAGGCTGTGAGAGAGTCTGACATTGAAACTATGTTGATCCCATCCCTTCCCCTATCCTTGCGGACCTTTTCTTTCTTGCACTTTTAGTCCCTATGGTTCTGTTGGATTCTGCACGGTTGGGCTCAGGGGGGTTGGGGTGGAGGTGGTGACTGGAAAGCCTTCCTGAGTTGGAAGCTTTGACATTAAATTAGTTCTCAAGGGAGCTAATGTGAAGTAACAAGGCAATTTTGGCAAGAACTTGCATTGAGAGGAAAGCAGAGGAAGAGCAGCCAGATAGAGCCTGAGTATTGACAAGAGAGGGAGAAAGCAAGCCAGGAACTGCGGTGTCGCAGAAGCCAAGGGGATTTCAGCAGGGAGGTCAGGGAGCTTGGAGACTGAGACAAGACCACTGGCCTTGGTGATGGGGAGGGGTGATGACACTTCTGAGAGCAGCTTCGAAGGACATGGGGCGAATGAAAGGGTGAGGAGAAATACAGGCTGCAGGTGCAAACAACAGAATCGAGAGATTCGGTGGTCAAAGGAGGATGAGGACGAGCTCAGGAACTCGAAAGGAGAGCTTGGTTCAAGTTAGGTTTGTAAGCTCGGGGAACCTGAGGTGGGTCAGAAGGCTAAAAGCAAGGATTAGAGAGAGGGAAAGAGAGAGAAAGAAAGCTTCTGAGGACAGATGCAAGAGGGAGGCAGGATGGCTGGAGCAAGGCCTCCAAGGAGATGAGGGAGAGGAGGGAAATCACTGTGAAGGGGTTAGTTCTGACAAGAAGGAAGGATACTTTTTCTTTCAGGACAGGAGTAAAGAGAAAAGGGGATATGGGAAGATGGAAGTTTCCAGGTGGAGAAGAGCAATTCTTTCATTGAAGTGTGTGTACCCTTTGTCGTCATGTTTTATGTTAGTTTTATTTATTTATTCAGTAAATGTTTACTGCATCCTACTGTGGGCAGCACCGTACAGTGTGCCAAGAATTCACAACGAAAAGACAACGAAAAGTTGCTGCCCGATGCTGAAATACCGTGTTTATTAGTAATACAGTACTTATTAACATGTCCATCTCTAAATCAAACCTAGAGTCTTTTGAAGGCCCACGCTGTCTTATTTATCTTTGTATAATTAGGGCCAGGCTCGGTACAAAGTAAATGATCAGTAGAAGCGTGCTGAAACAGTGTGAGAGCTCCTGTTGGGTGGCTTAAATCTTCCTGCTTAGATTGAAAGACAAATTGTGTGCCTGCGTGTTGAGGTTAGTGCAGGGAGGCCTTCATGGAGGCACTAGTTTGCTTTACTCTGTAGTGGGTGCGTCCAGCACAGTCTGGTAACTGCCTGGAAACGGGAGAAGAACTATTCCATTACTGACTCTGATCCCTGAGTGGTGGGTAGAGCAGATGTTGCTGCCCTTTTTCTATGGAGGTTCAAAGAGAAAGCTGTCATGAGCTTAAGGTTATATACTACATGGCAGAACAGGGACTTGGATCTGGCTCTCAGAGCCCTCCTTCTTCTCATAGCTAGCCCTGTGCACCAACAGCTTCCTCTCTGGACAGTTCTGATCACAATGTGGCCCTGGGCCCTGGCTTTGGCTATCGCTGTGTGGTAGTTGGGTCTGACGGAGACCTGGTAGCACTCTCCAGACTCATAATCTGGGTCATTGTCTTATGAGGAAAAGCAGCAAGGAAAGGACTGGCGTCAATGAGGACTAGGACAGAGACATTAACTCATGATTGTGGTAAACCCTAGTGCTTGCTGGAGTTGGAGGTGTGATGGACAGAGGCTTGAATGTGGAGTGAGACCAGGGTTGGAATTTCTGCTCTGTCACCGACAACTCATATGACTTTGGGCCAGTCAAAACCTCTCCAAGCCTTAGTTTTCTCATCTACAAAATGGGAGTAATAATATCTGCTTTGCATTGCCCACAGAGCTATTGAAAGATGCAAATAAGCTATATAAGGGCTTTTATAAACTCTAAAGTGCTGTACAAAAGAGTTACTGTTGGGTTCATAACAAGTGAGCCACTTTATGCTTCAGACACAGGTTTTATTATAAGTCTGAATCAGAGCTGCTCTTCTGTCTTAATCACTTGAGATCTTAGGAGCTACAAAGAACTGTCCTGGATTTTGTGGTAAATACTTCTTAGAATCGGAACCAGTGAAAATATCGGAGGCCAGGTGCTTGGTAACCCACAGCCAATCTCCATGCAGGGCCGGGAAGGGTGAATTCCTGTCTTTTGAGGTAGCCATCAGCATCAACAGCAAGGATGTTTCCGGAGCTTCCTCTCAGCAGCAGAGGAAATTCATCAGCGCTGATTTAAACTCCAGTGACCTCGTGTCACCACCATGCTCTGCAGCATTACGACTGCCCCAGGCCGTGCCCGGGGTCACCCTGGAGCTGACCAGCTGTCTTTTGTTGGCTTTGACCTTGAAAACAGGGCTGTCCCAGGGTGAAAGTAAATCATGCCAAGGTTTAGAGTGAAAACAGAAGCCAACGAGGCTTCAAAGGAGGCTGCAGTGGTTTGATGAGAGAAATATGAGGTCTGTGAAGGCTGAGTGAGCTGTAAGTGAATCGATTGGCCAGGGCTCTAAAACTACCTCCATCTCCACCACTGTTTCTCTAGCTTGGACCTCCATTATCTATTGCCTAGTGACAGTGACCACCCCTTAGTTGAGAACCCCTTGTCTCTAGTTTGTGCACCTTCTACCTGCCCCCACCCAGCTGCCAAAATGATGTACTAAAATATAAATCTGATCATGTTGTGCTCTTATTTTTAAAAAAAGATTTTAAGAAAATATGGAGGGAGGTGGGAGAGGGATGGATTGGGAGTTTGGGATTAGCAGGTGCAAACTGGTATGTATAGGATTGATAAACAACAAGGTCCTACTGTATAGCACAGGAACTATATTCAATACCCTATGATAAACCATAATGGAAAAGAATATGAAAAAGAATGTATATATGTATAACTGAGTCACTTTGCTGTAAGTAGTAATTAACAACATTGTAAATCAACTATACTTCAATTAAAAAAAAAAGAAAATACAGGAAGCATTTATTCCCACAATAAACACTTATTGGAAATGTACTATATGGAAGAAACTTAGCTGAGCCTTCTGGAAATAGAGGATAATAAGACCCAACCTCTGCCCTCAAGAGGTAGGAGAAACACACAATCCCTAATCTCCACAGCTAGTTGTGCAAAGAATGCAGTTATTAGAGTGTGACTGTAGGCCTTGTTCACCACTGTGTCTCCATCACCTTAATTAGTGCCCAGCACACAGTAGGTACTCAGCAAATAATTATTATAGGGATGAATGTATACCTTTACTTTTTGGCCTCCCATCTAGCATGATGTCTATAATCTCTGGCTTGTCATAAAAAGCTCTTCTTGATACCGCCCCTGTCAATATCCAGCCTCACCTTCTACCAGTCTCTCCCTTGCACCTTGCAATACATCTGTGTCAAACCAATGAAATCGTCATGTTGTTTGATACTTCTGGGTCTTTGATTCTTCTGGTTCTTCTGCTTTCCTTTGCCCTTGGCTGCTTGGACAACTACTTCCCCCCCCACCCCTGCCCCCCAACAATGGATAACAAGGACTATGTCTTACATTCATCTCAGTATTCCTGCCATTCAGCCTAACAGACCTGCCTCTTCTTTCTTTCTCAGTTTTTCTTTGCTTTTCTTAGCTTGGTGCCGTTACCCACCTTCCTTGACTCTTGTTGGACTGCTGTCCCTGAAGCCCTTTTCCACCTTTCCTCAACCTCCCTTGTCCCTGAGACCTCTTGTGATTCCAGATCTGGCATTTGGTGGGCTGCTGGAGGCCTGGCTCCTTGGCTGTGATGAACCCTGGCCTTCCTTTTGCCTTTCTTCAATGCCTTCTCCATCCCACACTGACCCCGTCCAGACAGCTGGACCTCTCTGCCAGTTCCACTAGCACAGGAACCCTACCCTGAGCAGAGCCTGGATTTTGCCAGTCTCATTGCCCGGGGCCTGGACTCTGTGTTCTGGACCCCTGGTCACTGTTCAGGACCTTGTTCTGAATTCCCCAGTAGAGTGCCAAGTGTTTGATTCCGAGGGTTTTTGCTGCTCAGAACTTCCTGCTTGGAGGCCTTCTTTGATATTGGCAAGGGCCTGAATCAAGCCTCTCTCTGCCAGACCCCTCTGGGTACGTTATATTGAATGGCTGCCTTAGGAACCAAGCCTGTAGTCACCCCTCTTCCCCAAAGGTAATCCCATCCAGTTCCAGCCTCTTCTTGGCCTGCAGTGTCCTGAGCCACTGAGGCCTTGGCTGGTAGGTGCCCCATGAGGTAGATAAAGAGAAAACATTGCTCTTGTCACTTCCGAGGAAGCAAACCAGGCCATACTTCTGGCATGTAGCCTTCAGAACCCAAAGACCCCAGGCCGTTTGGTAGTGGGACCACCAAATTATGACTAGAAGGAAGAAGTTAGTCTTTGTATGATTGTGTAATTCCCTTCTGTGATGTAGTGGTTCTCTCTGTGGGAACACTGTCAGTGCTGGTGGCCACCTCCTGCATCTGCAGATTGCTTTTTGGATGAGAGCTGTTTTTACTGGATGCCTGGTGTCATCCAAGATGGGGGGTACTGGCTGTGGGTAGCAAAAATGGAAGGAATCAGAGATATGAAAATAGCAGCTGCTATGACAATCAATCAACAGTGAAGCTTCTGGCTTTTCAGAGGGGCCAGAAATGTAAGGAGAAAGGAAAGCAGGAGGCAGAGTGGGAGCCACTAATAGGTGCTGGGAGGCTGCTTGTAGCTGCCATGAGGACCTTCCATGGGCCACTTCAGGAGACCGAGCTGGCTGGGGACAACTGCTCATGGTTGCTGAACCAAATGTAGCCAGCACTCCCAGGATTGAGTGAGGAAAGTTCCTCACTTTAGAACAATAATTTAGTCATTCTTGAGTATCTCCTCTGTAGTTTTATTTCCATGTGATCCTTTTTGTGTAAGATTTTTTTTTTTTTTTTTACTAGCCTGGAGCATGCACACCATTTGATGATAGAGTCTGTGTGAAGGAGCAACCAATAGAAAAAGGACTTGGGAGAATCAAGTGACTTTACATTGTCGTTTGATTCTTGGACAAACTGCTTTACTTCTCTGAACCTCTGATTTTGCAACTGTCAGATATGATACTGCTTACTAGGCCTGCCTCTGCAAGTTGTTGTCAAAATGATTATGAATATGAAAGCATTTTATAACCATGAAGCAACAAACAAATGTAAGTTAAATTGGTTGACTTCTCTGTCATATCCAGTCTTCTGTGGGTTTTCAGGAAACTTCCATTTCTTGTAGCTCTTTGCAAATTGTTGTCAGTTATTAAAGAGCTGGAGTTTGATATGAATCATTTCCATGATTCTTGTGTTCCTCTTTATCCATTATTACCTGTCAGTGCATTTGAGCTGTGGACTTGGAAAGTGACAACAGGGAGGACATCTAGAGTCCTACAGCTTTCTGAATGGGATGTGACTGATGGTATAAATCTCCTACAGGTAAGAGCTGAGGACTTGGGAGCAGAGAGATCTAGGGGCAATGTCAGGGAAAAGAGTTGTTGGCCAGGTTTCTTGAGTCTTTGGCAGAGCTTCTTAGAGGAGTTGAAATTTAAAGGCTGGGGGAGACTGAGTTTGGTGGGTGAGAAGATCAAGGCTTTTCAGTCTTCTGAAGGATCTATGGGAAGAGGCTGGTTCCTTCTGAGATGATAAACCTGGTGATGGTATTGGCAGGCTTGGGTTTGAGCACAGAGGTTGGCAATTAAGAAAGACTTGATGGGGAACATTAGGATTTTTAAGAAGTAATAATAATGATAGCTCCTATTTGTTGAACATTGACTATGTACCACACGTTGTGCACTGTATAAACATCACTTTCAATTCTTATCTCATTTCCATGGAGCAGTGTACATCCCCATTTTGTAGATGAGGAAACCAAAACTTGGGGAAGTAACTTGTCTGAGGACACAGCTAGGGAGTGGCAGAGCTAACACAGTGGCAGTGTCCTGGACTAATGGACATCCAGGTGACTGGATGGTGGTTGTTCAGGCTGGAGGGCAAAGAGGTGACTGAGAATGGTGCTCACCACCCCCTCCTAGACATCCAGATGGTGCCCAAAGAGGTAGAGCCTGTGACAGTTCCTTCTCCCCTCTTTGGTGTCTGGGCACAGACTAGGGGAGGTGAATGGCTTTCCTTCCCCAGAAACTCCCACTTTAAAGCTGGGACAGTGAAATGTGCCTTTGAACAGTTGAGAAAGGATATTTTAGTTCCTCATGGTCCTTTCTTGGGCTTCTGTTTCCATTCATAGTGGCAACAAGGATGAGTTTCGTAGTATTTCAATCCCAGCCCCCTTATCTGCAAATCCAGGTTGTACCACTTTACAAGGCTCAGATTAGAGCTTACCTAGTTGATTCTACTTTGGACAACTCCAGTTGCCATTTCAAATATAAACTACTTGAGGACAGGTACCATGTCTTGGTTGCAGTTGTATCTTTTGTGCATGGCACAGTGCCTGTCAGAAAGCAGGTGGTTGAGATTTGTTGCAGAATTGAATGGAAACCTCTCCTCACCTGTTACTATTTGATTTTGCTCTAGCATCTGAGCACCTTGTGTGTGGTGGTCTTCCAGAGGATAGCATATGGTGCTGGAGAGTGGGCACTGTATTTTAGGATTTGGGGGGAATGTCATACCCTGAAGGGCAGGGGGCAAGGGGCTAGGTCACACAGCAGGCACTTGGAGAAGCCTCGGGGATTTGAGCTCCACCTACTCAGGAGCAGGCTTGGAGGGGTCTGCCGGCGGTGGGGATAGCTGTAGGTTGCTGACAGAGTTGTGATGTATTCGTTCTGGAAGGAGAGGAATGGAAACAGAACGCTGACTCCTCCAGTTGTCTCAGCTTGAGGGTCATAGAAATATAAACATCTTTCTCAGTCTGCAGTGCTCCATTCCTCAGATGCCTATTTAAGGGGAAGAGCACAGAGGCAAGAAAATGGTACATTTCCCTTTGCACCCCTCAAGGTGAAATTTCTGCTACTGTTCAGGGACTTGTGGGAGCAGTTCCGTAGTTACTGCTGTACAATGCATTTATCATTCTACTTCCCTGGCACATTTTGCCAAGCTGCATAATTTCCCCGTTCTTTCCTATACTCACCAGCTCCATGATGATGATGCGTGTGGTGGCCTTCCCGATCGGAGTTTGCGGTGTAGGGGAAAGAGCAGTGTCTTAGCTAATAATGATAGTGGGTAGCATCCACCAAGTCCCAGTGGGGTGCCAGGGTCTCTGCTAAGCACTTTCCGGACATCGTCCTTTTAATCCTCGTGACAACCGAGCAGCATTGGGATTATTATTCCTCAGTTTTTAGATGAGGAGAGTGAGGCTTGGGGGTGGTCACTTGTCCAAGGCCACATGGCTAGTAAGTGACAGAGTTGTGATTAAAATCCAGATCCTACTGTAAAGCCTATGCTGTGAAATACCAGGATTCCATTTCGAACTCAAATGTTAACTCTCTGTGGGACCTGGGGTCAGAGACTCTGCTTCCTGGGCCTCAGCTTTCTAATCTGTATAATGACAAGCAATTCCAAGGGTTCTTCCAAAGCTCTAAGGCCACTAACATTCTGGTTTAGTTAGAACTCTTCCCTATCCGGATTTCTTTTTAGCTTTAAGATTTTTTGTTTGTTTTGTTTCATAGTGACAGGCTAGTTGCTATGCATTAATTCCACAGTAACAACATTAATATCAGGCAGTTAAGAGTATACATTATTTAAAGTAGTATGGGTCAGTACTCTCCAGGAGAACTTTATATGATGGTGGAAATGGTCTGTATTGGTCCAATACAGTAGCTGGTAACCACAGCTGGCTGCTGAGCACTTGAAATGTGGTTATTGTGACAGAGGAATTGTTTTTAAATTTTATTTTATTTTAATGAATTCAAATTTAAATACCCACATGTGCCTAGTAGCTATTGTATTGGGCAGTGCAGGTATAGATAGTATAATAATATAAAACCAAATAGAATATAGATTCTTCCATTCACATCTCATCTTTAATTTGTCTCCTATATTCCAACTAAGTCTTATGATTTTCATGTTGATTTTTCCAGAGGTCTAACACTTGATATATTATTACATTTGTATTATGCTTTCAACTTTCAGCATACCCAAACATACAATATTGCATCATTTTTTTCCTGCCTGTGAGGCATATGGAAAAAATGGATAGTGTTATATGCATTTCACAAATAAGGAAACTGAGGTACAGAGGGTTAAATATGCTACCAGGAGCTAAGTAAATACTTTTTGCATGAATAGCTGACTTACCTAAAGCCAGTTTTGGAGCAGTAGAACCAGAATTGGAAACTTAGGTCTTCTGATTCTCAGTCAGAGTTTTCTTTAGTTTTCGTATCACTGGTGGGCCAAGCATGGAGAAATTCTGCTCATTAGAGATAATTCTTTTAATGTTAGTGGGGGACTTTTTCTTTTCATTTGATATTTTTCTGTACTATTTGATTTTTAACTCCATATAGGCATCATCTTAATTATAATAATAAAATAGATATTTGGAAAAATTATATGAAATGCTATGAGGCTGCATATTGGAGCTGTTCCTATTTTGTAGATATGAGAACTGTCATGCTAGTCAAACAGAGAGGCAGGTTTTCCATGTGTCATCTGTGGTCAGAAGAGGATTGAATCCCATCTTGATTCCATTTCTGGTAATAGTGGAGTAGTTCTTTTGGACCAAACCGCACAGAAAGCAACTGTAAACTCAGATAAAATGTAAAAAAATAACCACCTGAAGGAAGTGGAGAGTGACCAAGAGCAGGCCCATTCTTCCCAAGTGTCAAGGTCCTGAAAGTCAGGGACAGACTGAGGAACTGTTCCAAATTGAAAGATTCTAAAGAGGTATGGCAACTAAATGAAACATACAATTGTGAACTAGATCCTTTTGTTGCACAGGACATTATTGGAACAATTGGTGAAATCTCAGTGGAGTCTGAAGTTGTGTTGGTACTCACATACCAGTGTTAATTTTTTAGTTTTTTTTTGTTTTTTGTTTTTGGCCACGCCACATGGCATGTGGGATCTTTGTTCCCTGACCAGGGATCAAACCTGCGCCCGCTGCATTGGAAGTTCGGAGTCCCAACCACTGGACCGCCAGGGAAGCCCCAATTTTTTAGTTTTGATGGTTGTATTGTTATGTAGAGAGTGTTGATGGTTTTGGTGACAAATACACTAACATGTTTTGGAGTGGTAGGGCATCAGTTTGGTAACTGGCTCAGAGATAGTTCAGAAAAAAAATGGAGAAAGAGAGGAAAGGAAATATAGAGCAAAGATGGTAAAATGTTAATATTTGAGAATATGAGTTTTCTTTATATAGTGTTGCAACTTTTCTCTGCTTGAATTTATTTCAAAATAAAAAGATTTTAAGACTTCATGCTGAATTTCATCAAAAGCTTTTTCTGCATCTATTGAGATGATCGTATGATTTTTATTCTTCTATGTGTTAATATTATACATCACATTGATTTGCAGATATTGAACCATCCTTGCGACCCCACTTGATCATGATGTATGATCCTTTTAATGTGTTGTTGAATTCAGTTTGTTAATATTTTGCTGAGGATTTTGCATCTGTGTTCATCAGTGATACTGGCCTGTAATTTTCTTTTTTTGTGTGGTGTCTTTGTCTGGTTTTGGTATCAGGGTGATGCTGGCCTTGTAGAATGAGTTCGGAAGTGTTCCTTCTTCTGCAGTTTTTGGGAATAGTTTAAGAAGATAGATTTGGTAGAATTATGTTTGGTAGAATTCACCTGTGAAGTTGTCTGGTCCTGGACTTTTGTTTGTTGGGAGGTTTTTTATTCCTGATTCAATTTTATTACTGGTAATTGGCCTGCTCATATTTTCTGTTTCTTCCTGATTCAGTCTTGGGAGATTGTACATTTCCAAGAATTTGTCCATTTCTTCTAGGTTGTCCATTTTATTGGCTGAATAATAATGAAAATTTGTGGGATGCAGATAAAGCAGTGCTTTTAGGGAAATTTATATACTTAAGTGCATATATTTGAAAGGACTAGATTCAGTGACTTAAGATTCCACCTTTAGAAGGTGGAAAAAGAAAAGTAAGCCCAAAATAAGTAGAATGAAGGAAACAATAAAGATAGGAGGAGAAATTAATGAAATAGGAAACAAAAAATAGAGAAAAATAATAAACCCAAAACAATTCTTTGAAAATATCAACAAGTATCTAGCTGGACTGATCAAGAAAAAAGAGAAAGAGATCACAAAATACCAGTATCAGAAGTGAAAGTGGATATATATATATATATATATATATATATATATATATATATATATATGGAATCCCCCCAAAAAAACAGAGTAGAATGGTAGTTGCCGGGTGGGAGAAATGGGGAGATGTTGGTCAAAGGGTTCATTTATATGGGATGAATAAAGTTCTGGAGATTAACGTATAGTATGGTAAGTATAGTTAATAATACCGTATTGTATACTTCTGATTTGCTAAGAGAGTAGTGTATCTTAAGTGTTCTTAACACACACACACAGTAATTATGTGAAGTGATAGATGTGCTAATTAGCTTGATTGTAGTAATCATTTACAGTGTATACATAGATCAAATTCCATTGCACGTCTTAAATACATACAATTTTTATTTGTCAATTATACCTCAATAAAGTTGGAAAAAATTTTAACATCCATATGTGGTAATAACTCTAATTCTGGCAAATTAGAAATAGAAGGGAACTTCTGCAGTCTAATAAAGGGCATTTATAGAAAGCAAATGTCATAATTAATAGTGAAAAATTGAAAGTGTTCATTTTAAGATCAGACTAAGGCAAGTGTGCCCTCTATCACTGTTTTTATTCAACATTATACTGGAAGGAGGTTCCTAGTGAGTTCCATAAAGTAAGAAAAAGCAATAATAGGCTTAAAAATGAGAAAGGAATAAACCTGTTTTTATTCACAGATGACATAATTGTTGACATAGAAAATCTTAAGGAATCTATAAGATAACTTTAGATAGAACCAAGAAGTGAATTTAACAGAGTACAGAGTCAACATTCAGAAATTGATTATATTTTTTATACAGCAACAACAAAAAATTGGAAGATCTTAACAAATTATTTTACGATTATGTTACAAAGCATAATAAAATATTTAGGTATAAACGTAACAAAAAAAATCTGAAAAGACTGTACATAAAAACTGTAAAACAGTGCTGTGAGAAGTTAAAGAAGACCTAAATAAATGGAAAGATAAATCACATTCATGGATTGAAAGACTCAGTGTTGTCAGTCCTCCCAAGTTGACTTATAGATTTAAAGCAATCCCAATCAAAATCCTAAGAGGCTTTTCTTCTGGTAGACATCGACAAGCTAATTCTAACATTTATATGGAAATGTAAAGGACCTTGAATGTCCAAAGCAGTCTTGAAAAGGAAGAAAAGTTGGAGGATTCACATACCTAACTTGAAGATTTTCTATAAAACTACAGTATGTCAACAACAAAAATAAAAATAACTTGATTTAGAAATGAACAAAAGAACTTGAATAAGCATGTCTTCAAAGATGATATACAAATGGCCAATAGCATATGAAAAGATGCTCAACATCACTAATCATTAGGGAAATGGAAATTAAAACCACAATGAGATGCTACCTCATACCCATTAGGATAGCTACTATGGAAAAAAAAAAGAAAAGAAAAGAAAAGAAAAAGAAAATAACAAGTGTTGGCTAGGATGTAGAGAAATTGGAACCCTTGGGCACTGTTCATGGAAATGTAAAATGGTGCAGCTGCTGTGGAAAACAGTATGGTGGTTCCTCAAAATATTAAAAATAAAACTGCTATATAATCCAGCAATTCCACATATGGATATGTAGTCAAAAGAATTGGAAGCGGGATCTTGAAGAATGTTCATAGCAGCATTATTTACAATAGCCAAAAGGTGGAAGCCACCCAAGTGTTCATTGACAGATGAGTGGATGAGCAAAATGTGGTATATCCATACAATGGAATTATTACTGAGCCTGAAGAAGAAAGGAAATCCTGACACATGCTACAGCAAGGATGAACCTTGAGGACATTATGCTTAGTGAAATAAGCCAATCACAAAAAGGTAAATAGTGTGTGATTCCACTTATATGAGGTATCTAGAGTAGTTAGAATGATAGACTGAAAGTAGAATGTTTATTCACTATAGCCCCAAACTGGGACCAGTCCAAGCATCCAACAGTAGGAGAATGGATAAAGAAATGTAGTACATTCATACAATTCAGAAGGAGCGAAGTGATACATCCAACAACATGGATGAAATCTCAAAAACGTTCTGAGTGAAAGAAGCCTTATACAAAAGACTACATCCTGCATGATTCCATAAATATGAAATTCTAACAGGCAAAACTAAAATCAATAATATATATTCAATTAGGTACATATTATCGTCTCTGTCTTACAGATGGGGACACTAGAACTCAGAGAAGATAAGCACTTGGCTCAAGGCTGCACAGCAGGTCAGTGGCAGAGCAGGGCCTGCCACCCAGATTCCCAGTCTCTTCTACTATCCCAGGTGGCCTTGTTAGCTTTCTGGGATATTAGTACATTGAGAAGAGTGCCAAGGGTGCGAAGTGGCTCAGTTTTCCTCTGACTCCTCTTTTTGGTCTGAAAAGTGGTCTTCCAGCTTCCGTGTGGAGCCTACTAGAATGGACTCAAGTTGATTTGCTAGACCCCATTCTGCTTTCCTCTTCTTTGCTAGACTGGAAGAGGGAAGGAGCGGCCCGGCTGGAGAGTGTACTGTCTGCATTATTAGAAAGGTTTTCCTAGGTCTCTTTCCTCTGCGGTTAACACCTTTAATTAAAAATAAAATGAACAAAGAACTGTGTTCCTTCTCCTTTCCAAATATTGCTGAGAATCTTTGTGGCGTTCTTCTTGGTTGCATGTCCTGATGATGTGTAAGCACTAAGTGCAAATTGAGAAAGGGACTGAGAACATCATTACCAAAGAGGTTTTCTCAAGAGGAATGACTGAATCTAGAATAGAACAGCCATCTGCTGCCAGATGGACAGGGCGCCACTGAGCTATGAATTTGACCCAGGGGCTGGCCTTTTCCTTGTGTTTGCACTTTGGGGATACACCTTGTGTCTTTGCTTCCTGCTGGCTCATTGACTCCCCCTCCCCCACCCAGGCTGCCCGGGCCCTCAGGAGTCCTGCTGCCTGTGATGTGTGGGCAAACGCGGATGATCCAGCGGAAGCCAGCAGCAGCACGCTGTATTCATGCAGCAAGGCAGCACCTCTGCTTCTCTGCAGTGAAACGCCCAAATTAATTCACCGTTGTTAGCAGTCCTCCCAGCTGAGAAGACTCATGGCAGTTCAGAGTGTTCTGGTGCAAGAGGTGGGGCTGAGGTGGATTTTTCTGTCCACACTCAAATGCTCTTGCCTGATTTACCTTGATACTTCATTACCCTAGAAGCCGACAGGCTAGGGAGGGAGGTGGAGACAGGTCAGTGGGTGGATAAAAATCAGAGTAATGAAGTCCACCATCCCTTTTATGTTAGAAAGAAAAAACCCTTGTTTCCTGCCTTGTCATCCAACTTGTTTACTATGAATATATACTTTTTTACTCTCACTTCTTTCCTCTACCCTAATCTTCCTTTCTCTTTCTGCTTATCCTGCCACTCTCTCTTCCTCTCAGCCCTGCCCCACCTTCTACTCGTGTATCATTTATTTTCTGAGAATATGAAAATATGGAATGGTAGGGGGAATACAGCACATCACCAAATTCCTGTCCCTTCCCCAGGTAATAGAGGCACCATCTTAAAGAGGAAGTCAAGAATGTGACATTCCCTCATTCAGAGTTTATCACATTTGTTAGACTCTGTCACACAGTGAACTGTCTGATGAGAGCAAGGCTACAGCCAAGCTAAGGAGGCCCAAGAAACCAAGGTGAAAATGGAGCATCTTTCCCTCACACTCATCTGTTTCATCAATTCAGTCTCCTTTGATAGCCACGAGTATCCCTGCCTGTCTCCTCTGGGGAGCAGTATGGATGATTGTAGCTTTGTTTATGCATCTCCTTAGCGTTAAGATGCTATTTGTTCACTTTGTTTAACTTGGTTCTGTATCAGCCATCCTGGGGGAGCAGGGCCTCTTCTGTCTCCTCATACCCTCCTTCCTAGCATGTGCTGTCATTTCCTGTTTGCCCACTGTCAATTACTCCTGAGTCCCGAGTATGAACTTCATATAGCCCCATGTTGCAGTCACTGACAACTTAAAATAAGGACTAAAGTCTCCTGCAATCCTGAACCCACAGGAGGTGGGAGGGTCTGGGGCTCCTCATGGTATCAGGGGTCCTAGAGTCCCTGGAGAGTCAGGGATTCTGTAATGTCACACATTGAACTGGAAGTCAGGACACCCAGGCTTAGACCCTGTAACCCGGTATTCTAGCCAGTAACTTGCTGTGTGGACTTCAACAAATCACTGTCCTTCTTTGAGTCTTAGTTTTCTCATTTTTCACAAGCTTTGGTGCCTGCAGGGGCATTCTGTATTTTGACCAAGCCATACAAGTACTCAGGTATATTGTTTTTTAAAACACTTGGTGGACCAAACAAATGGTGGGACAAACGAAAAACATCTGAGGGTTGTAATTGACACTCTCACTTGTCCTTTCCTCCATGCCATATCTGGACCACAGCTTCAGAGCAAAGCCTTAGGACCAGTTTAGATCCCCAGGGAAGTTAGCATGAGGACTGTATCTGAGAGTCAGTAGCAGGGGTCCTAGCGACATGTTTGCTGGGCAGAAGGGCCTTTACCACTTGGGGTGTTGGAAGCTGGTAAGGGCACAGTGGCCACTGGCTGCTAAGATTGGTCCCCTAGAGGGTCTCTCTTTCTTGGCCACTGACTGCTTGCTTTACTCCTCATAGCACATACAAGCACATGCTTGGCACAGCTAAGCATCAGGGTACTAGGCAGGAAGGGTGGGACCAATCCAACCCAGCTCTGCCCTGCCAACAATGCAAGACACATGCTGAAGGTGGAGGGATTTCACAGAAGGCTCTAGAATCCCAAGTTCTGAAAGTCTGACCTAATCAAGGGCTGTATGGTCACGCGGCAATGCTTGAACCCTCTCCCTGGGTATTCCATTTTAGGATAGTTCTTACTGTTAGAAAGCTCAGCCTTCATATTTGTGTTTATCACTACTCTGGGAGGTAGGTAGGGCAAGGATTTTTTAAAAGTAATTTTTAATTTCTTGTTGTAAAAATAGTGCGTGCTCACCGCAGAATTATAGAACACTGAGATCATCTATAATTTCACAATTTAGCAAAAATGACTTATAACAATCTAATGCATTTTTCCATTTTTTTCTACATGTATTAAAAAAACATGAAAAACACCACAAGATATGCATATTTTATGTTTGCTTTATATACAGATTTTCCACCTGCAATTATATTGGGAACATTTACCCCATATCGTTAAATATTCTTTAAAAAAATTATTTAACATTAAAAATAACATTTTATTATTTCAATATGCCACAATTGATGTGGTTATTTATGGAAGTGTAGGTTGTTTCCAGTTTTTTGCTGCTGAAAATTATGCTGTGATCAACATCTTTGAACTTAAAAATTTGGTGAAATCTCTGATTATTTTCTCCAGAAGGATTTCTAGGAATAGGATTCCTAGAACAAAGGATATAGAATTTTTAAGGACTCTTTTTTTTTTTTTAACAACATGTGCTTTTATTTATTTATTTATTTATTTATTTAGGCTGCTTTGGGTCTTCGTTGCTGCGTGCAGGCTTCTCTAGTTGCGGCGAGTGGGGGCTACTCTTTGTTGTGGTGCGCGGGCTTCTCATTGCGGTGGCTTCTCTTGTTGTAGAGCATGGGCTCTAGGCATGCAGGCTTCAGTAGTTTTGGCATGCGGGCTCAGTAGTTGTGGCTCGTGGGCTTAGTTGCTCTGCAGCATGTGGGATCTTCCAAACCAGGGCTCGAACTCGTGTCCCCTGCATTGGCAGGCAGATTCTTAACCACTGCGCCACAGGGAAGTCCTTTAAGGACTCTGAACACACACACACACACACACACACACACACACACACACATTTAGCATTTCTCAGATTTATTGCCAATAAAACTGTTATTTTGCAAAACACACACAGAAGGAGCCCTTGAGTGTTTGCTTTGACAGATATTTTAAAGAACTTTTTATTTTTTTTAATTTTATTTATTTTCATTTTTTTAAATTGAAGTATAGTTGATTTACAATGTTGTATTAGTTTCTGGTGTACAGCAGAGTGATTCAGTTATATATAAATATATACTATTTTTCAGATTCTTTTCCATTATAGGTTACTACAAGGTAGAGTATAGTTCCCTGTGCTATAAACAGGAAATTGTTGTTTATCTATTTTATATATAATAATGTGTATCTGTTAATCCCAAGCTCCTAATTTATCCCTCCCCCCCCACCTTTCCCCTTTGGTAACCATAAATTTGTTTTCTGTATCTGTGAGTCTGTTTTGTAAATAAGTTAATTTGTATCATTTTTTTAATATTCCACATATAAGTGATATCATGTGATATTTGTCTTTCTCTTTCTGACTTACTTCACTTACTATGATAATCTTTAGGTCCATCCATGTTGCTGCAAATGACGTTATTTCGTTCTTTTTCTATGGCTGAGTAATATTCCATCATGTGTGTGTGGGTGTGTGTGTGTACACACACACACCACGTCTTCTTTATCCATTCATCTGTTAATGAACATTTAGCTTGCTTCCATGTCTTGGCTATTGTAAATAATGCTGCTATGAACATTGGAGTGCATATATCTTTTCGAATTAGTGTTTTCATCTTTTCCGGATATATACCCAGGAGTGGGATTGCTGGATTGTATGGTAGCTCTGTTTTTAGTTCTTTAAGGAACCTCTATCCTGTTCTCCATAGTAGCTGTACCAATTTACATTCCCACCAACAATCTTGACACATATTTAGTAAGGCAAGAGTTATTAAAGTTTGCATTTCATTCCTTGATCCCTATGCTGATCACTGCCCTAGTGGTAGATGCCTGAGTGTCTAAAGCATCTCATTTGAAAATTTCCTGTACCCCTCAAATGGGGAAGGGAATTTAAAGGGACTTTAAAATGCTCTTCCCATCCTCAACCCTATTGAATGACACCCCTAACTTGCGAGTCTCTCTGTGAGGGGCTCGCTTGTTTCCTTGGTCAGATCCACACCCATACCAGAGTGCAGGCCCTGGAGAGCAGGAAGCCTCTTTTTTACCTTGGATTGAATGATGGGCCAGCCTTCCCTATTAGAACATGAAAAAAATGCTGTTCTGTTACTTGTCAGATGAGAATAATGCATGTGAAAACACATTGAAACCTGCAAAGAACTCTATAAATGTGATGTGTTATTATCAGAGTTATTTTGGATTCAAATAATAATGCTAATATGATTACTGAGATATATAATGCTTTTGGCATATTAAAGGGTGTTGAGATTTGAATGATAGCATGGAACTTAAGAGAATATTTACTCTGACCCCCTTATTTTATAGATAAGGCAACTGTAAGGCAACTGAGGTTCAGAGAACTTAATCATCTTCTCCAATGTCACATAGCAGAATAAGACTGGCAGCCAGGTCTCCTTACTTCTCTCTCTCTCTTTTCTTTTTTTGGCAACATTCTTGACTTCTAGAGCCAAGTGCAACAATTAATATCTCGCTCATGTGTGCTTCTAAAGTACCATTTAACATTTTAATTTTATTTTTTATTATTTTTAATTGAGGTATAATTGACATCCAACATTATATTAGTTTCAGGTGTACAACGTAATGATTCGATATTTGTATATATTGTGAAATCATCACTATGATTAGTTTAGTTAACATCTGTCACCACACATACAGAATGTTTTTTTCTTGTGATGAGAACTTTTAAGGTTTACTCTCTTAGCAACTTTCAAATGTGCAATACAGTATTATTAACTGTAGTTGCCATGCTAGACACTACATCCCCATGACTTACTTATTTTATAACTGGAAGTTAGTATACCTTCACCCATTTTGCCCACCCCCTACCCCTCTCCTTTGGCAGCCACCAATTTGTTCTCTGCATATGTAAGTTTGTTATTTTTTTATTATTTAAAATTTTTAAAATTTTAAGATTCCATATATAAATGAGATCATATGGTATTTGTCTTTCTCTGATATATTTCAATTAGCATAATGTCCTCAAGGTTTATCCATGCATCCGTGTTGTCACAAATGGCAAGATTTCTTTCTTTTTTAAGACAATAATATTCGTGTGTGTGTGTGTGTGTGTGTGTCTATATATCACATCTTCTTTATCCATTTATCTGTTGATAGATACTTAGGTTGTTTCCATATGTTGGTGATTGTAAGTAATGCTACAATGAACATAGGGATGCATATATCTTTTTGAGTTAGTGTTTACGTTTTCTTCAGGGAGATACCCAGAAGTGGAATTGCTGGATCATATGGTAGTTCTATTTTTTTAATTTTTCAAGGAACCTCCATACTGTTTTCCACAGTGGCTGTACCAAATTACATTCCTACCAACAATGCACAAGGGTTCCCTTTCCTCTACATCCTTTCCAACACTTGTTATTTTTTGTCTTTTTGAAAATTCTAACAGGTGTGGTTTTGATATTTCATTGTAGTTCTGATTTGCATTTCCCTATGGTTAGTGATGTTGAGCATCTTTTTTATGTACCTGTTGGCCATTTGTCTTCTTTAGAAAGAATTCTATTCAGATCCTCTGCCCATTTTTTTAATTGAATTTTTAATATTAAGTTATGTAAGTTCTTTATACAGTTGACCGTTGAACAACTTATATGTGGATTTTTTTCAACAGTTAATACTACAGTACTACATGATACACAGTTGGTTGAATCCATGGCTGCAGAACCACAGATAGGGAGGAACTGCACATATAGAGGGCCAACTATAAGTTATTTATTTATTTAAATTTATTTATTAATTTATTTATTATTTATTTTTGGCTGCATTGGGTCTTTGTTGCTGCACAAGGGCTTTCTCTAGTTGTGGCGAGTGGGGGCTACTCTTCGTTGCAGTGAGTGGGCTTCTCATTGCAGTGGCTTCTCTTGTGGAGTACGGGCTCTAGGCACGTGGGCTTCAGTAGTTGCAGCACATGGGCTCGGTAATTGCGGCTCACGGGCTCTCAAGCTCAGGCTCAGTAGTTGTGGCGCATGGCCTTAGTTGCTTTGTGGCATGTGGGATCTTCCCCGACCAGGGATCAAACCCGTGTACCCTGCATTGGCAGGTGGATTCTTAACCATTGTGCCACCAGGGAAGTCCCCCAACTATAAGTTATATGTAGATTTTTGACTGTGCAGAGAGTTGGCACCCCTAACCCCCTGGATATTAACTGCTTATCAAATATATGATTTGTAAATATATTCTCCCTCTTCAGTAGGTTGAAAATATTCAGTAGGTTGCCTCTTCATTTTGTTGATGGTGTCCTTTGCTGTGCAGAGCTTTTTAGTTTGATGTAGTCCCACTTGTTTACTTTCACTTTTGTCACCTTTGCTTTTGGGGTCAAATCCAAAAAATCATCACCAAGATCAGTGTCAAGGAGCTTACCACCTATTTTTTTCTTTAGGAGTTATATGGTTTTCAGGTCTTACATTCAAGTCTTTAATCCATTTTGAGGAGTTTTTGTGTACGGTGTAAGATAGTGGTCCAGTTTCATTCTTTTTCATGTGGCTGTCTGGTTTTCCCAACACCATATATTGAAGAGACTGTTCTTTCCCCATTGTATGTTCTTGGCTCCTTTGTCATAAATTAATTGACCATATATGTTTGGGTTTATTTCTGGGCTCTCTATTCTGTTCCATTGATTTAGGTCTGTTTTTATGTCAATACCATACTGTTTTAATTACGATAGCTTTGTAATATAGTTTGAAGTCGGGGCACGTCATGCCTCCAGCTTTGTTCTTCTTTCTCAAGATTGCTTTGGCTATTTGTTGTCTTTTGCGCTTCCAAACAAATTTTAGAATTGTTTGTTCTATTTCTGTGAAAAATGCCTTTGGAATTTTCATAGGGATAACATTGAATCTGTAGATTGCTTTGGGTAATATAGGCATTTTAACAATATTTATCCTTCCAATTAATGAGCAAGGAATATCTTTCCACTTACTTGTGTCTTCTTCGTTTTTTTCAGTCAGTGTCTTACAGTTTTCAGTGTACACGTCTTTCACCTCCTTGGTTAAATTTCTTCCTAGGTATTTTGTTCTTTTTGATGCAATCATAAATGAGATTGTTTTCTTAATTTTGCTTTCTGATAATTTGTTATTAGTGAATTTTTGTCTATTTATTTTGTATCCTGCAACTTTATTGAATTCATTTTATACTAACAGGTTTTTTTTTTGATGGAATCTTTAGGGTTTTGTATATCAAGTCATCTGCAAATAGTTTTACTTTTTTCCTTTGCAATTTGGATGCCTTTTCTTTCTTTTCCTTGCCTAATTGCTCTGGCTAGAACTTCCAATAGTATGTTGAATAAAAGTGGTGAAAGTAGGCATCTTTGTTTTGTTCCTGATCTTAGAGGAACGTTGAGTATGATGTTAGCTGTGGGCTTGTCATATACTGCCTTTATTATGTTGAGGTATGTTCCCTCCATACCCACTTTGTTTTTAATCACAAATGGATGTTGAATTTTGTCAAATGCTTTTTCTATATCTATTGATATGATTATATGGTTTTTATTCTTTATTTTGTTAACATAGTGTATAATGTTGATTCTTGCATCCCTGGAATAAATCCTACTTGATCATGGTGTATGATCCTTTTAATGTATTGTTGAATTTAGTTTGCTAATATTTTGTTGTATATTTTTGAATCTATGTTCATCAGGGATATTGGCTTGTAATTTCTTCTTCTTGTGGTATCCTAGTATGATTTTGATATCAGGATAATGCTGGCCTTGTAAAATGAGTTTGAAAAGTGTTCCCTCTTTTTCCATTTTTGGAAGCGTTTGAGAAGGATTGGGAGTAATTCTTCTTTGAATGTTTGGTAGAATTCACTAGTGAAGGTGGCTGGTGCTGCACTTCTGTTTGTAGAGAGTTTTTAAATTACTGACTCAATCTCCTTACTAGCAATTGGTCTGTTCAGATTTTCTGTTTCTTCATGATTCAATCCTTGAAGGTTGTATGTAGGAATTTATCCATTTCTTCTAGGCTGTTCAATTTGTTGGCATATAATTGTTTGTAGTAGTCTCTTACGATCCTTTGTATTTCTGTGATATCAGATGTTATGTCTTCTCTTTCATTTCTGATTTATTTATCTGAGGCCTCTCTTTTTCTTGGTGAGTCTATCTAAGGGCTTGTCAATTTTGTTTACCTTTTCAAAGAACCAGTTCTTGGTTTCATTGATCTTTTCTTTTGTCTTTTTAGTCTCTATTTCATTCATTTCTGCTCTGATCTTTGTTATTCTCTTCCTTCTGCTGACTTTAGGCTTTGTTCTTCTTTTTCTAGTTCCTTGAGGTGTAAAGTTAGATTGTTTATTTGAGATTTTTCTTCTTTCTTGAGATAGGCATTAATTGCTATGAGCTTCCCTCTTAGAACTCCTTTTTCTGCATACTATAAGTTTTGGTGTGTTGTATTTTCATTTAGTTTGTTTCAAGGTAGATTTTGATTTCACATTTGATTTCTTCATTGACCCATTGGTTGTTCAGTAGCATGTTTAGTCTCCACATATTTATGACTTTTCCAGTTTTCTTCTTGTATTTGATTCTAGTTTCAGACCATTGTGATCAGAAAAGATGTTTGATATGATTTCAGTTTTCTTAAATTTGATAAGACTTGTTTTGTGGCCTGTCATATAATCTGTCTTGGAGAATGTTCCATGTGCACGTGAGAAGAATGTGTGTTCTTTTGGTTTTGGATGGCATGTTCTGTATATATCTGTTAAGTTCATCTGGTCTAATGTGTCATTTAAAGCTTATTGATTTTCTGTATGGATGATCTCTCCATTGATTGTAAATGAGGTATTTAAGTCCCCTACTATTATTGTATTGCTATCTATTTCTCCCTTTAAGTCTGTTAATATTTGCTTTATATATTTAGGTGCTCCTTTGTTGGATGCATATTTACAAATGTTATATCTTCTTGTTGGATTGACCCCTTTATCAATCTGTAATACCCTTATTTGTCTTTTATTACAGTCTTTGTTTTAAAGTCTATTTTGTCTGATATAAGTATAGCTAACCCAGCTTTCTTTTGGTTTCCATTTACATCGAATATCTTTCTCCATCCCTTCACTTTCAGTCTGTGTATAGAGGAATAGAGGAATATGTTTCAAACAAAAGAACAAGATAAAACCTCAGGGGAAAAAAAACCTTAATAAAATTGAAATAAGTAACTTACCTGATAAAGAGTTCAAAGTAATGGTCATAAAGACACTCAGTGAACTTGGGAGAAGAATGATGAACACAGTGAGAACTTCAGCAAAGAGACAGAAAGTATAAGAAAATTTCAAACAGAAATCACAGAACTGAAGAATACAATAAGTGAAATGAAAAATACACTGGAGTAGTTCAGCAGCAAACTAGATGAAGCAGAAGAAAGTTTCAGTAAGCTCAGAGACAGGGCAAAGGAACTCACACAGTAAGAGCAGCAAGAAAAAAAAAAAAAAGAATGAAAAAAAAGTGAAGATACCTCAAGGGATTTATAGGACAACATCAAGAAGACTAATACTCACATTATAGGAGTCCCAGAGGAAAAGAGAGGTGAAGATATAATGTATTTGAAACATATTCCTCTATTTCCTAATTTTGCTTGACTGTCTTTGTTGTTTTCTGTGCATTAGGTGAAACAGCTACTTCTCCCAGTCTTGAAGGATTGGCCTTGTATAGGAGATGAACCTTATCATTCAACTCTACCCTAGTTCTTGGTTGTCTATCAAACCTTTGTGATTTTCCAAGCAGCCTATTTTATTTTTAATAGTTCCCAGTAGTTGAGGATGTGCCAAGACCAGTCAGTGGCCCAAACAGGAGGATCTCAGTCAGCACCTAGATTCAGGCTGATTGGAAGCTAGACCCTCAGGCAACAGCTTTTAAAGAATACAAATATATACAGTCCTGTGGGACTGCAAACATAAGCCCCACTGGCCCCTAGAGCCAGGCGATCTGGAGGTGTCTCCTGGGAAGCAGCTGCAAAAATTGGCGTTCCAGATGAGTGCACAAGCTCGTTTCTGGGAGATACCAGTGAGCTGTAGTGACACAGAGGGTGAGTGCAAAGATGGTATCCCCTGGCCTACATTCCCTGAGAGCACCTCTGTAGCCTCTAGGTGTATGCCAAACCTGAAACCTGCTTCTACAGCTGAAGCTCCAGGACTAGCAAGTGGAAAGATTGGGAGTGTGTTTCAATCTGCTGTCGGTGCAGTGCCCTGGCTGTGGTAGCCTGCCTAGAACTGTCTCTCTCATATAGTCCCGTGGGGCCCAGGAACACAAGCTCACCTGGTCACCAGAGGAAGGTGATTAAAGGGTATCCCTTGGGCGGCAGCTGCAAAAATCAGGGCACCAGACATAAAAACTGGTGTACCAGTTATGTTTAAGAGCTTCCCTCTGAGAGATGCTGACACTGTGGGGTGAGGCAGAGGGGGAGCGCAGATACAGTGCCCATCCTATGAGCTCTCAGGACAATTTTACAGTCAGCCTTGGATGTGTGTTTAATTAGAAGCCTGCCCCTCAGGCTGCAGCTATGATGATAAGCTAATAGGCCTCTTTCCAGAAGGATTGAGCTCCTGGGTCCGTTGCCTCTTGCAGTGCCCTGAGGGTGGTAGCTATTTCAGAACTCTTTCTCCATTGGTCATAGTCTTGTGAGGCCCATGAGCATAAGCTTCACTGGTCATCAGAGCCGGGTGATGTAGAGGTGTCCCCTGGCAGCAGCTGCAAAAATCAGAGCACCAGAGAAGGACATAAGCTCCTTTCTGTAAGATGCTGGTGAGCTGGAGTAAGGCAGAGGGAGAACGTAAAAAATTACATTCTCCAGCAAACTAGTGGTTACCAGTGGGAAGAGGGAAGGAGGGAGGGGAAATACAGGGGTAGAGGATTAAGAGGTGCAAACCATTAGGTATAAATTAAGCTACAGTGATATATTGTACAACAGAGGGAATATCGCCAATATTCTATAATAACTATAAATGGAGTTTAACCTTTAAAAATTGTGAATCGTTATATTGTATACCCGTAACTTATATAATATTGTACAGCAACTGTACTCAAAAAAAAAAGAAAAAATATTGCGTTCTTCAGCCTCCATTCCCTGAGAGACCCTCTATTGGCCCCTATAAGGGTGCCAAACCAGAAACCTGCCCCTCAGACCAAAGTTCCTGGACAAGCATATAGGCCTCTTTCTCAGAAAGTCTGGGGGTATGTTTCAGTTTGCTGTCTGTGCAGTGCCCTGGGAGTGGTAGTCTGCCAAGGACTGTCTCTCCAATTGTTAGTCCCATGGGACCCAGGAACACAAGACCCCCAGCCTCCAGAGCCAGGTGATCAGAGGGCTTCCCCTGGGTGGCAGCCACAAAAACTGGGTCACCAAACATAAAAACGGAATCTCCAGAGGTGTGTTGAAGCTCCCCTCTCTAAGATACTGGTACTCTGGGGCAAGGCAGAGGGAGAGTGTGAAGATGGCACTCACTGAAAAAAAAAGAAAAAACAAAAGAAAAGGAAAAGAGAAAAAGAAAAAGAAAATTTAGAGGAAAAAAAAAAAGGAAAGTACAAAGAAAAAAAAAAAAAGATGGCACCTACTGGCTTTAGCAAGGCAGAGAGAGAGCTCCCAGCAGCCTCAGTCCCTGGAGAGTATCCCAGCAGGCCTCTGCCCCTCAGACCAACATTTAAAATTAGGGAATGAGTCTCATTCACATAAAGTGGGCATTTTTCAGATTGCTGCTTCTGCATTGGTCCCTGGGGCAGGTGAGTCTGTGCCCAGGCCCTTTAGGAGACCTTCCTCAATTTACCACAGCCCCATGCAAGCCTTGTTGGTCTTCAAAGCTAGATGTTTTGGGGGCTTGTCTCTCAGGTGCCAGTATTAAAATTTGGGGTGTTTGATGTGGGGCACAAACCCTTTGCTCCTCTGGGAGAAGCTCTGGGTTTTGAGTTCCCTCCCGATTGTGGGTTGCTGTGCCAGGCATGAAAATTATGGCAAGGTTGTGTCTCAGCCTTTCCTCCCTGTTTTGATGAATCTTCCCTCTCATTTGCCCAATGTGAAGGGGTTGCTCTGCCAGTATTTAGGTTTTCTTCGGAGGAAATTGTTCCATATATTGCTGTGGATTCAGTGTGTCAATGGGAGGAGTTGAGTTCGGGATCGTGCTACATCGTCATCTTCCTGTTTAACATTTTTACCAAAGAGTTTTAACACTCTGCTTGTTATATTATACTTACTTGCTTTGTATGCCATTTAAAAAAGTAGATAGAGTCCTGGAAAATTTCAGATAGACTTACCATTAGATTATTTCTTCTTCCGAGTTAGTGAGCCTGAATTAGCGAGAATTATAGCACATACATACATATTCTTATCAGGTACATAAAGACCTAATGACTAGTCTCTGAGGAAATGCACCAGTTGCAACCTCTAACCTCCCACCCTGGTGGCTTCATCCCCCTTCTTTACTTTATTGCCTTCTAATATACTATATACCGTACTCATTTGTTTATCTTCTGTGTTCCTCTACTAAATTCTAAGTGCCGTGAGGGCAGGATTTTTTTTTTTTTTTGTACCTTTTAACTTCTCAATGCTTAAATCAGTGCCTGGCACACAGTAACATTTGATAAGTATTTATTGTAGGAGTGAATGAATAGTTCCCAAATTAGTTTGGGATGGAGACCTGGGATCTAATTCTAGTTCCTAATCATCTATATGAGCTTGGGCAAGTCTTTCTTCTTTTTGGGTCTCCTTTTAGCATCTGTAAAATAAAATCAGTGGATCTGTAAGGTTCTTTCTAGCTCTAACATTTCATGACTCTGTGCATCCTTAGTTTTTAAATTGCTTAGTAGTAATAGAACAATTTTTTGTTTTATTTTCAAGTAAAATTTTATACAGAATCTCAAAACCTAAAACAGATAAAAATGGAACTATTCTGAATGAATTGGGCATAGGGGTAGGAATGTGGGGAGCAGGAGAGAGAGGCCTTACAACTTGGCTGCCTGCTAGCAGGTCTGCTCTTCATGGGAGCTCCAGAGGTGTGTCTAAGAAACACAAGGTCTCTCTAGGACACAGTTTGAAAACACTTTCTCTAGATTAATGAGAAATGGGAAGTAGTCATACATCTGAGTAAAATTCTGTTTGTGCTTAGATATGGATTTGAAGATGTTGAATAAATGAAAAAAGGTGTGGTTTAGATAGTGGAATTGTAGATGGAGTTTTCTTTCTGCAAATAATTTTATATATTGTTATACAAAAATAAAATTAGGATAAGTTTTTTTGGTTCTGTGATTTTATTAGAAACTCATTTGCTTGAGGTTACTTAATACATCTTGGTCTCTAGTTCCTTTTTTTCTGGGGCTACAAATCTCATGTAGCCTGAGGCCTAGATATCTGTTTGTTTTGGAATTGCCAGAGGATTAAGCATCTTTATGAAGTTTTTACATTAAGATTCCCCTACCACTAGTCCCATCAAGACGAAGTGGACCATTTTTATAGTTAATAGTAGAGCTAATGTCTAAGCCATGCGTCTTACCTGGAGGAGAGCTATCAGACATATGGGTTTAACAGGACAAGGAACAGGCAGTTTCTTGTCTCCGTAACTGGACTGAACTCTGCCTGGGCACCAGCTGGGAGGCAACTAAGCTAATATTTGTCTAGCTCTGTGATCTGAATTGTTTGAAGGATGGTTTGGCTTGTTTGAATTTGAGTATCCACTAATAATTAAGAGAGGTTGAAAGCTTTTGTTTTGCTGAGTACATATTTACCATGTATTATATTACCTTTTATTAATATGGCAGCTCAAGAAACATTCAGAGTAAATTGTCTATGGACTCATTGGTTGGTATTCCTTCCTGGATAATAACAGTGATAAAAATACCCAGATAATACCTTTCATTCAAGGATCTCAACACTTTTTAAAAATCCTAGTGTATTTCATTATTCAATTTATTCTAAAAATCACTTGAGTCTTGTTCATTCTGTGAGCATTTTGAAACTGTATGTATAAGCATAGAGGTACCAACTTTAGTAGAAACTTTCTTGTAGCTGTCATCATAGGAAAAGCAGAGCCTCTTATTGATTGCCCCAACTGAATGGTCCCATCTGTTACTATGGTAACTCTAACATCATATTTGGGATTATTCAAACTCAATTTTTCCAAAGACACTTATTTTGATGATCCAAAATCTGAGTAACTAACAACACTGAAAACCATTTTCCAGTTTTCCTACCTGCCTATCTTGATATCTGTGATCCTTAAAGCAGCATATTTTTCTTTGTCTAATTTTAAAATCTTTTCAAAGTAGTTTATTCTTCAGTGGATGGTTTGTTTGCTTGTTTGGTTTGAATTTAGGGGAATCTAGGTACTATCTCCCTATAACAACTCCTTGTTTTCTCAGCTGCTTATCACAAAAATTTGGTGAATTTTGGCAAAGATTATTGTTTCATTTAATATACGAGGAAGCTGAAGCCCAGAGAGATGAAGTGGCTTTCCCTGGGTGACAGCCAGTAGAAGCGAGCAAATACCAGAACCCAGGTCTCTTGATTCCCAGTTTAGCGCTTTTTCTGATAGAGGTCCAACTCAATGCACATCATTTTTGTTCCTCAGTCTGCCATTTGGATGTCACAAAATGACATTAATCAATCAATACAGATTAAAATGAGAGAAAATCAATGGGAACCAGTAGTGAATTGGAACATCATTAAATTTACAACCCTCCAAGCCCAGAGAGTTGTTTAAGCTTCCATTTAAAATGAAAGATGTTAGAAATAAACTATCTTTAGATGGATTTATGATTAACCATGTATATCTTTTCCTTTGTGACCTGTAGAAGCTCAGATCATTTCTACAGGAAATTTGCTGTTATAGTACAGCTGACTTTTCATTATTATTGTCTTCCTCAGTATTTAACATTTTGTGGTGTGCTAGAGGAAAATCAGGAAAATCAAATGTACTATCTTAAAATTTAGTTGCAGTAAAATATTAATGTATAACTCAGTATAGCCTTTATCATCATGGGCACTTTTTATTACATTGTTGCTCCACATTTTAAAATATTATGATACTCTTTAATTAAGAGTTAATTCACTGACTGAATTAACATGCATAAAAGCAATCCATTGCTCATAATGCTCTCCCTTCCCCCAGTGACCCAACTGCAAGTTGCTCTGCATCACCATTCCCACCACAAAGCAATAAAAACAAGAAAAGACAAATCAAAATAAAAGCTTTTGAACCGCAACTAAACTGCTGGGTTTATTTCACCACCTGGTGGCAGAGACCAAGAACATTTCTCCAAAGAAGACATACAGATGGCCAAAAGACACATGAAAAGATGCTTAATATAGCTAATTATTAGAGAAATGCAAATCAAAAGTACAGTGAGGTATCGCCTCACACCAGTCAGAATGGCCATCATCAAAAAGTCTACAAATAATAAATGCTGGAGAGGGTGTGGAGAAAAAGGAACTGTCTTACATTGTTGGTGGGAATGTAAATTGGTACAACCACTATGGAGAACAGTATGGAGGTTCCTTAAAAAACTAAAAATATGGCTTACCATATGATCCTACAATCCCACTTCTGGGCATATATCCAGAGAAAACCATAATTCAAAAAGATACATGCACCCCAATGTTCATTGCAGCACTATTTACAATAGCCAAGACATGCAAGCAACCTAAGTGTCCATCAGCAGATGAATGGATGAAGAAGATGTGGTATATTTATACAATAGATTATTGCTCAGCCATAAAGAAGAATGAAATAATGCTGTTTGCAGCGACATGGATGGACCTAGAGATTACCGTACTAAGTGAAGTAAGGCAGACAAAGACAAATTATTATATGATATTGCTTATATGTGGAATCTAAAAAAATGATACAAATGAACTTATACACAAAACAGAAATAGGCCCACAAACAGAGAAAACAAACTTATGGTTACCAAAGGGGAAGTGGGGGGGGGAAGGGACACATTACGAGTTTGGGATTAACATATACACACTGCTATATATAAAATAGATAACCAACATGGACCTAGCACAGGGAACTCTACTCAATATTTTGTAATAACCTATAAGGGAAAAGAATCTGAAAAAAATAGATATATATGTCTGTATAGCTGAACCACTTTGCTATACACCCAAAACCAACACAACATTGTATATCAACTATACTCCAATTAAAAAATATATATTTCAACATTCTTTCATTACCTCTTTTCTCCTTCTTGGGCTGGTCCTAGCCGCCTCTTTTGTTTGTTATTCAGAGCTCAGCAAATCCTACCTTAAACAATTTCCTTCTCATATGTACTCACATATTTCTTTCTCCCTCTTTTAATTCCCCCTTCATTTTTTAAATTTAGTGATGTCACAACATTCATTGCTCCTTCCTTTTTTACTTTTCTTTTTTTAAAATTTTTATTTATTTATTTATTTATTTTTGGCTGTGTTGGGTCTTCGTTTCTGTGCGAGGGCTTTCTCTAGTTGCGGCAAACGGGGGCCACTCTTCTTCGCGGTGCGCGGGCCTCTCACTATCGTGGCCTCTCCCGTTGCGGAGCATAGGCTCCAGACGCACAGGCTCAGTAGTTGTGGCTCATGGGCCCAGTTGTTCCGCGGCATGTGGGATCTTCCCAGACCAGGGCTCGAACCCATGTCCCCTGCATTGGCAGGCGGACTCCCAACCACTGCACCACCAGGGAAGCCCCCTTTTTTACTTTTCATCATCCTATTTATGAGTCCAAAAAAAAAAAAAAAAAAAGTGACCTTATTTGTGGTTGCTGAGAGCCCTGCTAGTGAATGTGTGGGAACACCCTCTAAAGTGACGAGTTCTCAGCTGAAGGGACAGAAAAGGCTTGTATTTGAAATGAAGTACCGCACAGGAAAAGGCCTGGGGCCTTATGCCTCAGAGGCTCCTGAATATGCGAAGACATTCCCTTCTGCATCATAACCAGCATTTCTGTCTTCCTTCCTCTTCTAATAAACATGCTTTTTCCAAAATACGAACCCTTAAGATAATTTTAAAAACCTATTTCTTACTTGGTTTCCTTGTTTTTCTCTTAGGTTTAATGGACAACTTAGTTTTCTACCATTTTTTTTACTGCAAATATTCAGCGTTTGGGATGCTCTAAAGCAGTGATTCTCAAACTTAAGCATGCATCGGAGTCACCTGGAGGACTTGTTAAAACAGACAGCAAGGCCCAACCCAAGAGTTTCTGATGGAGTAGGTCTGGGATGGAGCCTGAGAATTTGATTTCTAACAAGTCCTCAGGTGGTATTGATGCTGATGGCCTGGGACCACACTGAAAACTCACTGCCCCAGCGTTATGTGGCCTCTCTGGTGTGGATATCGGGCAGTGTTTTGCAATCCATTCCTTGGCCTGAGTGCCTGCAGAGACCATTTTCCTGCATGTAGACCTGGTTCCCGTCTGCCACTTTTTCTTCCACAGCTGGGACCACTTAACCTGTAGCCTCAGACTTTGTTTAAGGACAGAATTTGTGTTCTACCACTGTTTCTCCAGCCCTAAGAAGAATGGCTAGTATATATTAAAAGGTACTTAGTTGGGTATGTGTTCGGGGGTGAGGGTGGATATTGTTGCAAGGCAGCAGGCCTGGGGTATTGAGCAACATTTATAGTATTGTTTCCATAAGAGAAAGGCTCTGGGTTATGAATGGATTACATTATGCTGTGTAGCATTACTTGTTTTGAAGTAGGCATTATATATTTGCCCCCATGTCTCTTCTGATAGTAGTCTGATTTCCAGTGCAGGTCAACAATTCATTAAAGGTATTGCTTTTGTGATGGAAACGAAGTAAGGAGAAGATTGTTTTCTGGGTTTTATTTAGCAATTTTATTGATTAGTCTTTATAATACTCTAGTTAGTCTTTAAAAAAAAAAGACTTGAAATACCCAAGCAAGTGGCAAATGGTAGCTGTTATGGGGAGTGTCTGTGATGATACTGTCTAGTAAATTGCAAGCGCAGAAGGAACAGGTGCAGGGCTGAATTGGGAGACTAAGCTCAGGAAATACAATATCAGCTTCTCCTTCTGACCATTTCATCTGCTGTGCAATTGAAGGTGCAGCAGAACGTCAGGTCAGTGGTGTGAGCGATTGAGGAGCCTCCCTCTGCCCACTGGTCACAGACGGTAGACGTGCATCTGGAATCTCAGCTCTTTAGTGCCGAAAGGGCCCTTAGAAATCATCCTAGTCCAGTCCCGTCCATTTACAGATGGTGAAATGAGGCCTAGATAAGGGAAAGACTTGCCCCAAAGCACACATCTGGTAGATGGCAGAGTCTGGACTTGAATCCTGCCCAGAGTCTAGGCCTACTAGCGCTCCTCCCATTGCACTGCACTGCTTTCCCCTCACTGGTCTTACAAAGTAACTGTAGCCCATTGTAGACTTTTGGGTTCCCTCCAGTTACCTACCGACAGGTTTGGGGAAGAGAGTTATGTGTGCTTTTTTCCGAATGCTTCAAAGGCCATTTTCTGGCCTCATGAGCTCAGTCTCTGCTACCTTCTCCCAAAGCCACAGCCATTTGATCTCCAATTGCAGGCTTAGTCCTGGGCCCAATGTTGTACCTTGATCAGGTAGATTTAAGAAGCTCAAGTTCACAGCCTGGGAGTCAGTAAGATGTCATCTGGGCTGCTGCTACCCCTGTCCTGACTTGCCCAGTTCCAATCTTGTCACTCCGTGCCTGATTCCTGTCTTGATAAGTTGATAAGTTCCTGTAGGACTGGGGCCCTGCCTTGCTGTTACGAATTCTTTTTTCACTACAGAGGAGTTGAGGTGGGGGTGGGGGTAGGGAAGTATTACTTGTTAAGCATCTATTTTGTGCCAGTGACTTTACTCACATATTATTTAATCTTAACCGCATCTTCATGAAGTTTTATTTCATTTTATAGGTGAGGAAACTGAGGTGCAGAGAGATCATGGGACTCGCTTAGGGTGACACAGCTAATGAGTGCTGGAACTGGGGTTCAAGTTTGAGTCTTTTGAGCTCCAAATCGCATACTTTTCCCAATATACCTGTCAGGGCCAATGGTTCACCCATAACTCCCAGTTCATTTATTTGTTCAGGGGATATTTATGGAGTTCTGTTGTATTTCAGCCCCTATGCTAGTCACTAGAGAGGCAATCCCTGCCTACGTGGAGCTTACCATCTATTGGGGAAGACCAAGTAATGATGAGTAGATAGCATGTTAGAAAGGAGATGCTATGACATGCCTAATCTAGTCCTGGGTGGGGTGAGGGTACAAATCAAGCAAGACCTCCTGGAGGAGAAACGTTTAAGCTGAGGCCTGTGCTGAAGCATGAAAGGACCTTGCACACGACCTGAAGGAAAGCTAGTGAGGCAGGAACATAGTGAGCAGTTGTGGACTGATACTCTGCTACTTACTAGAAATCCGCTTATGGGGACTTCCCTGGTGGCGCAGTGGTTAAGAATCCGCCTGCCAGTGCAGGGGACACGGGTTCGAGCCCTGGTCCGGGAAGATCCCACGTGCTGCGGAGCAACCAAGCCCTTGCGCCACAACTGCTGAGCCTGCCCTCTAGAGTCTGCGAGCCACAACTACTGAGGCCACGTGCCACAACTGCTGAAGCCCGAGCACCTAGAGCCCGTGCTTTGCAACAAGAGAAGCCACTGTAATGAGAAGCCCGCGCACCACAACGAAGAGTAGCCCCCGCTTACAGTAACTAGAGAAAGCCTGTGCGCCACAACGAAGACCCAACGCAGCCAAAAATAAATAAATAAACAAACAAATAAATAAATAAATTTATTTAAAAAAAAAGAAATCCGCTTATGCTGCCTGCCTGCCTAGCACAGTGCCTAGCATATAATGGGTGCCCAGTGAATGTTTGCTGAGTGAACGCATGATGGATGAAACAATAAATGAATGGCAGTTCTGAAAGCTCATTTTGTTTCTTATATGATAAGTTACCTTGGTGGAATGATTCCTCCAACTCCTCTTTCTGTTGTTTTGGGTTTCCTCGCTGTATTTTGAATGTCCTCACACGTGTTCTGCCTTTCTCTCACAGCCATGGGGTGTCTTCCTGCCTCAAAGAGAGCAAAAGCTGAGCTGCCCTATTATCCTCTTAGTGGCTGCCTTGAGCATGAAGTTTGAAATAGCGTCAGTGATTTGATTTTTTCCTCTGGGGATCTGGCAATTGAAAATAAATGTAGAAGGAGCCCCAAAGGAGGTTTTTCTTGGGGGCATGAGAGATGACAGCACCAGTTATTGGTGCACTTTGACAATGCAGAGTTATATAAGTGGATGAAAAATAGAGGCTATTCCACCAAAGTCAGCTTGCCTTACTTAAGTGCTTTTATATTCACAAAAGTGGGTGGCCCAGAGTGGTTCTGTAACTCTATTTGCAAATTCCTAGTTCATGGCACAGAGAAATAGAAATCTGTAGATTGAGGTTCAACAAATGTTAATTTAAACAATGAATGTGTGCTGGGTACTTTCACATTGCATTTAATATCTAAAATATAAACAGTATCCTGTTTCTAAAGAATAAATTTTCAACTTAACAATTCTGGCAGGAGTAGCACAACATTGCAGAACCTGAAATAGGTGAGAATAGCCTACTTGATAGTATACCTTGGTCCAGAAAAAATTCCAAGCCAATTTGAATGCCAGTTTTTTCCAGATTTAACCTCCTGTGTCTTCTCTTTCTGTTCTAGCTTCTGGGCTGAGGAGTAGGCCTAACTCAGTGAATTTGAAGGGCAGTCTTGACTGACAATGACAAAAATGAGGAAATGATCTTTGGTCCTTGTTTGTTTGTTTTTCACTGGTTGGTCCATTCATTCATTCACTCATAAAACATTTGCTGAATGACTCCTATGTCTAGACCACCATAGATATAGAGACAAGTTTTACAGTCCTGTCCTCACAAAGCTTGCAGTGCCTGGGTAAGATAGATAGGAGTATGCCATACAAGATGAGGGGGGAGTGTTGGGGTGGCATTTAATGCAACATTGATAGTCAGAGAAGGCATCCTAGGAGAAGGTGACTCCTAGAGGTCCACCAGGGGTCTGCTCTCAGTGATGATTCACTAAGTGAGGACGGGGCTGGCCAGAGTCCATTCAGTAAGTACTCAGAGTAATCTTGTCCACGTTCCCCACCACAGTAAGAGTAGGATTATTTAAAAAGGATAATCAGGAGGTAATCAGGAGTCGTATTGCCTTGCTCCTTTAGGTTCTGTGTGGGGTTTGGAGGTCTTGGAGATTGATTTTTGGAGGCAGAGTATAACTGTAGCTAATGGCTTATGGAGAATTTTATAGTCAGATCTCCACTTGAGATTTCTATCAGAGTTGGGGAAATCAGATGGTCAGAAATCCTCCCGGACAATGTATGTAGTTATTGTGTGATCCTGAAACCATAAGGTGGAAGAGGGCCCTTTGGCAGGTGCAATGAGGGGTTTTGGAGCTGGGCTCTGAGGGTTATGTTATTTTTTCCGTGTACTTAGGATGAAAAATGGGCACTGTGACATCGAGAGTGCCTCAAGAAAGGAGTCCCTTTCTAACTTGCTGATGACCTGCACAGTCATCAAGTCTGAGCCTCCCCTCCCCTCCCCTTCCGTCCCCTTCTCTCCCCTTCTCTCCCCTCCCCTCCCCTCCCATCCTTCCTCCTCCTGTCCCCTCCATTGCTAGGGAAACAGGCAATTGAGATATAGCCTTTGCATAGTGGGTGATGTAGCTCTGCAAACAGAGATGAATAATTCTACAGCGTGGAGTAGAATCACATGTCAGAGGAGCAAGAATTGGGGATGGACAGGGAGGCTGCCTCCCAGGGACACATAGAACTTAGGGCTTAGGATGTTTTCTCTGCTTGTCTCAAAGCCTTGTTGGCTGAATGAGACTTTCTCAGCTGGATGGTCACCAAGCCTGAAGCTGGTCTTCTGCCTGGATCTGGAAGCAAGAACAAGGTTTGTTTAGTCTATGCTGCTTCCAGTTTGTGCTTCTCTCCTCTTCTCTTTCTGCCCCATGGGACTGACTCCATGTGGGTCTATGACCCGAAAGGTTGTGGCCGTCTCCCACCTCTGTCCTGCTTGTAGGCTCGGGCAGTGTTCCTTTGAGTATGGTCTTACCTGTGGAATTCCAACTGAGACTAAAGTCTGCCGGTAGGTGAGGACAAGTCAGGAGACAGTTGGGGCTGGGAGGAGTGCTGTGGTTTCAGAGGTGACCTCTTTGCTGATTTTAGAGCTCTGTTCAGTGCTTGCTGGCCACCTGCCAGTACAGAAGGAACTCTGGATTCACTAAAGCTTGGTTCATGGTTAGACTTCTGTGCATAATTAGTATTTTTAAGTCATTTTATCTAAAGACTTCAAATTTAGAGACTCTAAGTACTTGAGAGATATTTTATGGATCACAGCTGAGTGTAAAAGGATCTTGCAGCATCTCTCCCCAGCCCTCACTCCTGGCCAGCTGCTTCTAATCACATTCAGCAAAGTCCTGTGACAGACTCATTCTTCTTCCAGCTCCTTGCAGATGTCATGCTCCAGGTCAGCCTGGGTCTTTCTGAGGAGCTGTAGAACAGTGTTTCTCAAACTGCAGTGTGCATGCAAATCACTTAGGGATCTTGTCTAAATGCAGGTTCTGATTCTGTAGGTCTGCTCTGCAGCTCTAACAAGCTCCCAGGTGATGCTGATGCTGTGGTCTGAGAACTACCCTTTACTCAAAGGAAATTGCTGAAAGTCAGGCATATAAGTGGAGGATATAGAGGCCCAGATAAGGAGAGTGGCTTGCCTGAGGTCACACAGCAAATTAGTAGCAGAGACCAGGGCTAAATCTGGTCATCACTTTCCCTTTGTGTTGTATATACTTTTTTATCTGCTGACTTGGAAAGAACTAGAAATAAAGAATTAAAGAAGTAGAAATAATGTTTCCTGTTTGCATTATCAGGTTTAGAGCAACCTCATAGAGCCAAAATCTAATGTTATAGTCTAGACCCACCTGGCTTTCTTCTTTCTCAGTGAAAGAAGGAATTGGTGAGACATTTTCTGTGTTAACCTCAGGATTTTAAACAGAGCCTCCCTCACACCACTCTTGGTGTCAGCAGTGCTTGTTGAACAGAACTTGAGTCCCTTCCACACAGGAGCCAGAAGGTGCCAGATGGCCCAAACTGAGTGTTTAGACTGAGCTAACTCTCAGATTCCAGGAGCAAAAGGGTGGTATAGGACACTGAGCCAGCCATCAGGCTTCAGAACTTGCTTAGCACTTTGGCTTGTAGGAACCAGTGGCAAAGGAGACATACTGGGAATGGGGTAGGTAGGTTTGACCCAGAGACGCCACCAGGGGTCTGGGGCTGTGGGAAGAGCATGGCAGCCAGAGAACATGGCAATAACAACCACACTTCTGTCCATCAAGAAGGTCCTGGGAGGGAGTGGGGAGGGGACATAGGCGCAGGCAGTTTGCAGTCATCTAGGCAAGTGGGCAAACTTTTCATTCAATATTTATTGCATGCCTACAACATGCTAGATGCTGAGCTGTGCACTGGTGGATGTGGAGATGAATTCCTAGGAGCTCTGGTTTCAGGAGGCTCCCAGGTAGATTCTGGATCACAACAATCTCTTGGAGTAATAGCAAGGTGGAATGGTTTACTAGGTGGGGATTCAGATAAAGGAAACAATTCAGGGTCATACTTGCTGGACCTCTAGCACAAAGCAGGGAGGGCATGGTTTCTGGAAAAATGCCCAGTGCTGAAAACCAAGGAAAAGGTCGGAACAGGAATGGCAGCACCCTGAGCTTGCTTCTGATCTGCTAACCTCAGATGCTTAAAACCTTTCCTAACTGAGGACAGGACTGACTGCTCAGGGTTGGGCTGGGACTGAGCCTGCAGGTAAAGTCACCTGGTGAGGACACGGAGCCAGGCACTCTGAGACCAGAAGGACATAACCATGCAGGCTTACCGTCTGTTTACTTGCTCACCCTTCCTACCTTTGGCTACTTTGGTTGTAAGAATCATTCTGTGCTTATGGAGAGTAAGGTGCTGGAAGCTTCTCATGATCAGGCCCTCTGGGGTAACAGAGGTGCCAGGAGGCCCCCGTCCCCATCATCACTTACACTAACATCTCCTAGGGTTGAGATGGCATTAGGTGTCTCCTGATGGAGGCAAGTGACTAATGCTTCACTGGGGAAAAAACTGGATGAACGGGTACATGGCTTGAGGCCACAGACCAGGCTGCATTTGAAATTGACATCCAGTGACTAAGCTAGAAGAGGTGCAGTGTTGGTAGTGGTGGTGACAGTCTAGGGGGAGCAATGCATGGCGTCTGCTAGGCCCTCAGTAAATACGTGTTGACTGAGTAGGTATTGACAAAGTGCTTTACAGTATGCAAAACACTTCCAAGTACATTCTTCCCCCAGACTCTGTGAGATAGGCAGAGCATTATACTATACCATTTGATACTGAGGAAGCCGAGGCTTATGGTGTTACGTATTTTGCCCAAGATCGCACAGCTGGTAAATGGCCAAGCTGACACTAGAATTCAGCTCTTCTGACTCTCTTTCTAATGTTTTGTCTTTGAAGACACGTCTGAAAATGCACACAGGTACTGCCAGGGGTCTGGCTGTTGCACATTTGATATTTGGTACTTATTAAAAAGATATCATTTTTTAATGCAAAACATTTTTATTAAAAGGAAATGTGCCTCTCTGTGTGCATTTTTACCAAATTGAGCCCTTGGGTGTCTCTATTTTTAATAAGGAAGAAACACTTGGGTCTGGAACAGCTGAACCAAGCACCATTGCTGCCTACTCATTAGCTCTGTCTAATTAGATTGAAACCAAGGATGGAAGTGGCACAGGCAACCATTTTGTTGTGGCAGGAATGGTCATGTATGGCCTTGAGCCCTCCCTCCCATCCTCTCCCCTCCAGAAGGCCGTTAGGATGTAGCTCCTTTCACAGGACGATAGTATACTTCCGTCACAGAGAGAGAGAGAGATTGAGAGAGAGACAGACAGACAGACTGATTTCTGGAACCCTAGAGATTTGGTGAGTCATTGCATTGCATCTTTCTGTTGGCATCCGGACATGTAGGACAAAGAGGCTATTGTTTTTTCTTTAAGAGCAAACTAGATACAAGCCATTTCTCTGAAGTACTTGGAGGACCTTGGGTTCCTGTAAATAGCTTTTTAAAAAAAAAAAAAAAAAGTACACCTGAAAGGTTTTGTCCCTGAAACTTGGGCCCCAAGTTTGCATGTGAGTAGAAAAGTGCTGGCCCTGATCCCAGGCCTGTTGTAGGTGGTTTTGTCCAGTCCTCAGTGGTGACTTTGACCTCTGGGCCTGCTTACTTGAGTCAAAGCTTTCAGCTGGAATTTTCCATATTCATGCTCCTCTGTTGTTGCACAAACATAAGGCAGCAAATGAGGAGAGAAGGTGATTGATCGAACTCCTGGGCCCACACGTTATATGAAGGAGCCTTGGGGACTGCCAAGGGCCAGTTGCGGTTTTTCTGAGACTAGTTTCTACCTAGCTCCTTGAGCTGGCTTGCTTCATTTCCCCCTCCCTTTACCCGCATCTGTTCCCTTGCCCCCAACCCATATCAGCCCCCCCACCACTGCCCTGTGTTCACCCCCAGTCTTGCCCCCTTTTCCCACCTTCCACACAGGAAGTGCCTGTGCCCTTCCTTCCCTGCTCAGAACACCACATTGGCTCTTCGCTGTCTCCGGGGAGAAGTCTGTTCTCCTTGGCAGAGCATGCAGGGAATTGTTGGCTCTTCCTGATCTCTTCAACCTGTGTGTTACCACTGCTTCTTCGCACAGGCCCTGCTTGTAGCCAGACTTGTAGCAGTTCCTGGACACACCAGATTCTCTCTCCTGCCTCTGTGCCTTTGCACCTGCCAGTCCTTTCACCAGATTTTAGTTCTTTGGCTTTTATTTTTTTAATTAATTTATTTAATTTTATTTATTTTTGGCTGCGTTGGGTCTTTGTTGTTGCACACAGGCTTTCTCTAGTTGAGGTGAGCAGGGGCTACGCGGTGCGTGGACTTCTCATTGTGGTGGCTTCTCTCGTTGCAGAGCACGGGCTCTAGGTGCGTGGGCTTCAGTATTTGTGGCGCTCAGGCTCAGTAGTCATGGCTCGCGGGCTCTAGAGCGCAGGCTCAGTAGTTGTGGCTCACGGGCTTAGTTGCTCCATGGCATGTGGGATCTTTCCAGACCAGGGATCGAACCCATGTCCCCTGCATTAGCAGGCAGATTCTTAACCACTGCACCACTAGGAAAGTCCCAGTTCTTTAGCTTTTAATTCAAATGTTGCCTACTCCTCCGTGAAATTTTCTATATATGCCCAGGCAAAATTTTCTCTCTCCTTTCTCCTCTTAGTAATTCAGATGTATTCTTGCTATATTTTTTAATGACATAATTTTGTAATCACTTGTTTGAATGTTTACCCCTCTTTTTTTACCCCAAATTCATCACGCATTTGCTTGTACATTTGATTTTTGGTACTTTTTAAACAGATAGCATATTTATTTATTTATTTATTTTGGCCGCACTGCTTGCGGGATGTTAGTTACACCACCAGGGATCAAACCTGGGCCCCCTGCAGTGGAAGTGTGGCGTCCTAACCACTGGACTGCCAGGGAATTCCCGATAGGTAGCATTTTTTAAATGCAAAACTGTTTTTTTTTTTTTTTTAAGGAAATGTGCCTCTCTGTGTGCATTTTTACCAAATCAGGCTGAACCCTTGGGTCGCTTTATAAAATAAATATATAAATATAAAGGTCTGCTTTGTACTACTGTTACTACCTAACCATTGTTGAGTTCTGACTCTAATAAATCAGGCATTAGGCTAAAGTAAGGGCTTTACATTCACTCCTTTCCTCCTCCTTGGGCATAGAGCTTATTATTATCTCCACTCTACAGACTAGGAAATTGCGACTTAGAGAGTTTCAGTGACTTGGCAAGATCCCAGTTAGAGAGTTTCAGTGACTTGGCAAGATCCCAGAGCTAGTAATTAGTAGACCTGGTGCTCATGCCAGGCACTATGCTAGATGCCATAGATACAGCATTCAGTATGACATCGTCTCGTCCCTCAAGGAGCTTGTGGTCTAGTTGGTGAGACAGGTAAGTCATTGTCAGTCCAGGATGCTGAGTCCAGTGATGAGGGCGTTTGGGGTGCTTTGGGGGGTGGGGGGAGGGCAGACTGGGGCTGTGCACACCCACCTCTGAGTCCCCAGCACCCAGCACTGTGTTAAGCTGTTTCCCTCTGTGACCTGGACTCCACATCTCAGTCATCGTTTGTTCCGCTCTCTATATCTCATCAGTCCTTCTGCAGCGCCTTCCTCTCCATCAAGTCTGGAATGTGTGCTGCCTACATCCTGGTCCAGGCCCCATTCATATAAACCGATCCAAGTGTGTGAGGATGTGCGTGAGAGTGGGATGGTTTCTGGAGTACCAGGAGTCTCTGGAGATTGCCTGTGCTCAGCTCATTTGTCATTGCCTAGGCTTCCTGGAGCATTTCCATGCTAGGAAAATTTTTCTTGGCCTCAAGACAGAACTTCTAAGAACATGTCCCAGGATTGGGCCCTCTGGCACCATGTCCTTCTCACCCCACCAGCTCTGGCTAGCCTCTGCCATGCACTGGATTCTTGCAGATCAGAGAGCTCTGAGATGTGACTCCTGTTCTCCAGGGGCTTGGGATCCAGTAGCCCAAATCAGGTGAGGGGCAGAAGCCTGTCTAGGTCTAGAGGGTGATCCCTGGGCCTGTGGCAGGGCTGAACCAACAGACAGGAATCAGGTGTGAGGGGAGAAGGTTGCATGGGCAGGGAAATAAGCTGACCTCATAGATGAGTCAGCTGCGGTTGGAGGTGCAGTGGACTGTCCGAGGTTAGAGTAAGGAGACATGTGAGAGCACTAGCCCCAGCCGGGATCATTACCCACCTTTCTCCCTGTTAGAGTAACCCCCATCTGGAAGGTAGTGTCAAATCAGGCAGAGGCTCCAAAGCATAACTGTTTTGATCCAAAACAAAAGGGGTGAACCCAGAGCCTAGAGAGGAAAACATTCTAATTTTTTAGGGACACAAAGAAAAGGAATAAAAGAGTGGGGAGCAAAATAGAAGGAGCCCCTCCTGTGTGCATTGTGCCAGGTTATTATGTAATAACATGTGTGATAGTTAAGTTCACAACAACCCCCTGAGTCTACATTTATTGTTGGGGAAACTGAGACTGAAGTCGTGCAGCTGGTAAACAGAGAGTAGCCTTTGAAGCCAGGTCAGTCCTGAGCTTCACCTCAGCTTGCTGCTTGTTCCCAGAGGACTGAAAAATACGCCCAGGGGAGACAATTGACTAAACTTGAAGTACCACACAGGAAGCCCCAAACTAGCCAGTATGAAAGTGCCAACCAAGGAGCAAAAAGTTGTTAATGCGATCTTTGTCAACATGGGCTAGGAAAAAAACCCCTATGTTTTCTGCAGAGTCAGGTTCTTTTTACTTTCTCTTCCCTGTTCTGGGCATGACTGTCTCTTCCTAGGGTTCTCCAAAAGCTCTGGGTATGATCCTGCAGTCTCTGAGGGAGCCCTCTATCTCACCCTGTTCTGTTGGCATCTTGATGAATAACCCCAAGACAATTTAGGCTGGCCTGCCAGAGCCCTTTCTGTGAGTGTGTGTGATCTGTCTTAACTGCTAGAGCTCATTTGGGCTTGTTTAATAATTGAAGGCCAACGTTAAATGTTTCACAGTTTGTCCTTCGCTGACGGGAGCGGTTTTCTGTGTGTAAGTGATATGCCCTGTTTCCCAAGGACGCTGTGTTTCCTCAAGTGTAGCTGATTCAGCACGCTCAGACGTGGCCACTGGGTCACTTGGATTTCGTCAAGTCCTCTTTTCAAGAGCGATCTCTCATGTTTTACCTTTGCAAGCAAGCATGGGAGGCTCAATGGCTGGGGCTGGAGATCTCTTTACTGGGAATTTGGACTAAGAAAGGTGGGCTACGGCAGACATGCTCAGCTGCTTCCCATTGTTCAGAGGAGTCAGTGCCTTTTGTCACTTTAACACGAAAAGAGAGGCCATTGCAGGTCTAAATACCATCTGTTTACCCTGAACTGGTCATTCTAGGCCGGTTCTAATTGTAGTTTCTCCAAGTCATGTACTTGCTCTTGCTTCCAGACCTCCCCGCCTTCCTCACCTTTCCCCACGCTGCTGACCTCTGTCCTCTTTCTGGCTCAGTCAGGTTTGGCTCTCCCTGGGGTCTGGAGTGAGGGGTGTCTCTCTGCATCTCTGCGGCCTTCTGTGTCTCCCTCTTTCTCAGCACTCATCCCCTTGTGTGGGAGTTACCTGTTCTTGCCTTTCCCCGGTGGACTGAGAGCTCTTTGGGGATGAGGGAATCATGAACAAATGAACAAATTGAGGTAGTTTGTAAATTCTGCTGCTGGAAAAATCACAATAACAATTAAGGAGGAGAATTGATGTTTATTGAGGACCTATTCTGGCCCAGGCACTGGGCTAGCTGTGCTATCTCATTTAATTTTCACAGTGGCCTTGGATGGTGGACGCTAGAGGTTACATGAAGACGGCAAGCTTCCTGCAGTCTTTCATTGTGATCCTTCTGATTTTGGATTGACTCATCATAAATGACCTGCTTCATAATTTAATAATGAGTACATTTGAAACTTCAAAAAAAATGCTTTCTTTCAATTTTTCAGTTTCAAAGTTTAGCATTGAGTACAATAATGTATCAGATGATTGTCAAAATGCAGAACCAACTCTTTTGCCGGAAATAATTACACTTTGCCAACCCCGTTTATTTTGAGCAGCTCCAGTGCGTTAATGTACTGTGCTGTAAACTGAGCCTGTGATGTATGGATTATGCAGGAGGATCGGAGTGGCAATGAAACCAAGGGCAGATCCACTGGATGGGTGGTAAAAGGGAAACAGAACACGTCCCTTTGTTAAATACATTCTCCTGAAGATGAGTTTATAATTTGACAAGTTAGACAGCTGGAAAAATTAGGAGCTGCTTTGCTGGAGAAGCTGGCCTGATTCTTCAAACTTGCACTTGGGAAATGAAGCCATTGGTTCTCTTGGTGATTCTCTGGTCAGAGTGCTTGTTTCTCAGGCTGTAGGCAGTTCAGGATCTGCATACATGGACTTGCCCCAGCCAGGCCAGCTCTGCTGTCTTGTGGGCCTGGTTGCTGTTGGCTCTAATCTCACGTTTCTCACTGCCTGCTCATTATTGCCTCCCAAATGGACCATTGCCCCCTCCAAGCTGTCTAAAGCAAGACTCAGCCTGGCAGAGTGGAAGCTGGAGTTAGATTTGTGTTTGAATTCAGGCTTCCACTACTGAATGAAAACTGTTATTTAGGGGAAGTTGCATGACCTCTCTGAGCCTCAGTTTCCTCATCTATAAAAGGAGGTAATTCATTGAGCAATTATTTATTGAGTGCTTGTTATGTGCCAGCCATTGTTCAAGGCATTTGGGAAATAGACAGAAATCCTTGTCTTGGTGGAATTTACATTTTAGTGAGGGGAGGCAGGGATTAAACTGTGGACATAATGAATAAGAAAATTAGATCATATGTTAGAAGGTAATGAGTACAATAAAAAGAAGAAAAGAGAGAGAGCAGGGTAAGGGACATTGGGGATTCTGGAGGGAAGCTGGGACAAGTGTGGGTTGCAGTCTTCAGTAGGCCTCATTGAAGTGGTGACATTTGAGCAAAGTTGTGGAGTTGGTGAGGGGGTGGCTGTGCAGGTATCTGGTGAAGAATGTCCCAGTGCAAAGGCCCTAAAGTGGGGGCAGGCCTGGCACGTTTGAGAAACAGCAGCGTGGCTCAAGCAGAGAGAGTATGGGCGAGAATAAGGGAAGCTGAGGACAGAAGTCATGGTGTTAATTTCCCTCGGGTTTTGAGGATTAAATGAAGAGGTGTCTGTAAAGTACCTTGCTCTTCCATCAGACTTCCCATTTTCCCAATGGCATTGTCACTCTCCCAGCCACCCAGGATCCAAACTTCAGTGAGACTTTGACGCATGCCTTCTCTTTGCCCCCATTGTCAATCACTTGCTATGTCCTGTAGCTGTGTCTTTCTCTTCCATCCCTTACTTCCTCATTCCCATTGTCCTTAACTTAGCTGGTGACCTCTCATCTGTCCAATCACAGCAGTCTCCTGGCCATTAGATCTGCTGCCTCGGATTCTCCACCACCATCCCTCTTCTCACCCCCATTTTTTCCAGACCATGAGGCAGTGTGGAGCCATCTCTCTCCTGCTTATGACCCCTCAGCTGCTCAGTAGTGCTCTCACTTGTTCATTCCTTTGTTCATACATTCAGCATCTTTTGAGCATCTACTAACACTCAAAGTCATTTCAGTAAAGTCTAACAGAGGAAGCAGACTAGAAAATAAAGTACAATACCAATTCAGAAATGTTTGGTTTTTACCCTAGCTTGTTTCATAAAGGACTTGGAGTTCAGTGATTTATTATGTAATATGATGAGCAATGTGAAGCACCTCTCTCTATATGTACAAAGTAAAGTTCTCAACCTGGCATTGAGAATCTCCCCTGCTTTGGTGCAGACCTGCCTTTCTGTGCCTTCATTTTCCACATCCAAGGTAAGTGAGCCTATTGCTTCAACCAAGGGGATAAGTTGCAGTTCTACAACACGGCCTTCTCCTTCACACCTCCACGCCTTTGTTCACACTCTTCCATCTGCCAGGAGTGCCAGTTTTGCCTAATCCATGTTCTGCCTACCCTTTTGGACTCAGCTTTACATGGCACCTCCTTGGGAAGTCTTCCCTGATCCTTATGTCCTAAGTGATCTCTCCCTTCTCTGACCTTCCACAGCATTTCTCTTGTCACTCACCACTTTCCACCTTGGATTATAGGTAGGGATGTGTGTGTGTGTGTGTGTATACTTTATTTTCCTTACTGGACTGTGAATTCACTGAGGCATGGATCATTTTCATCTTTTACCACCCATAGCACCTGGCACAGCAGCTTTTCCAGAGGAGGCACTCAGTGAATCTTTGAGTAAGAGAGTGAATGGATGTTTCCCAAGCCATAACATCTGGGGGGGGATTTGCCTTGGCAGTTCTTTCTCTTATGCTGATATGAATGAAGTACTAACAAGTTTGTGGAGCCCAGGTGTATCGACCCTTCAGGGAGCTGCTATCATCTGGTGCTATAACTCAGAATGCATTTTCTTGTAGAAGCCGTGACGTAAATAGTTTCTATGAGTAATCCCATCAGTAGTTCCAAATATCTGACTTAGAAACACACGCTTTTGGCGGCTTGCTTGTTCTTAAGTTGGGGACGGCCTCTTTTTTTGAAGATGCTCCATTTGTACTGGCAGGGAAGCAGTGTCTGCTTAGCCAGACTGTCAACCACTTTCCACAGGCACCAGGAGGTGAAGAAAGGGACACAGTCTTAGGTCACTCAGAGATGACCACCTCTACCACTTCTTAGCTATGTGAATTTCAGCAAGTTACTTTACTGATTTGAGCCTCAATTTTCCAATCTGTAAAACAGGAATAAAAATACCTACCACTAGGCTTAATGAGGATGAACAAGGTAACCTGTATAAAGGACAGTGCCTAGTAAGTACTTATAAATGCCATTTAACAACACTCAAAACAACAGTACATTTATTTCCCTTTTATTTTGTGCATCTCTGAAGTTCCTGTGGTCTAGGACAGTGCTGCTCAGATGGTATGGTGCATGTGAATCACTTCATTAAAATGCATAATCTGATTTAGTAGGTCTGGGATGGGGCCTGAGATTCTTTGTTTCTAATATGCCATGCTGCTGATCCAGGGACCGTACTTGGAGTAGCAAGAGGTTAGGGTGATGGCTCTCAAGCTATGGCCTGCCTCCAAGTCACCTGGAAAGCTCGTTAAAGTGGAATTCTGGGCCCCACCTCTAATGATGTATTCATTTAGTAGGTCTGGGGTGGGGTCTGAGAATTTTCATTTCTAATAATTTCCAAGGTGATGCTGATGCTGCTGGTCAGGTGCCACACTCTGAGAACCACTGTGCTAGTGAGATAATAGGGATGAAGTTAATAAGAAAAAAGAGGGAAGTAATGGTAGTTCTTGAACTCCAGGATACTTGTGCTCTCTGCTCTTTTGGTTGTAGAAGTCCGTGTGGTAACTATCAATATTATCTGACCAGGCTCTGGAATGTCTTATTAATAATTAAATAACAACAACAAGCAGCACTTTCTGAGCACTTATTATGTGCCAGGCACTGTGCCAAGAACTTTATAGTTTCATTTAATTCTGATAAAAATCCTACTGAAATGGATACTGTGATTTTCTAGCTTGGCGTTTCCCATGTTAACCAGTTCGTAAGAGTCATCTGGTGTGATTGCTAAAATTACACATTTCTAGGTCTCTACCCTGGTGATTTAATTTGGTGAGGCCCAGTGCCCCCGGTGATTCTTACAGTCAGGTAAGCCTGGAAATCTCTCCTCTAGTTAATCAGCTCTCTACTTCTCTTTCATCTATGTCCAATATTAAAATTGCCAATTTCAAAGAAATACTCTAGCAATATAACACAATATATTTGATACTAAAAGTTACACTAAGTCAAAAAATATTTTGATGTTTCAGAAAACCCTTTGGGAGTCCTAGATGCCTGGGAGCCCTCATTTTGACCCTCCCTGGACTGTAAAGTTGCAGAAAGACCAGGTGATAGAGCATTCTATTTACTAGAAGGCTAAGGAAACCCATGCCAACTGAATAATATTTGGCTCTCTTGAAGAAAAGCATTTTGTTTGGAATGTTTTTCTAGAAAATTGGTCTCCATTGCATCCAGATGGATTCTATGATTCCACAGGATTTTAAGAAAGATGAAAAGAAGATACTGTACTTGCTTCTCTACAGGCCAGAGCTTGCTTGCCCACACCAAGGCCAGCTGGCCAACCACTTGCTTGGAGCATGCATACCCCATCACTGCATCAACAGCCCCAGCACCTGCTGGTCTTCCTTACCTCTCCAGGGCCTTAAGCTCTTCTCTGGTTTTCCAGCCACTGGCTTCTTTGCATAAGCTTCCCCATTTAGCCGGGGGTTGTGTGTTCCATATTTCATTGGAACTATGGCTAAGGATGGAAAATGGGAAATGTTCAGAGTTGTATTTATAGTTGGAAATTCACCAACCCCTCGCCTGCTCTGGGGGATCTTGTCTGTCTGCCTTGATGGGGGTGGTGGAATGGGGCAGTGAGGTGTAGCAAGGGTGAAGTTGTCTGTTAAATGCACCACGTTTTAGCTATCAGGAGAGACTTTTCTGAAACCGAAGAAAATTGAGACTTTCTTTAATGCTATTGATGCTAATCTGAGTTACTTCTTGGTCCAGTTGAGGTAACAACCCTCAGAATAACTTTCTGATGCTAATTGGAGAAGTGTTTCAGTTTGATGGAATGAGCACTGGACCCAGAGTCAAAAGAGGTGGGGACTCAGGTCAGCTCTCCCTCTCACTTCTGTGTTCTTAGGTCATTTAGATAATCACCTCTCTGGATATCACCTTTATCTTTAAAATTTGGAGATCTAGTGCAGGGATCTCAGGATCAGCTTGGTATTCTGTGATCTTCTGATGACCTATTCCCAGGAACATGTGCCATCACAATAACTTGTCCCAAAATACAGTCAGATTCACCCACTCAACCAATATCTGTTGAGCATCTAGTGTATTTCAAGTACTGCCCTGGACACTATGGGTGATATAGCCGTAGATAAGCCACACAAATCCATTCACTCATTCATTCTTTCATTCATGCATACACAATCATTTATTTATTGAGCATCTATTATATGCCAAGCACTGTGCAAAAAGCTGTGAGTGATACAAAGATGAATTAGACACAGGTTTCATTGTCAGGTAACATGCTGTCTTGAAGGTAGATAAGATATACATAAATAAAACTGTTTGTAACTACTCTCTCTAAAAGAGACCCTCTCCTTTTGTTCTCCATCCCCTTACCCTACTTTTAATAGCATTTATCACCTGACCTTATATTATCTGTTTCCTATCTGTCTCTCTCCCAGAATGTAAGCTCCATGAGAGCAGGGGCTTTGTTTTGATCACTGCTACATTCTAGTACCTAGAATAGTGCATGCACAGAATAAACACTCAATAAAATCTTTTCAAAATAAAATATCTACACAAGAAGCTAGAAATTATGTCTATATTTATATAAAATTCTATGTCTGTTTATATAAAATTCTATAAAGTTATGGCTATTTATATTTGTATAAAACTTCCCTTCAGTTCAGTGAAGGGAACGATCACGTCTAACTAGGACAATGGTCTTTAAATCCTGCACATTAGAAGCACCTTGTGAACTTTAAAAAAAAAAAAAAAATCAGTTGCCCAGGTCCTACTCCATACTGATTAAATTGGCATCTCTGAGTGATGATTGGGCATCAGTATTTTATAAAAGCTCCCCAGGTAAAGATAATGGTAGCTAAAATAATGTGAACTAGTATAATCAGGGGAAGCTTCATGGAGGAGGTAGGGTTTGAGATGGCTTGAAAATCTGGTAGGATTTCGATAAGAAGGAAGCATTCCGGATGGAGTACACAGCATAAACAAAGTGCAGAGACAAGAATTACAGGCAGAGTTCAGGAATCAGAAGTAGTTCATTTGGGCTGGAGCCTAAAGAGCATGAAGGGGAATAATTGAAGCAACATTATAAAGGTCGGCTGGGGCCAGTTTGAGAAGGTCTTTGAATGCCAGGCCTTGAGATTTCAACTTCATTCGGTTTTATAGCCAGTGAGAATTGTGAATGGTTTTTAAACAGAAGTGACGTCATCAGACCTCTCCCTGGCTGCCCTTGGAGGATGGCTTGGAAGCAGACAGGGAAACCAGTTAGGAGGTGGTACCATGGTCCATGTAATGTGGGCTCAGCCTAAGGTTGCATCACTGGTGTTGGAGAGAAGGGCTGACGTAGAGCTAGGCTGCAAAGCCTGCCCACCCTCCAACTGCAGGTCTTCTTTGAGGGCTCTTGGTGGAATGACTGGCATTGCAATGATCAGTACCTTTTGATAAAGCCAGGCTCCGCTGGCATCCCTAGCCCAGTTTTTTCCTATGCATGACTGATGAACTGATAGTGCAGCTAGGCCTCCTTCCTGAAATGATAGGCCATTTTATCTAGAGAAACAGGTCTACATGTGGAACTCAGTACCATGCCGGGCTACCTTTGAGACAGAGGTTTCTGTTATTTTAACACTGCAATGTGTGTCTTTGCTTCATCTCTAATTCCAGCACCATGGACAACATGGGGTATGACTACCAGTATCTGGAACTGCTAATTTCCTAAGCCCTGGGTGTACTGAGGAGAGCCTGCTTCCAGAGACAGCTTTGAGCAAGGGCTGGGAGCCATGGGCCAGGGGGTATATTTCCAGTAGCCTCATAGCAGAATGTTCATCTACAAAGAACTGAAGTTTCTGGGGGCACAGGACATCTGCATAGGCAGGGACACCATATGTGTGTGGGGCTGGGGAAAGCAGGGTTGGTGGAGAGAAGACGGTGATTGGATCTAGTTTGCTGATACAGGCTTGTGCTGAGAGTACTGCCTGCCCTTGGCCAGATGCTGCCAGTAGCTGGTGCATCCCCAAGGTCATATACTACTCAAAAGGACAGGCAAGCAAGAGTTGCTAGTAGAGATATTTTTTTCCTCCTCTGTATCTGTTTTGCCAGGGCTGACCTTATTCACAGTCAGTTTCAGAATGTCAGTCCCTCAGAAATGCACAGACTTTACGGTTTGCAAGGAGCTTTCACACCCTTTATCTCAATGGAATGTCACAACAGTCCTGTGACTTAACTAGGACAGGAGTTGTTGATCCATTTTACTGATAAAACTGGGCCTAGGATGGGGTTAGGTAGTTTATTCTAAAGTCACGTAGATATAAAGCATAAAGGCTAGGACTTGTTCATGCAGGAGCTAAGAGGCCACTGGTCAGGGCTGCTTTAGATGGCATTTATGCACATTGCAGTAGAAGAAGTTAAGGTTTGGGCTCCTTCACTCCTGACACTCCATTGCTTACAGATGTAGTACTGGCTTGTCCTCTATATAAGTCTCGTAGTGTAATGATGCCGTAGCCATATCATCAGTAAGACATCCATACTGTGACAGTTACTTGCACAAAATAACACATTATTCTGTGCCATCCCTGCTGGGCTCTATCTAGCTTACAGGGTCACCCTCATTAGCACCATTCTTTTGGATTAAGCATTGCCCTTTCCAGCAGCATCTCCCACTGGAAACGGTAACATATTAGGCCCCTCATATCTTGAAGTACATTCATTTATCAACACCGTGTTCCTCCCCTTCCCAAGGAATGTGGAACAACTTATAAGCACCAGATGCCTTGGGACAGAAGAAGCTCAGCTGTGGTCAACATTCATAATAATAGATGACCAATTACATTGTTCTCTTCACTTACAAAGTATCTTATATCTCATATGTTCCTTTAAAGAATTCTATGAAATCGGTATTATGTTCCCATTTAACAATGAAGAATCTAAGATTCCTAGAGAAAATAAAAAGCTTGGCTTGCCCAAGGTCACAGAGCTAGTAGGTGGTGGAGCCACCTAACTCCAAACCCTATTCTCTTTCCATTGTACCCCCTGGCTTCTCCTACCAGTATCTTCTCTTTGATCTCTTAGGCTTGTTCTGGCTTAAGCTCCAGGCTTTTTCTGTGATTCTAAGCTAAACTATTTATTACTTTCTCTGTAGCTTCTCTATCTTTTTAGACTTGGAAGATTCCATAGAATCCAGCAGGAAGAAGTTTATTCCTATTAGACCCTGAGATTCTTCTGTGACTTCCCATGCTGACTCTGGAACTCCATCCATCTCCCTTAGCTAGAGCTCCCACTGGTCTCTGCCTTTATTTTTCCCACTGTCAAGTTTACCCTTGGTCTGAACCTTAGACCCTTGTTTTTTTTTTCTCCTAATTTGTCCCATGTTTCTCAAGGTTCTTCCTGTCAGTCTTACTTCCGTGATAGACTAAGGCTCCCCCTCCTATCAAGTAGGCTCAGTTTCCTGCATTTATTTACTTATTCTTTCAGTCACTCATCAACCGTTTCCTGAATGCCAATGTCAAGCACTGTATTTAGGCACTGGGGGTTCCAAGATGTTAAAACATGCTTGAGGAGACCATGAGGAATCAGGAGCCTTTACACTTCAATATGGTAATGGTTGTAAGGGCATAAACAAATGTTTTTTAAGGAGCATAGGAGGAGGGACATGTGATCCAGATCAGGGGTGGGGCAGGGGCGGTTGGAGAAGTTTTCTTGGAAGAGATCATTCTGAGCTGAGTCCTAAGGAATGGGTTGGAGTTGGCTTAGAGTGAGTGGTGGTGGTTGTTGGGGAAGTTGTGGGGAGGGCAGAGTGCCAGCCAGAAAGACCTACTTATGTAAAGACCCAGAGCTTCGTGTTCAGGGAACTGAAAGCACTTTGGCCTTATTGGAGCAGAGATTGTAGTGGTCGTGAGGATGAGGCAAGAGAGGTAACCTGGAACCAGATTGTACAGGGCTCTTATTTTGTCCTGAAGGTGATGAGGGGTCATAGAAAGCTCTTAAGTAGAGGAGTGACTTGTTTAGCATAGCATTTTAGAAAGATCGCTATGGTGGCAGGGGAAGGGTGGATTGGAGAGACACACAGAGAGAGAGAGAGAGAGATAAGAGGTGAGTCAGAAGACTGTGGCAGTGATCGAGGCCTGAGTTGATGAGAACTTGAACTAAGGTTATAATGGAGGGAAGTAAATGGATTCAGAATATACAAGAGGTGGAATTTCTGGGGCTCCTAGCTGATTAGCTGTCCATGCAGTTGAGAGGATGCATGCTCTTTTGTCTCACCCTTACCTGTGTCTGTCTTGCCTTCTCCTTCATGCAGTCCCTGTGGCTGTCAGAAGAGAAACCTGCCGTTTGTTTCCTAGCTGGCTCTGTTTACCCATCCCCCTTCCGTTACCCCATTCTCCCTGCAAGGTCCTTCTCCTTCTGGCTAACCCTGCCTTTATCATCTGTCTGGTCAATGTCCAGGGCATTCTTTCTATTTGCATTTGGAAACCTGAGTGACACTTCAGGTCAACCAAGAGGTGTCCCTCAGGTTTCTGTCTGGGTAACCCTCATTCTCCCTCTGCCTGGATAGTGCCAGCCGCTTCTAGGAGTGTACCTGGGGAGGAGTGAGATATAAGGTAACTTTATTTGCTGAGTTACCTCTAAAGGAGGAAAAGGCAAGATTCCGTCTTGCATTTTTAGAATAAAAAATCTTTAGGGGAATTCCCTGGAGGTCCAGAGGTTAGGACTCCATGCTTTCACTGCTGAGGGCCCGGGTTCTATCCCCGGTCAGGGAACCAAGATCCCACAAGCCATGCGGTGCAGCAAAAAAAAAAAGAAAGAAAGAAAGAAAAAAATCTTTAAACATGGGAAAGAACATGTAACTAATTCCCATTAAGAGAAGAAGAAGCTCAGTGTGGGCAGATTGAGATGCTCCATGTTGGTGACATTCGGAACTGTCCTTTCCTTGGCTGTGCCGGTGGGTTTAATCCTTTATGGAATAGAATACAGCATTGGCATCAGAAGGGGCCTTGGAGATCATCCAATTCATCATCCTCATTTTGCAGAAGAGGACTTTGAAGTTTCTAGGGGTGGTGTGGTTTGCCCAAGGTCACTATTAGCTAGAAGCAGAACCGGGACCAGAATCAGTTCTTGTTTCACTCGCTCCATAAAAGTACAGGATTCTTTTTTTCCATAAGTTTGACAGTTTGACAATCTGGAGAATCAGACTTACAGGCTGTTTTAATGGTAAATCTAGTTTGATAGTACACCCCCCTTCTCAATGGACTGGAAATAGCTTGTCCAAGGTCGCAGGGTGAGTGAGGGGCAGAGGGGCCTCCAGGCTTGTACTCTAGTGCTCTTTCCAGCACAGCCCAAGGTCTCACCCAGGGCCCAAGACTTGGACAGCTTGGCTCCACGGACACTGAACAGAATCATTCTTCGCATGCATCGCAACCACAGTCGACTTCGTAAGATCCGAAAGACACGATTTCCTTCTTTCCTCTTTTTTCCTTGAGTGTTTCTTTTTTTTTTTTCTCCCTTATTTGATAAAAGTGTGTGGCTGCGGAAATTACGTCAGTTTAATTAGGCTGCTTGACACAGTACTTTTCCACTGAGTTTACTAGGAACTGTGAATTTGTTGTAGCAAACTGCACTGCAGGCTGCAGTATCTGATTGGCATGCCAGGAGCATCACTAGCGCACAGCTAGAGACTGGGGAGAAAACTGGGTCAGGAAGCAGGCCTCCCGTACCTGCAGCGGCTGCGGAAGGCGACGCAGAGGCGGCAGGTGGCCACAGCATGGCACTGTCTCCCAGGGCCTGCACCACCGAGCACCCCGCCCCCCAAGCTCTGTGCTGCAGCCCCGGCCCACCCTTTCCTTCGCAGGTGATTGTTCCTCTGGCCATTTTGCCTTCTGTTGCTCTACAGACCGCAAAGCTATTATACCTGGCAGCTCAGGAATGACTTTTCCTCAATAAAAAAAGCCAAAGATTGGTTCAGATAGAATCTTCATTAGCCACTGGTATTCCAAACCATGAAACAAGTCTTTTGGCTTTCCAGAGCTGGGTTTGTCAGGGGGCTGCGACTGGGTTTGAGGGTCCTGCACAGTGCTGAGGAAAGGCTTGGTAATATTTCCATTTGTCTCTCTCCCGGTTTCCCTTCCTTTCTCCCGCCCAGAGATTATTGAATTCATCTCTGAAAGTCTCAGTGCTGAGCAGCAAGACAAATCAGGGTCTCCTAGAGGGAAGAGTGAGTGATTACGCCAGTAGGTTCAGGGGAAACTTCCTGAAGGCAATTGCATTCGAGCTAGGCTTTGAGCAGTGAATTGGATCAGCACAGGAAGAACTGAGGGGAGAATGCTGGTGTTCTGCCATGCTGGCCTCAGAACTGCCTTGTGAAGGCTGGAGACCTCCCCACTCATCTGGGGCTAGAATCTATCTCAGCATGTCGGAGCTCACTGGGTCCCTAAGGATCTGTTCTTCTAGGCTTCTTATTTTGTAGATGGGCAAATGAAGGCACAAGAGGAAGAGGCTGGAAGATAGACCAACCCAGTGCTTGTAAAACCACACTATGCCCAGGCATGCACTTGTCCTCATTTCTAACAGAGCTCTGAGAACATCCACTCCTTCTTCTGGGTTTCACTCCTGTCATTGTCTTTTGACTCCCATCATGTGAACTCAGAGATGCCCAGTGATCTCCACCTGTAAATTACCCATTAGGGAAGGAACCTGGGTCCTGCTGGCATTGGATTTCTAGGTCACTCGGATCCTTGCTGGATAGTCGTATTCCTTTCCTTCCTCAGGCCAAGCCAGATCAGGCCAGGACTGCTTTTTCAGAAGGGCAGGTGCCCCCCCAAGAATGCTTGGTAGGAATGGGTCTTGCCTCAGAGCAAGGGCTCAAATTCTCAAAGTCAGAAAAGCTGAGCATGGCAGGAATCCAGGCCATTGTACTTTTATGTTATTTTGTGAGAAAATTCAGCTTATTTTGGCTGAAAATTGTTTTCAATAAACTATACTTAAATTTACTGAAATTTGCTTTAAAGACAACTTTTGCTAGACCATTTTAATTCTGTACAGCATCTCTTTTCCCTTTTGAGGCGAAATCAGAGGGTGGGAATAAAACAGTCTCCCTAGTAATTTTCCCTGGATGTTTTGGATGGTCTCAATTCAATATGCGAAATTCTGTCTTCGGATCAAGTACTGATGTCACAATTGAAATGCAGAAATGTATACTAATTTTGGATAAATCCACCAAAGTTTGCTGATCAAATGAATAATTTGTGCAGGATCTTTCAAAGCCAACTTCAAGGCCAACTTTTTTTTGGAAAACAGTTGATAATTCAAATGTCAAGTAGTCTCTGACATGAGCTAAGTGGAGTGAACAGAAGAACAAGCCCATTAGAATAGTCATCAGAGGGCTTCCCTGGTGGCGCAGTGGTTAAGAATCTGCCTGCCAATGCAGGGGACACAGGTTCGAGCCCTGGTCTGGGAAGATCCCACATGCCGCGGAGCAACTGGGCCCGTGAGCCACAACTACTGAGCCTGTGCGTCTGGAGCCTGTGCTCCGCAACAAGAGAGGCCGCCATAGTGAGAGGCCCGCGCACTGCGATGAAGAGTGGCCCCCACTTGCCACAACTAGAGAAAGCCCTTGCACAGAAACGAAGACCCAACACAGCCAAAAATAAATAAATTAAAAAAAAAAAAAAGAATAGTCATCAGACATTCTGGCTGCGAAGATCAGCCTTTGATGGCCCTGGTAGTCGGCTGGCCAGAACAGATCCAGTCCTCCTCAAATCAGAGGTTCCTTTATTTTATTTTACTTTATCTTATTTTATTTTAGGTCAGAGCAGGTGGTTTTAAATGCCTCTAAATAATTTTCCTGGCTTTGGAAGTTTATATTCATTTGCAAATGAGTAGGCCTTACATCTAATTGGTATTTGCTGAAAGAAAGGGAGAGAGGGAAGGGAGGGAAGGAAAGAAGAAATGCTTCTTGATACTTGGCAGGTTTCCACCCTGAGGCTGACACATTCATAGAAATTTCCATATATTCTCATTTTGGGGTCATACTAGGACTTGTCGCTAGAGTGAACATCATCTGAATGTTCATAGAAGTGGTTGGAAGAGACAGAAAAGCTGGAGAGAGACTGTAATTTGAAGTTTGCCAAGAACCACCTATCTTCCTTAACAGGGTTACATAAAGGAAGTGAAAGGCAGGGCTGCAGTCACAGTGAAATGCCCGGGCAGGCTCAGTCTGGCCTGACGGGGGCCCTCTGGATAGTCTTTCCTGAGTTTGTCCACCCCTGGCCACGGCCTCTTTAGTCATGGACACTTAAGAGTGGTCCTTAGTTCTCAACCATTCATGTTAGCTGTTGCCGAGGGCAACTTGGAGAACCCACGCTCCTCTTCTTGAGGACCCCTCTCTGCTCCACTGGTTTAGGCTGTGGCCCATGCTCCCATTTCCAGCCTTAGCAATGCTTTTCTGTTTCTTGGAGCCCTCATTAGCCCTCTTTAAGGAAGAAAGGATATGAGACAAACCAGGATAAGGTCTAATGCAGTGGGTTTCTCACATTTTCTCTTCTTCCCTCTGACACTTCCCTGAATGGACTCCCCTGGCCCTAGATGCCCACCCCTCTGTTCTGGGCATAGAGCAGATATGGGCTAGCTGCTCTGGTGCTTTATGGTCATGCCTTCAAAGCTTGTAAAGCTGAGGTGGAGGAAGGATTGTTCGATGCTGATGGCTGTTGTTTTGTCCTTTAAGACCATCCACAGGGCATAGAGATTCCCCTTTTCTTCTCTCTCCATGGCTGTCCTCTTGCCTACTTTGGTGACTCCCCGATTCTGGGGCCGGTTAGAAAGCTCAAGCAGCTTCAGTGTGTCTCTTCCTCACTTTCATATATATCCATTCAATTATCAAACCTATGATTTCACCCCTGCAATGTCCCTCAAATCTATCCCCATCTTCTCACTTCTCTTGTCATGTGAACAACTGCAAATAAGCTTCTCTTCTCAAACCTCTTCTCTGGAAACATCTGCCCTGGTTGCAGCCTTCACAATGTCAGCTTCCACTGCTTGCTGCCAAGGCCCCTCATCATTTACTTGTTTGCATCTCAGGCTCTTATATTAAATGTTCGTTAAACGTTCTATGATCCATCCAGAGCAACCTTGTCAGAACAGAGAGGGGGAAAAGCAAATATCTATCTTCTTTCTTGTCATTTCTCTCAGATGAATGAATTAAATATTTTTATTGCCTTGAAGATTAATTATCTTTTGTCCCTGGGCCAGCTTTAATATTCTCACTGTATCTTCTTGTGACTGGGACCTGACAGCTGGAACTTATGCCCCTACTCTAAACCTGTGCTTTCACCAGGTTTCTCAGCATCTCTGTACAATGTGGGCTTCTGCAGTGAGTCACAGCCCAGGGATTCAGAGAGATTGGAGTCTGACCTGCAGGATTTAGATTAGGTACTAGATCATAGATCTTAGAACTGAGAGACCTCCTGAAATCTTCTGGTCCTTTCTGGCACATGAGATATTGTCATTACACTTAACAAATAAAACACCTGAGACCCAGAGAGTTTAAGTGACTAAGCCATGGTCCCCCAGCTCATAAATTCTGGACCCTAATACCAGACTAGACTTTAGGCTGTAAATGTACTTTATCCTCTCTGGGTAAGGCAGCTATTTGTAGAAGGCACCGACTCTCTGAGTTTCTCTTTACAAATAAAACAATATGGGACCCCCTTTTTGCAGTCCTATGCCTTGTCAGTGTAAGGAAGGAAAGGCAGCCTAGAAGTGACCTCCTCCCAGACAGGTGATGTCTGGTGGATAGGCAGACATCCCCTGTCCCTTGTTCCCCAGAGAGCTCAAGGGGTAGGCCTGTGGGACACTTTGTCCTACATGATTCTTGTTCAGTGAATCCCTGTAGGCCCTCATGTACAAAAGGAGTGTTTTGTTTGTTTCTAAGGTGGTTTCTCAGTCCCTCAGGACCACCAAGCACTGCTTCCTCATTTCTGCCTGTGTTCCACTTCAAGACAAAAGAGTAGACTAGTGTCCTTCCTGCATGTGCCTTATGCCCTCCCCACCTCCCAGCTATCTCTCAGTTCTCTGGGTGTTCTTCTGTTCTCCTAATTACCTGAGCCTGGAGTCCTCTGTGACTCGGCTTGATAAGCATTCTCCAGTCATTTAGTCTGTCAGTGCTCACCAACCCTGTCATTTTTTCCCTTGGACGTGCCTTGCAGAGCCAGCTGTTCCTGTCTGCTCTCTTGTGGCCGCCATCTACCATAGCCAGGTAGCTGTGCCCTCTTTCCTGGATCACTATACCAGCCTCTTAGTGATTTCCTGGTCCTTTGTCCTTCATCCATCATGCAGACTGGTAGACTCTAAACGCTGCCCCACTTTTGAATTTAAAACTCCCTGAAGCTATCAGACCAAACATTCCAGCTCTTTCATAATCTAACCTTCCATCTCTAGTATGAGTTGTTCATACTGTCATACTGGGCTACTCATGTCTCCTACATATTTAGTGATTCTCTGCTCATGTATTCCCTCCATCTCTCTCTCCTTCCTTCATTGAAAAAAATATAATAACTATAAAGCATGCAAAGTTTTATTGGTTCAACAAGTACTGCTGTGTGAAAGGGAGGAATGGGGTTTTGGATTTGGTGATTTACCTACTGTGTGTTGATAGTTTGCATATATTACCTTTTTTAATCTTCTTGATATTCCTGTGATTTAGGTTGGGTTATGTTCGTTTTATAGATGTGGAAACTGAGGCCCCAAGGAAAAAAGCACATTCTCTTCTGCCATGCCATGGACCTGGTGCTAGAGGTGGAGTGGTAGGTAGGAACTAAAAGGTCTCTAGGCTGACAGCGGGGGTAGGGCATGCACTCAAACAGCTGTCATGGAAAAAGATGCCTGTTGTCCTGAGAACTACAGGTACGGTGCTATGGAAATTCTGAGGATGGTGAAATTTCTCCTAGCTGGAGGATTAGGGGAGACTTCATGGAGGAGGTAGAATTCCACTGAGTGTGAAGGATAGGCAGTATTTGACAGAAGGATGTAGGAAACCAGGCCAGGAAAGGAGGGACCAGCGTAGACAGAGGCACAGAGAGGGAAATGCCCTTGGTGTCAACAGAGATCATCAGTGAATGGTCCACTTTGGTTGGAACACAGAGTTCTTGTAGGGGACAACATGGTGGGATGTAAGGCTACAAACTTGAACTGTAGCCTGTTCATAGACGGACTTAAATATCTGTTTAAAAGATTCACGGTCTGGGGAATTTCCTGGCGGTCCAGTGGTCAAGACTCGGAGCTTTCACTGCTGTGGCCCGGGTTCAATCCCTGGTCAGGGAACTAAGATCCCACAAGCCGTGCGGTGTGGCCAAAAAAAAAAAAAAAAAAGATTCATGGTCTGTTCTATAGGCACAGGGGAGCTATTAGCACATTTCGAGCAGGTGAGTTGCTAATCAAAGCTGAGATTTAGAAAGCTTACCTTGGGCACCCAATAAATTGGAGAGAAGAGGAAACAACAGAGAGAGGAAATAATTAGAAGCTATTGCAATTGTCCAGTACGGCTGTTCTGAGGGCCTGAAATAGCACAGTGACAATGGGGATGGAGAAAAGGGGCAAGATGAGAGCAGAACCTGGAGACAGAATTACAGAACTTGGTGATTGGTTGGACTTGGGGCATGAGAGGAGGACTCAGAGATGATTCCGAGGTGACTGCGAGGATAGAAGAGGGTCAGAAGGGAAAACAGATTTGGGGGTGGGAAGGGCTGAGGTGGTGGTAGAGGATTTGTTCTGTTTTGTGCAGGTGGAATTTTAGGTGCTGGTGAGTTGCCTGTTTCACATCTGTGTTCAGTGCTCTTCACCACTACTGCCGCCATCCCCTCTGTCCTTCCTCTTTACTAAGCAAACTTTTGGCTGCATTTTATAGTCCAGCTGAATAAAGCCCTCTGGTGAACTCTGTTTATCTTTGAATCGCTGATGTACTGTCCATGCCACTGGATATTTCCCAAGTCCAGTCTCCCCAGCATGTGCCGCCATACACATACGTATACCTGATATATGTGGGATGAGCGTCTGGTGGTTATAACTGACATTATCACAGCTGTAGTTCATGTTTGTATGAAAGCTTATAGAAACACATTGAATGGTCAGAAGTGTGTTGTCATTTCCTGTCAGTCCCCTCGGTGGGGTCACTGACCCATTGACTCAATAAACTGAAAAGGTTTTTAGGGAATAAATGGTAAATTTTAGTTCAATAATAAACACAGTTGAAGACATTAGCACATATCAAATGGGAAAGTTGGGGTGCTGCTATAAGTAGGTAGACTTTGTCAGAAATAATGGTCAAATTAAAAAATATATATCAGGTGATATCCATGCTGAGATTGATGTTTTGTGTGTGTTAAGAACAAAGACTCTTAGCATTGTACTTTGCATATAGCACTCAATAAAGCTGGATTATATTATTACTGATGGAAAATATGAAACTGTAAAATGGAAAAAAAGCCATTTTTTAGTATAGGACCAACATTTTGATTAATATGGAAATATATACAATGTTTTTAAAGTGCCATTTAGAGGTCTAAAATCATTGTTAGTTGACGAATATAAAAATGTTTTGTTTGCTCCTAAAATTATCCTGGCTGACACATTTGGAGAGCATCAAATTCAGGAAATTTGGAAGAGTTGTTTTTCTCTTCTAAATATTTAGTGAAAGATAAAAGTGGTCTGCGGAAAAAAAGAGTACTTCCCCATCTTTCAACAATTTCCCATTTCCCCCTTTGTTTCTCTGGGCCATCAGATCTTCAATGCACAAAGCAGAAAGGGAGCTAGCATGTGTATCTACTTTGTCCAGGGTACTAAATACAGGTAATTGAATTCAATCCTTGTGATAGTCCTGTGAGATTATTGCTATAATTCCAGCTATGCAGATGAGGAAATTGAGGCTTAGAGAGTCTTAGTAGCTTGGCCAAGTTCACAGAACTAACAGGTGCTAGAACCAGAAATGAGACCTCTCTCACCTAGACTACTGCAGTAGCTTCCTGACAGTCTGTGATGGAAGAGCTCATACTCTTTCCCCACTGCCATGAACCTTCCTGCTGTGTGAGGCAGAGGGTGGCATGTTAGGGTTACAGCTTCACATTAGAGCTGCCAGAACAAGTAACTCATTCAGAAATATTTGACCTCTGGTTTGTTTGAAGGCAGGGCCAGATTCTTGAGTTCCTCAGTCACCATTGCTGCCTGCTACTCATTTTAAATACGTTTAAAAGTAGTGTTAAGTTACTGTGAATACTCAGCCCTCCCAGTATGGCCCCTCTATAAGTGGGGCATATTGTAAGAAGGAACTTGACAAGAGAAATCTATGTAGCATAGCTTTTTGAAAACTTGGTTTCTCTCCTTTGGAATGTGTGTTTTAAGGTTTCAGATTGTGCTTTTGATAGAACGTTTACCCACATTAGAGACTAATGAGGCTCTCAGTCTTGTTCAAGTGTCAGAGAAAGAAAGGAATGTGCAGTGGTGTGTTCTGTGCTGGGCTGAGGGCACAGGTGGCGGCAGAAAAGTCAGACGGGAGGGGATGGAGCCAGTCAACCCACCCACACCGACCCCAGCCTTTCTATCATTATAAATTAGATTTGTTTTTTCTAGAATCATATTAATGGAATCATACAGTATGTACTTTTTGTGTCTGGCTTCTTTCATTGAGCACAATGTTTTTGGGATTCATCCATGTTATGTTTATCAATGTATTTACCTTTTTTTATTGATGGATAGTATTCCATTTGTACCACAGTTTGTTTATCCATTTACCTGGTGTATTAGTTTTCTCTTGCTGAGTAACAAATTACCACAAACTTAGTGGCTTAAAACAGCACCTCTTTACTAGCTCGTAGTTCTCTCAGTCAGAAGTCTGGGTGGGCTCCGCTGGGTTTTCTCTCAGGATTTCACAAAATCCAGGTATCAGCTGGGCTGGATTCTTATCTGGAGACTCTAGGGAAAAATCTGCTTCTAAGCTCATTCAGCTTGTTGGCAGATATCAGTTCCTTGTGGCTGCAGGGCTGAGGTCCTGTTTCCTTGCTGGTTGTTGGCCTGAGGTTGTTCTCAACAATTAGACACTCTCCTCCAGTCCTTACCTCTCCATTATCAAAGCCAGCAATGGTGCCTCAGGTCCTTCTTGTGCTTCGAATCTTTCTGAATTCTCCTCCTGCCATCAGCCAGAGAAAACTCTCTGCTTCCAAAGGGTGTGATTAAATTAGGCCCATGTAGCTGTCCAGTTTTCCCAACACCACTTATTGAAGAGGCTGTCTTTTCTCCATTGTATATTCTTGCCTCCTTTATCAAAAATAAGGTGACCATATGTGCGTGGGTTTATCTCTGTGCTTTCTATCCTGTTCCATTGATCTATATTTCTGTTTTTGTGCCAGTACCATACTGTCTTGATTACTGTAGCTTTGTAGTATAGTCTGAAGTCCGGGAGCCTGATTCCTCCAGCTCCATTTTTCTTTCTCAAGATCACTTTGGCTATTCGGGGTCTTTTGTGTTTCCATACAAATTGTGAATTTTTTTGTTCTAGTTCTGTGAAAAATGCCATTGGTAGTTTGATAGGGATTGCATTGAATCTGTAGATTGCTTTGGGTAGTATAGTCATTTTCACAATGTTGATTCTTCCAATCCAAGAACATGGTATATCTCTCCATCTGTTTGTATCATCTTCAATTACATGTAAAAGAATGAAATTAGAACACTCCCTAACACCATACACAAAAATAAACTCAAAATGGATTAAAGACCTAGATGTAAGGCCAGACACTATAAAACTTTTAGAGGAAAACATAGGCAGAACACTATGACATATATCACAGCAAGATCCTTTTTGACCCACCTCCTAGAGAAATGGAAATAAAAACAAAAATAAACAAATGGGACCTAATGAAACTTAAAAGCTTTTGCACAGCAAAGGAAACCATAAACAAGACAAAAAGACAACCCTCACAATGGGAGAAAATATTTGCAAATGAAGCAACTGATAAAGGATTAATCTCCAAAATTTACAAGCAGCTCATGCAGTCAATATCAAAAAAACAAACAACCCAGTCCAAAAATGGGCAGAAGACCTAAATAGACATTTCTCCAAAGAAGGTATACAGATTGCCAACAAACACATGAAAGGATGCTCAACATCACTAATCATTAGAGAAATGCAAATCAAAACTACAATGAGGTATCACCTCACACTGGTCAGAATGGCAATCATCAAAAAATCTACAAACAATAAATGCTGGAGAGGGTGTGGAGAAAAGGGAACCCTCTTGCATTGTTGGTGGGAATGTAAATTGATACAGCCACTTTGGAGAACAGTATAGAGGTTCCTTAAAAAACTAAAAATAGAACTACTGTACAACCTAGCAACCCCACTACTGGGTATATACCCTGAGAAAACCGTAATTCAAAAAGAGTCATGTACCAAAATGTTCATTGCAGCTCTATTTACAATAGCCAGGACATGGAAGCAACCTAAGTGTCCATCGGCTGATGAATGGATAAAGAAGATGTGGCACATATATACAATGGAATATTACTCAGCCATAAAAAGAAACAAAATTGAGTTATTTGTAGTGAGGTGGATGGACCTAGAGTCTGTCATACAGAGTGAAGTAAGTCAGAAAGAGAAAAACAAATACCGTATGTTAACACATATATATGGAATCTAAAGAAGAAAAAAAAAAGGTTCTGAAGAACCTAGGGGCAGGACAGGAATAAAGATGCAGACATAGAGAATGGACTTGAGGACACGGGGAGGGGGAAGGGTAAGCTGGGACAAAGTGAGAGAGTGGCATGGACATATATACACTACCAAATGTAAAATCGATAGCTAGTGGGAAGCAGTCACAGAGCACAGGGACATCAGCTTGGTGCTTTGTGACCACCTAGAGGGGTGGGATAGGGAGGGTGGGAGGGAGATGCAAGAGGGAGGAGATATGGGGATATATGTATATGTTTAGCTGATTCCCTTTGTTATACAGCAGAAACTAACACACCATTGTACAGCAATTATACTCCAATAAAGATGTTTAAAAAATAAGTAAATAAAGTAAAAAAAGAAACAAAAAACAATTAGGCCCAGCTGGAGACAGCCCTTCTACTTTTGGTAGACTTTCATTTTTAGAATGACCTTTTTGATTTTAAGCTGTACTTTGACATTTTAAGCATTTCTATCCATTGATCCTCATTCTGCCATCTCATTCTGCAACCTGATTCCTCTTCTCCCTGTCCCGTGGCCCTTGTACCATTCAAGTTTTCTCTTCCCCAGATTGAAAACACTTTTTTTTTTTTCCCTTTATTTTTTACATGACATGTTGTAGCATAGCAGTAAGTGTACTCTCTGGAATCACACATAATTGGATTTAAATTCAGCCATGCCACCTACTAACTGAGATATTGGACAAGTTAACTTCTCTGAACCTTGGTTTCCTTATCTATGCATACATTATAGGATTAATTCAGAGATTAAATGAGCTAAGGTATGCAAAGTTCTTAATCACTTTCCCATGTCACATTATATACACCCAATACATGGTAGCCACTATTATTATTTCCATATTGTTACCCTTTTACAATTTTGTTCTTTTTTTTTTCTGGATGTGATTTATTTTGGCAATGACCTTAATAAAATATGCTGTTCGAATTACACAAGTGTCTTAAAAAAGTTCAAAGTCTTTTATCCAATAATTCTACTTTTTATAAAATTTATCCCAAGGAAATAATCAGAAATAAGCAAAAATTTTTGGTCAACAGTGTTTGTCACAACACAGTTTATAATGGCAAAATATTGAAAGCAATCTAGGTAACTAAGAATAGGGAAATAATGAAATTACGGCACATTCCTATGATGCTATAAAGCCATAAAAATCACATTTTTAATGAAAGTGATGACATGGGAAACATAACATTTTGTTAAGTGCCAAAGTCAGAATATGAAACAGAATATATAGCATGACCCTAACTGTGTTTCTGAAATTATGTATATTTTATTCACACACAGACAAATATTGTTAGGGAAAGGATTGAAAGGAAACATGCCATGTGTTAATAGTGAGTGGTGGGATTATAGGTGTTCTTTATTTTCCTCACTATATTTTTTTTGTAATAACTATGAACTACTTTTATAATCTGAAAAATATTAATAAATTTTATTTTAAAACTATTTTATGTATGGAGCCTAGAATAGAACCTGACAGTCCACAACTTTGTCTTGAACCAGAAAAGTTGCAGAGTCACATCAGTAGATCAAGAGAGTACCTCTGATGGTCACTCAGATGGAAACTGGCCTGAAGGCAGTGGGATTCTAGCAGGTTGCCCCTGGGGACAGGATGGCAGCACTCGTTAGACTGTTGACTAGTGGGGCTGCCCCTAGGAAGGAAGTCTGTCGGGCTGGGTCACATGGCACAGTCAGTGGCAGCAGATACAACAGTTACTGTTAGTGCCGTATTCATTGTTACACTGCACATGCTTGTTATGATAAGCTTTGATGTCTCTGTCACATCTTATCTGCATCCTTGGCTTTTTAATCCCAGAAAGAATAAAGCCTTAGGATCTGGACCTCTAGACTTTGTTTTGTTTTGTTCTAATCAAAAAAGCAAAATTGATTCTTAGTGTGAGGGGCTCCAGGGCACCAGAGGGCCTCTTGGTCAGGGGCCACGTTCAGGTGGTCCTGCCCTACGCCTGGCAATGGCCCAGCCAAGCTCTACTGTGTAGCTGCTGAAGCAAAGGTAAAGATTCTTACGTCTTGTGCACAATGGCTCAGAGTCAGCCTGTCGGCTTGTTTTTGTTGCTACTGTTGCTGGGGATAGAACTGAGAGGGGAAGGAGCTGTGTTGTCTCCATCCACACACTAGGGGTCCACTTTCTAACTGTTCCCACCCTAGGGAATCACCCAGGGGCTTTTCCTCAGGCCTTGTGTGATCTACCTGTCTTGTTGTGGGAGGCCATTCTGTTTATCCAGTGACTCAAATTCTGAACATCTGAAGAATCATCTAGTCTCTGAATTCAACCATTACTTACAGAGCTCAAAGCATTTACGAGACCCTGGTAAGGAGTTGAGGAAATTCAGATAAATCCAGTGTCATTCATCTAGCATTTCCTGAGTATCTACTCTGTGTGTCAGATTCTGAGCCATGAACTGTGGGAAGTACACAGATGTGAGTGACTTTAATTCAACAAACATTGATTGAGACCTACTATGTTCAGGGCACTGTGCAAGGCACTAGGGAAGTAGATTAATGAGACACAGTCTTCATGCTTAAGGAAGTTACAACCTATATAATCCGGGAAGAGAGAGACGCGGGAACCACTTAAGAAGTGGAATAAGTACTATTTCTATAGCAGGGCCCAGAGGAGAGAGTAATTACTTCTGAAGTGGCCTGGCTACTTACTGGCTATGTGCTTTTAGTGAAGGTATTTAACCATTCTATTCCTTAGTGAATGTATCAAATAAAGATATGATGAGTTAATTCCCATAAAGCTCCTAGAATGGGATTTAGCAGTCATAGATGTTAACAATCCTTTCCCTTCTCCTCTTCACCTCCCTCCTTCCCAAGGATGAATGTTGAAGGTTTCCCTGAACCGAGGGGATAGCATGAGCGAGGCGTGATGAGGAGCAGGGTGGCAGAATGGGTGTATGGGGTCTGATGAGGCTGGCATGCAAGTATTTGTGGATAATTCTACTGGGGAAAGAGACTAGAGAACCACACTAGGTCCAGACCATGGAAGATCTTCAATACCAGACAAGGAATGTGGGTTTGGGCGACAGGGAGCAAACTAATCCATGTGTACTTTCGGAAGATCATCTTGGCAGAGCAAGGAGAGGTTGGGGAAGAGAGGGACACCACAGAAGCCGCTGCAGAATTCCAGGTGAGAGTGAAGGCCAGAAGTAAGACACTTCTCTGATTCCCTTAGTGTGGTAGGGGCTGAGGAAGAGATTTAGTTCTCTTTTTCTGTGCCTGCTTGTGGGTTTCTTGCTGAAGGAACATTGGTTTGAGTGACAGTTTGTCCGATGTAGCACGTAAATTTTAATATTCTGAGATTATATTCAGTCTCTGACCTCAAGACTGATCCACCCATACATTCCTGCCCACTTAGCTGCACTCATTGCATTGTATGTGAGGTGAGCATATATATGAGACTTCCTGTGCTTGGACACCAGTGGCTTGCACAGAGCCGGGCAGCTGTGGAACCTGCTGAAATCTCAAATAGCCTCATTGCAGGGGAGCTTTTATGAAGAGAAGCGTTAATATTTAAAATCACAACAATGAAAATTCATATAAAGACATATTTTCCAGAGGCCTGATAATATAAAAAGAGTTGGATATCACAGGAGATGGAAGTAACATTTATTGAACTACGTCTAAGTATCAGGAGCTGGGGTGGGTTCTTTGGCATACTTGATCTCACTGAATCTTTGCAATCCTGTGATGCAAGTATTAGTGTACCTGTTATACAGTGAAGAAATGAAGGCCCAGAGGTGCAGTCTTTATGCCCAAGGTCAGGTGACTTAACAAGTGTCAGACTTGGGACCAGGCTCTTAATCTCCATGAGCCTCAATTTTCTCATCTACCTTCAATACCTTTACTTCTCTGCTCAGTTCCCCTGTATGAGACCAGTCCACTGTCCCACAGTCCTGCTGCTACCTTCCTTGCCCAGGATCCCATTCCCCACCAGGCCACTGCTGTCCAGCCAGGCTCTGAGCCCCCACTGGGCTGCTGCCGCCCCTGCTGAGCCGCTTTCCTCACATGGGTTCCCATCGTCCACTCCCCTACTTGGTCACCTTCCTTCCTTTTGGACTGAATTATTCAGGAAGGAAGGCTATACTTTTTACTTTACTTTTCTCTTTTTCTTTTTTGTTTGTTTTGGTTGAAATATAACATAAACACAGTAATATGTGCAGATCTTAAGTATTCAACTCAATGAATTTTTACATTTGTATATACCTGTGTAATCATCCAAATTAGGCACCTCAGCAAGCCTCCCTCATGCCTCTTCTCAGATACATCTACCCCAAGATTACCACTGTTCCACACTTTCACCGTAGATTAGTTTTGCTTATTTAAAATTTTTTAAACATCTTTATTGGAGTATAATTGCTTTACATTGTTGTGTTAGGTGCTGCTGTATAACAAAGTGAATATTTAAATTTTTTAACTTTTTATTTTGAAATAATTTCAAATTTATAGAAAAGTTGCAAGAATAACATAAAGAACTCTCCAAATCCTTCACCCAGACACAGCATGTTTTAACGTTTTACCACATTTGCGTGCATTTGTGTGTCTCTGTCTCTCTTTTCTAAAAATTTAACATTGGTAGAACACTGTTATCTAATCTACAGAGCATCTTCAAATTTCTCCAGTTGTCTCAATGATATCTTTTATGACAATTTTTCACTTTGATGTAGGATTCAATCCAGGATCATATATTGCATTTAATTGTCATGTCTTTTTGGTTCCTTTAATTTGGAAGAGCTTTTCCTTATCTTTCATGACACTGATATTTTTAAGAGAACGGGACAGTTGTTTTGTATAATGGCCCTCAATTTGGTTCTATCTGATTTTTCCTCATGATTAGATTTCATTAGGCACTTTCAGCAGAAATACTAAATAAGTGATGTTTCTTTAATGCATCACATGAACAGGCAACTGATGTCGATTTATCCCATTGTCAGTGATGCTAACTTAGATCACTTGAGTAAGGTGGTGTCCGCCTCCTTTCTCTACCATAAAGCTACCATTTCTCCTTTCTTTGTAATTAAGTAATCTGTGAAGAGATACTGTGTGACTATGTAAATACCCTGTTCCTCTTCATACTTTTGCCCAGTAGTTTTAACATCCATTAATGATTCTTGCCTGAATTCACTATTACTATTGCAAAATTATTTTCTTGCCCAATTATTCCTTTTACATTTATAATTTTTTACATTGTACTATAATGAAGAGCTTTCCCTGCTCCCCTATTTATTGTTCATAAGTATAGTATGTACTTATGAATTTTTATTTTATTCAGTGAGTTATAATCTGTTGTCATTATTCATTTTGATGCCCAAATTTCCCGATTTAGCCAGTGGGAGATCCTTCAAGCTTCTGTGTCCTTTTGACATGTCCCTGTCATTCTTTAATCACGTCCTTTCTTCCTGGCCCAAATAGATGTTCCAGGCTCAAATTGTTCTTTCCCTGTCTCAACCCTGGAATCAGCCATTCCTTCAAGGAGCTCTGATTCTTCTTAGTTAAACAGTATTTAAAAGCCAAGGTCAGTGCACCAAGTGACCTCATTGCTGCTGGGATGTCATTGCTTCTAGGCAATTTCATACTGATTTAACTCAGCCTGTGTGTGTGTGCATGTATAAAACTGTGAGTTCATACTGATACCTTTAATTCTAACTCTGTGTCCACAGGGTTCCTCTTTGCCCTCTCTCATTACATATTTGTGTTTTCTTTGTCTGCAATGAAAACTCTAGCTCCCAAGAACATTAATGTATTTCCCCATTTGCACAGTCCTAAAATATATACAAAATACTTTCAGAATTAATACATGCATACTGGTATGGAAAAAAAAAATGAATCCACTAAGTAGAGTTAAGGATGTTTTTAACAGCTCTTTTTGTTTTCAAACAGACATATTTAGTCAAAGTACTGTGTTTAAAAGTTACTAGGGGGTGTGGTAAGAGCAGAGTTAGCGTCTCCCCACAACTAGGGCGTCTGCCGGCCGCTGGTGGGGAACTCTGACCCCCAAGGAAACGGGAGGAACCCCAAAGTGAACCGGTAGGACGTAGGGGGACCGAGGGGGGAGGAGCGGTGGAGGCCAGACAAGATCAGTGCCCCTGAGGCCAGGGAGATCAGGAGAGGCAGGTGGGAGGGGCCCTGTGGGAGGAGTGAGAGAGGAGCAGAGGGCGATTGCCCTGCCCACTTGGGCACGGGGAGCCTGCTGAACTCCCTGGCTGGTCCCCTGCTCTCCAAGGCCCCGCCTTCCCCTGCCCCTCCCCCCACCAGCAGCATTGGTCCTGGGGGCATAGGAGGGAGGCAGGGAGATAGGAGAGGCAGGTGAGAGGGGCCATCCCAGACCCCAGACCGGAGGAGCAGTCTGGTGTTTGCCCAGACTGTGGGGCAAAGTAGCGTTTGCCCTGCCTACTTGAGCCCAGGAAGTCTGCTAGGCTCCCAGGTGAGGTCCCCTGCCCACTGAGACCAGGGTGGGGGCATGCCTGGGCCCCTTCCATTCCTTGAGCCTAAGCCACACACCCCCACAGCCCCCAGGGCCTTTTCCAGCCCTGTGGGTCCTGAGCATTGGCCCTGCCCACCGCCCAAATTTTGCCCTTGCTTAGGCCCCGCTCTCCAGGCCCAAGGCCTTCCCCCCAACCCCTGCCCTTTTTTTTGTTTCTTTTTTTCCTTTCCCTCCTCTTTTTTACTATTGTGGTACTGATGTACCTTCCGGTTGTTGATTCATCTATGTTTTTATTTTTACATTCTTTCTAACATACCTGTTCGTTTCCTAGTCTAATTTTATTTTTTACTTTGTTATTTTTCTCTCTCTCTTTTTTTTTTTTGCCACCCCACGTGGCTTGCGGGATCTTGATTCATGAGCTGGGGATCGGGGCGGAGGCTCCTGCGGTGGGAGCTCGGAGTCCAAACCACTGGACTAACAGAGAACCTCAGAACCCAGGGAATATTCATGGGAGTGAGGTCTCACAGAGTTCCTCATCTCAGCACCAAGACCCAGCTCTACCCAATAGACTACAAACTCCAGTGTTGGAAGCCTCAGGCCAAACAACCAGTAAAACAGGAACACAATCCCACTCATAAAAAAAAAAAATGAGAAGGCAAAAAAATATCTCACAGGTGAAGGAGCAAGGTAAAAACCTACAAGACCAAATAAATGAAGAGGAAATAGGCAATCTACCTGAAAAAGAATTCAGAGTAATGATAGTAAAGATGATCCAGAATCTCGGAAATAGAATGGAAGCACGGATTGAGAAAATACAAGAAATGTTTAACAAAGATCTAGAAGAACTAAAGAACAAACAAACAGAGATGAACAACACAATAACTGAAATGAAAAATACACTAGAAGGAATCAATAACAGAATAATGGAGGCAGAAGAACGAATAAGTGAACTGGAAGACAAAATGGTGGAAATAACTGCCGAGGAGCAGAATAAAGAAAAAAGAATGAAAAGAATTCAAGGCAATCTCAGAGACCTCTGGGACAACACTAAACGCACCAACATTCGAATTATAGGGGTCCCAGAAGAAGAAGAGAAAAAGAAAGGGTCTGAGAAAATATTTAAAGAGATTATAGTGGAAAAATTCCCTAACATGGGAAAGGAAATAGTCACCCAAGTCCAGGTAGCACAGAGAGTCCCATACAGGATAAACCCTAGGAAAAACACACCAAGACACATATTAATCAAACTAACAAAAATTAAATTCAAAGAAAAAATATTAAAAGCAGCAAGGGAAAAACAAAAAATAACATACAAAGGAATCCTCATAAGGTTATCAGCTGATTTTTCAGTGGAAACTCTGCAGGCCAGAATGGAGTGGCAGGATATACTTAAAGTGATGAAAGGGAAAAATCTACAACCAAGATTACTCTACCCAGCAAGGATCTCATTCAGATTTGATGGAGAAGTCACAAGCTTTTCAGACAAACAAATCTAAGAGAATTCAGCACCACCAAACCAGCTTTAAAACAAATGCTAAAGAAACTTCTCTAAGCAGGAAACACAAGAGAAGAAAAAGACCCACAAAAACAAACCCAAAACAATTAAGAAAATGGTAATAGGGCTTCCCTGGTGGCGCAGTGGTTGAGAGTCTGCCTGCCAATGCAGGGGACACGGGTTCGAGCCCTGGCTGGGAGGATCCCACATGCCGCGGAGCGACTGGGCCCGTGAGCCACAACTACTGAGCCTGCGCATCTGGAGCCTGTGCTCCGCAACAAGAGAGGCCGCGACAGTGAGAGGCCCACGCACCGCGATGAAGAGTGGCCCCCGCTTGCCGCAACTAGAGAAAGCCCTCGCACAGAAACGAAGACCCAACACAGCCATAAATAAATAAATAAATAAATAAATAAATTAAAAAAAAAAAAAAAAAAGAGTTCTTATCACAATAAAAAGTGCTAAAAAAAAAAAAAAAAAAAAAAAAAAAAAAAAAAAGAAAATGGTAATAGGAACATACATATCAATAATAACCTTGAATGTAAATGGATTAAATGCCCCAACCAAAAGACACAGACTGGCTGAATGGATACAAAAACAAGACCCATATATATGCTGTCTACAAGAGACCCACTTCAGACCTAGGGACACATACAGCTGAAAGTGAAGGGATGGAAAAGATATTCCATGCAATTGGAAATCAAAAGAAAGCTGGAGTAGCAATACTCATATCAGATAAAATAGACTTTAAAATAAAGACTGTTACAAGAGATAAGGACAGACACTACATAATGATCAAAGGATCAATCCAAAAGGAAGATATAACAATTATAAATGTTGATGCACCCAACACAGGAGCACCCCAATACATAAGGCAAATGCTAACAACCATGAAAGGAGAAATCGACAGTAACACAATAATAGTAGGGGACTTTAACACCCCACTTACACCAATGGACAGATCATCCAAACAGAAAATAAATAAGGAAACACAAGCTTTAAATGACACAACTGACCAGATAGATCTAATAGATATTTATAGAACATTCCACCCAAAAGTGGCAGAATACACTTTCTTCTCAAGTGCACATGGAACATTCTCCAGGATAGATCACATCTTGGGTCACAAATCAAGCCTCGGAAAATTTAAGAAAATTGAAATCGTATCAAGCATCTTTTCTGACCACAACACTATGAGATTGGAAATCAATTACAGGAAGAAAACTGTAAAAAACACAAATACATGGAGGCTAAACGGTGCGCTACTAAATACCAAGAGGTCACTGAAGAAATCAAAGAAGAAATTTTAAAAATACATAGAAACAAATGACCATGAAAACACGACAACCCAAAACCTATGGGACGCAGCAAAAGCAGTTTTAAGATGGAAGTTTATAGCAATTCAACCTCACCTCAAGAAACAAGAAAAATCTCAAATAAACAATCTAACCCTACACTTAAAACAACTAGAGAAAGAAGAACAAAGAAAACCCAAAGTCAGTAGAAGGAAAGAAATCATAAAGATCAGAGCAGAAATAAATGAAATAGAAACGAAGAAAACAATAGCAAAGATCAGTAAAATTAGAAGCTGGTTCTTTGAGAAGATAAACAAAAATTGATAAACCCTTAGCCAGACTCATCAAGAAAAAAAGGGAGAGGATGCAAATCAATAAAATTAGAAATGAAAAAGGAGAAATCACAACTCACACTGTAGAAATACAAAGGATTATAAGAGACTACTATGAACAACTATATGCCAATAAAATGGACAACCATGAAGAAATGGACAAATTCTTGGAAAGGTACAATTTTCCAAGACTGAACCAGGAAGAATTAGAAAATATAAACAGACGTATCACAAGTAATGAAATTGAAACCGTAATTACAAATCTTCCAACAAACAAAAGTCCAGGACCAGATGGCTTCACAGGCGAATTCTATCAAACATTTAAAGCAGAGTTAACACCTATCCTTCTCAAACTCTTCCAAAAAAATTGCAGAGGGATAAACACTCCCAAATTCATTCTACGAAGCCACCATCACCCTGATACCAAAACCAGAAAAAGGTATCATAAAAAAAGAAAATTATAGACCAATATCACTGATGAACATAGATGCAAAAATCCTGAACAAAATACTAGCAAACAGAATGCAACAGCACATTAAAAGGATCATACACCATGATCAAGTGAGATTTATCCCAGGGATGCAAGGATTCTTCAATATATGCAAATCAATCAGTGTGATACACCACATTAACAAATTAAGGAATAAAAATCATCTGATCATCTCAATAGATGCAGAAAAAGCTTTTGACAAAATTCAACACCCATTTATGATAAAAACTCTCCAGAAAATGGGCATAGAGGGAACCTATCTCAACATAATAAAGGCCATGTATGACAAACCCACAGTGAACATCATACTTAATGGTGAAAAACTGAAAGCATTTCCACTAGGATCAGGAACAAGACAAGGATGTCCACTCTCGCCACTCTTATTCAACATAGCTTTGGAAGTCCTAGCCACAGCAATCAGAGAAGAAAAAGAAATAAAAGGAATACAAATTGGAAGAGAAGAAGTAAAACGGTCACTCTTTGCAGATGACATGATACTATACATAGAAAATCCTAAAGATGCCACCAGAAAACTACTAGAACTAATCAATGAATTTGGTAAGTTTGCAGGATACAAAATTAATGCACAGAAATCTCCTGCATTCCTATACACCAACAACGAAAAATCAGAAAGAGAAATTAAGGAAACACTCCCATTTGCCATTGCAACAAAAAGAATAAAATACCTAGGAATAAACCTGCCTAAGGAGGAGAAAGACTTGTACTCAGAAAACTATAAAACCCTGATGAAAGAAATCAAAGATGACATAAACAGATGGAGAAATATACCATGTTCTTGGATTGTAAGAATCAATATTGTGAAAATGACTATACTACCCAAAGCAATCTACAGATTCAGTGCAATCCCTACCAAGCTACCAATGGCATTCTTCACAGAATTAGAACAAAAAATTTTACAATTCGTATGGAAACACAAAAGACCCCGAATAGCCAAAGCAATCTTGAGAAAGAAAAACGGAGTTGGAGGAATCAGGCTCCCCAACTTCAAACTATACCACAAAGCTACAGTAATCAAGACAGTATGGTACTGGCACAAAAATAGAAATATAGATCAATGGTACAGGATAGAATGCCCAGAGATAAACCCACACACATATGGGCACCTAATTTACGACAAAGGAGGCAAGAACATACAATGGAGGAAAGACAGCCTCTTCAATAAGTGGTGCTGGGAAAACTGTACAGGTGTTCATGTAAAAGAATGAAATTAGAACACTACCTAACACCATACACAAAAATAAACTCCAAATGGGTTAAAGACCTAAATGTAAGACCAGACACTATAAAACTTTTAGAGGAAAACATAGGAAAAACACTATTTGAAATAAACCACAGCAAGATATTTTTTGACCCACTTCCTAGAGTAACAGAAATAAAAACAAAAATAAACAAATGGGACTTAATTAAACTTAAAAGCTTTTGCACAGCAAAGGAAACCATAAACAAGACAAAAAGACAACCCTCAGAATGGGAGAAAATATTTGCAAATGAAGCAACTGACAAAGGATTAATCTCCAAGATTTACAAGCAGCTCATGCAGCTCAATAACAAAAAAACAAACAACCCCATCCAAAAATGGGCAGAAGACCTAAATAGACATTTCACCAAGGAAGACATACAGATGGCCAAGAGGCACATGAAAAGATGCTCAACATACCTAATTATTAGAGAAATGCAAATCAAAACTACAATGAGGTATCACCTCACGCTGGTCAGAATGGCCATTATCAAAAAATCTAGAAACAATAAATGCTGGAAAGGGTGTGGTGAAAAGGGAACCCTCCTACACTGTTGGTGGGAATGTAAATTGATACAACCACTATGGAAAACAGTATGGAGGTTCCTTAAAAAAGTAAAAATAGAACTACCATATGACCCAGCAATCCCACTGCTGGGTATATACCCTGAGAAAACCATAATTGAAAAAGAGACATGCACCACAATGTTCATTGCAGCACTATTTATAATAGCCAGGACATGGAACCAACCTAGATGTCCATCAACAGATGAATGGATGAAGAAGATGTGGCACATATGTACAATGGAATATTACTCAGCCATATAAAGAAATGAAATTGAGTTATTTGTAGTGAGGTAGATGGACCTAGAGTCTGTCATATAGAGTGAAGTGAGAAAGAGAAAAACAAATACCATATGCTAATGCATATATATGGAATCTAAGAAAAAAAAAAAAAGTGGTACTGATGAACCTAGTTGCAGGGCAGGAATAAAGAGGTAGACATAGAGAATGGACTTGATGACATGGGTGGGAGGGCAAAGCTGGGGCAAAGTGAGAGTAGCGTCGACATATATATACTACCGAATATAAAATAGTTGGCTGGTAGGAAACAGCAGCATAGCACAGGGAGATTGGCTCGGTGCTTTGCGATGACCTAGAGGGGTGGGATAGGGAGGATGGGAGGGAGGCTCAAGAGGGAGGGGATATGGAAACGTGTATGCATATGGCTGATTCTCTTTGTTGTGCAACAGAAACTAACACGGTATTGTGAAGCAATTATACTCCAATAAAGATCTATTAAAAAAAAAAGTTACTAGGATTGGTTCTTTTTTCCCCTCCTTCAGAACAGTTATATTATTTATTTGAAATGTTTGCCTATTTTTGAGCTTCACGTAGATAGTGTCATACAATATTTACTCTTCTGTGTCTGGTTTCTTTTGTTCACCACTTTCTTGAAGATTTATCCATGTTTTGAATAACAGTAGGGTTTTTTCCCCATTGTTATAAAGTATTTTGATTATACTACACTTTATTCATTCTACTGATGACCAGTATTTGGGTAATTTTATGTTTTTATTTATTATGAATAAAGCGGCTGTGAACATTCTTGTGCATGTCTTTTGATGGAAGTAAGTAATTGTTTATTTTGGGTCCTTGGGTACTTGGGAAGTAAGTATCGTTTGTTTTGGGTGTGTTTGTGTATGTATATATATATGTATGTATTTACCTTTAGTAGATACTGCCAAACAATTTTTCAGTGCAGTTGTTGAATTTATATTCCTGCCAGCAATGTAAGAGATTTCCAGTTATTCCACATCCTCACCAGCACTTGGTATTGGCAGTCTTTTTAAATTTCAGCCTGTGTTGGCTATTAGGGAAAGGGTTCAGTTTTTTTGTTTGTTTGTTTTTTACATCTTTATTGGAGCATAATTGCTTTACAGTGTTGTGTTAGTTTCTGCTGTATAACAAAGTGAATCAGCTGTATGTATACATATATCCCCATACCCCCTCCCTATCCCACCCCTCTATATGGTCACAAAGCACCCAGCTGATCTCCCTGTGCTTTGCGGCTGCTTCCCACTAGCTATCTATTTTACATTTGGTAGTGTATGTATGTCCACGCCACTCTCTCACTTCGACCCAGCTTCCCCTCCCCCCTCACCCCCCACCGTGTCCTCAAGTCCATTCTCTATGTCTGCTCTTTATTCCTGTCCTGCCACTAGGTTCATCAAAACCAGTTTTTTTTTTTAGATTCCATTTATATGCATTAGAATACGGTATTTGTTTTTCTCTTTCTGACTTCACTCTGTATGATAGACTCTAGGTCCATCCGCCTCACTACAAATAACTCAATTTCGTTTCTTTTTATGGCTGAGTAATATTCCATTGTGTATATGTGCCACATCTTCTTTATCCATTCATCTGTTGGCAGACATTTAGATTGCTTCCATGTCCTGGCTATTGTAAATAGAGCTGCAGTGAACATTGTGGTACATGTCTCATTTTGAATTATGGTTTTTCTCAGGGTATATGCCCAGTAGTGGGATTGCTGGGTCATATGGTAGTTCTGTTTTTAGTTTTTTAAGGAACCTCCATATTTTAGGGTTCAGTTTTTTTGAGAAGCATGCTGTAGGATGTTTGGCTGGTCTGAATCTGTTACTTACCTGTCTTGAGGTTGGCTGTTCAGCTCTCATGGTTGTATCCTGTTCTCAAGGGCTAAAGTAACTTACTGGTGTTGCCTTTACTGAAATTCAGATGCGTTGTTGTGTTAGGCGCTTTTAGTCTGTAAGGATCAGAGATACTCTCAGGTTACTTTAGTATTGTAAGGATGGTCATAAGTACTGGAAACAGGTGAAGCAAATGCCTTATAAAAGAACAACTGGAAGGTCAGTTAGAACACAAGGCAGCTCAAAAATCTAGACTTTCTTGCACCGTCAGCAATAGGATCTAGAAAACTCACATTCCAGTGACTTAGCTACTCTTCTTTAGTTTGTTCCTGCTGCTTCTGACTCTCCTGCCGGTAACTCCTGTGTATATTAACCTTTCTTGGGTCTATATTTTCCAGCTACGGCTCCAGCTACCACCTAAAGGACTCACACCCTACAACCTTTTTCAGGCAGAATTTCCACATTAAGCCATTTCACAGGCTGTGGCCAATCTATGCATTAACCTGCTTTGGGCAGGTATCCACCCATAGCCCATCCACACCAATTAGGCCACAGGTGCACATAGTATCAACATAACAACTTAGGAGAAAGGAATTTTCTTGGAAGTGCACTACGGGAAAAGCAAGCATTCCGAGTGCCTGTTTAGTTTAATTGTGTATATTAAATTCAAATTCAGTAGACATTTCTCAAGTCCTCTCCTTATCTGCCAGTAGAATAACTGTTGAAAAAGGAAATGAACTGTTCATAGTGAACCTATGCCAGTTCCTAACACATAGTTTCCTTTTATGTGTTCCCAAATTATATATTTTATATGTTCTGGAAATGTATCTGCAGAACAGGGACAAACTCAAAGTGAATTTTATTCTGTGGAAGTTGGGGGGTGGTGTGAAAGGGTTTTAGGATGTATGAGATTCACTTGTTTGTTATTATCCCATTTTAAAGATGAGGGAACTGTAGTCCAGAGAGGTGAAGAGATTTGCCCAAGGTCATATGACTAGGAAGTGGCAGGGCAAGGACTCAAATCCAGGTCTTCTGGTTCCATACTTGGAGCTCTTCCCACTACCCAACACTGCCTGGGGACACATGCCCTACCGCCACACTCAAATTATTAACAGTACAAAGGAGGTTTGACAAAAGCAAACTTTAGCCAAGGCAAGTGGTAGGATTTGAGAGAAGGCAGATCTTTTAGGGGCTGAGATGATCTGGGAGACTTCCTCAAGGCAGTGGGTTTTGAACTGGGTCTTGTAAAGTTGGTAAGGTTTAGAATGGTATGGAAAAGGGAGAATGGTGCAGATAACCGTGCAAAAGTTATGCTTTTAGGTAGCTCTTAAAAGCATCCAGGTTGGAGTGAAAAGGACTGAACTAAGATGGTAGCAACTGAAAAATCAAGATATTGAGAAGGCAGAATTAACAGGCTCTTGAGACAGAGTAGGAGGGAGATAAAAGAGTTAGAGATCTGTTAGTCACTTGAGAGTTTGAGCCTTAGTGACTGGGGCAGTCTGGAACCAGTATCAGAAGAAGAGAGGCAGTATGTGTAGTGGTTAAGCTCACAGGCTTTGGATCAAGGCTGACCTGGGTGTATAGCGGGTGTGACTTATTTAACTTCTTTGAGTGTGTTTGCTGACCTGTTGAGTAGGAAGACAGAAATTCCATAATGTCACATGCCTGGCTTCCAGGCACTTACCAAATTTTAGCTCTCTTCCTCCCCACCCTAACCTCTCCGTTTGAGAATGTAGCAGGACCTAGTTTAAGACTTATTTTCGTATAGAATGTGCAAAAAAAAAAAAAAAAAAAAATTGCTTTGCAGGGAGAATGGGGTTCTTTGCCCCTGGACTTTGAGGTGGAGGACAAGATGGAGCCTCTGGGCCCAAAGGTCTCATTTTTTGGCCTCCGTTGACATCTAGGCTTCAGTCAAAAGCTGAAGCCCTCACAAAGGGAGTTAAAGGTGTCTTTGTAAGGCTAGGTACTTCCAGAAGCAAGCAACTGTGCTGCCTCTCTGCTGTCACCAGGACCTCCTTTGAGGCTATTACTGAGCCTAGGGGTAAAGCTCCGTTGGCTGACAGGACTGCAGTTTGCTGTAAAACATGCCCAGAACTCCCAGCCTGCTTTTCTAACAGGTTTGGAAATTCTGGTTTGTCTCCCCAGAGTTCTAAGCAGATGGCAACTGGGTTAGGGCAGAGTTTAGCAAACGCTGCACTGAAGCGCCCATTCCCTTCCCTGTTAACCCCGGCCGATGAAAGGCTGCCGTTCTGGAGCTGCTTCCCAGCCTGCTTTCTCCCCCGAGCTGGGCGGCGCCTGCCAAAGACTAGCCGTGAGGGTGGGAGCCTGAGCGGAGCAGCCGAAGCCCTCCCCCGGCAGAGTCCCCCACGGAGTGGACGCCCCACCCCGCCGTCACGTGCCTCCACACGTGCGCGTCGTTGCCATAGCATCGGCCGGCGCCCAGGCCCATTGGCGTGAGGCGGAACCAATCAGTAGGCCCCTCAGGCTGCTGCGCGCCATGGGGGGTTTCTGAGCTGCCACTCCACCGCTGGGACGAAGCTGAGGATGGTCCCTGGTTGGTGATGGGGACAAGTCTCGGGTCCTGGCTTCTGTCTGGTTCCTCTCCTTGGAATCTCAGTGCTTCTTCCCCTGAGTCATGGTCGCACCCCGCCCCACTCTGATTTCCCCGTTCAAAGTGTGCAGAGTTGAACAACCTGATGGAGTTCCCTGAGAGGTGATAGCTTCCACAGCGAAGGCCCAGGACAAATGTTTGCTGCCGTTTTACAGCCATTTCCCCCAAGAAAAAGCCCTGGAACAGCCCTTGATAGATCCAGAGGTGGGTACTCCTAGCCCCAGGAAGATGTTTGAGCCTAGTAAACCTGGGGCTCTCCCAGCATAAGATCCCTTGATAATTGGCACAGGGTTGCCAGATGTAAGAACTGGGTGGTGGTGTATTTCCATGCTGAATGGGAATAAGAAGGGTTTAGACAGTTAACAGGACAAAGTTTGAACGAGAATGGTCACAGAATCCTACACCTCCACCAGCTGTAACACACTGGTAAGTTACCTTACCTCTCTGAACCCCAATTGCCTCATTTGTAAAGCGGTTGTAACAAAGAAATCTTAGATTTAGTATAAGTTGAAATGAAATAATACAAGCAAAGCAGTTAGCCAGGTACCTGGCCATAAGCTCTCAATAAGGGCCTGTCAGCTGTTTTTTAGAAATGGTACAAGTGTACTGGTGGAAACTGAAGTGCTCACATTCAACATTTGGCAAGTATTTTTACATTAATCTACTTTTTGCTTATTCATTTAGTTATTCATTCATTTAACCCATTAATGTATTCAGCAGATATTTACTGGGCATCTACTACCAGTCAATTCTTACCCCAGTTCATCCCTGTCCAACTGTATTTAGTGGGTTCCAGCCCCAAGGGGAGTTGTGGCTCCCTTCACAAGAGCTGATGGAGTCTAGCTTGGCAGGAGGGGTGCTGGGAGATCTTGTCCCTGTGGCAGCTGGGACTTTGGAAATTGTTTTTTGCAGCTCTGCCTCCTCAGGCTCAGTTGCCTGAACAGAGTAGACCCCTCTAGTATTTGAGCAGCACTGAGACAGGACAACTTTCCACAGGCTCCTCTGTCCCCCATCCCTCACCCTTGGGGAGGTGTGCCCCCTGTATCTTGAAGGCCCCAGCCAGCAAGCCAGAACCCACTTTCTCTACTGTGGGACTCTGTCACCTAGGACTGACCTCTGTTGGTGGCCCACTGTGCTTTGCTGTCCTAGGATTCCTGGAACAATCCTGTGCTTTTGATACCCCATCATCTCTACACTCTATTGTTTTAGTGCCCTTCCCTTCTGGCCCTCACTGTGCATCTCAGTGCCTGTCTCCATTTGCCTGGAGTCTCCATACCACGACTCACACTTGTTTTGTGACCATCTGACTTCTCTGGGATGTTGTCTTTGGGCCCCTTCATGCCCTGTAGTTGGACTGTGTGGCAGGGATGTTACTGGGCAGGCACCCTGCTTGATCTCTGAGAGACAGAGGTGCTTAACACACACAGTTCATAAGCAGACATCTCATGTGTGCTAAGGGCCATGATGTGTGGCGCTGTGGGAGAAGCCACGGTAGAACAGCTGGCTCCGCTTTGAGAAGTCAGGGAAGGCGTTGCCAGGAGGTGACCTAAGCAATCTTAGAGGATTTTGCTAGATGGACAGTGGGAGAAAGGGAAGTCACATCAAGGAGAAGAGCATGCATAAAAGCCTGAAATCACATGATATTCTTACAGAAAATGTAGTGTGAATAGAAAAAAGAGAATATGTTCTTTGGGGTTGAGAGTTCATGAGTAGCAGGGGGAAGAAGTGAGGCCAGAGGGGTAAACAGGGGCCTACATGTGAGGGCCTTGTGAGCCATACTGTGTACTTTAGACTTCGCCCTTCCAATGCTGGGATCCTGTGGAGGGTTTTCTATAGGGGCATGACATGTGCAGAGTTGTATGTAAGGAAGGTGAGACCCATGGCTGTGAGGGGATGGGTTGTCTCATTTGTCCTCTAGCAATTCTGTAAAGCAGATGGGAAAATACTGTTTTCTACTTTTTACGCCTGAGAACGCTGAGGCTCCAGAGGTTAAATACCTTGCCAAAGGTCTCAGAACCTGAAAGCAGAGGACCTAGGATTCACCTGGCTTCCTGGCTCTGAATCCCTTTCTCATGGGCACACTGCCATTGTTAACAGAGTCTTCTAGAAAGCTGGGCAGTGAGTAGATGCTGACAGAAGCAATGTGAAGCAAATGGTCATTGATACAATCTTGTTGAAGGAGTGTGGCGCTGGGATTTTGTGGCCTGTGGTGTTCAGTCTCCTGACCTCTGTGCCAGTGCACAGACAGCAAGAAACAGCGGGGAGCTTTGAGCTTCAAGTGCAACATTGCCTTGACAAAATCCATTCATCACTGTCTTGCTCATTAATTCACAGCAGCGTCTGCTGCCTGACTTTGGCGTTTGTCAGTGGCTTGTTTCTGGAAGCCCCTGGTCTTCAAGGTTGGTCAGCTCTGCAGCCTGCAGCCCCAGGGTGAGCCCGGGCAGTCAGAGGCAGGTCCTTTCTGCCCACATTTTGTAAAATGAAATAACTTTATTTTTTAAAACACAAAGGTAGCGTGACCTAGCAGTACAGAACATGAGCTTGGAGATAGGCAAACCTGGGTTTTAGTTCTATGGCTGTGCCGCTTAGCAAGCTAGGAAAGTTATGTAATGTATATGAACCTCAGTTCTCTTCTGCCTAAAATGAGCACAGTCAAACCTACCTGAGAAGATGATCGTGATGAGGAAGATGAGATAGTGTTTATAAAGACCCTTGGCACGACACCTGGCACATATGAGTCCTCAATATGGTGGCTTTAATTCCTGCTCTTATTGTTCCCACCACCACCACCAGCCACCCTACTGCCACCACCAGTTAAAGAATGTTTGAAAAATAGAAAATAGAAGAAAAAAGTCTTATAATCTCATCACCATGGCGCAGCTACCCTTATAATTTAGTTGTTTCCTTCAAATCTTTTTTCCCCACTACTTCAGAGTATATCAGATTTTACAGCATATTTATTTTATAGCCAGGAAGGTTTTTATTCCCCTCTATGGTGGGAACTGCATTATATTTATTTTTCTTATTTTTAATAGATAATTTTTCTGATTATAAAAATAGTGTGTAAAATTTAGAGAGCATAGAAAAAGTCAAAGGGAAAACCATACTCATAATGCCTCCTTTTTTTTTTTTTAAATTATTTATTTTTATTTATTTATTTATGGCTGTGTTGGGTCTTCGTTTCTGTGCGAGGGCTTTCTCTAGTTGCGGCAAGCGGGGGCCACTCTTCATCGCGGTGCGCGGGCCCCTCACTATCGCGGCCTCTCTTGTTGTGGAGCACAGGCTCCGGACGCGCAGGCTCAGCAGTTGTGGCTCACGGGCCCAGTTGCTCCACGGCATGTGGGATCTTCCCAGACCAGGGCTCGAACCCGTGTCCCCTGCATTGGCAGGCAGACTCCCAACCACTGCGCCACCAGGGAAGCCCCATAATGCCTCCTTTATGCTTAGCCCAGAGGCTATCACTATTAACTTTTTGGAATAGCTCCTTCCAGTCTTTTGTTCATATTTTATTATAGAGTTGAGATCATATTACATATACAGTTTTTATGTGGTTTTCCAGTTCATAGGATATCACGAGTATTTTCCTTTATTGTAAACATCATTTTCCAAGGCTGCATGATAATTTCCAAGTCATCAGATGTCTCTACCATAATTTACATAGAATTCTCCTATTGTTAGACATCTGAGTTTTTTCCCAGTTCTTCAATCTAAGCAGCTTCCTATGACAGAACCTAGGGAACCAGCCTCAGTATAACCAGGAAGCATATGATGAACTTGTGCTGTGTGTATGGCCTAGGTGAGGCCTGGGGGGCCCCCTCAGATAGATACAGAGCCTGCCTCAAAGGAGCTCAGAGACTAGTCACCCTGGAAGTATTTACTGGGGTAAAAATATGCAGGTACTTCTTTGCCAGACAGTGTCAGGGAATCCACCTAAATGTGGGTAACCCTCTTCCCTGTGGAATCAGAGATCCTGGACGCATAACTTTTACAAAGAAAAAAGCCTCAGAAGCCTTGCTGCCCCTTCTCACCTGCCAGTGGTTATTTGGCCTCCAATGCTCAAACGCCTTTTGAGCCTGTTACCTTGACTTTCAGGGGCCTGTGCTAATTACCTTTGAATATCACTTCCAAGTGGTTTTTCACTGGGAAAGAGTGAGAAGCTATAGAACCAAGAAAGGAACTTGTGTGAGAATCAGGGAATCAGAGAGACCCTAGTCTTAGTTTTTTGTTTTTTTTTTTAACATCTTTATTGGAGTATAATTGCTTTACAATGGTGTGTTAGTTTCTGCTTTATAACAAAGTGAATCGGTTTTACATATACATATGTTCCCATATCTCTTCCCTCTTACATCTCCCTCCTTCCCGCCCTCCCCACCCCACACCTCTAGGTGGTCACAAAGCACAGAGCTGATCTCCCTGTGCTATGCGGTTGCTTCCCACTAGCTATCTATTTTACGTTTGGTAGTGTATATATGTCCATGCCACTGTCTCACTTTGTCACATCTTACCCTTCCCCCTCCCCAAATCCTCAAGTCCATTCTCTAGTAGGTCTGTGTCTTTATTCCCGTCTTGCCACTAGGTTCTTCATGACCTTTTTTTTTTTTTTCCTTAGATTCCATATATATGTGTTAGCATACTGTATTTGTTTTTCTCTTTCTGACTTACTTCACTCTGTATGACAGACTCTAACTCCATCCACCTCACTACAAATAACTCCATTTCGTTTCTTTTTATGGCTGAGTAATATTCCATTGTATATATGTGCCACATCTTCTTTATCCATTCATCCGATGATGGACACTTAGGTTGTTTCCATGTCCTGGCTATTGTAAATAGAGCTGCAATGAACATTTTGGTACATGACTCTTTTTGAATTATGGTTTTCTCAGGGTATATGCCCAGTAGTGGGATTGCTGGGTCGTATGGTAGTTCTATTTTTAGTTTTTTAAGGAACCTCCATACTGTTCTCCATAGTGGCTGTACCAACTTACATTCCCACCAACAGTGCAAGAGTGTTCCCTTTTCTCCACACACTCTCCAGCATTTATTGTTTCTAGATTTTTTGATGATGGCCATTCTGACCGGTGTGAGATGATATCTCATTGTAGTTTTGATTTGCATTTCTCTAATGATTAATGATGTTGAGCATTCTTTCATGTGTCTGTAGGCCATCTGTATATCTTCTTTGGAGAAATGTCTATTTAGGTCTTCTGCCCATTTTTGGATTGGGTTGTTTGTTTTTTTGTTATTGAGCTGCATGAGCTGCTTGTAAATCTTGGAGATTAATCCTTTGTCAGTTGCTTCATTTGCAAATATTTTCTCCCATTCTGAGGGTTGTCTTTTGGACTTGTTTCTAGTCTTAGTTTTGACACACACTTCCTCTGGCACCTGAGGCAAGTTATTTTCTCTTCCCAAGTGTGTTTTCTCCTCGTAGTGTTAAAGATTGGACTAGATGACCTCCAGGGCTCTTCCAATTGACATTCCATGTGTACCTGAAGCCTTTTTCTTGCCAGGAGCTAAAGTGAGCGTCCTGATAAAGGTCACAGGATGCTTCTCCAGAGTCTCGAGTTCCTTTTAATTAGTACCTGAGGAACCATTTATACTTTTTTTTTTTTTTGGGCTGCGTTGGGTCTTTGTTGCTGCACGCGGGCTTTCTCTAGCTGCGGCGAGCGGGGGCTACTCTTTGTTGTGCTGCGCGGGCTTCTCATTGCGGTGGCTTCTCTTGTTGCGGAGCACAGGCGCGCTGGCTCAGTAGTTGTGGCGAGCGGGCTGTAGACTGCAGGCTCAGTAGTTGTGGCGCACGGGCTTAGTTGCTCCGCGGCATGTGGGATCTTCCTGGACCAGGGCTTGAACCCGTGTCCCCTGCATTGGCAGGTGGATTCTTAACCACTGCGCCACCAGGGAAGTCCCCATTTATACTCTTATATTCCCAATCACTTCCTTCTGGTAGCATTTGGGACATGCAGAGACTGAAAGGCAAGAAGTCTCTCTCACTGGGAGCAGACAAAGGATTCAGAACCCCAAATGATTGTCTTTTATGTATTAGGTATTTGTTCTTTATGTACTTTGTTCTTTCATTCATTCTCTCATTTAGCAGGTGTTAACTGAGCCCCAAGCTTTGTATAGTCCATCTGTGTAATGCAGAGGGGAACGAGTCTCAGCGTTGTTCTCAAGACACACACAGTCTAGTGAGGAGACAGGAAAAAATGTAAAAGACAACAAAATGATTGCTGCAGTGGGGATACATATAAGTTGCATAATGCAAGGAGTGCTTGAGTCTGCCTAGAAGCAACAGCAAGGGAGTCTCTGGACGCTTTGAAATTTTAAAGGATGAGTAGAAGTTTTCTAGGTAGGCAGTTGAGGAGAGGGCATTCCCGGCAGAGAAACAGCATGTGCAAAGGCCTGGAGGTATTGGGAGAACATGTTGTGTTCAGAGAACTGCAGGTGGTTTGTGTGGCTGGAAGGTGAAAGGGAGAGTGAGCAGATGAGGAAAAGTCAAGCATTTTTCCTCAGGCAAGTCTGTTTCCACTGAATTCTTTGCTCATTTTATCAGTCCAGATGAGAGTGATGGATTTTTTAGCTCAGTTTTCCAAAACTGTCATTTGTATTCCCTTGTATTTTCATTTTTATAGTAGCACATGTTCATTATAGAAAGTTTGAAAAATACGAAAATGTAGAAAGAAGCAAGGATTAAAAAAAAATCACTCATGGTCTCTGCCTAAAAACAAATACTTTAACATCTTGGTGTATTTCCATTCAACAGTTTTTTGTTTTTTCACTTTTTCTTTTTATGTAGTCATGAGTGTATCGTAACTATAGTCTTTTGTACATGGTGCCCCTTTCTACTTACTTCCTAAAATTTGCCCAAAAATAGATGTTATTATCATTAAAATATAATATGATCATAAAATATAATGGCTGAAATATATTTTCTTTGTTTAATGTAACTTATTTTCTTTCTCTTTACAGGTCTCCTGTGGCTCAGAGCATAATCTGGCAGTGATTGGTAAGTAATTAGTATACTGATATACTGATAACTGTGTTTATTCTGAAACTCGTGGGCAGAATTGGAGGACTCTTGGTTAACCAAAGGCCAGGGTGCATGCGTGTGTGTATGTGGGGAAGAGTCTGGGAAATGGAAGCCTTTGTTGACCAAGGCTTTGCCAGAAGCCCTTTTTCTAAAAATTTCTATTCAAAAAGGTGCCTGAGCTGGCCTCCCTGCCTCAGGAACTGGCATTTGGGAATATTAAAGATCTTACAGACTGGGGGCATCCTGTGTAGAAAGCCAGACATAAAAGGGGAAGAGGATTGGTATGCTCCTGGTTCTTGAATAAATCCTTTGCACCAAGTTCTTTCCTCTTGCTTGGCTCTTTCTTTGGAGATGGGGGTTTCTGCTCACTGCCCTCGCTGCCATGTGTTTCGTGTCACTCTGGAGCTCCCAAACCTCTGATAAATTGAGGCTTCCTCTTATTGACTCTGAATAACCAGGGTTCACTGTTTTTATAATCAGGCCTGTGCGTAGTTCCTTCAAGAAGCCTTCTCATTACTTCCACAGGTAGACTCAGTCGGTACAATAAAGAGACAGTGTAGGGCCCGACTACCTGGGTCCAGTGCAGGCTTCTGCTTACTAGCTGTATGAACTCAGGTAGTCGGGCCCCACACAGACAAGGTGCTTAGCCCTCCATGCCTCATTTTTCTCATTTTTAAAATGGGGAGGGCAGTGGCATCTTCCTTATAGGGTTGTTGCAGTTGTTGTGAGGGTCAAAGGAGTTGATATATGTAAAGCGCTTAGAAGAGCACTTAGCTCCTGGTAAGGGTTTTAGAAGTGTTCGTTGCTATTTTCTGATATCATTAGTTCAAATAATTGTCCTCCTCGGGGCTTTAGGTCTCCCATCTGTGATAGGGAGGGGTAAAAACAGGAAACCAAGGTTCTCTCCAGCCCTGACATTTTAGGACTCTGTTACAGCCCCATCACTCTCTGCCTTGAGTAGGTGATGTCTGTCCTGTGTACTTCCCTCTCCCAGCCTCTGACTCTCAGCTTCTGAAGGGCAAGGCCCCTGTGTTTTCCTTTTGTTTCCTGCTTATTTGCAGCACCCAGAGCAGTGCCTGGCCCTCAGCGGAGGCTCAAGCACTGTTTTCTGAATTAAGCTAGACTGGCTCGCTCAGCTGCCTGGGGTGGCAGCAGTTTGAAGCACTACTTTGCAGGCCCGAATGTGATGTGCAAGGAGGCGGAACCAAGGACAGCAGAGGAGGTAGGCTGACAGCCAGCAGAGGGGGTGGGGAGTAAAAAGCGCTGGAGTCAGAGAGGGAGTGAGAAAATGTAACAGCAAACCTGCATGCTTTGCAACACCAGATACGTTATACAGGAAATGCTCCAGCCTGGGTGTAATTAAGACAAGCTAATCAAAGAATCAGAGGCGGTGCCTAAGATGTTGCTGCTGCTGTCACTGGACTAGGAGAGAGGTTGGCACAAACAGTAAGATTGCAGGGAATCTAAATACATGAAAGAACAAAATCCAGTTGAAGGAGGAGGCCAGAGCCAGCAGGGTGGCAGGCTGAGCCGACAGGCAGCCTAGGGCTGTAGAAAGAGCATAGACTCTGCAGGCAGACAGCCTTGGTTTAAACCAGCTCCATCTCTGTGTGAGCTTCCATTTTTTCCCCTTATCTATGTAATGGGGATAATTCCACCTTGCAGGATTGTTGTTGTGAGGATTAGAGGAGATAATGCATGTGAAACACCTGGTACTATATAGGGGATGTGTAAGAAATTAACTCATAATTCCATTTCTTTTTCATTTCTCTTGGTCTGGGTGGGGAGAAGGGAGAATCACTTGTTAGTGTAACTGTTCCAGTGAAGTAAGTCTTGGTTGGGAGAGAGAAATGATAACATTCTGGAGAGGTGTGTCTAGCGTTACTACCCAAGTGAGGAAGGCAGCAGAGGCGGTGGGAGAGCAGGGCATGGCATGCTGATGAACTCCTCGAGGACAGACCTCTTATTTTCTGTTTTGTCCCCAACGCCTGGGGCCTGGCTCACAATCTGCTGAATGAATGGTTCCAGAGTCAGGAAAGGTGGGCCCAGTCACGGGACTCTGGACATGTCCACCTGCCTGCATGTGAGCCGGGATCAGAGGCTCCCTGACACCTGGGGGAGGGGGCCCTCAGTGGGTGCCCTGCAGGGTGCAAGCTGTGTAGCGGGAAGCGATGAGAAGCCTCCTGTTAGCCCTGGCAGGAGGCCAGCAAGAGGGGGACAAGCTGGAGGAGGAGAGTTCCTACCAGCTGAAAGCCTGGCTCTCACAGCCAGCTCCCCCCTCCACCCTCCTGCCCTTGCCTACTTTAGGTGGATTTCCCTGCCTTCAGTCTCATCCCCGAGATGCAGGCCCTCAGTGCCTGGTGCTGGGTCACACACGTGACAGGCACAAAATGGTTGTAGAATAGACTAGAACAGAATATAGAGAAGCCAAACTTTGCTCAGAAGTAGAGGTGGCCTTAATATCTAATGAATGCACAACAGACAAATCAAACTGGAAGGGAGGGGAAAGAGATGGGTGAAAGGATATAATTCAGAACCTACTCTGTCTAAGAATGGACACAACTCCACCAAGTGTTTTTGTTGTACCCACTTCATAGAGAAGAAAACTGAGACTCAGAGGTTAAACAAGTTGCCCAGGGATAAGTAGCAGTAAATGGTAGAGCTGTGTGCCTGACTTCTAAGAATGCTCCTTCGACTCTCTCATATCCTCGGGGCCGAGGCAGGATGCAGAGTGGTTAAGAAGAGCACAGGCACTGGGATCATATCGCCTGGATTCAAATCCTGGCTCCTCCGCTTATGAGCCATGTAACCCTGTATAAATGGCTTGACCTCTCTGTCTTGATTGCCTCATCTGGAAGATCATATTATTGACCTCATAGGGTTGTTATATAAAGTGCTAACAGTGCCTGACACAAAAGTAGGCTCGGTAAATGTTAGCTGGTGTTGGTGTCATTGTTATATGTTAAGAATATAATTTAAGGAAGTAATTATAAGATGACTGTAAGAAGGCTGAGGCTCAGGGTGGGAGTCTCAGAAGCTGGAGAGAGAAGTGTCTCCCCCACCTAGAATGTCAGGATCTCAGCATAGCTGCAGAACGGATTTGTACACTGGAGCCTGGGTACCCCGATCTGGGGGATCTGGAAATCCCAACAGCCCTGGAAACAGTGCCAGCCCAGATTTGCTCCAGGTCAGGATTCTGCTATCCGCCGTTCCAGGCAGGGACTCGAGACCTGCATGTTCCAGCCTGGGGGAAGCCCCGCAGCAGCCACATTTCAGGCTTCTTAGGAAATCAAAATAATTCGATTTTGATACTTCATTGCTTCCAGGTTTCTTTTTCCCCCCTTCTTTTGCAATTTGGTTTGCTTCTTTTCTTAGTTTTCCAATGAAGTTTCTCTTGACCTGTTCTGTGTTTGCTGCCAGGTCACTCTTCCTCAGTAAGCCTGATTCCTCATCTGTAAAACCAACATCACAATACCCACCCCTAAAAGTTGTTTTTCCAAATGGCATAGGTATGTCGGTTGCCTGCGCAGTGCCTGCTACAGAATAGGTGCTCTCAGCAGGTGAACTTGGCAGGTTCATGAGTTCATTTGCTTGCTTGCTTCCTTCCTTCCTTTTCACCCAGGATTTCCCTCCACATCTAATGAAGCTGGCTGGCTCCCATTCGTGGGCATAGGCGAAGTTTATGCAGAGGTGAGATGAGGACATGTGGCCACCACTTGCTCAGAAGATCCCTGCCTGCCAGGGGCAGGCTCCCCAGGCCCAGCTCTGTCTTTGGGGCCCTCACTTCCATGTCTGGTTGAATTGGCTCCAGCTGTTTTGCTTCCCCCCAGGAGCAGCTTATTTTGGCTTGAATGGACGATTTGTTTGCCTTCTCTCCTGATATGCGGTTGTTCAGCCTTCCCTTCCTGCAGAGAAAAAAGAACTGACCACACTTCCTTTCTTCCGCTCCACGCAGACCCTTGGAAGGGATTTTATTGGTGGCCTTTTCGTGGAGCACTCACACTTGCCAGACGGACATTGTTAAGGGGTTAGATATTTGGCAGCAAAGTGTAGAGCCTCCTCCTCCAAGCAAAAGCATCTCTTTTACCAAATTGGAGCTATAATCTATGCAAGGATCTTTTATTTTTAATTTTTTTCATTTCGCTGATGACTTCCAATTGTTGAACCTTTGTACCTTTGTAATATGTGTGGCGGAACAACTGACCTTGCATGGCCTGAGACCCATCAGGTGGGGTCATGTGAGGATTTAATAGCGAGAACTAACTCATTTTGACACTGGCTATAGCCCTGAGAGGCAATACCTCCAAACCCAGGGCCTTGTAGAGAGCTTAGAGGCAAGGACAGACTTGTACGGTCCTATGCACAGTAGGATGGGCAGAGCGTAAATGCTTACTTATATTGTCCCATTTAATCCTCATACCACATTGATGCACTGTTGTTAACCCCATTTTCTAGATGGGGGAAGCTGAAGTTTAGGCTGAGCAGTTTGCCCCGCCAGGTCATCTGATCAGGAGGAATCTGTGTGTCGGGTCTTTAACCCAGGCCTCTATCTCCAGAGCCTGTGGTCTTCTGCCTGCTGCTGCCTTCCTGCAGACCGTGACTGTCTGGCCTGATTTTAAGGCCACCAGATAAGATTATTTCATCTCTTCATTTCAATATTTAGTTCCCCTTCATGTTGGCAAGTTCTTCTGTATATGTAGATTATATGTAATCTGGTTCAGATTAAGCAGTTCTTGGCGTAATCAGATAAAATCGTGACATTGATGACATTGTGTTGTCATCACACTTCCCTCTCTACCTTCTGAGATTCCCACCCCTTTTAGGATTCTTCTTCCCCCTTCCATTGTCCCTTCTCTTTAAAAATGTTTTTACTTATTTAATTTTTGAGTAATTAATACATGTACATTATTTAAAACTTAAAAAGCACAGAAAGATTTAAAATGAAAAATTTCCCTCCTGCTTTATCTCCCATCTATCCAGAGTGCCAAAACCCTTCTACCACATGTGCAGCTAAGGCCTATTATTAGTTTCTTCTGTATCTTTCTAGTTTCTTTTTGCAAATATAAGTGAATACTAAGATATATTTTTATCCCCCTTTTTACGTAAATTGTAGTATACTTTACATGCTTTTTAGTGTCTGATTTTTTTTCTTTCAATAATTGATCTGGGAGATCTTTCCATATCAGTATAAAAGCCTTTCTAGTTCGTTATTACAACTACATAATGTTCCAGTGTACCTATATACTGTGATTTATTTAATCAGTGCCCTGTTGATGGACATTTAGGTGATTTCCTGTCTTTTGCTTATTACAAGTAATGATGTAGTAAATTACCTTGTATATATGTTATTTCATATGTGGGTGAGTATAGCTGTAGGATAAATCCCTAGAAGTAAAATTACTGTATCAAAGAGTAAGTGTATTTGATATTTTGCAAGATACTGCAAAAATTGGCTTCCATAGGAATTACACCATTTTCCACTCCCACCAGCAGTGTATAAGAGTGCCTGTTTCTGCAGCCTCCCTAATAAGTGTGTTAGGAAACTTTTGGATTTTTGCCAATTTAATAGGTGAAAAGCTACTCAGGGTGGTTTTGGTTTATTTTACTTTTTAAATTGAAGTACAGTATATATATATATATATATATATATATATATATATATATATATATGTATATATATATATACACACACATATATATATATACATATATATGTATATATATATATACACATATATATATATATATATATATACATATATATGTATATATATATATAGAGAGAGAGAGAGAGTAAAGTGCACAAATCTTAAGGGTTCAGTCTGATGAGTTTTTATGTATGTATATACTTAAGAAACCACCACCCAGCACAAGATACAGACCATTTACAGCACCCCCCCAGAAGCCTACCTCATGCTCCTTCTCAGTCAGTACCCCACCCCCAGAGGTAACCACTATTTTGACTTCTGTCTCCAGAGATGAATTCTTGCCTGTTCTTGGACTTCATATAAACGATGTCACATACAGTGTGAACTCTTTTGTGTGGCTTTCTTTGTTCAACACATTGTGTCCATAAGAATCATCCATTCTCTATGTAGCAGTAGTTCTTTTTTATTGATCAGTAATATTCCTCTTATGAATATACTACAACTTATTTATCCGTTTAACTGTTGAAGAGCATTTGAGTTGTTTCCAGTTTGAAGATTGTGAATAAAGCTGCTATGAACATTCTTATACATGCCTTTTGGCGAACATATACATTTATTTCTCTTGAGTACATAACTAAGAGTAGGATTCCTATGTTACTAGGTCATATGTATAGCATTAACAGATTCTGCTCAACAGTTTTACGAAGTAGTTGTACCAATTTATACTCTTACCAGCAACATATGAGAGTTCTAATTGTGCCATATCCTTGCTAGGTATTTTTAATCTTATTGATTTAGGCCATTCTGCTGAGTGTGTAGTATGGAGTCTCACTGTGATTTTAACTTGCATTTCTCTGGTAACCAGTGATGTGGAGCACCTTTTCATATGCTTATAGGCCACTTGGGTAGCTTCTTTTGTCTAGTACAAAGACTGCCCATTGTTTTAAAGTGGGTTTTGTCTGTTTTTCTTAATGATTTGTAGAGATCCTTTATCTTATGGATTCAAGTTCTTCGTTGGATTATATGTATTTCGAACACCTCCTAGGCAGTCGCTTACTCTTTTGCTCTTTTAATGATATCTTTTGATAAATAGATATTCTTAATTTTAATGACGTCTAGTTACTCAGTCTTTTTTTTAATGGTTTGAGGTATTTGTGCCCTACTGAAAACATTTTGCCTATTCCAAGGTCGTGAAAATATTCCCCTATGTTTTCTTCTTAAAACTTTATTCTTTGATTTTTACAGTTAGACCTAAAATCCATCTCAAATTAGTTTTTAAAAAATTGCTCCAGAACCACTTATTGAAAAGTTCATCCTTTCCCCATTGAATTTTGAAGGCTCTTTTGTTGTAAATCAAGAGTCTATATTATATGTCAAGTCTGGTTTTGGACTTTTTTATTCCATTAGTTTATTTTTCTATTTGGGTGCTATACAACACCATCTTGATTATTGTAGCTTCATAATAAACCCCGATATCTGGTCTTGTAAGCCCTGCAACTTTGTTCTTCTTTTTATTGTGGCCTTTCTAATCTCTATCTAGTTTTAGTTACTATGAATGAAGGTTGAGCATTTTTTCATATGTTCAAAAGCCATTTGTAATTTCTTCTTTATGAAGGCTTTTTCCATACCTGTATTGTTCTTCACTGTTACTGTAACAAATTACCACAAAATTAGTGGCTTGAAAGAACACAAATGTATTCTAGAGTTTGAGGTCAGAAGTCTGAAATGGGTCTTAACTGGGCTAAAATCAAGGTGTGAGCAGGCAGTGTTCCTCTCTGGAGGACAAAGGGAGAGTCTATTTTCTTGCCTTTTCCAACTTCCAGAGGCTACCTGCATTCCTTGACTTGTGGCCCCTTTCGTCTTCAAAGTGTCAATGGCTTGGCGAGTCTTTCTCACATCACATCGCTCTGACCCTGACTCCCCTGCCTCCCTCTTCCACGTTTAAGAACACTAGAGATTACACTGGGCCCACTCAGATAACCCAGCATATTCTCCCTATTTTAAGATTAGCTAATTAGTAAATTTAATTTCATCTGCAACTTCAGTTTTCCTTTGCCATGTAACATTACATTCACAGGTTCCAAGAATTAGGACTTTGGGAGCTTATTATTCTGCCTACCACAATATCCTTTGTACTTTTATGCAAGTGAATTGTTGGTCTTTTTCTAATAAATTTCTAGGAGCTCTTTACATATTAGGGAGATTAGGCCTTACTTTGTTATTTGAATTGCTCATATATTTGCCTAGATTTTTGCTTTTTTTTTTTTTATTCAAACAGAAAGTCCCAAAAATTATAATCATCCTCATCAGTTCACTCAGTTCCGTGTAATTAATTTTTTTTTCATCTTGATATTTTGTTAGCACTTTTATGAATTCATCAATTTTCCATTAGAGTTCTGAAAATGCTTATTCATTCAGTTCAGCAGTATAGTCAGTTACCAGAAACCTGTACTTGTCAGAGTCTTTTGCATGAATATTCCTTGAAGATGAAACCCTTTTATAGGAACATTTTTGCAAAAGTGTCAGAGTACACCCAGAACTGTCTGTAAATGACAAAAGACTTAAAAATGACCATGGTTAAAGATTTGATGAAAGATCATAATAATGCAATTGACAAGGAAATTTAGTTATTTCTGAGATATACATTTTAAAGTAATAACTAGAATTATGACTTATAACATTATACCAGAACATATAAGATTTTTAGGAATTTCATGTAATGTCTGAAACATTTATATTAACATATTTCCATACAAATAACCCAAAGAAAGTTTAGTATTAGTTTTTTTTTTAATTTTTTAATTTAATTTTATTTATTTTTTTATACAACAGGTTCTTATTAGTCATCAATTTTATACACATCAGTGTATACATGTCAATCCCAATCACCGAATTCAGCACACCACCATCCCCACCCCACCGCAGCTTTCCCCCCTTGGTGTCCATATGTTTGTTCTCTACATCTGTGTCTCAAATTCTGCCCTGCACACTGGTTCATCTGTACCATTTTTCTAGGTTCCACATACATGCGTTAATATACGATATTTGTTTTTCTCTTTCTGACTTACTTCACTCTGTGTGACAATCTCTAGATCCATCCACGTCTCAACAAATGACCCAATTTCGTTCCTTTTTATGGCTGAGTAATATTCCATTATATATATGTACCACATCTTCTTTATCCATTCGTCTGTCGATGGGCATTTAGGTTGCTTCCATGACCTGGCTATTGTAAATAGTGCTGCAATGAACATTGGGGTACGTGTGTCTTTTTGAATTATGGTTTTCTCTGGGTATATGCCCAGTAGTGGGATTGCTGGATCATATGGTAATTCTGTTTTTAGTTTATCAAGGAACCTCCATACTCTTCTCCATAGTGGCTGTATCAATTTACATTCCCACCAACAGTGCAAGAGGGTTCCCCTTTCTCCACACCCTCTCCAGCATTTGTTGTTTGTAGATTTTCTGATGATGTCCATTCTAACTGGTGTGAGGTGATACCTGATTGTAGTTTTGATTTGCATTTCTCTAATAATTAGTGATGTTGAGCATCTTTTCATGTGCTTCTTGGCCATCTGTATGTCTTCTTTGGAGAAATGTCTATTTAGGTCTTCTGCCCATTTTTGGATTGGGTTGTTTGTTTCTTTAATATTGAGCTGCATGAGCTGTTTATATATTTTGGAGATTAATCCTTTGTCGGTTGACTCGTTTGCAAATACTTTCTCCCATTCTGAGGGTTGTCTTTTGGTCTTGTTTATGGTTTCCTTTGCTGTGCAAAAGCTTTTAAGTTTCATTAGATCCCATTTGTTTATTTTTGTTTTTATTTCCATTACTCTAGGAGGTGGATCAAAAAAGATCTTGCTGTGATTTATGTCAAAGAGTGTTCTTCCTATGTTTTCCTCTAAGAGTTTTATAGTGTCCAGTCTTAAATTTAGGTCTTGAATCCATTTTGAGTTTAGTTTTGTGTATAGTGTTAGGGAGTGTTCTAATTTCATTCTTTTACATGTAGCTGTCCAGTTTTCCCAGCACCACTATTGAAGAGACTGTCTTTTCTCCATTGTATATCCTTGCCTCCTTTGTCATAGATTAGTTGACCATAGGTGTGTGGGTTTATCTCTGGGCTTTCTATCTTGTTCCATTGATCTATGTTTCTGTTTTTGTGCCAGTACCATATTGTCTTGATTACTGTAGGTTTGTAGTATAGTCTGAAGTCAGGGAGTCTGATTCCTCCTCCATTTTTTTCCCTCAAGACTGCTTTGGCTATTTGGGGTCTTTTGTGTTTCCATACAAATTTTAAGATTTTTTGTTCTAGTTCTGTAAAAAATGCCATTGGTAATTTGATAGGGATTGCACTGAATCTGTAGATTGCTTTGGGTAGTATAGTCATTTTCACAATATTGATTCTTCCAATCCAAGAACATGGTATATCTCTCCATCTGTTGGTATCATCTTTAATTTCTTTCATCAGTGTCTTATAGTTTTTGGCATACAGGTCTTTTGTCTCCCTAGGTAGGTTTATTCCTAGGTATTTTATTCTTTTTGTTGCAGTGGTAAATGGGAGTGTTTCCTTAATTTCTCTTTCAGATTTTTCATCATTAGTGTATAGGAATGCAAGAGATTTCTGTGCATTAATTTTGTATCCTGCAACTTTACCAAATTCATTGATTAGCTCTAGTAGTTTTCTGGTGGCAGTTTTAGGATTCTCTATGTATAGTATCATGTCTTCTGCAAACAGTGACAGTTTTACTTCTTCTTTTCCAATTTGGATTCCTTTTATTTCTTTTTCTTCTCTGATTGCCGTGGCTAGGACTTCTAAAACTATGTTGAATAATAGTGGTGAGAGTGGACATTCTTGTCTTGTTCCTGATCTTAGAGGAAATGCTTTCAGTTTTTCACCATTGAGAATGATGTTTACTGTGGGTTTGTCATATATGGCCTTTATTATGTCGAGGTAGGTTCCCTCTATGCCCACTTTCTGGAGAGTTTTTATCATAAATGGGTGTTGAATTTTGTCAAAAGCTTTTTCTGCATCTGTTGAGACAATCACATGGTTTTTATTCTTCAATTTGTTAATATGGTGTATCACATTGATTGATTTGCATAAATTGAAGAATCCTTGCATCCCTGGGGTAAATCCCACTTGATCGTGGTGTCTGATCCTTTTAATGTGTTGTTGGATTCTGTTTGCTAGTATTTTGTTGAGGACTTTTGCATCTATATTCATCAGTGATATTGGTCTGTAATTTTCTTTTTTTTGTAGTATCTTTGTCTGGTTTTGGTATCAGGGTGATGGTGGCCTCACAGAATGAGTTTGGGAGTGTTCCTTCCTCTGCAATTTTTTGGAAGAGTTTGAGAAGGATAGGTGTTAGCTCTTCTCTAAATGTTTGATAGAATTCACCTGTGAAGCCATCTGGTCCTGGACTTTTTTGTTTGTTGGAAGATTTTTAATCACAGTTTCAATTTCATTACTTGTGATTGGTCTGTTCATATTTTCTATTTCTTCCTGGTCCAGTCTTGGAAGGTTATACCTTTCTAAGAATTTGTCCATTTCTTCCAGGTTGTCCATTTTATTGGCATAGAGTTGCTTGTAGTAGTCTCTTAGGATGCTTTGTATTTCTGCGGTGTCTGTTGTAACTTCTCCTTTTTTCATTTCTAATTTTATTGATTTGAGTCCTATCCCTCTTTTTCTTGATGAGTCTGGCTAATGGTTTATCTTCTCAAAGAACCAGCTTTTAGTTTTTTTGATCTTTGCTATTGTTTTCTTTGTTTCTATTTCATTTATTTCTGCTCTGATCTTTATGATTTCTTTCCTTCTGTTAACTTTGGGTTTTGTTGTTCTTCTTTCTCTAGTTCCTTGAGGTGTAAGTTTAGATTGTTTATTTGAGAGTTTTCTTGTTTCTTGAGGTAGGCTTGTATAGCTATAAACTTCCCTCTTAGAACTGCTTTTGCTGCATCCCATAGGTTTTGGATCATTGTGTTTTCATTGTCATTTGTCTCTAGGTATTTTTTTATTTCCTCTTTGATTTCTTCAGTGATCTCTTGGTTATTTAGTAACGTACTGTTTAGCCTCCATGTGTTTGAGTTTTTTACGTTTTTTCCCCCTGTAATTCATTTCTAATCTCATAGCGTTGTGGTCAGAAAAGATGCTTGATATGATTTCAATCTTCTTAAATTTACTGAGGCTTGATTTGTGACCCAAGATGTGATCTATCCTGGAGAATGTTCCGTGCGCACTTGAGAAGAAGTGTAATCTGCTGTTTTTGGATGGAATGTCCTATAAATATCAATTAAATTTATCTGGTCTATTGAGTCATTTAAAGCTTGTGTTTCCTTATTAATTTTCTGTTTGGATGGTCTGTCCATTGGTGTAAGTGAGGTGTTAAAGTCCCTCACTATTATTGTGTCACTGTTGATTTCCTCTTTTATAGCTGTTAGCAGTTGCCTTATGTATTGAGGTGCTCCCCTGTTGGGTGCATATATATTTATAATTGTTATATCTCGTTCTTGGATTGATCCCTTGAACGTTATGTACTGTCCTTCCTTGTCTCTTGTAACATTCTTTATTTTAAAGTCTATTTTATCTGATATGAGTATTGCTACTCCAGCTTTCTTTTGATTTCCATTTGCATGGAATATCTTTTTCCATCCCCTCACTTTCAGTCTGTATGTATCCCTAGGTCTGAAGTGGGTCTCCTGTAGACAGCATATATATGGGTCTTGTTTTTGTATCCATTCAGCCAGTCTGTGTCTTTTGGTTGGAGCATTTAATCCATTCACATTTAAGGTAATTATCGATAGGTATGTTCCTATGACCATTTTCTTAATTGTTTTGGGTTTGTTTTTGTAGGTCCTTTTCTTCTCTTGTGTTTCCCACTTAGAGAAGTTCCTTTAGCATTTGTTGTAGAGCTGGTTTTGTGGTGCTGAATTCTCTTAGCTTTTGCTTGTCTGTAAAGCTTTTGATTTCTCCATCGAATCTGAATGAGATCCTTCCTGGGTAGAGTAATCTTGGTTGTAGGTTTTCCCCTTTCATCACTTAAGTATATCATGCCACTCCCTTCTGGCTTGTAGAGTTTCTGCTGAGAAATCAGCTGTTAACCTTATGGGAGTTCCCTTGTATGTTATTTGTTGTTTTTCTCTTGCTGCTTTCAATAATTTTTCTTTGTCTTTAATTTTTGCCAATTTGATTACTATGTGTCTCGGCGTGTTTCTCCTTGGGTTTATCCTGTATGGGATTCGCTGTGCTTCCTGGACTTGGGTGGCTATTTCCTTTCCCATGTTAGGGAAGTTTTCGACTATAATCTCTTCAAATATTTTCTCGGGTCCTTTCTCTCTCTCTTCTCCTTCTGGGACCCCTATAATGCAAATGTTGTTGCGTTTAATGTTGTCCCAGAGGTCTCTTAGGCTGTCTTCATTTCTTTTCATTCTTTTTTCTTTATTCTGTTCCACAGCAGTGAATTCCACCATTCTGTCTTCCAGGTCACTTATCCGTTCTTCTGCCTCAGTTATTCTGCTATTGATTCCTTCTAGTGTAGTTTTCATTTCAGTTTTTGTATTGTTCATCTCTGTTTGTTTGTTCTTTAATTCTTCTAAATCTTTGTTAAACATTTCTTGCATCTTTTCGATCTTTGCCTCCATTCATTCTTTTTCCGAGGTCCTGGATCATCTTCACTATCATTATTCTGAATTCTTTTTCTGGAAGGTTGCCTATCTCCACTTCATTTAGTTGTTTTTCTGGGATTTTTATCTTGTTCCTTCATCTGGTACATAGCCCTCTGCCTTTTCATCTTGTCTATCTTTCTGTGAATGTGGTTTTTGTTCCACAGGCTGCAGGATTGTAGTTCTTCTTGCTTCTGCTGTCTGCCCTCTGGTGGATGAGGCTATCTAAGAGGCTTGTGCAAGTTTCCTGATGGGAGGGACTGGTGGTGGGTAGAGCTGACTGTTGCTCTGGTGGGCAGAGCTCAGTAAAACTTTAATCTGCTTGACTGCTGATGAGTGGGGCTGTTTCCCTCCCTGTTGGTTGTTTGGCCTGAGGCAACCCAACACTGGAGCCTACCCGGGCTCTTTGGTGGGGCTAATGACAGACTCTGGGAGGGCTTACGCCAAGGAGTACTTCCCAGAACTTCTGCTGCCAGTGTCCTTGTCCCCACAGTGAGCCACAGCCACCCCCCGCCTCTGCAGGAGACCCTCCAACACTAGCAGGTAGGTCTGGTTCAGTCTCTCCTGGGGTCACTGCTCCTTCCCCTGGGTCCCGATGCGCATGCTACTTTGTGTGTGCCCTCCAAGAGTGCGGTCTCTGTTTCCCCCAGTCCTGTCGAAGTCCTGCAGTCAAATCCCACTAGTCTTCAAAGTCTGATTCTCTAGGAATTCCTCCTTCTGTTGCCGGACCCCCAGGTTGGGAAGCCTGACGTGGGGCTCAGAACCTTCACTCCACTGGGTGGACTTCTGTGGTATAAGTGTTCTCCAGTCTGTGAGTCACCCACCCAGGAGTTATGGGATTTGATTTTACTGTGATTGTGCCCCTCCTACCATCTCATTGTGGCTTCTCCTTTGTCTTTGGATGTGGGGTATCTTTTTTGGTGAGTTCCAGTGTCTTCCGGTCGATGATTGTCCAGCAGCTAGTTGTGATTCTGGTGTTCTCACAAGAGAGAGTGAGAGCACATCCTTCTACTCCACCATCTTGGTTCCTAGTCCTAGATTTTTGCTTTTTGTTTTTGCTTTTGATGTTTTTATTTTGTCATATTTTTACCATGCAACTTTTTCTTTCACTGTAGATGAAATTTACCAGTCTTTTCCTTTATGGCTTCTGCATTTTGAGTTAGAGGATCCCTCCCCACACCACGGTATAAAGGACTTTCCTCATATTTTATTCTAGTACATTATGGTTTTATATTGTACAAATAAATCTTTGATCCATTTGGAATTTATCCTGATATACAATGTCAGGTATGGATTCAACTTCATTATTTTTCCAGATAGCTATTCAATAGTCTCAACACTATTTATTGAATTTACTTTTTTTGGCTGCCTTCCTGAGTCCTGTCACTACCAGAGTAGCCCTAAGGCATAAAGAGAAGCAATGACTTAACCCAAGATTGCCCAGCTAGTCAGTGGCAGAGCTGGGGCCAACACTTGGGGCCAGCTCATGTTGCTTACACAGGGCTTGTGGATGGTTCTCAAGGAGCTTTCCTAAGTGGTTGTGATCTCCCCAGCTGTTTGCCACGTGGAGAGGGACTGCTAAGGCAGAGCAGCGTCTTTTAAGTCATTCCCTAGGTTCTGAGTGCTCTGTCCCAGGTCCTGCTTCTCTCAGCTGTGGAGGTGATATACTTGTTGCCAATATCACACCGCTTGAGACACCATATTTTCTTCTTTGCCAGGCCAGAATGTGATCAGATCTTTCACATTCAGGAGAGATGTTTCACAATTAATACAGAGATATTTTTACAGACCATTGGTTATCATTCGAGTCACATTTCTATTGAGTCATTTGTTTTCAGGGCGTAGCCTCACATCACAAAAAGTGCCTTCTTAGCTCTCAGTAAAGTTTTTCACTGTTACTCCTAAAGAAGCAATGTTTGTGTCACTCCACAGTAGTCATTCTACATGAGACCACAGGTGAGGGTGCCAGGCTGTCAAGGAGGCTCACATAACTTGCTGAATTACTCACTCTTTCATGCCACCCTTTTTGGGCACGAGATTAACCACCATGTTTTGGCATAATGCTCTGGTCCTTTTTGGAGTTACTTACAGTAGCAAAAACTGTAATTGTGACTCACTGCACTGGTTTACAAATACTCAAGAAGCTTGGGGCCTTGCAAAGGTAAATCTAACTAAGGTGAGCTCAAAGTAAAAAAGTACGAAGAGTTAGAGCAAGACAGAGACAGCCTTCTGCAGTGGAAGGGCTGAGCTCTGCTCCCAGCTCTGTCTGCCACTAACTCTCTGTGTGATCCTGGGCAGGCCCCCTCCCTCTCCAGGCCTTAGAATCCCCATCTGGGAAATAGTTCTAAAATCTGCTCCATCACTCAAGTCTGTCCTCATGTGACCAAACTCTGTTGTACATCGTAATAGACCTGCACTGTCTACACTTGTCTTGCATGCAGTAGGTGCTTTGTATGTTTGTTAAAAGCTGAATGAATGTTATATACAGTATTTTCCTTATTCCCTCCCATCAGCTTGCTCGTGACTGATAATGTGCCCTGTAGCATTCTGGGTGCTGAGAAGGAATACAGCAAATGGTCTTACCTTATGGAACTCACATTTAATGGGAAAGAGACTTAAGCCTGGCACGTGGTATGTGCTTAATAAATACTGAATGAACAGATGAGTGAGTGCAAAGCAGAGGGTGACAAGAATCAGAAAGAGTGAAGAGGAAGGAATGATTAGTTTTGGAAATCCTCATGGCAGAGGGGGTTCCTGAGTGGAGGAAGGGTAAAGAGCGTTCTGTGCTGAGGGATCAACATGAGCAAAGGGAAGGAAGGCTTTAAAGTGTGAATCATGGTTGAGAGACAAGTGGTCACCCAGCAAGACAGCAGAGGGTCAGCTAAGGCCGTCTCTGGTAACATTGACTTTACTATACAGATAGTGTGGTGCCATTAAGGGTTATTTAGGAAGACACTCAAAAGTTGATGATTGCAGCAGTGGATTTTTTTTTTTTTAAGATAATACCTTTTTACAGAGTAAAAGAGAACTGACAGTAGTAGATACCTACTAAGTATGGGCGCCACTCTGAGCATTTTGCATATATCATTTCATTAGGTCATCACCATGCAAGGTAGAAAGTAGACGGGTTTTCCAGATGGGAAAATGGAGACTCAAAGAGGTGAAGCCCTGGATTCAGACTGACATCTGCTGACTCTGAGGTCTGCATTTTTCCCCTCAAGTGCTCCCTGCAGAGGTCAGGCTTTGGCTTAATTAGCATATTAAGCAGCATTTATTATACTAAGCTTATAGCATGCACGTGACTTCTTTGGAAGACAGAAAAAAGCAATATCAACTGATAGTACAATACTTGTCTGGAGGGGCAGAGGCCAGCCTGTATCCCAGTCTATCCTCAGAGCCTAGCACCTAGGGGACCATGTGCAGTGTGGGGCAGCTTTAACAATGGCCAAGCAGTCAGGCCTATGAGCCTGCTCTGTCCTTCCATAGACAGGAGCAAGCTTCCTGAGTCTTAAGTAGCACCCTGGTATCTCCCTATGAACGCCCAGACTCTCAGTGTTGCCTCAGTGTAGCACCCACAGGCCTCAGCTTGCACCAGGACCCCTAAATACCATCTACCCAGTGGCGGTCCCTGTTGCCTCTCATCTCTGTGGAATCCCCTCTTCCTCCCGGGTGCACCTAAGCCCTTAAATGCAGAACAGCTGTGACATTCATTCCAAAGTGCTCTCCCTAGGCAAGGCTTCAGCAGCATTCTGTTTGCCCGTTTGATTATTCACAGATTTAGTCACTCATTAAGAAGCTGCACCATGTAGTAGAAAGAGTCCTGGGCCAAGGGACCTGAGTACCAGATTAGCTGCTGTCACCTTGGGCAGGCACTTTCCTTCTCTGGGCGTGCTTTTCTTTTTGGATAAAATAAAAGAAATCTGTAAGATAATCTTCAAGGTCTCTTCCAGCTCTGACACTTTCTGAGACTGCATCTTGTTCATAAAATTCATAAACTCACACCTTCACCCTAGCATGGGGTTAGGGAATACTTCTAAGAGAAGACATGATGTTTGAGGTGGGTCTTAAAGGATGAGCAGGAGGAAGAGAAAGACATTCCAGGGAATGGGATCAACATGAACAAAAGCATGCAGAAGACATGGCTAATTGGGGAAAAGAGGGGATTGGGAGGGGAACAAAGCAGTGGGAAACAAGGCTGTGGGGATGCCTGAAGCCTGAGGAGACAGGACTTCATCCTCTGTGGTAACAAGGAGCAGGAAAGGTCTTAAAGCAGAGGAATGACTTGATCTGATCTGTTTTCAGAAGCGAATAGCTGGTCAACAAAGGAATCTTGGAGGAATGGCAGTGGGTTTGATTTTGTGGCTTTGTAAGATAACTAGTTCGGTAAGTTTGTGGTTTTCAGCTTGCGGCAAGGAAGGTGCTGCTGCCCTTTTGGCCTCAGCACACTGGATGTCTGATTGTTACGACTAGGCATGTGGCTCCTGAATCCCCATCAGACTTCTTGGCTCGGACTCTGCCCCATACTAGTTGCAACTCCAGTTCCACCCCAAGGCCAGTCCCTCCCTCTTCCCGTGGCAGCCAAGATGCTGATTTAGGAAGCTGTGCAGTGTGACCCTAGTGTGGCATGCGTGCATATGCCAGTAGCCTCTTATGTGGCCTTTGTGCTTTGTCAGTTTTTTGAACCTGTTCACTTTATTCAGGCAGCACTTCTTAAATAAATTCTGCACATGAAGAGAATTTACTGTGATCAGTTGGGAACTGACTTGCAGAAATTTTCAGCAAATGACATTATATAGCAAGAAGACAAAAAAAAAAAAAAAAACCCCGCAAGTAAAATGATAGGGACTCTTGGACAGATGCTTTTTAAAAATTTAATTTTGCCAAATGGAATGGATGGCCAAAGGCTTATAGGCTTCTACTATGGGAGGGGACTGCCTTTCTGAGGGAGGGGAGCAGAATTTTAGCTGATCTAATGTAAGAGGCATAGGGTCCTAGAATCACAGACTTTGAAGGTGGAGCAGACTTCAGAAATGACCTAATCCCCACAGAAGAGGAAATGAAGGCCTAAGTGAAGAAATGATTTGCCCGGAGTCACACAGCAAGTCAGAGGCTGAGCCCAGGATGCCAGCCCCCGGGTCCTGACTCTAGCTGGCACCACCACACCTCTTTGGAGACAGAGCATCAGCAACTTGTGAGGCGAGCTCCAAGGCCCCCACCCTTGTCACGCTGACCTGGCAGCCGTGGCCTCAGGAGTCCTTGATTGGGCTCACTTCTGGGTAGTTTCTGCTACACATCCACACCGGAGGTACCATATCCTCCATTTCCCTCTGCTGCAGCAGCTCACAGGTTTTTAGCAAATGCAGCCTGGCAATAGACAGAAATTAGACCTGTTTCCTTTTATTTCTTAACTTTTGAGCCTCTCCCAGGGGTTGCTACATGAACTCAGTTGTACTTAGAAAAAAAAAAAAGGTAAAGATTTCAATAATTCAGCTTTTGGGGGGAAGGTAAGGAGAAATAAGGGCCTAGGAAGCCAACAAAGGAGATTATCAACTCTCAAATAATCTTTAGGGACCATGATAACAGTAATAGTTGACATTATTGGTCCTTACCATGAACCATATGCAGTTTTACACAATATTAATTTATTCTTTACATCAACCATAAAGTAGGTACTGTTATTATACCTGTTGCACAGATAGAGAAACTAAGGCACAGAGAGGTTAAATAACTCAAGGAGAAGAACATTGTCCTGGGTGCTCTACAGTGTAAGGGTCTGGGTATCCAAAGTGGTGGATTCATAATTAGTGAGTGATATTCTCCCAAATTATCAATAAATTGATAAGAGATGCAAAGGGATCTCTTATGGCTGCCAAAAAGCTCCAGCCTCAGCCTGTCCCCGTGAAAGCAAAGAAGGAGAGTGTTCCACTTTCTATGATAAAGAAAACTGGGAGGGTTTATATACACAAAGGATGATAAGATCAGAAGCTAAACAGGGGTGGAAATGTGAGCTGAAGTCAGCAGAGTAACACTTAATTGGGCATAAATGTAAGAGAGGGTGTTGACTGCCTCCATGATTCCTGGTCAGCCGGCACTAGTGAGGCAAAGCCGGGGGAGGTGGCTGTGGCCGTGTTCTCAGAAGGGAGTATTTGAAACAGATACCTTCCAAATGCAGGACTTCCCATACCCTAAGGAAGATTTCTTTTTAATCTGGCCCTTTAGGCTATTCAGATGCTTTTATTAATCTTCTGTTTTTTGTGTGTGACTTTAAGTAAATAATATGCTTGCCCTTCAAGGGCTTTAATTGAACAACTATAAAAATAAAGATAATAATCTGGTTCCCCCCCCCCACTTCTTGCTTCATAAAGGCTTCCTGATGTTGTAAAATGTATAACTGATTAGAAAGGAAAAGTAATCATTTTGCATAAAAAGCAAGATAGAATATCATAGTTTTAATAAATATTGTTTTATTATAATTCTCAAATGAATTCAATGTGATTTAGTGGGGACACTAAGTCCATGACAGTTGCCTGACTAGGTTTCAGATCTCAGCCCTGGCATTTTCTAGCTGTGTTACTTTGAGTGAATTACAACCTTCCTGAGCCTCAGTTTTCCTATGTGGATAAAGAGAATGAGAATACTTAAAGCGTTATTATGACAATTAAGTAGGATAATATATGTAAAGGACCTGATACATGACACCAGCAGTACATAAAGATTTCTTTTTTTTTAATCAATGCTAAATATTATCCCTTTTTTAAAAATTAATTTTTATTGGAGTGTAGTTGACTTACAATGGTTTGTTAGTTTTGAAGATTTCTATAACTCCACATCCTTGCCAAAACCGGGACTGATCCAGCTACTAATTTTTACTAGTCTAATAGGTTCTATCAAAATAAAGATTTTGTTTCAGAGACAGAAACACTCTGCCCAGGTTCAACCAGAGAAACAGACCCAGTAGGAGACATATATTAAGAGATTTAATGTACAGAATCTGCATATACAACTGTGGAAGATGGCAAGTCTGAAATCCACAGGGTAGATCTTCAGGAAGGGCAGGCTGATGCTCCAGTCAATAGGCAGAACTTCTTCCTCAGGGACACCCCGGTTCTCTTCTTAAGGACTTTCAACTGACTGGCACAGGCTCACCCAGATTATCTAGAATTAATCTCCTTTATGTATCAATAAAATCAACTGATTATAGAGGTTAATCACAGCTACAAAATACCTTCACAGCAACACTTAGATTAGTGTTTGATTGAATAACTGGGTACAGATTGACACATAAAACTGACCGTCACATAGTCCAACTTGTATCTTTTTTTTTTTTAATATTTATACTTAATTAAATTAAATTAATTAATTAATTTATGGCTGTGTTGGGTCTTTGTTTCTGTGCGAGGGCTTTCTCTAGTTGTGGCAAACGGGGGCCACTCTTCATCGCGGTGCACGGGCCTCTCACTATTGCAGCCTCTCTTGTTGCGGAGCACAGGCTCCAGACGCGCAGGCTCCAGACGCGCAGGCTCAGTAATTGTGGCTCACGGGCCTAGCTGCTCTGCGGCATGTGGGATCTTCCCAGACCAGGGCTCGAACCCATGTCCACTGCATTGGCAGGCAGATTCTCAACCACTGCGCCACCAGGGAAGCCCCAACTTGTATTTTAGGAAAATCATTCTGGGGATGGGAGGAAGGCTGAGTTGAAGGAGAGAGAACCTGGAAGCAGAGAGACGAAGAGAAACCAGAACATTACCTTAAGGGAAGGGTGATGAGGACCTGAATTAAGTAGTGGCAGCTGAGGTAGAAAGTCAGAATCGACTTAAAAGGCCACGCTCAGCTTGTTGGGACTAAGTGACCTGGTATGAACAGGGTTGAGAAGAGAAGGAGAAGAATGGGCAGGATCAGGGGTGGTACCAAGTTTTCTGCTTGGTAGACTGGGTAGATGTGTTGCCATTGACTGAGACAGGACATACATGGAGAGGAAAGAGTAGGCTTTAGGGAAAGTGATGGATTTATTTTTTAACATAACCAAGTGTGAGATGCCTGTGGAACACCCAAATAGAACGACCTGGTAGGAGATTGGCATGAAGACTTTTAGCTCTTTCGAGAGGTCAGAGAGTTTCTGTAAAGAGAGGTTAGTGAAGCAGATCTACATAAATAGTTTTTTCTTCATGTATATATGGATAATGTTTCTGCTAAGTGGCTTTGGTATAGGGTGTGCTGTTGTGATGCCTTTGATAATGTTACATCATTGTAACCACTCTGTGATTATTCCTGCTGTTGCAGTAACTTAGCCCAGAGCAGAGACTGCTTTCCTGGTCAACTTTTGCAGGGACCTACCCGTCTTACAAGACTTTCTCCCTAGAGGTCAAGACGCCATTGTGAGGGTTAGGTCCTCAGGAGGAGCCCATACCTATGAAAGCTCTGTCTCCTGAGGAAAATCCAGGATGGAGTCACTTATTTCTGGGGAGTGATCTGAAAGCACGTATACAAAGCATGATGAATGACTATGTGCCAGCTCACAGCCCCCTAAAATAAGGCCAGCCCAGGCACGCTGTCTGGGAAGAAGCACCCTCTGCTTTCCCAATTTCCAATCCTAGACCTCCTCTGAACAGGTCTGCAGATAATGGATGGGGGTTTTGTGCACTGGGAGGTATGGGAACATGGGGAAGAAGAAGGAATGAACATTCACTGAGCACCTTCTATGTGCCATGCAGTATGCTGGGCACCTTCGATTAAAATGGTGACAACTAACACTCACCAAGATTTGCCTTGGTGCAGATGGCTTGTATGGTGCAGATGGCATGTATGGTTTATTTTCCTCTATTTAATTGTCACAACAACCATATAAGATGGGTACCATTATGAACCACATTTTAGAAATGAGGAGATCAAGGCAGAGAGATGAAGTGACTTGCCCAGGGTCGTACAATTGGTAGATATCTAAGGTGGGATTTGAAAAAATGTTCTGATTCTGTGCTGCCTCTCTCTGATACTGACACAGCCACTCTCCCCTCCCTGGTCCTGTCATTCAGGGGAGCAAGACTACAGGGTTCCTTCTCTAATAGTTCCTACAGATTTCTGTCTTCACAACTTTAGGGAGCGGGTGGGTTGGAGGAAGCACTGGGTAGGGATTAGGACACACTTAGGTTCCTGTCCCAGCCTCTGTCTGACTTTGGACCTTAGACCTTAACCTTTTGTTAAGGTTCATCATCTATAAAATAGACATACTAACATCTGAGGATCAGATGAAGAAATTGCTAGGAAAGTGTTTTTGTAAACTTTGGGGGTTATTCTGTTGCATCTGTACCTACTGCCTTGCTTTTCAGAATATCCTCTTGCCTGTTATCTTCCCTAACCCTGACTCCTCTTATCCTTTATTATGATTTATGACATTTTTATCACTTAAAAGTCTCTGATAATCATGCCTTGAGGCAGGAGGCCACTAAAATTCTTATATAAATAATTTCACCTCCCTGGGCCAGCTGGAGGGGGCGGGGAGGTGTAGCAGATTTAGCAGCTGCTGAAGCTATAACCAAGAGAAGTCTTCTTGTCAGTCACAGGAGTGAATCATTCAAATGGCTGCTTTGCTGAGTCCTTCCCAGAGCCATAAGGCAAACTGGATAGCAGTGTTGCTTTCATCACTCACTAAGCCTAAAATGAAGCTCAGCTTCTTACTTTGAAATGTAGCAGGCATATGTATTTGAAAGAGCATGGGTTCTGGAGCCAGCATTGCCACCTACTAGCTAAGTGACCTTGGGCAAGTCATACTGCCCAACTGGGCCTCAATTTCCACATCTGTAAAATGGGATTGATAATACCTGCCTCACAGGGTCATTGTACAGCTCAGATGAGACCATGGGTGTAAAGGGCCCAGTGTGTACCAAGTGCTCATTAGACTCTCAGTAATTCTTGCTGCCCTGAGTCTCTGAGCTGTGGGAATGAGCACCTTGGGGACGTCGATTTGATGAGGGGTGAAACAATCTGGTTTCCAGAGTGCAAAGGCAGAGGACTCAGTAATAGACATTTGAATCACAGTTCTATTTTTAGTTCCATCCAGCCTAAGATTTAAAAATGTGGTGTCTTCACCAAGGGGGGAAGGTGGTGGGGAGGTGGTGGGATGAATTGGGAGATTGGGATTGACACATATACACTAATATGTATAAAATAGGTAACTAATAAAACAATTTTTTTTTAAAATGTGGTGTCTTCCTCATGTGTCCCTTCCTCCTTTCTGTGTAAGCAGTGGAGGGTCGGGGTGGGGAGGGGATTGCCCAGCTTCTCCTGCCTTGGCAATCCTGTCTTTCTCCTCATTGGAATCCAGCACGGTCGCCTTGGTTACCATCAGCTTCAAGGGAATCCGTGCAAATGCTTGACCACGAGTGTTTTACTCTAGTCTTCAGGCTTCTAGTCTTTACTCTAGGTTCTCTCACCGCCAAACTGGCCTTCAGCTTAAAACTTTGGAGGAATTTCATCCATCACCCCTGCCCATGTTCACAGTGTGGCTGACTTCATGATTTCAGGGCGCGGCAGTAAATATTTTTCCAGCAGGTCTTGTTCTCCAGAGGCACACATGCCCCACAGAGCCCGCCAGCCTCAGAGCTCTGGAGAGCCTCCTGGCGCTCATGCGACGTAGAAGAGGAATGCAGACTACTGGGCACCCAGGAGGCACATAAGAAGAATAATAATAGCAAATGTTATTTCATGTCTTCCTTGCAGCACCCCTCTGGTAGGCTGGAGTATGGTTTAGTGGCTAAGAGCACAGGATTTCAAAGCAAAGAGAACAGGGTTTGAATCCTAACTCTGCAACTTAACACTGCGTGGCCTGGGGCAAATTACTGAACTCCTCTGAGTGTAGGTCTCCTTATCTGTCAACTGGAGATAATAGTACTCATCCCACAGGCCTGTGAGGATGAGTGAAAGAATGCATGTAGAGCCTCAGCACAGGGCCAGGTACACAGTAAGCACGAAACACAAAGTAACTGTGGCATCAGTTTTACAGCAGAGGAAACAGCAGCCCGGGGAGGTTAACTCATTTGTCTAAGATAGGCATTATCCCTATTTTATGTAAAAGGAAACTGAGGCTGACAGGTCAAGGATCTTGCCCAAGGTTATACAACTAGTAAGCAGCAGAATCTGAACTTTAAACCAGGTCTCCTGATGTTTTACCAGAAGCCTCTGGAAAACTGGAATAGATGCCCCAAACCAGTTTATAACTGGCCCCCTGGTGGTGGAGCTCCAGCCCAGCCTCCCTGCTGCTGAATCCCTCTCTCTAGACATGCGTGCTGGTGAGACGTGTGTGCGTGCACACACACGTTTGTATACAAATACATACATCTAAATGATGGAGCAGGAAAACATCCTGGGAGACCATGATTCCCCAGAGTGCTCAAGGGTTACAGTGTTTTGGTTAATGGATTTTCTCAGAGTATTAACCCCTTGGCTTCAGTTGTTGTTGAGGGTCATTTTGAAATGCATTGCAGCCATTCACTTTCTGATGCTAGAAGGGGCTGTCTAGTGAGCATAATTAAATCCTCCTTAAATGATAGAGAATCTTAGCAGAGTCTCCAGTCCTCATTAGAATGACCAGTCGTGATGTTCAGGACTCTAATAACAATCTGTACATCTGTCTGGGTCTCTTACACTCATTGTATCATTTAATCATGGCAACAGCCCTTTGTGTGTGTTGGGAATGAGGAGCAGGATGGGGACATAATTATTCCCATCTCACATGTAAGAGAAACAGGACTCAGCATGAATGCCTTTTTGGGGATCATATAGCTTAAGAGTAGCAGAGCTAGAACTGAAATGACATTTGCCAAGGTAGGGCAGTAAAGCAGAAAAAAAATGGTTTTTGACTCAGACATACCTGGGTTTAAATCTCAGTTTTGACATTTACTAATGGTATTGACCTTGAGCAAATTACTCAGTCTCTCAGGTCCCAACATTTCTCATCTGTGAAAACAGGGAGAATAATAGTTCCCTTGCTGAAATTATTTTAAGGTTATTCCAAGTATATAATGCACATAAAGCAGCTAGCGTTGTGCCTGGTCAGAGTAGGCCCTTAGCACATGGAAACTGCTACTATTCTGTCTCCTAGTCCAGCGCTCTTTCGGTTTTACCAAGATGTCCACTACTGAGATGTGGAAGGTTCAGGGGAATGGACTGACCTGTCTTGAGCCCATCAAACTCTAGAAGTGCCTTTCTGAAGTAAATATATTTTCATTCGCTTAAGGAGGGTGGGGTTTTTTTGTTTTATCTCTTTCTAGTAACAGAGCCTGAGGCAGATTTTTATTCATAGGTAAACTTAAATAATTTTACATCAATAGAAGAGGTGCTGCAAAGCAATAAAGTAAGTATCATAAATGGATGTTACTGATAGTAAATGCTCATAGTCTGGAAATGCTTTTTGGATCATGTAGGTCTGTCTTTAAAAATGACAGGATTCCTATGCATAAAAATATGCATAGAATTTGAATAGGAGAACAGGAGACATTTCATGTAGGGTCAAAGGTATGAAGGTAAGACAGTGTAAGATATGCTTGACCAGAACAGAAACTGTAATATAAGGGGAGCATACATGATACGGTTGGGAAAAAAGGCTCATATATAGAGCTTCACATGTGCATGTAAACATACACATATTACTTTCATCTCCTACCCATGTACATTGCTAACCTAAAGTCCTTACTTGGAAGTGATCAGAGGCATTGGCCAAATAGATCTTACTGCACTCAGCCTTGATCTGTAGGAAGGCAATATGATATAGAAGAAAGAGCCCTGGACCAGGAGTTAGGAGATTCCAGGATTGCTCTTGGTTCCACCCCCATCCAACAGTGTGACTTGGATGAGACATGTAAGCTCCCTGGGCCTTACTCCTCATTTATAAAAACGGGCCACTTTCAGAAAATCCTTTGGAACTATTTATCAAGAGCCTTGAAGATGTCCATTCACTTTCATTTCTTAATTCATATCCTGAAACTGCTTAGGAAAGATCTTAAATATGGAAAGAGCTTTATGGTTAAAGATGTCAATCATAGTGTTTTATAATTATTACAATTAGAAGTTGCCTAAATGTCCAACAACTGGGATTAGATAAATTTATGGCCCATCTGCTTGACTAAGTTGGTCACATAAAAATGAAAACAAAAAGGCATATGTTAAAAAAAATACTGGGAAAATCATACTTCCCAATGTAGGCAACATTCTTGATGTCCTCTGGGATTCTTCACAATCTGGCTCTAGCCATTCACACCAGCATCCCTGTGCCACCGCTATTTACCATATATGACGACCTTACTGTGGTGACCTTAGGACATTTTCCTAACAAATGCCTTTCTCTTTGTATGCTTTTATATGTCCTGTTCATCCCTCCTGAAATGCCCTTCCCTCCCTTGTCCAGCAAGTGAACACCTGTTCTCCTTCTGGGCCAGCTTTAGATTTCCCCAACTTCTTAGAAAGAATCAATTGCTCCCTCATCTCTGTTCCTGTACATTTCATAAGGGGCCTCTAACACCTATGTATCATGTTAGTCTTCTGTGTCTGTTTCTGTCTTTCTGTCTCCACACATAAACTGGACATCTCTTGAGGGCCATATCCCCAGTACTTAGCAGAGGGCCTGGCATTTAATGGGCATTCAGTATGTGTTGATTGAATTATTTTTCACTTTTTACTTTTACTTTTTGTTTTCCCATGTTCTCTGCATATTTTGCAATGACCCTGCTTATGCTCATAATGGAAGAAAAAAACAGTAATTCATTCATCCATTTATTTTTAAGGAGGTGACTGGCCTAATTCAAAGGTTCTCAAACCTGGCAGTGCATCAGAATCACCAGGGAAGCTTATTAAAATGCAAATTCCCACATCCCTAGACAGGCTTCCTGAAACCCAATGTCTAGCGCAAGGACCTGAATCAGTACTGTTAACAAGCCACTTGGTTATTGTGATGCTTAGCCATGTGTGGGACTCCTTGACCTAAGTACCTCTAAGGTGCTTTCAGCTTAGAGTCTTTCTCCTTCTCGGAGTGACCTCCTGTCCCTTGCTACCCCTGCCATGAGAGGCTTCACCATGAGGGCATTGTGGAGCAACAGGCCAGACAACAGAGAATAGCTGTAATAGCTGCATTTATTGAGCATCTGTTCTGTGCCAAGGACTGCTTGTTTTATCTGTACAACAATACTCTAAGATCAGTTTCATTATCTCCATTTTACAGATGAGGAAACAGAGGCAAAGAAAAGTTGTGTCTTGCCCAAGGTTAAGTAACAAGAATGCAGTGGAGCTCATATTTGAATTCAGTTCTGTCAGGCTTCAAAGCGCAGGAACCAAAACCTCCCTTACTGCCCCTTCTCTGCCTCCCACTGAAGGCATCCCGGCAGGGCCAGGTGCAGCCCTGCTGTGTGCAGATATGCCAGGTGGGGTGGGTGGGTGGGCCCTGGAGCCCCTGCCCTCTGTGCAGACGTGTGGGATTAGCATGCTTGGGCAGCCATGCGCCACAGAAGTGGGGACTCCTGCTCACCAAATGTGCTCTGACACCCACACACCTGTTTACTGTGCAGTGAAGCAGCGGAATTCAATTTGCGGCAGTGACCTAAGAGGGGCTATTTTTAGTAAGAAAGTAGGTCAGGGGCTGCAGCGGTGCTGCCTGAGAAATGAGCAGCCTCCCCTCTCACCAGGAGGCTTGTTCACTTCTTCTCACGCAGCAGGTGTGGAGGTGCAGAAGGCAGACCTGACAACCTCACATGACTGCAGTCATAATCGTCACTGCGGAGCCACTTGGGGGAAACACACATACATCAAAGACACAGAGGTTCTTGTCTGGGTTTGCCTAGGTCCTGGTCCCAGTCTTCCTCAAGAGATTAGAATCCCTTCGGGGAACATCTCGAACATGATAGGAGGCTCATGTATTGTGCTCCCGCTACGATTTTGGGTTTGGTATTATCTCATTTAATCCTTGCAACTACCTCTGCAAAGTAGATATTATTATCCCCATTTTGCAGATGTGGAAACTGAGTCACAGGGAAATTGAGACTTATGCAAGAGCACACAGCTCATGTGTAGTGGGGCCGGATTTCGAATCCTGTGTGAGACTTCAAAGCTGATGACCAGATGACCAGTTCATCAAACCATGCTGGAGGTGATTTTTTTAAATTACCACTGTAACTCTGCCCCATTTTGCTTGGTACTTCAGAGAAAGCAGTAGAGATGGCTTTCTCCAGCTGGACTTATCTGAGTCAGACAACCTACTCCTTCCAGGACAGGAAAGGGTATGCAGACGTCTTCCCCGGAGAGGAGAAAGTATGTTTCTACATACTGCTGCCCAATCATTGAAGCCAGTAGTTGCCAAAAACAAACCAACCACCTGATTTCCCTGGGCCTGGAGTGTCTCAAAATGCTCTGCCCCACTGGCTCTGCCACATATTAACTGCAGACCTGTGGCAAATTGCAGGGCACTCATTGGCGATGCACAGGCGGACACAAGCTTGTTAACAGAATGCAGTAACTGACACATCGTGATTCATTATGCACAGCACGGAGGACTCTAGCAGAAGCCCACTTTGTGGCCAATGGCTGCTGGCACCACCAGCCTTGAGAATTTGTTCCTGGCTCTGTTCTGGCTCTCCAGCTGGAAAGCACCATACCTTCAGGGCCAGAAGCAGTCTGAGGCTCCTGCCTTATCCTCCTCCCTCCCTCCAGGCAAGGAGTGAGGATATTTCCCCTGTCCCCAGGCTGCATAATCTCTGAGGGAGGTTATTTGTTCACTCACTTATTCAACATATATTTTTGAAAATGTGCCAGGCATGTCACAGAGAACAAGACAGACAGTTCCTGCCCTCACAGAACTTACAGTCCCTCTCTGGGCCTCAGTTTACTTATCATCAAATGGGTGGGGAAGAGGAACGTGGATTGCTCAATCTCTTCTAGCTCTAAGATTTCAGAATCTATGATTCTGGATTATAAACATTTATTATTGACTCGTAGTGTCAATCTTAGTCATTTGTACCCAATGCCAAAGGAAAAAAAATGAAAATCTAGAATTTCAGAAGCAGATGGAAACCATGGACATAAGCTAGTTCAATTTCTTCACTTACAGATGAGAAAAATGAGGCTAAAAGAAGAGCGTGACTTACCCGGTGGCAGAGCCAGGCTAGGGTGGCCAGTGCCCGCTGAGCCCAAGCCTCACCTCCAGCCTTCCAGAGGCTGCCTCCTCTCTCAGCACACTGATGAGCCCCTCCCGGAACCCTTTCTACATCTGGCTTCTCTAACGCTGAGCTTTCCTGAGTCTCTCCTACCTACATTGCCAACCCCTGCTTCTGGGCTCCCTTACCAGCCTCAGAGCCTGCGGCCTGCGAGTAGAAGAGGAAGGATTAGCTCTGCCTCAGAGGTAGCTAACCTCGTAGCTGAGCCTCAGAAGGTGAATAGAATTGGATTCATTATACCAAGATCTCCAAATAGATGGCCGAGAAGGAGTGGAAACAGAGCAGGTAGAGTTTACGCTGAGTTCTCAAACAAGCAGATACAGGCAAACCACAGTGAACCTGGAAGGGAAGGGGAGCCGGTGGGGGTGGCCGGGGAGCAGTTGCGCCGTGAGCTCACAGAAGCCCCGCAGAGGGGCCGGCCTCCCCTCGTGCCGCAAAGCCCCTCTGTACCTCTGCCCTTTGCCTGTGTCCTCCATTTAGCCCGTGGAAAGAATCTCAAGCGGGGAGGAAGAGAGGATCTTTCCGCTTATCTAGTGGGGCGAGGGGATTGAGTTCACAGCAGAGAAGTCAGCAGTGGGAGGCGCAGCACTTTTTCAGTGACCAGAATGTCACTCCAGGTGGAGGAAGGTGCTGTGGGTAGACAAGGCTGTAGCCAGCTCCTAAAGTGCCTCTTTGGCTTTCCCCTTCTCTCCATCACAGTCTGGGAACCAGTACCTTGAAGCACTTGATTAATTAATAAAGTTTTCTGCACTATAATGATCCCCTAGGTTGGAGGTGCTCAGAGGTAGGAGGGTAGGTCAAATGTAGGTCAGAGGCGAGCAGAGGATGCGAATACTGTTCTTGATTATGAAAACCTATCTCCATTTTGTGTATCCATGTATAATTTTAGTCTCCTAAATTGATCTGTATTATTTTCCACACTGTACTTTTGTAGAATATAATTTTCCAGTAGGCACGTAACATCATCCTCAAAGAACTACCTAATCCATGTACATAAAATATGTCATATGTGCACTTATAAATGTATATATCATGCTTAAAAATAAATCATTCTGAATTTTTGAAAGATGACTTCAAGTCACTTGGCTGTGAGGTGGAAGCATAAGTCTGAAGCATTGACTCTTGTGTGTCCTTGGGCTGGTCACTTTCCCTTTCTGCCCCTCTGCTCTCATACCTACAGAGTGAAAGGGTTGGATCAGTGTGGTTTTGCTCACCTGGCCTGTGAACCAGTTCTATCGGATCACTTGAGATGATTGTTAAATGTACAGATTACTGGGCCCAATTGCAGATCTGTAGAATTGGGAATTGAGTACTTGTAAATTTTTAGTTCTAACAATCCTCCAGGTAACTCCAGGTCATGCAGCCAGGTTTGGAATAGTTATCTTCCAAGAACCCCACTGGTTCTGTTTTAGAATCCCTCTGCCTTCTCTTTCTTGCTCAGTTTTCCTGATTTTCTCTAATCCTTTTTTTCCCTAGAGAGCTCCCCTCACTAGATTGTGAACTTCTCAGGAGCAGGGCCACATCTTGCCCACCTCGGTATCCCTGGAATCCAGTACAAAGCCTAGCACACAGGAAGTGCTTAGTAAGCAGAAGGAGGGAATGAATGGGCTTTCGTGGCTTCACTACCATTTGTGCACATCCAAGTAGTTTCCATAATTTTTCCTGTAGACTCAGTCATTATACATCTTCTGATATGATAAAATGAAAAAAACAGATTTTGGAAACTAACAAAAATGGACATGAATCTCAGTTCTACCTCTTCTTGTATGGTAATTTATTCCAAGTCATTTAGTCTCTTTAAACTGCAGATTCCTTGATTGTACAATAAGGATAATAGCACCTGTTGCTCAAGATTGTTGTAAGGATTAACTTACTGCATGAGAATATGCATGTAAAAGTGCTTGACATTAAGTAGGAACTCAAACACTTTAGTTGCTTTCTTCCTTTACATGGAAGAAACTCAGAAGACTCACAAGAATGTATCATCCCCAAGCCAGCCACTGAGGATGAAATATGGTCTTTTATCATCCCCTGGCTTCCCGGGACCCTGAGGCTCTGACTGAGGTCCAGGCCTTGCTCAGTCCTGAGCACGTCAGAAATCAGACTTAGAATCTCCTGACTCCAAATGCAGTGTATTCTCTCTATTACTCTGCTACAGGGAAGTAGAAAAAGAAGTAGCAAAAGGAATTCAAGGAACTATTATAGGTTTGGGTCCTCCATGCAGGCCTGATGTCTGGGCTTGCAGTGAGAAACCCAGGTTCATTTAGAGGGGTTAGTTTCCAGGGCCGAAGATCTTTGGGTTGGTTTTGTTAGCACATCGGCTCCCCTCTCCACACACTCTGGGTTGGAAGTGCCACAGCATGCTGCTTTCCATAAAAGTCTTTTTTTTTTTTGGCCGTGCCCCTCGGCTTGCAGGATGTTAGTTCCCAGACTAGGGATTGAACCCGTGCCCTCAGCAGTGAAAGCGCAAAGTCCTAACCACTGGACCTCCAGGGAACTCCCCTTAAAAGTCTTTTTCAAACCAAGTCCAGCTGTTTTAGCCCCCAAAGGGCAGCCAGATTCGTTGTCCTCTGGGAAAAATGGTAAATGGTTATCCCTCCCCACGATGCCTCCAGCACCACAGTAACAACAACAGCCGCCCTTTACCAAGTGCCTCCTGTGCTGAATCTTCCCTGTGCTGACATCACTTTGAGTAGGTATTATTAGCTCCATTTTACAGGGGAGCAGGTTGTCATTAAGACTGTAGACTTCAGAGTTAGACTGAGGTTCAAGTCCTGGCCCTACCATGTTCTAGCCAACCCTCTCTGAGTCTCAGTTTCTTTATCAGCAAAATAGGATTAGTAATGTATACCTCATAGTACTATAGGGACTGTGTGAATACCACATGTGTGGTACTTGACATAGTGCCTAACACATGGTAAGGAAATCCTCCATCAATGTTAACTGTGGTGATGGTGACCAATGACAGTGATGGTGACAATGCCGTGATCTCTTGATCTATAGAAGGTAGGCCATCATAGTAGATACTAGAGGGATGAGGAGAGATGGCAAAAAAACCCAGTAGTTCCTAAGACAAACTCAAGAGAACCTCAGGAATGGTGTTGGAAAGGAACATGGTGTTATTGGTTGAAATAAATTCAGGGAAGAGCTGTGTTTTACTTATTCATTTAGTGTATTTTTATTGACTACCTACTATGTGTCGGGCCTTGTGCTAAAAGCTGGAGATACAATAATGATACAACAGATATGATCTCTGCCTTCGAGGAGCTTACAGTCTCATGGGGGAATCAGACACTATTAAAATATTTACACTAGGATAATTATTAAAATAATTATAAAATTACAAACTAGGATAAATGCTATGAGATAAAGGGACAGGTTGCCATGAAAGTATATAACAGGGGTCCTGCCCTACTTCAGGTGATCAGGGATAGTTTTACTGAGGAAGTAATAACACTGAGCTGAGATTTGAAGGATCATTAGGAGTTTATTAGGTGAGGGAGTGAGTAAAGTAGAGAAAAGCTTCCTAAGCTTATGGACCAGTATGGCCCCTAAGGTGAGAGGTAGCTTAGTGCTTTCAGAGAACTGAGAAGGTCAGTGTGACTTCAGTACAGAGAGTGGGGAAGAATGTGAGACTGGAGAGGGAGATCAGGACCTTGCTGAGGATTTTTTTTTTCTCCTTATTCTATGATCATGGGGACCATTGAAGGATTTGGAACAGAGGCTATTATACATGTGTGTTGCACATGTGGGGAGTGATATGACCAACTTGGTATTTATAAGAGATCTTTTTGGCAGTGGTGTTGAGAATGGGTGGGAGGGTACAAAAGTCACTGTTGGGAAACCAGGTAAGAGGAAGCTTTGCATTAGTCCCCCCCTCAAAATAACGCTGGATCGGGCTGAGTAGTGACATCAGAGGTGAGGAGGGAGAAGGGGTTTGAGATATTTAGGAGGCAAAATTGGCAGGACTTGATGATGGACCTATGAAGAAAGAGGAAGTATGAAGGACAGCTCCCAGGTTTCTGGATATACAAATGAATTATGGCCCTGCCATTCTAAGCTTAACCAACCAAACAAAAAAGCTGAAAAAGATAAGACCAGATTTGGATAGAAAGATTTTGATCTGCTTTTGAACACATTGCGTTTGAGGTGCCTTTTAGACATCCAGATGTAGACGATCCATGCCTGGGGCTACCAATGGTAGGACACAATAACCTTGGAATGCCTTTGGGCGCTCTGACCCAGATCCAGGCTCTCTGGGGTTCAGGCTTGTTTAGTCCAGTTGGTCTGAGGACTCATGATTTGCTTCTCACCCTTCGTGGTTCTGTTTTCTTACCAGAATATCCTGAAAAGGGGTGTCATGAGAGAATTCAGCCCAAGGGAGGGGTACAAACAGTCTGGGGAGAGAGTCAGCTTCCCCAGGGGAAACAATTCAGATGTTGATACATGTTGTCTTAGGTGTTTATTTCCCCAAATCTGTGGTTGAGATATTTGTGTTTGATGTGTGTTCATTTCTTTATTCATTTATTAATTAAAATATTTTCTATTAATATCTATCTACAATATGGCAGGCACAATGCCAAGTCAGAAAGGACCCCTGGGTCTTTGGGAAGTGTCATCCCCAGAACCTTTCTGGCATTGCTGTTCTTGTGATCAGAAAGAAACCACATAGGATGCTGCCCTTTTTCTGAATACTAACTCTCCAGGATGCTGACTGCTGACTTTTATCAAGGGGTCACGTCCTTGACTTCAGAGAGTTGGTTTGTCAGGGGCTCCCTCTTCAGCTGAGACTCCCAGATCTGTCTCTGGGCTTCCTCTCTTTCGCAGAGTCTCCCTAGACAGGATCTGCATCAATGCCAGTTCTTTACTTTGAAAGGGGCACAGCTGGGCAGCCTGAGCTCCAACCCCCCCACGCCCACGCCTGGGCCACGTGTTCCTATTTGTTGTCCGAGAGCATCTTTCTGTGTCCAGGTGACGGTGAGAGAAGTGGCAGTGCAGGCTTTGTGTCCTCATCTGAAATGGCCGAGGAAGTGGGACTGGGGGGCAGAGGGGGGAGAGCGGAGGAGTGACTCATTCAGCCCTGGCACCATGTGATAGGATCTGCGAATACCCATGTGCAACAGATACACGCTGTAAGAACATTTGCCTTGTGAAAATCTAAACTCACGAGCCACATGAATTCAGGACAGTGACTACCATCATGAAAGGGAGCATAGTGTCCTTTCAAAAATCCTCTAGTATATTTAACATGCAGTGCAGTGAGGGAGGGGGAAAACTATGCCAATTTAGGCACTTGGGGGAAGTTGACATTCCCTATGTCAGTGGAACAAAGAACTTTGTACAACTGGAGTGGATGGTGAGCCCCGGTTTAGGGGAGATGTTCCTGCAGAGGGTGACCGTATGTCAGGAGGGACAGGGAGACTCCTTCCCAGGGTGGGATGGTAGACTGAGAATTGTCATCACTAAGATTCTCTGATTCTTGGCTTTGCTTTTCATCTTGAAAAGTTAAGTCTGCCTTAGGCAAGTCTGCCAAGGATGGAAGTGTCCTTGAAGTCAGAAGGACCTTGGCTAAATCCCAGCTCCACCTCTCCTAACTGTGTGACTTGGGCGAGTTGCTGTCTGAACCTCCTCCTCCTGGTCTGCAAAACCAGGTCCATAATACTTCGCAAAGTGTGTGTACAAGGGTCAAATGAGTTAAGCCTAGCAGCCAGCACCCCAGGATATAAGACAGGGAGAAGCTTTGCGGAGCGCCTGATCAGCGGATCAGCTGTCAGCGCTGGTGTGTGCGCACGGCCTGGGTCTGCACACTCTGGTCAGAGAGAACATTCATTGCTCCCCAGAGCACAATGCAGGGCATGTGCCAGCTCGCTGGCAGCCTGGGGCTGGGACACACTGTCCTATTTCTGCTTGAGGAGACAAGGGCTCAGCAAGCAGTTAGCCCACCTGGCTTAAGTTTCCCCGGAGAACTCGGTCCTCGTTACAGAGAAATCCTTTCAGGTTCCAAGGGTGGCATGTTGCTGCAATCCGACCCCTGTAAGAATTCTGGCTATGTCCCCTTCTCATGCCAGCTCTTTCCTAAAGCTGATTTTGTGAGGAGTTATTTTCCTAATGTGTTGGATAAAATCCTGATGCGTGTTTCTGATGGTGTCTTAGGAGGTTCACACTGTTTTTATTTTACAAGGGAGCACTAACAAGGTATGGACTAGCCTTTGGATGGAGCTAGCACAGTCACTGTCAACTCAAGGCCATTTTCTGCCTGCAAAATCCTTGGTACCCCAGGCATGGCTCTGGCTTCATTGTCACCATCTAGCACACGTGAATCATGCCAACCCGAAGACACTTGTCCCGGTTCAGGGTGCCTGTCACAGTCATCACAGTTTCCATCTGCACATACAATGCAGATTTATATTCATTGGTTATTTTCTCCTCCAACATCCCTGCAGGCTCTGTAGGGTAGAGCTCTTGGCCCCTTTATTCAGATTAAGAGAATATGGCTCTTACAAGGTACCGTAATTTGTCTGACGTCACGCAGCTGATTATTGGCAGAGCTGTTTTTCAAATCCTGGTCTTTTTAAGGGGCAGCCTGACAGAGTGAAACACCATCCAGCATTTGCATCTCATCTGTGACATTCATGAGCTGTGTGACCTTGCACATACTAGTCATTAGCATTATAAATGGTTATCAGCATTAGTGGTAACAGTGAAGTTTCCAAAGCATCCAGCATGGTGATAGGTGCTCTACACCTTATCTCATTGCATTCTCACACTAGACATGAGAGATGGGTTTTATTACTATCTGTTTTACAGATAAGCATCCTGAAATTCAAAGAGCTAGAGTAACTTGTCTGAGCCTCAGTTTCTCTATAAAATAAGGATATTAATACCTCCCTGGGAGGGTGATTACGAGGACTGAATGTGTGTAAACTGCATAGCACAGGGCCTACAATGGATGAGGCACTCAATCAATGCTTCCTTCCTTTCTCTAGTTCCCCCTCTGACTCCTAATCCAGTGGTCTTTCCATTGCATCGCATTTAACCCATTTAGAAGCTGAGGTCATGCCCAAGTCCTTTCATAGCTTTCTCTCTCACTCTCTTCCCACCCCCCAGAGGCCACTTCAAGTCTCTGATCTGAGCTGTCTGTCAGATGCCGCCTCTTTAGTCTTCTGCCAGTTCAGGAAACACCATCTTTTCCTGGCATGCTGCTCCACACCCCTGACATTTGCCCCAGGGCTATGTGCTGGAACCCTCCCAGCCTCAGGACATTCCCCTTTCCCGACTTTCTCTAAGGCAAATACAGGTTGTTTTCTTTATTTTGGCATCTTGCCTGAAACCTTCATGATGTTGTGTTTCATGAGGGCTGGCACATGGCTGTGACCTGGAACCCAGGTCTCCTAACTTCCAACGTCATGTTCTACAGCTTATTATTTAATGTTTAAGAAGCATATGCAGTAGGTCATGGGCAAAAATAGGAGCCCTGTCTTTGGGGATCCTCAGAAATGTATTTATTTGGCTCTCAATAAATGTGTATTTAGCACCTGCTCTCAGCCAGGCCCTGGGTGTGGCAGTGAAGGAAGCAGGCGGGTCTGGCCTTCGTGGAGCTTTCCCAGAGCACACATTCTAGGGTGGGAGGTAGAGAATAAAAACGTGAAGTAAGATGGAAAGATAATTTGAGATTTTAAGTGCCGTGAAAGAAATTAATTGGGCTGCGAGATAGAGAATAACTGGCGGGCATTTTGTGCACTGTGATTAGGTCGGGTGGTCAGGGAAGGACTCCTTGAGGAGGTGCCATTTGAGCTGAGATCTTCAAGGAAAAGCTGGGGCAGGAGGATCCCAGGCTGAGGGAGCAGCGAGAACAAAGACCCAGGGGTGGAAAGGGCTTGGCTGTTCTGGAGTGAAATGGAGAGCTGGACGACTGGGACACAGCACGCCAGAGGGAGGAGGGAGAAGGGAGAAGGTCGGGAGCTGGAGGATGTTGGGCCCCGGAGGCCAGAGAGTTTGCGTTTCTAGAACCAGTGGGAAGCCACTGAAGGGCTTTAAGCAGAGGAGTGATGCGATCCGAAAGAAAGCTGAGGTGGCTAAGTGGAGAATGGATTGTAAAATGTGAACAAGGAAGCAGAGATACCAGTTAGCAGGCTGTTACAATAGCCCAGGAGAGTTGACAGTGGCCTGGACTGGGTTATGACCGTGGAGACAGAAGCACATCAGTTTGTGATTATGTTGAAGTTAGGACAGCAGGGCTTGGTGAAGGACTAGATGAAATAATCCACTCTGCTCAATCTATTCAGTACCCATTTAGCATAAATCAAAGTGATCCCTAGTTTCAGTTCCTAAACTGGGGGTTGAGGGGGACGACAGACATCTGGCGGTGGGTAGACTGGAGAGCTGACGGACCTGACTGCCAGGATGTACCTCTGCAAGTTTGAGAGACCCTAGATAGAGGCTAGTCCTTGCATCTCTGAAAGACAGCTTGGAGGAGTGAAAAGGAGAGATTTTTCAAAGAATTCATTCGTTCAGCAGTCCTACAGCAAGTGCCTTATCCGTGGCTGGTGTTCTGCTGGTGGTGAGTAAGATAGGGCTCTGCTCTTTAGCACCTCCCTTCTCTTGGGGAAGGTAGAAATGTAAACAGACAAATTTCAGTGAGTCGGGATAATGACAAAAGGATGAACAAGGGGATGTGGGAACATGAAGGAGAGGATTTTTCATAGGGGAAGTAAGGGAAGGCCTCACAGAGAAATCAGGCATCAAAGGGGTTAGGAGAAAGAACATTCCAGAAAAGGGAATAGCATTTGCAAAGGCCAGAATCCTGAAAGACGGCGGTATATTCAAGAAACAGAAAACAGCTGAGTGTGGCTGGGGTTTAGAGTGTATGGTGGGGAGGAACAGGCTGGTATGTAAGGTTGCTGACTGCTCTGCAAAGTGCCTTGTGTGCCATACTGAGTGTATTGGACTTAATCCTTTACACATCCAGGGACCAATGGAGGTCTTAAAACCAGGGTCTAGATAATGGAAAGCACATGGCTGCCCCATACCTGCTGCGTCTGGATGCAGCCTCGGGAACGTTCTTATCACAGCTCTCCAGGCAGTCACTTCCAGTCAACCAGAATTGGCAGGGGATGAGGCCTATTTGCCATTCCCGGAAGAAGATGAGTCTGTGGAGGAGTTTAAAGAGAGAAGTGTTCTAGGACCAAAAACTACCTTTTATAGTTATCTCATCAGCCACAAGTATAAATTGCCTACATTGTGTAAGACCTGGAGGACAGTCAGAGAGAACCCAGCGTCCCTGCTGTTGACGGGAGAGTGGCTGTTGGGCCAACAGAAGAAATAACAATCTAGTCTGAAGGAACATATTTCTGAGTGTGGCCATGGTTGTATGAACTCCAAGGGGGCAGTGCTGAGGCAGAAAGTACCAGGCTTTCAAGGAACTCTGGTCCACTAGGCCTTGAATGGATGCACTTGACCTGTAGGGTAGTGCAGTATTTTAATAAATGCAAGGCCTCCTTGTCCAACTGACATTGGTCCTTTTCCCCAGGAAGCTCTTTTGAAAAGGCTGTGTAGCTCCTTTGAAGAAGATAAAATATCCTGGGCTGAGGAACCAGGAAATAACCATTAGTCTAAGAGTTCAATGATGGCTGTGATTGTCCTTGCCAGTTTCATATCCCTGGCACCCAGCACAGGACCTGGCACACGGTGTGTGCCTGGTGATGTTTGTTGAGTAAATTAACTAGAAGAAGAAAATAACCAACCAACCAACCAACCAAACATCCAACCTGGGTTCTAATCCCAGCTCTTGAATTTCATTTCTCTTAACTATACAATGACCTGGTTGGTCTCTATGGCCCTTCACATTCTGCTGTCCTAGGATTCTAGGATGATGAATAGAATGGTTCAGAGCAAGCCAAGTCATCACTCATATTTCTGATGTGCCTCAAATTTAATCAGAATAAAACATCAAAATGAAGCAATACTTTACAACATCTCAGATATGCCTTCTAAAAACAGAACCTGCGTCTGTCTCTGAGTTGTGAAGAAAATGTATTAGGTTATATTAAACAGCAAGATTGTCCTTTTTGTAGGAAAGAAAATGAATTAAATCTTGTCTTCCTGACTGGGGATTTTAATTGGGATTTGAGTGAATTTGATCTAAATTTGAGCATCCATCCAGAAAACATTTATTGACATCTGCTATGAGCAGGGCTTTGTGCTAGGCATGTGGGAGAGAGGAAGATGAACAAGACACAAGATGTACAAGAGCCTTCTAGGCAGAAACTGACAGTCTAGTCATCAAGATAAAACATCTACACACTTGACTGTGACCCCAGGTAGACTGAGAATCAATGGGGACAGGACTAGGGGAGGTCAGAAGAGGAGACCCCTTCAGGTACATCATACAGGCAGGAAGTCTACCTCTTAACACACCACGTAGGGCTCAGAATTCACCGAGCCAGCGTGGCCATGAGGATGTGCTCAGGGGCTGCCCAGAGCTCCTGGTTATTAGCCTACAGCCACCAAGTCGAGCTCCTCAGCACAAGCTGTTGTTGGCAGGGAAAATCACCTCAGGCATTCAGCCATTGGCCTTTATGAGCAATGGGTACACTACGCCACCAAGCTCAGTGGCCCCTTTTTATGACTCACATCCTTGGGGCCAATTCAAAGAAAAAGTTGTTCACTGCAACAGGAATTCATATTTTTTCTTTTGCCCATGTTACCCTTTCTGCCTCGGCTCCCACTGAAATTCAAGATCTAACTAAAACGGGAGCATGTGCTTTCTGACATTCATTCAACAATCACTTGTCAAAACCTTCTCTGGGCAGGGCCCTGTGCTAAGTGGTAGGAGACTCATGCAGGCCCTGCCCTCAGGGAGCTGACAAAAGGCTGCAAGGTCCAGGCAGCCTGTGATACCAGGGCCAGGGAGAACTGTGACACCAGCTGTGAGAGGGGGCAGATGACGTGCTCACAGTCAGAGGGGAAAGAGTTTGCTTTTAGGCTTTAAAAACGGAGAACCTAAATGAGATCCATGGGATTTGGACCTCAAAAAATGTAGGGATCATACACATTGAAATAGATGTAGTAGGTTTTCTAAGATAAAATAATGACAAAAGAATTGAGGGAGCAAAAACTTCCCAGACATGTTTAGGAAACTGGGGATACTTCAGTTTGACTATAACAAAAGGAACATAAAGGAGAATAATGCTTTTAAAAAAAAAAAATGTTGGGGCCTGAGTCAGTTTAGGCTGCTATAACAGGGTACTGTAGACTGAGTGCCTTAGACAACAAACATTTATTTCTTACAGTTCTGGAGGCTGGAAGTTCAAGATCAGGGTGACAGCATGGTCAGGTTCTTGGTGAAAGCCCTCCTTCTAGTTCACAAATGGCCTTCTTGCTGTGTCCTCACATGGTAGAGAGCAGAGAGAGAGAGAGAAAGAAAGCTCTCTTTCTTTTTATCAGGGTACTAATCCCATCATGAGGGCCCCACCCTCATCACCTAATCACCTCCCAAAGACCCCATCTCCAAACACCATCACATCAGGGATTAGAGTTTCAACATAATGAATTTTGGGGGGACACAAACATTTAGTCCATAGTAGGGCCAGATTATAGAAGGCCTCCTTAGATGTTCCAGGATAAGGTAATTATAGATTTAATTCTGTAGGCAATCAGATGTCACTAATAGTTTTTAGGCAGAAGTGTGCATAAAATCCTAGGGTTGGAAAGGACTTTGGAGATGACCCAGTCCAGCCCTCCATCTCACACATGAAGACTGAATCCCAAAAGGGGAAGTTACTAACCCAAGGCCAGACAACTAGTTAATGATGGAGCTGGAGCCAGGGCCAGCACCAGATCCAGATCTTCTGGCTTCAAATACAGTGGTCTTGCCCTCTGTGATGAGATCTGCACCTTGGGAAGATAATGAGGCTTTCTAGTGGAGGTAGACTGGGAAAGGAGAGGCAAGCATCAGGCAGAGCTTTGGGAGACTTTTGTATAAAGTTTGGATGAAAGACAACACCTGAGGTCTTTAGGGCCTTGGCAGTGGGCTGACAAGGAAGGAGCTGATGGGGGAGAAACACAGAAGTCCAGCCAGTGGGGCTTGGATGAGGAAGGCAGATGGAAGGGAGAAGTCCACTTGTACTTGCTTCGGCTGCTGTTCTTTACTGAGTTGTCCCATTGGTTCCATTCGGTAAACTACCTCAAAGTGGACAGGGAGGGAAATAAATCCAAAATAAATGCACCAAACACCTTCAATATTTTCTAAGTTAACCCTCTTTGTAATTTTTTTTTTTTGGTCCCTCTTGCCTAGAGGACCTGGTCCTTTTCCAGAGCCTGACCTTCCAGGTCGTGAATCTTCAGCAATGTTATCCATTTACCAGCCAGCACTCTGGCTTTGTGGTTTTACGCATGGGACACTGGAGCTGCCATCATCGTCTGAGCGTCTCCGGTTTTAGGTTTCCTGCCAGGCCCTGTGAAGGTGCTGTGCATGTGACTTGCCTCCCATCCCATGACTCTAGGTTTAGAACCAAAGCCCTGAGATGACCTCCAGCAGACACCAAGCTCCTGACTTCTGACCTGAGGAAGGCCCTGGGCCAAGACCACCTGCCTCAGAACCTGGGAGCATGAAAATGCAGATTCCTGGGTTCCCCCTTACACCTACTGAATCAGAATTTCAGCGTGGGGGCCAGGAATCTGTATTTTGGACAAGTGTCCCAAGTGATTTTTATGTACCTTAAAGATTGAGACTCTGCCTTAGGTCACTTAATTATTTTTCTGGGCATCAGTTTCCTTGTTTGAAAACGGGGAAATTATGTACTCAGTTTACTGTGAAAAAAGAAAAGCGCTTGGGGAAAAATGCTAAAAGTTTTATATATATTTATAAAGCTAACATATGTGTATGCAAAATTATTACATGTATTACTAAGTTTACAATCTTGGGATCAAGAAAGTTTGAAACATTTCTCAGACTGAAATACACTGAAAACTGGTAAAATGTCTGAGTGCTCCCACCTGGAGCATGTCTGCTTACCAAGCAAGAGAATATATGAATGAATACTTCCAGGAAAGATAAAACCTGAAGCAAGGTCATTAAGCTTTCTCTTCAATATCCTCCACCTCATGCATTCAGTCAGCATTATTCACTGAGTGCCTAATATGTGTCAGGGCACTGTGCCAGGCTAAGAGTATAGAGATAAATAAGACATGGTCCCTGACCTCGAGGGGTTGGAGATCAATACGGAAATGAATGTTCAATACGATGTGATAAGCACTGGCTCCAGGGTGGATAGAGGGGTGGGTATTACTGCTCTGGCGACAAGAGCAGGAACCAGCTGTCAGGGAAGGTGCCACCAGAGAGGTGACCCTAAAGCTCTGTCTTGAACACAGGTACAATTGTTCCAGGAAGGAGAGCCCCTTTCATAGTCCTCGTCACTCACTGGCTGCCTTGTTTCATTCCAACAAATTCTCTCATCAGTTTCCTCCCCTCCTCCCCCATCAAACCAGTCTCAGGGACCCAGTTTTTTCCATCTTCACTGTACCAAAGCCTGCTTTCACTCTAAGTCAATTCTTAGGTTTAGTCATAAACACTGAGATTTAAAACAATGCTTTTTTTTTGGAGAGGGTACAATTTACATTGTTACGGCCAAATGTTACCCCCAAACAAAGCTCTATTGGAGATTTGTTTGTTTCTGTTTGTCTTTTAAAAAAAAATTTATTTATTTGATTGCACCGGGTCTTAGTTGTGGCAGGCGGGCTCCTTAGTTGCGGCTCACCGGCTCCTTAGTTGCAGCACACAGGCTCCTTAGTTGCGGCATGCGAACTCTAAGTTGTGGCATGCATGTGGGATATAGTTCCCTGACCAGGGATCAAACCCAGGGCCCCTACATTGGGACTGCAGAGTCTTATCCACTGCGCCACCAGGGAAGTCCCTGTTTGTTTGCCTTTTACATCAGCTAGCTGATAGGAGAGGTGTTGTGCTTGGTTGGTTAGTTGTTTTTTCAGGGGAAGAGAATTGGTGACAAGTGGTTTTCCCCAGCCCTTGTTATTTTACATAAATTATTACTATTTTGCTTATCTGTAAAGAATTAAGGATTAATACATAGTCGAAGTTAAGTTGTATAATGGCCTTCTTAGTGTTCTAAGGTAGAAAAACAATAGGTAATGAATCAGACCCTAAACTGAGATAGCCCTTCAAAATGTATAAAGTGTCCTGACCAGGCATGTCCTTCCTACTCCAAAGGTGATCCCCAAGTTCTCAACCTCAACCTTGGCCCGCTCTGAGTAGAAATGCAGAACCTCAAACAAACTTACGGTTGCCAGGGGGTAAGGGCGGGGAGGGACAAATTGGGAGATTGGGATTGACATGTACACACTACTATATATAAAATAGATAATTAATAAGGACTTATGTATAGCACAGGGAACTCTACTCAGTACTCTGTAATGGCCTATATGGGAAAGGTATCTAAACAAGAGTGGATATATGTATATGCATAACCAATTCACTTTGCTGTACACGTGTAACTAACACAACATTGTAAATCAACTATACTGCAATGAAAACTAAAAAAAAAAAAAAAAAACCAAAGGAAAGAAATGCAGAACCTCAGGCCCTACCTGAGGCCTGCTGAATCAGAATCTGTATTTTAACAGGATTCCCTGGCAATTCATATATACATTAAAGTTTGAAAGATACTCTGAAGTTAGTGAGTTATCCCCATTTATTAAGACACTAATGTCCAGAAAGATTAAGGAACTTGCCCAAGATCACATAACAAGTATAGGATTATCCTGGTTTATCACATAATAAGCCAGGATTCAAGCCCTGGTCTCTCCAATTCCAAGTTCAGCGCTCTGTCCACTGTACAGCTGGGCTTCTTTGTACCATATTAATTAAGAACACTTCTTAAGTAGTTCATGACCAGTGAAGAGGGGAAACAATGATATTTTTTCAAGGTACAAGTGTGTCTTCTTGAGAGCTGCAGGAGACAAGGAGAGTCAGAGAGCTCACACACTGAGCTTTAACTTTACGCCAGGCATGTAGCCTTGTCTCCACCTCACAGATGGTGAGACTCTTTAGCATTTTACTGAGCATACCAACCTGTAGGGACTCAGGAAGGTAGGGGTTGAAGCTGGTATTTAAAGGTCTGATACTAGGACTTCCTGGATCAGAGGACAAGGAATCAGAGAGATTGTGACCATTTCTTTTCATACTTGAAGTAAGATCCTCTTCCTCTACGAGGCCAGCTTCTTCCTTGACTAATCAGGTTTGGTGGCTGCTTACTCCCTCCAAAATCAGGAATTCAGGAATTCAATCTTTGGTCACTTGGAGCTCCTCTTGATTTATGAACAGCTCTGTCTCGTAGTGTAAAAGTGGTTTTCCCAAAGAGGGAAAAAATAGCTTAAAAGAAGGCCTTGAAGAATCAAGATGACAAAATGTATTATTCATAAGGGCCTAAAATAAGTGCCGGATCCTCCACTCAAAGTGAGCAGGCGACAGCCAAGCACTGTGTGGGGTGGAGCCCAGCCGAC